>NC_064253.1:9378981-10037731 GCF_003254725.2 Canis lupus dingo | reverse complement strand
TCCCAACCCTTGTGTTGTTCGTACCAACAGTACTAGGATTTCTTAATTTTCCTCAAATCTCTAAGATGCCTAAAGGTTCTAGCGCAAAGTCTATTCTTCTCTCTTTGTAAACTCTCTGAAAATTCTCATTCACTTCATTACCTCAGTTGTCAGTTGTCACCTCTTGCCTCAGGGGTTTATCCGCAGCCCTCTTAAGGCTTTAGCCACTCTTCAAATTCCACTTTCTGGGAACAAGCACCACCACAAATGTCAGCAAGTGAAATGTAAACAAGATTTATAAAGTGTCAAAGAAAACATCCAAGTGCAGACATCAGTAAGGAGAACGTCATTGAGGGAGACTATACAGTAAGAGCATGCACAGACCATTGGATCCCTAAGTGTCTTAAGGGCAGGCAGGAATTTTCAGGGAGGAGCAATCAAGACCACAAGGAGCCAGGTGTGGGGAAGTGGGATGAATAGGTGGCATGATCAGACAGTTGAGCAACATGCTTTTGTGTGTGTGTGTGTGTGTGTGCATGTGTATGGGTGTGTTTTCTTTTTGGTCCTTATTCTTGGGAAGGGCCATAAAGGAAGAGCTCAGGAGCAAGTCAGAATTCAGAGGGGAGGAGAGAAGTCCAATTAAGTTTTAGAGAAGTCACGTGACAGGGCATTTTGTTCAGATTGGTCAGGGAGTACAAGCAGGGCAGTTAATCTCTCATTAAATAAAGAATAGGGATTTAGAATCTCTGTGTCTAGACTCGTCAAGGGTAATTAGGGGGAACATCTCAAAACTTAATCTAAGTCTTACAGAGAAGGCTGGCTCTTTGCATCGAGCTGTTTCCTGGAATGCAAAAAGGTAGGGGGGAATTTCTTAACAGCTGCTGTTTTCTGAGAACACAGAGATCAGGTAAAATTGAACACTGCCAAAACAAAACCAGTCTTGTTTTTTGTTGTTGTTGTTGTTGTTGTTGTTGTTGTTGTTGTTTTAACCTCATGACACTGTTTCACCATCCTACCTTTCCTGTTCTCATCAGTACAGTTACGAAGAGCTCAGCAGCTCTGTGACCAGCATACACTCGGAGTATTTTTCAAGCGATTGCTGTTGATCACACAGCACTCCAAACTGATGCAGGGAAGCTACCATACGTGCTTAGGCTAAGTGACGGGCATTTCCTTCTTCTCCATCTCCTTCTTGCCGATGACTGTTTTATCTAGGATAACCCTTAACTTTGGAAGGCTATTATCATATCTCTAGGAGAAGATCAAATCCAAAATACTTTTCTATCATCAGAAATCTCTCTCTACCATGTCAGCATCCTCATGCTGCTCGCTTTTTGCTTTTTGTTTTTTTTTTCTGGCCTAACTTCCTTAGTTTCTCAAATCCTTTTCACTGTGCCTTCAGGAATGGCCCGTTGACACCAACTCACTATGTGTCCCAACTTCCTCTCTGTGTTCCCTGTCCATCAAGGACATTGCTGGCACCAGGGACATTTTTGACAGTGCTCTCCCACTGTTCCTCACATGGACACTGCTTTCTCCCCTACACAGCGTACCTTCAGCTTCAATTGTGCCAGGGCGGAAAATGAGAGAATTCTCTTGGAATATTCATCAGGTTGATATTACATTAATAAATAAACTCAAGGGGCACCCAGGTGTCTCAGTGGTTGAGCATCTGTCTTTGGTTCAGGTCGTGATCCCAGGGTCCTGGGATGCAGGACCCTGCAGGGAGCCTGCTTCTCTCTTTGCCTATGTCTCCGTCTCTCTCTGTGTCTCTCATGAATAAATAAATGAAATGTTATAGATACATAAACAAACAAACTTAATTCATGGATAATTAATGTCTTTTTTGGTGTTAAATCTACGTATGCCAAAATACTGAAAGCATTTTCATTTTTTCAAGTCTCCTTTTGGTTTCTTCAGAACCAATTTAATTTTTCTCATCTAACTTACTGCTAGTTAAGTGTATCTAAAGGTATTTTATGGGGTGCCTGGGTGGCCAGTCAGGTAAGCATCCCACTCTTGGTTTCAGTTCAGATCTGATTTCAGGATCATGAGATTGAGTCCCAAGTCAGGCTCTGTGTTCAGCATGGAGTCTCCTTGAGATTCTTTCTCCCTCTCTCTCGGCCCCTCTCCCCTCCTCCAGTGCACAGGTGTGCTCTCTCTAAAAAATAGATAAATCCTTAAAAATAAAAATAAAGTTATTTTATTTTACTTTGCTGTTCTAAATGGGATATATTTTTCAATATGTTGTCTAGCAAAAAGCTTTTACCTGTGAAGATTAATGATTTATATGTTAATTTTATGTTTAGCTTAAACCACAATTCTTGTTCTCTTGATATATTTACCTTGGCTAGCTGTGTTAGCCAATACCTCAAATAAAATGTAAGTACTAATGGTAATAGTGACCATTTTTGTGGGTTTTTTTTTTTCAATTATAGAAGGAATATCCCATTTCTTCTCTGCTGAGTTGTTGGATTTTAAGTCACAGTAAGCATTTTTGTAGTGTTAATAGTAACCCATTTTAATTTTATCTAATCACTTGAAAATCGAGACTAGACGTTAAATTATGAACGGGAGGAGCACACTGGCGGAAGAGTAGGGTCCTCAACTCACCTGGCCCCACAAACTTACTTAGAGAACTTTCAAGACATCTTGAACACCTATGAATTCAACTTGAGATTAAAGAGAGAACAGCTGGAAAGCTACAGGGAGAAGGGTTTTCACTTCTAACAAGGTAGGAAGGTAGAAAAAAATAAAAAAGAATAAAATGGGGGAGGGGAACTGCAACGAGCAGGGCTAAAGCCAGGGGCGAGCGCCTCCAGGACGGGAAAGCCCAGCTCTGGGGAAGCAAGAACTTTAAAAATCCGAGCTGGATTCTTCCTGGATGGAAAAGTGCTCCCCAGGGATGTCGGGCAGAACTGTAGGGGGGGCAGGGAAGCCTCCAGATTCCTGGGGTCCCCCGTAGAGGAGGGGCGCCTGGGGGAAGGCTCACCGCAAACTGCGGGCTGGTCTCGGTAAAGGGCTGGAGCGCCGCAGCCCCGGGAGCACCTCGGCCAGGGCGGGGGGGTGGGGGGAGCCTGCGGTGCTGCCCGCGGAGCTGACTCCAGGGCTGGAGAGCCGGCCGCCGCCCTCCTGCTGCTTCCTCCTCGTTCCCCTGAGCCCGGGAGGGGGGGCCCGCGGGACCGAGGCCTCGTCGGGGAGCAGCGCAGGAGGAGCCCGGCACCTGGCGGGGGGGCGGGGCGTCTCCCCCAGGTGCACGCACCTGAGAGTCAGCGCGGCAGGCCCCGCCCCTGGAACCAGCTGGAAGGACAGGGAAGAGCAAGGTCTGGACCAAGCCGGGCTGGAAGGCTCCAGGACTGATGGAAAATAGTATATAGAACTAGAGGTTCCTTTTTTCTTTAATTTCTTTTTCCATTACAGCTTGTTTTTATATCAGACTAAAAATTTCTAATATTTTTTCTCTTTTCCCACCTTTAGTACAATACTTTACCAGCTCCTCATTTTTATTTTTTTTTCCTTTTTGACTTTAATATTTCTACAATTAAATGTCTTACATATATTTTTAATTTCTGGATTCCCTTCAACAAATTCAATTTAATCTGGGTAGATATACAAGATGAATGTATTTGTTTTTTTTGTTTTTTTTTTTTTTTTCTGCCTCATTTTGTTCTACAATGGTGGAAGTTAATACCTTCTAAAACATGACCAACATACACGCAGAACCAACTGGAATACCATGTTGGCTCATTCTGTGAGATTTTATTCTTCCTTCCTTTTCATTGTGCCCCCCCCCCCTTTTATCTTGTTTATGTTTTGGAGGTCAATGTTTGCACTTTCTACAAGTATTGCTGGTTTATATAAATTTGGGATTGAACGTACAGAACAAAATACATATAGAACCAAGAGGATCACACTCTAGGACCCCTTACATAGACTACATTTTCTCTCCATTACCACTTCAACACCACCACAATCCCCCCTTTTTCTCTTTTTTCCACCTTTATTTACTTCTTTTTTCTTTCTTCTTTTTTTTTAAGATTTTATTTATTTATTCATAGAGATGCAGAGAGAGAGAGAGGCAGAGACACAGGCAGAGGGAGAAGCAGCCTCCATGCAGGGAGCCGGATGCGCGACTTGATCCGGGTCTCCAGGATCACGCCCTGGGCTGCAGGTGGCGCTAAACCACAGCGCCATCGGGGCTGCCCACTTTTTTTTTTTTTCTTTCTTCTTCTTTATCTTTGGGTTTTGGCTTATTTTTACTACTTTGTTTTAAAATTTGTTTTTCACTTTAGTGGTCCTTTTGTTTTATTTTGTTCTGTTCTTCTTTTTCTTTTTTTCTTTTGTTTTTAAAATTTATTTATTTATTTATTTATAGAGACACAGAGAGAGAGAGAGAGAGAGAGGCAGAGACACAGGCAGAGGGAGAAGGAAGCTCCACGCAGGGAGCCCGACGTGGGACTCGAACCCAGGTCTCCAGGATCACGCCCTAGGCTGCAGGCGGCGCTAAACCGCTGCGCCACTGGGGCTGCCCTGTTCTTCTTTTTCTTTTATTTTCTGGTCTCTGACCTCTTTGGAATCAACCAGGGTGTATTTTACTTAGCTCACGGTTGATATGTTTTTTAAAGATTTTATTTATTTATTCATGAGACACACACACTCACACACACACACACACACACAGAGAGAGGCAGAGACACAGGCAGAGGGAGAAGCAGACCCCATGCAGGGACCCTGATGTGGGACTCAATCCTGGGACTCCGGGATCACGACCTGGCCAAAGGAGGTGCCAAACCACAAGCCACCCAGCGATCCCCCCTGTGGTTGATATTTTTGACTCAGCCCACTCATACACCACTCTGCACTGGAAAAAATGACTAAAAGGAAGATTCACCACGAAAGGAAGAACGGGACACAGTACTCTCTGCCACAGAGTCACAGAATATGGATTACAATTCGATGTCAGAAAACCAATCAGAAGCACAATTATAAAGCTACTGGTGGCTCTGGAAAAAGCATAAAGGATTCAAGAAACTTCATGACTGCAGAATTTAGATCTAATCAGGTTGAAATTGAAAACAGACTAAAGGAGATGCAATCAAAACTGGATGTCCTAACCGCTAGGGTTAATGAGGTGGAAGAAAGAGTGAGTGACATAGAAGACAAGTTGATGGTAGGGAAGAAAGCTGAGGAAAAAAAGAGAAAAACAACAGACTAAAGGAGATGCAATCAAAACTGGATGTCCTAACCGCTAGGGTTAATGAGGTGGAAGAAAGAGTGAGTGACATAGAAGACAAGTTGATGGTAGGGAAGAAAGCTGAGGAAAAAAAGAGAAAAACAATTAAGAGCCCATGAGGAAAGGCTTAAGGAAATAAATGATAGCTTCAGAAGGAAGAATATACGTCTAATTGGGGTTCCAGAAGAGGCTGAGAGAGAGACAGGAACACAAAGTGTATATGAACAAATCATAGCTGAGAACTCTCCAACTCTGGGGAAGGAAACAGGCATTCAGATCCAAGAGACAGAGAGGCCCTCCCCACAAAACCAATAAAACTGTTCAACACATCAACATTTAATAGTGAAACTTGCAATTTCAAAGATAAAGAAAAAATTCTAAAGCATCTCGAGACAAGAGATTCTTACCGTATATGGGGAGAAATACCAGATTAACAGGAGATCTCTTCACAGGAACCTGGCAGGCCATAAAAGGGCTGGCATGACATATTCAGGGTCCTAAATGAGAAGAAAATGCACCCAAGAATACTTCATCCAGCAAGGCTGGATTCCATTCAGAATAGAAGGAGAGAGAAAAAGCTTCCAAGGTAGGCAGAAACTGAAAGAATATGTGACAACCAAACTGGGTCTGAAGGAAATATTAGGGGGGATGCCATCAAAGAAAGAGGGAGCCCAATGACATAATCCACAAAACAGGGACTGAATAGGTAATATGATGATGACACTAAATTCATACCTTTCAATAGCAACTCTGAACGTGAATGGGCTAAATGATCCCATCAAAAGATGCAGTGTATCAGACTGGATAAAAAAGCAAGACCCATCTATATGCTGTCTACAAGAGACTCATTTTAGACCTAAGGACACCTCCAGCCTGAAAATGAAAAGGTGGAGAACCATTTACCATTCAAATGGTCCTCAAAAGAAAGCTGGGGCAGCAGTCCTCATATCAGATAAAATAAAGTTTATCCCAAAGACGGTACTAAGAGATGAAGAGGGACACTATAGCATGCTTAAAGGATCTCTCCAAGAAGAGGACCTCACAGTCATGAATAGTTATGCCTCTTGTGGGAACTGCCAAGTATATCAATCAATTAATAACCAAAGTAAAGACATATTTAGGTAATAATACACTAATAGTAGGAGACTTCACCACAGCACTTTCTGCAAATGACAGATCTTCTAAGCGGAATATCACCAAAGAAACCAGGGCCTTAAATGACACACTGGAGCAGATGGATTTCACAGATATATACAGAACTTTCCATCTGAACGGACTGAATACACATTCTTCTCAAGTGCATATGGAACCTTCTCCAGAATAGACCACATACTGGGTCACAAATCAGGTCTCAACTGATACCAAAAGGTTGGGATTATCCCCTGCATGTTTTCAGACCACAATGCTTTGTAACTAGAACTCAAGCACAAGAAGAAACTTGGAAGAAATTCAAACACATGGAGGTTAAAGAGCATCCTACTAAAAGATGAAAGGGTCAACCAGGAAATTAGAGAAGAATTGAAAATATTCATGGAAACTAGTGAAAATGAAGATACAACCATTCAAACTCTTTGGGATACAGCAAAAGCGGTCCTCTTTTGGAGGATCGCAATACATCGCAATACAAGATTCTCTCAAAAAATTGGAAAAATCTCAAATACATAAGCTAACCTCGAACCTAAGGGAACTGGAGAAAGAACAGCAAGTAAAGCCTACACCAAGTAGAAGAAGAGAGATAATAAAGATTTGAGCAGAACTCAATGAAATAGAGACCAGAAGAACTGTAGAACAGATCAACAAAACCAGGAGTTGCCTCTGAAAGAATTAATAAGATAGAGAAACCATTAGCCAGCTTTATTAAAAAGAACAAAAGACTCAAATTAATAAAATCATGAATGAAAGAGGAGAGATCACAACCAATACCAACGAAATACAAATGATTTTAAAAATGTATTTTAAGCAGCTATATGGCAACAGAGTAGGCAATCTAGAAGAAATGGATGGGTTTCTGGAAAAGCACAAATTACCAAAACTGGAACAGGAAGAAATAGAAAACTTGAAGAGGCCAATAACCAGTGAGGAAATTAAAGCAGTCATCAGAAACCTCCCAAGACACAAAAGTCCAGAGCCAGATGCCTTCCCAGGGGAATTCTATCAAATGTTTAAAGAAGAAATAAAAACTATTCTAGTAAAGCTGTTCCGAAGGATAGGAAGGGAGGGAATACTTCCAAACTTGTTTTATTAGGCCAGTATCACCCTGATTTCACATCCAGACAGACTTCACCAAAAAAGGAGATTTATAGACCCATATCCCTGATGAACATGGATGCAAAAATTCTCAACCAGATACTAGCCAGTAGGATCCAACAGTACATTAAGAAGATGTGGGATTGACCACATGGGATTGACCACCATGACTAAGTGGGATTTATCCCTGGAATGCAAGGCTGGTTTAACATTTGTAAAACAATCAACATGATAGATCACATCAAGAAGAGAAAAAACAAGAACCATAGGATCCTCTCAGTGGATGCAGAGAAAGCATTTAACAAAATACAGCATCCATAAAAAAAAAAAAAAAAAATTCCGCATCCAATCCTGATCAAACCTCTTCAGAGTATAGGCATAGAAGGAACATTCCTCAGCATCTTGAAAGCTATCTACAAAAAGCCCACAGCAAATATCATTCTCAATGGGGAAACACTGGGAGCCTTTCCCCTAAGCTCAGGAACACTACAGGGATGTCCACTCTCACCACTGCTATTCAACATAGTACTAGGAAGTCCTAGCCTTAGCAATCAGAAAACAAAAAGAAATAGAGGGCATTCAAATGGGCAAAGAAGAAGTCAAACTCTCCCTCTTTGTGGATGACATGATACTGTACGTAGAAAACCCAAAAGACTCCACCCCAAGATTGCTAGAACTCATACAGCAATTTGGCAGTGTGGCAGGATACAAAATCAATGCCCAGAAATCAGTGGCATTTCTATACACTAACAAGGGGACTGAAGAAAGAGAAATCAAGGAGTCAATCCCATTTACAATTGCACCCAAAAGCATAAGATACCTAGGAATAAACCTAACCAAAGAGGTAAAGGATCTATGCCCTAAAAACTACAGAACACATCTGAAAGAAATTGAGGAAGACACAAAGAGATGGAAAAAATACCATGCTCATGGATTGGAAGAATTAATATTGTGAAAATGTCAATGCTACCCAGGACAGTGTACACATTTAATGCAATCCCTATCAAAATACCATGGAGTTTCTTCACGGAGTTAGAACAAATAATCTTAAGATTTGTGTGGAATCAGAAAAGACCCTGAACAGCCAGGGGAATATTGAAAAAGAAAACCAGAGCTGAGGGCATCACAACGCCCGATTTCAGGTTGTACTACAAAGCTGTGATCATCAAGACAGATTAATGGAAAATCTCTGTGACCATTTTAAGAGTCCTGTGGATACACCTTTATTAAGGTTCATGCCTAATCTCATACTCTCCACACAAAGATCAATGCTGTTTATAACAGATTTTAAGTTAAAAGAGCCACCTGGAGATCATTAAGCGCAGGCAGATCCGGGATTTGAAACTTGACCCTAAAAGCCTTTATTTTTCCAGCCATACCATGAAGCCACTTGAACCTGTCAGAAGACGTCAAATTAACCTTAATTAACCTTAATTACGACCTTTTTTGCTAGACACAGCATTTCAAACTGGTTTCCCTGAGTTCTTCCTTTTGGAAGGATATCAGAATAGATCCACCACTTTTTAAAAGTAGAGTGAAGCATATGTATTTTTCCTGTTGTTACTTTGATTTCTGATTAATTCTTATGTTCAAATTCCCACCCTTGTACATATATTAGAATCAGAAAATGAAAGGATTGTATTTTCTTACTGATACTATGCTCAGTATAGGTCTCAGGTTCTGCTTCATAAAAATCCTCAACTAGGTTTTTTTTATATGTTTTACATGCCCTTTAAAAACTTATTACTCTTTTTTTCACTGATGCCTTTTAGCCTTCCTGTGACTTATTCATTCAACTGTGAATCTTTATCTACTTTTAACTTAAAGCTTTTTATTTTTATTTTTAATAATAAGTCGGGTTCATAAAGTGATAAATGCTCTTCAGGAAATGTACCAGTTTTAAATCTTTTATAATTTTAATATAAACTGAATATAGCTAACATACTATTGGATAGATCATAGAACTTGAGAAAATAGACATCATCTCTTTCCACTTAGCCTTTGGAACTCTGTTTCACAATAGATATATTCTTTATGAATTCCCTTGACTTTATGCCTGATTTTTCTCATTCTTGATTTTTACATTTGACATTTTCTGTGTCTAGAAGCCGCATTTCTCCATACATTCCTCTAATTAACTATATTTGTCCTATAGGTCTAACTTTCAACTCTTTTTTTCTCTATATTGAGTCATCATGACTGTTTCTCTGCAAGATTAGCCTTTTTTTCCAGGTATTTCCATAAACCATGTTAGTTAGCTCTACAAGTTCTCCTATCACGGCGACCTAATTACATGCTATCGTAATTGCCTACTTATCTGTCTGTTTTTTCCTACACTGCATTGATATTCAAGCAGTGATTGTCTGTTATCCACATCCTTATATCCACAGTGACCTTACTACTTGAAGGCACAAAACCTTTTGCATCTAGTGTCCAGAATAGTGTCTGTCATGTAGCAGCAGGTTGAGTGAGTCTTAAAGGATGGATGACAAATAAAGAGCAAGTTGAACAGACAATGATATTTTACATTGTGAATAAGTTTAATGTCAACACAATAAACACAGTCTGTAATAAGTAAAACTGACCAGACTATAATAATGTGCTGGCTGTTGTGGAATTGAAGTGAATTAAGGAAAACCTTAATTTTTAAAAGTTATTGTAGGTTCCTGGTGCCTCAGTCAGTTACAGTATGAGCTTGATTTTAGCTTGCAATCATGATCTAGGGTTTCTGTGGATTAAAAGCCTTGCTCCAGACTCTTTCCACTGGGGCATGAGTCTCACCAGTTCTCTCTCTCTTCCTTTGCTTCCTCCCTCATCCCAAACTTGCTTGCCTCTATGCCACTCTCTCTCTCTCTCAAAATAAAATAAATAAAAGGGTTCATTATAACTGCCCAGGAAGAAATGACAGCAAGTGTTCATGATATATTGCACGAAAACATTTTATGGAAAGGAAAAAAACTACTATGATTTTAAAAACTTTAAATTGTTGGCTGGAGTCATTAGAGGGCTGAGATCATTTTCAGAACCAAACTCTTATTTAGTTAGCTAGCGAGTAATAGACGTGACTTACTACAATAAGTTTAAATATTATTGATGAAACTTTTTTGTAGACTGTGATAATTAGTTTAGTTCACTTTAGTTTACCAGTGAATCACATGAAGAACTGTATTCTAATGTTACTATGTTTCTAGTGACACTGATTCTAAAGGAAAGTTAGGAGGGTCAATACTGGTTGCATAATTCAACATTTGTAGACTTCACCTATGGACAACAGCATAATATTTTATGTTTATTCTTAAATAGCCAAAAATACATGAAGATTTCATATTTTTTCTGGTTCTTAGGTGAGGTTTTGAAATGTTACAAAGGAACCTTCATGCTGTCTATGTATATAATGCAAAATTCTGTTTAGAGTGTAAAGTGCTTTTCTAAACTTCTAGTACTTCTGAAAAAATTTTATTTACTTTTTAAAAGATTTTGATTTATTTTTTCATGAGAAGGAATAACAGAGAAAGGCAGAGAGACAAGGCCAGAGGGAAAGCGCATCCCTGTGGGGAGCCTGACATGGACTTGGACTCCGGACCCCAGGGCTCATGACTGACCAAATACAGATGCTTCAATGCCAGCCCCCAGGTGCCCTGGTTATCAGTTTTTGTTTGTCTTGCCTCTTCACTACCCTTATCTGATTACCGAATTGTATCTACAGAAAAAAAAAACCTTATAAATACAAAAATTTGATATCTATGTCTGAACTATACTATTCGATTCTTCTCTACTGATTTAGGTCGACAGTACTAATACTTCGTCAAAACTCGCCAACCACTGTTTTCAAGTGTCATTTCAGTTGTTTATTTTCATGTCTCTCCTTCTATGAAAAAGTTTTGAATGAAAGTTTTATCCTTAAGATGGTAGTGTTTGACTTGCCTTCATTTTTATAAGAAATATTGAGGTTCTAGAAAAACAGGAAGTTTCAAAAATGCTGGTAGTCATTAGAAGAAGACATTAGTGTTTTAAATTGTTAATACTCTTATGAAGTCATATTTATATGAGAAATTTCAAAAACTCAAATTTCATTTATGTAAAATAAAGCAATGAATGATTTAAAAAATATCCATGGTATTATTAGAGTCATTGGAATCTGTTGTAAAACAAAGCAAAGATAGGTTTGATTTGTATTCATTATAAAATTCATGTTCTTAATAGTTAACTATGTTATATAGTTACTATGCTCTTTCTATAGGAAATTTGAACATTTGGAACAAACAAGGGTTTGCATGTTTAAATGTTTTGCTGCAGAAATAAAATGATTATTCAAACAAAAATATGTATCATAGATTGCATTCAAAATCTAATATCTACCATTGAAACTAAAGCTCGATTATTCTGTTCTGCAGAGTTACTTAGCAGTTAGAGGATCCCATCATTGCATGTCATACGTTTTGCTGATGGCATCTGAACATTAAGGTGACGAAATGATTTTAAAAGTTTATTTATTTTTCATGCGACACACACACACAGAGGAAGAAGAGCAGCTCGCGGCCGGAGAGGAGAGCGCGAAGGCCGGGAGACAGGCAAGATGACTTCCATTGGCAGGGGCCTGACTTGGAACTCCATCCTGGGTCTCCAGGGTCAGGCCCGCCAAAGGTGAGCTAAAACCGATTGAGCACCTGAGCTGCCCACTGAAATTGATTTCAGTGTGGTGCTAGTAAGCCTTATAAAAATACTGAAAATATACTTCTTTTAATTGTTAAAGATAAATCCCAAAGAAAATCAGTTACTTAAATTAGGCGAGTGTAAGGTATGGGGTCATATATAAGTTAAAACTGATGCTCTTGTTGTTAGTTTAATGTTGGTAGTTTTAGACTAGTAGTATGTGTTCAGGAACGACCATGATCATGTTGTAGAAAGACACTACTTTTTCACGTGTGCACAAAAATTAACTAGCTAGATCAGCATATTGTTTTCAAATGATGAGTACTCTAGATGAAATAGCCACTTTCCATTTGAACACCATTTTGGTACATGATACTTGCTAGTAATTGAGTTTGTAATGTCTGAAAGCCTAAAAAAAACCATGAGAATTGAAATAACTTGTAGAAGGAAAAAAACATGAGATATATTTTAAAAACATAAGGAAAAATAGTCACAATTTAGTTATTGTCAAGAATGTTGATGAAAAAACCCATTCCACTTGAAAATTAGGTAGTGTGCTTAATAGACTTTTAAAATTCCAGGGAGAATCCCAACTGTTACCATTTGATTTAAGATGAATCGTTTTGAGCTCATTAATTTTTACACAGATTGTCTCTGATCAGTGGGGAATCATAAAATTCTGTTTATTAATGGGAACATGTCCTATTTTAGAGTTGTTAGACATGGGGAAAATGTATGTTTAAGAATCAGTGAAATACACGATTATGTTCCTAAGTAGAAAAGGTAAAAGACCTTGCCAAAAGTTATTAAAAAGTGATTAACAGTCTGGATGTTGAATTGAGGCTCTAGTCTCACTATAGAATTCTTTCTTTTAACTGTAAAATATAGGCTTACCTGTAGATATCTTTGTAATATCAGTGTATGATGATAAACAACAACAACCAACCCATGCTTCCTGGCATTCCACGAATCAAATGTACTGTAGTTTACTGTAATCATTTCCCTATAGCTTTTATATTTAGTTTATGTCCAGCCTTTGTTATTATATAATGTCGTAAACAACGAGTACATGTGTGTACATGAGGATTTATTGTGGTAGGGTAACTAGGAAGTGAAATGGCCAAGTCAGAAGTATTTATCTTCTAAAATCTGAATGGAAACTATAAATTGCCATATTCAAGGCCTGTGCCTGATAGATTGGAGGATCTGTTTTTCTACACCCACTGAAATAATGATTAAATTCTACCCTAACTGGAATGCCTGGGTGGCTCAGTCGGTTAAGCATCTGCCTTTGAAGGCTAGGTCATGACCAGGGTCCTGAGATTGAGCCCTACAATGAGCTCCTACTTAGCAGGAGTCCTCCTTCTCTTCCCCTCCCTTTCCCCCTCACCACTAAATGTGCTCTCTTTCTCACTCTCTTCAAATAAATAATGAAATTTCTTTTAACAATTACCTAAACTGATTGTGGAAAATCGATCTCTTACTGTCTAAATTGCTTTCCTAATATATTTTGGAGAGGGGCCACCATTTTATGTTTATTATTCTTATTATTATATCATTATCATTAACTTTTTTAAAGAGAGAATTCTTGGGTTTTTAGGTTGTAGACAGTAATGGCTCTGTTGCCTAGAGATCAGGATATGGACGGAAAGTTCTAGTCTTAAGTGTGAGTGATCTAGAGCCATCAGCAATGATGAATATTCTAAATATTTGCTCTAAATCTGATCCCCATTACTTCTGAATTTGGGTCCTTGTGGATCTACAGTAGGTTCTCCAGCATTTCTGGGGGATGTGTTGACGTCATTTCTATCAGCCAGTCCATTTCACTTTTTAGCTATTGTCTATCAACATTTTCATCATGTGTAGCTCTTTTCTTGGCTTTTAAGAAAGTGGTGGTGCAAATTGGGAATGCCAGGAATTCTTTTGGTTCTTTTTGCCACAAGTGAACCTTTAGCACCCATTAAACAGTAGCTTCCGTTCCCCTCTCTCTCATCCCATGACAACCTCTCATTCTGCCCACTTGATGTCTGAATTTATTACTGGAAGTACTTCATATAAGTAGAATGCATGCAATATTTGTCCTTTTGTGACGACTTATTTCACTTGCATAATATGCACTAAAGTTTCATCCATGTGTTATAGCATGTTGTATGTTGTAGCATCTATATTATTTTCCTCCTTTTAGGGTAAGTAATATCCCATTGTATATATTCCACATTTGTTATCTTTTATGGACACTTGGGGTTGTTCCACCTTTCTGCTTTGTGAATAATGCTTGCTATAATTGAATGACAAATAGCTCAAAACCTGCTTTTAGTTGTTTTGGCTCATATATCCCAAAGGGAATTGGTAGATATATGGTGTTAAAACTTACACGTGAATTACGTTCCACTCACATGCAATCTTTACAAAAGTCCTGATGGAAAACATTGATATGTCCCTTCTTTTCTTTTAAATTTAAGATTTTATTTATTTATTCATGGGGGAGAGAGAGAGAGAGGCGGCAGACATAGGCGAGAGCCAGGCTCCTGTCTGGGAGCGCCCGGCGTGGGACTTCGATCCAGGACTCAGGATCATGACCTGGGTCAAAGGCAGGCGCTAAACCACTGAGCCACCCAGGGATCACGCTATGTCCCTTTCCTGAAATAGATTCCATACCATATAAAATGAAATCCAGTGAATGTATTTTTGCTTTTCTTCACCATTTTCTGACTAGGCTTTATAATTAAAATGTAATCAGAACAAATAGAGACCTTTCTCTTTGCTTCAGGGCTAAACATGGACAGAGTCAGTTGAATATTTTTCTTACATCTAATCATGCTAGCATAAATTTTGTTTAGCCAAAGGGACTGAGATATTTGTTGTTTCCTTTACTATATTTCCAAAGTTGTATATATACACTCACACCCCTACACCTATACCACCTATGCACTTTTTAGCAAAGTATTTTTATCACCATGTCTTTGAATTTTAATTAGATAAAGTTGCGAAAAAGCTTTTAATTTTTGACATATCTCATAGCATATAATTTGTGACCTCAAATGTGGGAGAAAAATTGGTTTATGTCTCTTTCTTTCAAGATTCAAATACTTATAAATTCTGATCTTTGCATTAAACAGCTCTGTATGTTATTTTAGTAACAAAACATTTACCTATTTTCTTGCTAAGGTTCATGGACATATTTATTTACCTCTAAACTGGTGAAAGTTTTCTTCCCTAACTTAAAGTATCTGAGCACCTTCCCCCCTCACATTTATACATAAGGTTGAAAAGGTAGCAGAAAACATCCTATAGATGTCAATATTTTTGTTTTCTATTAATTTTTTTGAGCAATGATGCTACATGAGTGGGAAGAGGGGTAGAAGGAGGGAGTGGGAGAATCTAAGCAGGCTCCATGCTCAGGTGCAGGAGCCGAGTGCTGGGCTTTTTTTTTTTTTCTCTTAATCCTGAGATCATGACCTGAGCCAAAATCAAAGAGGTCAGATGCTTAATGGCTGAGCCTGAGGATCCTCATTAATATTTTAACCTACATTTATGGAACTTTTTTGTTAACTACACCTAATTAATTTTTGGCATAAAAAATTCTTCTCATGTCCTGTGTCTTTTGCGTATTTTCATAGCATTTCCTTTTGGATTTGCTTCATATTTTATACGATTGAATAATTATTAAAAAGTATAGAATTATCTCTAAGCCTACTTGGTGGCAGTAGGAAACCCCCACAAAAAAACACAACTTGAAGACAGTGTGTCTAGTGTAATACCATATATATGTAAGAATGAGTGGTTAGGTGAGAGGAGACCATATAAAGAGAACCATCTATACATTTGCTTTAGGCACTAGAATATCTCAGGAGCCTTTCTTTCAATTAAATAAATACACAGTTAACATTGAAAGAAACCCAGTACAGGGGAAGGTGGAAAGGAGTTCTTTAGCTTCAGCAAAATAGTACCAGACATAGATTCCAGGTTTGACGTTTGAAATAGTTCATTTTCCTTCTGATATTTTAAGGATTTTGTCAGCATTGACAGCATAGACAATGACATTTCAAACAATTCTGTTAACTTTCTCTCGTTCTTATTTCTTTCACTGATTTTATATGCATCCTTTTTTTAAAACCTCTTTTTGGAATAAGTTACAGAAACGATTTCCACCAAAGAAAATGTGCGAGAATTCCCATTACTCGCTTTGCTAATGTTGACTCTTACATTGACCATGGTACATTTATTAAACACTTACTATAAGCATTGATTACAGTATTAATAACTACAGTACAGACTTGTTCACTATTACCTAGCTTCCCACCCCTATCATGCCATTTCTGTTCCAGGATCTCAGCCTAGCACACCATGTTGCATAGAGCAGGCTCTGTATTCTTTGACACTTTTTTTTTGTAGCCACTGGTTTTCAAGGTCCTCATTAGTCATAGTTTTCTTATGACTTTGACTCTTGAGGAGTCCTGGTCAAGCATGTTATCAATAATTTGGGTTTATCTGGTGTCTTTCATGGTTATACATCATTATGGATTTTGATAATACAACAAGATGAGACTTTGCTTTATCAGGGCATACTTGTCAATGACAGGGTTAAGGTTTCGATCCGTTGCTAATTTATTGATGGCGTTCTGCCATCTTTCTCTACTGTGGGTCATATTTTCAATTTCGTTGTTCTGTTCATTGGAAGTGAATCATGAGTTCAGTTAGTGTTACAAGGAGGAAATTAAGGTCATTGTTCTGGAAGGATATCTAACATGACAGTTATTTGGAATTTCTGACAGGCAATATCTACAAGTCTTCCTTTCTCCCTCTTTTGTTCTTGCTGGTTTGTTTATTTTATCAGCTATTGACTCAGGTACTTTTTAAAAAATTAAATCAGTTAGTTACCAACAGTATAAGGAGTACTCATTGATTCTGAGGGATTTGTGTTTTAGTAGTTCTGAGTGGAAAATCATGTATCTTATTTGATTGTTCAAACAGGTTTCAGCTCTGGTATGTTGGAGTTTTGGGTGGTCTACTATGTCCTTTTGACATGGTCATTCGATTCTTTCCACTCTTGTCTTTTTCTTAGCACTTCCTACTTTCTCTCATTAGAAGGTACTTCTCTGCACCTAGTCCTAAAAAACTTTTTCTAAGCTCAGCCCTTTCTCTAGGACTCTGGTCTTGTTGATAAATTGTTTATAACAACAAGCCATGGCTTCTAGGTATGCTCTCTGCTATAGGGTTGTCAATTTTCTGGGCTTTTTTTACTCACCATGTTAACAGCCCTAAGAAGATATCTGTCACATACTAACCACGTATATGCACATTTCTACTTTTGTATGTAACATATCTGCATGCTATATTAAAGCTAGGTGAATTCATAGTGCTGTCTCCAACTCTAAGCCAGCACCAATGGGATTCATTCCTGCTTTCTCCTTCTTATTTTGAATTCTTTCTCTGACCCCTAAGCAAACCTGGGCCACCATTTCATTTATGTTGCTAAACAAAAGGACACATCAATTTAGTCTCATGGATGTATCTTTTTTCTCAAAGAAACTTTACACACCACAGAATACTTGTGTTTTTGTACAGTCCTTTCTCTTTAGCCTAATGGTAATTTTTTCCAAGTTAAATCCATTTCTAAAAGTATACTTAGGTCAGCTCCATTTTCCCCATCATCTTCAAATAGATAATTTTCACATTCCTTCTAGTCATTACTTACTAAAAGTATGGTGCTGCAAAATATTGATACATTGTATCTGATCTGAAAATATTGATAGAAAATCATATTAAGAAAACCTTTTGTTGATCTTATTTCAAATTATAGTTTTAACATGGAGTCTATTATAGATTCACAGAAGTACAGATATTGTTTTGTTTTTCTTAAGTATTTATCTTCTAAAATGCAAGTGATTTTTCATTCCATACCATGTTTATACATTTCATTATATAATCAAACGTCTGAAAGCATATTCCTCTAATGCTTTATTTTCTAAACATAGAAAAACAGTGTTATTCTCAGATGCACGTATCGTTTCCCTGGTTTACAGAACATTGAAGATGAAGAAACTCCTGTTTATTTGTTAATTTCACCTTGTTTTAGTCTTAGCTAGCTTTTGGAGTGACCAGATATACCACAGCTGAGGACGAGGATAGGAAGATGGTTAGGAGAACAATGAAAGGAAAACACTGTTCTGTTTGTATGTGTTTTTAATTAATAAGTAATTTTCCCTAAATCCCAGCTAAGGTAATTTGTTTACCTCACATTGTTCTACTAGTTCCTTGAATATCTCCCAGTTCCCAGTTAATGATTTATTTTAAAAGCAGCGCAAATGTCAGTTGATAAATCCTGAAGTTGTGTGCATTTCACTAGTCTCAACAAAATTCAGATTTTTTTTCATTTTTGTATATTTCTCTCATACACAGTGGCCTTTTCAACAGCCAATAACATTTTGGACGTAAAAATAAACTCTGTTGCTATATCATTGAATGTTGAGTTTGCCTGTGGAGAAGTGGGTTCTATTTTCTTTGATATTGTTTGAAGCCTTTTACTTAAATTTTTTACAGTCATGCTAATTGTTTGTAAGCAAATCTTTTTGGGGTTACATTTACTAATATTACTTGAGTGGTATGTTAGGAGGTCCCATTTCCTTGGTCTTTCTTATTTTTAATCGTAACTCCCTAACAGAGAATAAATATCATTTGGAACTAATGAACTAGTGTTGATTGAATTCTAAAGGCACCTCTGAAGAAGTTCTGCGCTATTGATATAAATTTTTTTTTTTTGTAACTGTCACCTAAAGTATCCCATATAGAAACCACTTCCTCTATCTCTTTTCTTAGTCTTAGGCATTTTTGTTGTCTGTTGGTGAGCTCCTTTTCCATATACTTTCCTCAATGGTGAGGAAGAAGTATGAAAAAAATCTATAAAGCAGAAGCTCCTGTCTGTTCCTGGGAAAGAAATGTCGACTGTTGGAACTTGCCTGCTTGTTTTGCTTGCATGACTATACTTTTAAACATTTTTTAGTGTGCCAGTGTCCTTGTTAGGCATTTTATAAACTCAAGATGAGGACAGGCAAGCTCTCTTTTCTTAAGGAGCAACAGCTGATTTTGGTAAACAAGTTCATAATCTCAAGTACCAGTGCTAGTACTCCATGAGAACAATCATAGCAGATATTTGGGAGTAGAAATAACATGCATCCCAGTGGGGGAAATGATGGATGTTCCCTGTAGGGAGAGGTGTTACTCACCTAACGGAAGTCAGGAGTTACCAGGGAGGAGCAGCAGAAAGGAGAGACATTGGTATGAGGGGCGTAGAGTGTCAAAGAGAAGAAAAGCATCGTGCATATAAAGATATAGAGCCAGGAATTCCCCTGGGAAGCCATCTGGCCTTCGGACTCTGTGTCTTGGCCGAGGTTTTTGATGACTGCCTCAATTCCTCCCTTGTTATTGGCCTTTCAGGTTTTCTTTTTTCTCCTGTTCCAGATTTTGGTAGTTTGGCTTTCCAGGAATGCATCCGTTTCTTCGGTTGCCCAACCTTTATTGCGGTATAGTGTTCATAATATGTTTAAAAGTGTTTTGTATTTCCTGGGTTGTTAGTGATCTTCCTTTCTCATTCACTGGGTTTTTTCTTAATTTTGTATCTTCTCTCTCTTGTTTTTCAAAAGGCTGGCTAGGATCCTGGGTGGCGCAGCGGTTTTAGCGCCTGCCTTTGGCCCAGGGCGCGGGTCCTGGAGACTGAGATTCGAAGTCCACGTCGGCGCTCACGGTGACATGGAACCTGTCTAATCCACCTCTGGTCTTGCCTTCTCTCTCTCTTCTCTCTTCTCTGTGTACCCACTAAATACAATAAAAATTAAAACAAAAAGTTTCAAAAAATAATAAGGCTGGCTAATGGTTTATCTATCTTATTATTCTTTCAAAGAACCAACTCCTGGTTCTGTTGATTGTTCACAGTTCTTCTGGTCTCATTTCGTTGAGTTCTGCTCAATCTTTATTAATCTCTCTTCTCTGGTGGGGTAGGTCATTTGCGTTTTTTCTCTAGCTCCTTTATGTGTAAGGTTAGCTTTTGTATTTGAGTTCTTCCAGTTTTTGAATGGATGCTTGTATTGCGATGTATTTCCCCCTTAGGACTGCTTTTGCTGCATCCCAAAAGTTTTGAAGGTTGTTCTTCATTCTCATTAGTTTCCATGAATCTTTTTAATTCTTCCTTAATTTCCTGGTTGACCCTTTCATCTTTTAGCAGGATGGTCCTTAACCTCCATGTGTTTGAGGTCCTTCCAAACTTCTTGTTGTGATTAGTTCTAATTTCAAGGCATTATGGTCTGGAATGCAGGGGAGATCCCATCTTTTGGTATTGTTGACCTGATTTGTGACCAGTATTGGTCTATTCTGGAGAAGTTCCATGTGCACTTGAGAAGAATGTGTATTCAGTTGGTTTGGTGTAAGTTCTGTAGATATCTGTGAAATCCATCTGGTCCAGTGTCATTTAAAGCTCTCGTTTCTTTGGAGATGTGTGTGCTAGAAGACCTATTGAGTATAGAAAGAGCTAGATTGAAGTCACCAAGTATAAGTGTATTATTATCTAAGTATTTCTTCACTTTGGTTATTATTGTTTAAATATTTGCAGCTCCCACATTCGGGCATATATATTGCGATGTTAGTCCTCTTGTTGGTAGATCCTTTAAGTATGAATAGTGTCCCTCTTCATCTCTCTACAGTCTTCGGGTAAATTTTAGTTTATCTGATATAAGGATGGCTACCCCTGCTTTCTTTTGAGGACCATTGAATGGTAAATGGTTCTCCCACCTTTTATTTCAGGCTGTAGGTGTCCTTCTGTCTAAAATGAGTCTCTTGTAGACAGCAAATAGTGGTCCTGCTTTTTTATCCAGTCTGAAACCCTGCCCCTTTTGATGGGGCATTAAGCCGTTCATTCAGAGTTACTATTGAAAGATATGAGTTTAGTGTCATCATATCTATTCAGTCCTTGTTTTTGTGGATTGTTCCTTACTTCTTTTTAAGGGGAATTTTAGAGTCCCCTTAAATTTCTTGCAGAGCTGGTTGGAGGTCACATATTCTTTCAGTTCCCTATCTTGGAAGCTCTCTTCCTTTCCATTTTGAATGAGACCTTGCTGGATAAAGTATTCTTGGTTGGTTCTTCTCATTGACCCTTATTGGCCCTTTCTGGCCTGCCAGGTTTCTGGGAGAGGTCTGCTGTTTCCCTAATATCCTCCCATAAAAGTCAGGGATTTTTGTCTCTTGCTGCTTTAGGATTTCTCTTTATCTTTGGAATTTGCAAGCTTCACTATAATGTTGAGGTTGAACGGTTTTTTATTGATTTAGGGGGGATCTCTTATTTCTGGATCTGAATGCCTGTTTCCTTTCCCAGATTAGGAAAGTTTTCAGCTAGATTTGTTCAAATACATATTTGGCCCTCTGGCCTCTTCGCGCCCTCGGAAACCCAATTAACAGTAGGTTTTTCTTCCTCGGCTGTCGTTTATTTCCCTTAATCTATCTATGGTCTTTTAATTGTTTTGTCTCTTTTTTCCTCAGTTTCCCTCTTTGCCATCAACTTGTCTTCTATGTCACTCACTCTTTTCCACCTCTTAACCTCGTCGTTAGGACTTCTAGTTTGGATTGCATCTCATTCAATTGATTTTTAATTTCTGCCTATTGGATCTAAATTCTGAGTCATGAAGTCTCTTGAGTCCTTTATGCTTTTTCTAGAGCACCAGTACTGTATAATAGTGCTTCTGAATTGGCTTCCTGACATTGAATTGTAATCCAGATTTTGTAACTCTGTGGGAGAGGACTGTTTCTGATTCTTTCTTTTGAGGTGGGTTTTCCTTCTAGTCATTTTGCTCAGTGCAGTGGCCAAAAACAAATTGTATTGGGAAAAGGAGAAAGAGAGAGAAAGAAGGAAGAAAAGATAAAAGAAAAAAAAAAAAGAGAAAAAAAGGAAAATAGAGAAGAAAAAAGAGAAAGAAAAAGAAAGGGAAAAAAAAGAGTGGGGGGGAAGCAATCAGAAATCAAAAAAAAAAAAACAATCGGGGGAGTATCTTCTGATTCTGATACTTGAAGTCCCTTGACTTCCCCTGGAACTTGTCCGTCAGCTGGTCTTCTGGGGAGGGGCCTCTGTGCTGTTTCAGGTGTTAGCACTGGGGAGCTGCTCTGCCCCCTGCCTGGTGCAGGGCTCAGGGGGTTTTACCCCGGAGGCCGCAGGAGGAACAACCCAGCGCACAGCAGCTCTGGAGCCCTGGAGCAGCCCGGAGTAACTCTGGAGCTCTCTTCTCAGGGCCTGGAGGCTCCGGCGGGCCCTGATTTGCTCAGCTGGCAGGCGCGTCCTTGCGGTCCTGGGCCTCCCGGCCTCCGCCTGTCCCGGGGAGGCCGGATCGGGCGGGGTCCCGGCGCCCTGTCTCCCGGCCGCCAGCCCCCTCCGCGGAGCGCCCCCGAGCCCCCCGAGCTGCTCCGGGTCCCGCCTGCGCGCTGCAGCCCTTAGGGACTCGGCCACTTCCCGGGGCGCAGGTGTGTCTAGTGTCCCGGGACCAGGGCATCCCCGCCCTCCTGGGTCCTGCTCAACTCCCCGCGAGCCCCTTTCCCCGGAAGGTTGGTGCAGCTCCTGCTCCTCCGGGACGGGCTTCTCTTGTCCTGGGGACACTCGCCCCGGCCTCAACCTGGCTCCTCCGGGGCCCCTCCCCCTTGGAGGCCTTTTGTGTCTTTATTTCTTTTCCCCGTCTTCCTACCTTGATAGAAGCGCGAACTCTTCTCCCTGTAGCATTCCAGCTCTTCTTCTCTTAAATCTCAGGCCGAATTCGTAGATTTTCAGGATGATTTGAAGGTTATCTAGGTAATTTGGTGGGGACAGGTGATTTGGGGACCCTACCCTTCCGCTGTCCGCCCCTCCTCCGACATTGATTTTCAAGGCAAAAAAACACTAGAGCTGAATCAGTGAAATGCATTTCATGATAAGCACGAATGAGACATATGAGATAATTTTAAACCCAAAATCATTTCATAGAGGAAACATTTGGAAGCATATTATTAAAATAAATTTAATATATACTTGGTTTGTGAAAGGCTTATGTAAAACAACTTGAACACACTTAAGGAGAAAAACAGAGACAAAAACAAACTTATTTTTATGACCACTCCATAGAGGCTGAGTCAAATACTGTTTCAGTACAGGCTAGTATTAAAAAAAAAAAAAAGTAAGAAAGAAAAAGATTTTGATGGAAATGTACACAAGAGTTTACTATTCACTCATCAAATGTACATTCTTCCCCCAAAACAACAATATTAAGTTGCTATTCGCTTCGTTCTCATAAACAATGAAGGGTAGCAGCAGTTCTTTTATATTATTAAAGAAATGGTCTGAACTCGGGCTTATTTGAGGAAAAACTGCAGTTTCTTATTCGAGCCAGTTGTTCCCTGAATTTTTTCTAGAGCTCTTGGACCCAGACAAGAATGGGAAAGCACCGGATTCAAAATTTCCTGGCTTGAGTCCTTGAATAGTTTTTGCCATTTCCTACACCCCCTAGGCTTCCAGGATGTCTTTTTTGACTAACACTCCTTGAGGCTTTCTGTTCCTTAACTGAAGAATGGCAACTACTTTCCCTCTTTCAAAATGTAACATCATTTTCCCAATGAAGAAGCCACCACCGTCATATCACTATCCTCTGACACGGAAGTGTTAAAACTTTTCTTCTTTA
Organism: Canis lupus dingo; assembly: GCF_003254725.2. Taxonomy (NCBI): domain Eukaryota; kingdom Metazoa; phylum Chordata; class Mammalia; order Carnivora; family Canidae; genus Canis; species Canis lupus. Next base: position 10,013,935 of record NC_064253.1, on the reverse strand, counting down.
TAGATGCTTCCCCATAACTCCTACTACCAAGAGGACTCTCAGACGTCCTCCTCTCTCTTCTCTTCTTCTTCTTCTTCTCCTTCTCCTTCTCCTTCTCCTCTCCTTCTTCTTCTTCTTCTTCTTTTTCTTTCTTCCGTTTCACTTATGTTTTCATGTTGGGGTCAGCCAATGTCTTCTGGAGTTCAGAGGGAACTACACGTCTTTTTCAGAGGCTTGATGGAAAATGGAAGGGAATGGGCACTCATTTGGGCCCAAGTTGGCTGTTTTTTCTTTAAAATGACTTACTGTTTCTTTGTCAATATTTTGGCTTCTTTTCATGTTTGCTTACCGTAATAATTGCTCCACACCATATGTGCTTGCATTATAATCATAATCAATATCATTAGTTTACTTGTCCTTAGAATAATTGTCTTCCAGCACTATTTATGACTTGACTTCAACAACATTCTGTATTGCATCTTTGAAAGCTTTGTAGCAGTTTTAGCATCCTTTTCCACTTTTATGAAAGACAGTGAATTTGTGGAAGACAAAGCAAAACTTGGATTTTGGGTCTTTAGACAGATAATATCTCAAAGAAGAAAGAACTCAGGCAAACCAAAAGTTTATTTGGGATCGTGAGGAATTTGAATCGGGGAGACACAGATTCAGGAGGAAAATGAAATGTGCTCCAAGCAGAAGAAGGGTTTATAAGATGTTTTGAGACCTTATGATGGACCGGCTTGTATAAGTTGTTTGGAAAAGTTAGGATGGACATGGGAAAAAATAATTAACATTGATCTACCTAGGCCAGGATACTATGCTGATTGCTAGGTTGGAGTATGGCAAAATAAGCCTCATTCTGAGACTTCCAACAGGATGTGCTGTTCGTGGTTGGCATTCTAAAAGTTCACGTTCCATCCAAATATGGATAAGCATAAGACTAACCTGACCAGGGGACTGCGGCTCCAATTTACACCCCCTGAATTCTTGACTTCATTTCGGTGTTTCTGTTCACGGTATCAATGTCACTCCCTTTATTTAACAGATGAACCCCTACAATTACTCTTGGTGTCAAAGTGGTAATGACTGTTAAAGTGGAGAAGTTCCAAATATCTTAATTTCCGGTGCTCCTTCCACTGGATCGTACTGCTTCTTAAGGATTTCTTTTACCAAGAGTTAATCATTATAAGAAGGAGAAGGAACGGGGAGGAGGAGGAGGAGGAGGAGGAAATGAGCAGTTTCCTACCTTATGTTTTTCCTTCTACAGTTGAGCCTTGAAAAACTTGAGTTTGAACTGTACAGATCCACTTATACACAGATTTTTCTGTGGATGTACAGTCCTGTAAATGTGTTTTTTCTTCTTATGATTTCCTTAATAACATTTACCTTCCTTGACCTCACCTTATTACGAGGATACAGTATACAATAGATGTAACATACAAATAACATGTTAACCAACTGTTCATGTTATTGGTGGGGCTTCCAGTCAACAGTGGTCTTAGTGTTAAGTTTAGGGGAGCCATATGATACATGGGTTTTCCACTAGGAGGGTGTTGGTGTCCCAACCCTTGTGTTGTTCGTACCACAGTACTAGATTTCTTAATTTTCCTCAAATCTCTAAGATGCCTAAGTTCTAGCGCAAAGTCTATCTTCTCTCTTTGTAAACTCTCTGAAAATTCTCATTCACTTCATTACCTCAGTTGTCAGTTGTCACCTCTTGCCTCAGGGTTTATCCGCAGCCCTCTTAGCTTTAGCCACTCTTCAAATTCCACTTTCTGGGAACAAGCACCACCACAAATGTCAGCAAGTGAAATGTAAACAAGATTTATAAGTGTCAAAGAAAACATCCAAGTGCAGACATCAGTAAGGAGAACGTCATTGAGGAGACTATACAGTAGAGCTGCACAGACCATTGGATCCCTAGTGTCTAAGGGCAGGCAGGAATTTTCAGGGAGGAGCAATCAAGACCACAAGGAGCCAGGTGTGGGAAGTGGGATGAATAGGTGGCATGATCAGACAGTTGAGCAACATGCTTTTGTGTGTGTGTGTGTGTGTGTGTGTATGCAGGTATGTGTGTTTCTTTTGGTCCTTATTCTTGGGAAGGGCCATAAAGAGAAGAGAGCTCAGGAGCAGTGAATTCAGAGGGGAGGAGAGAAGTCCAATTGTTTTAGAGAAGTCACGTGACAGGGCTTTTGTTCAGATTGGTCGGGAGTACAAGCAGGGCCGTTAACTCTCATTAAATAAGAATAGGGATTTAGAATCTCTGTGTCTAGACTCGTCAAGGGTAATTAGGGGGAACATCTCAAAACTTAATCTAAGTCTTACAGAGAGGCTGGCTCTTGCATCGAGCTGTTTCCTGGAATGCAAAAAGGTAGGGGGGAATTTCTTAACAGCTGCTGTTTTCTGAGAACACAGAGTCAGGTAAAATTGAACACTGCCAAAACAAAACCAGTCTTGTTTTTTGTTGTTGTTGTTGTTGTTGTTGTTGTTGTTTTAACCTCATGACATGTTTCACCATCCTACCTTTCCCGTTCTCATCAGTACATTACGAAGAGCTCAGCAGTCTGTGACCAGCATACACTCGGAGATTTTTCAAGCGATTGCTGTTGATCACACAGCACTCCAAACTGATGCAGGGAAGCTACCATACGTGCTTAGGCTAAGTGACGGGCATTTCCTTCTTCTCCATCTCCTTCTTGCGATGACTGTTTTATCTAGGAATAACCCTTAACTTTGGAAGGCTTTATCATATCTCTAGGAGAAGATCAAATCCAAAATACTTTTCTCATCACGAAATTCTCCTCTACATGTCAGTCCTCATGCTGCTCGCTTTTTGCTTTTGTTTTTTTTTCTGGCCTAACTTCCTTAGTTTCTCAAATCCTTTTCACTGTGCCTTCAGGAATGGCCCGTTGACACCAACTCACTATGTGTCCAACTTCCTCTCTGTGTTCCCTGTCCATCAAGGACATTGCTGGCACCAGGGACATTTTTGACATGCTCTCCCACGTTCCTCACATGGACACTGCTTTCTCCCCTACACAGGTCCTTCAGCTTCAATTGTGCCAGGGCGGAAAATGAGAGAATTCTCTTGGAATATTCATCAGGTTGATATTACATTAATAAATAAACTCAAGGGGCACCCAGGTGTCTCAGTGGTTGAGCATCTGTCTTTGGTTCAGGTCGTGATCCCAGGGTCCTGGGATGCAGGACCCTGCGGGAGCCTGCTTCTCTCTTTGCCTATGTCTCCGTCTCTCTCTGTGTCTCTCATGAATAAATAAATGAAATGTTATAGATACATAAACAAACAAACTTAATTCATGGTAATTATGTCTTTTTTGGTTTAAATCTACTATGCCAAAATACTGAAAGCATTTTCATTTTTTCAAGTCTCCTTTTGGTTTCTTCAGAACCAATTTAATTTTTCTCATCTAACTTACTGCTAGTTAAGTGTATCTAAAGGTATTTTATGGGGTGCCTGGGTGGCCAGTCAGGTAGAATCCCCCTCTTGGTTTCAGTTCAGATCTGATTTCAGGATCATGAGATTGAGTCCCAAGTCAGGCTCTGTGTTCGCATGGGTCTCTTGAGATTCTTTCTCCTCTCTTTCGGCCCTCTCCCCTCCTCCAGTGCACAGGTGCTCTCTCTAAAAAATAGATAATCCTTAAAATAAAAAAATAAAGTTATTTTACTTTGCTGTTCTAAATGGGATATATTTTTCATATGTTGTCTAGCAAAAAGCTTTTACCTGTAGAGATTAATGATTTATATGTTATTTTATGTTTAGCTTAAACCACAATTCTTGTTCTCTTGATATATTTACCTTGGCTAGCTGTGTTAGCCAATACCTCAAATAAAATGTAAGTATAATGGTAATAGTGACCATTTTTGTGGTTTTTTTTTTCAATTATAGAAGGAATATCCCATTTCTTCTCTGCTGAGTTGTTGGTTTTAGTCACAGTAAGCATTTTTGTAGTGTTAATAGTAACCCTTTAATTTTATCTAATCACTTGAAAATCGAGACTAGACGTTAAATTATGAACGGGAGGAGCACACTGGGGAAGAGTAGGGTCCTCAACTCACCTGGCCCCACAAACTTACTTAGAGAACTTTCAAGACATCTTGAACACCTATGAATTCAACTTAGTTAGATTAAGAGAGAACAGCTGGAAGCTACAGGGAGAGGGTTTTCACTTCTAACAAGTAGGAGTAGAGAAAAAAATAAAAAGAATAAAATGGGGGAGGGAACTGCAACGAGCAGGCTAAGCCAGGGCAGCGCCTCAGAGGGAAAGCCCAGCTCTGGGAGCAAGAACTTAAAATCGAGCTGGTTCTTCCTGGATGGAAAAGTGCTCCCCAGGATGTCGGCAGAACGTAGGGGGCAGGAAGCCTCAGATCTGGGGTCCCCGTAGAGGGCGCCTGGGGAAGGCTCACCCAAACTGCGGCTGGTCTCGGTAAAGGGCTGGAGCGCCGCAGCCCGGGCACCTCGAGCGGAGGGGGGGGCGGGGGGCAGCGGCTCGCGGAGGGGCGAGCCTGCGGGCGGCGAGCGCCGTGTAGGCGGACCAGGGTCGAGCGATGACTGGCCTCGATCCTGTGAGGGGGGACGGGGGGCGTCCAGGGCAGCGCGCCTGGGGGCGCCCGAGCTGCCGCCGAGCGTGGCGCCCCGGGGCACCTCGGCCAGGGCGGGGGCGGTGGGGGAGCCTGCGGTGCTGCCCGGAGCTGACTCCAGGGCTGGAGAGCCGGCCGCCGCCCTCCTGCTGCTTCCTCCTCGTCCCTGAGCCCGGGAGGGGGCCCGCGGACCGAGCCTCGGGGAGCAGCGCGGGAGCCGGCACCTGGCGGGGGGCGGGGCGTCTCCCCAGGTGCACGCACCTGAGGTAGCGCGGCAGGCCCCGCCCCGGAACCAGCTGGAAGGACAGGAGAGCAAGTCTGGACCAAGCCGGGCTGGAGGCTCCAGGACTGATGGAAAATAGTATATAGAACTGAGGTTTCTTTTTTCTTTAATTTCTTTTCCATTACAGCTTGTTTTTATACAACTAAAAATTCTAATATTTTTTTCTTTTCCCACCTTAGTACAATACTTTTCCAGCTCCTCCTTTTTATTTTTTTTTCCTTTTTGACTTTAATATTTCTACAATTAAATGTCTTACATATATTTTAATTTCTGGATTCCCTTCAACCAATTCAATTTATCTGGGTAGATATACAAGATGAATGTATTTTGTTTTTTTTTTTTTTCTGCCTCATTTTGTTCTACAATGGTGGAAGTATACCTTCTAAAACTGACCAACCTACACGCAGAACCATGGAATACCATGTTGGCTCATTCTGTGAGATTTTATTCTTCCTTCCTTTTCATTGTGCCCCCCCCCCTTTTATCTTGTTTATGTTTTGGAGGTCAATGTTTGCACTTTCTACAAGTATTGCTGGTTTATATAATTTGGGATTGAACGTACAGAACAAAATACATATAGAACCAAGAGGTCACACTCTAGACCCCTTACATAGACTACATTTCTCTCCATTACCACTTCAACACCACCACAATCCCCCTTTTTCTTTTTTCCACTTTATTTACTTCTTTTTTCTTTCTTCTTTTTTTTTTAAGATTTTATTTATTTATTCATAGAGTGCAGAGAGAGAGAGAGGCAGAGACACAGGCAGAGGGAGAAGCGCCTCCATGCAGGGACCGGATGCGGACTTGATCCGGGTCTCCCGGATCCGCCTGGCTGCAGGTGGCGCTAACCACGGCCATCGGGCTGCCCACTTTTTTTTTTTTTCTTTCTTCTTCTTTATCTTTGGGTTTTGGCTTATTTTTACTACTTTGTTTTAAAATTTGTTTTTCACTTTAGTGGTCCTTTTGTTTTATTTTGTTCTGATCTCTTCTTTTTCTTCTGTTTTATTTTCTGGTCTCTGACCTCTTTGGAATCAACCAGGGTGTATTTTACTTAGCTCACGGTTGATATGTTTTTAAAGATTTTATTTATTTATTCATGAGAGACACCACACACACACACACACACACACACAAAGAGAGAGGCAAGAGACACAGGCAGAGGAGAAGCAGACCCCATGCAGGGACCTGGTGGGACTCAATCCTGGGATCCGGGATCACGACCTGGCCAAAGAGGTGCCAAACCACAAGCCACCCAGCGATCCCCCTGTGGTTGATATTTTTGACTCCAGCCCACTCATACACCACTCTGCACTGGAAAAAATGACTAAAAGAAGATTCACCACGAAAGGAAGAACGGGACACAGTACTTCTTGCCACAGAGTCACAGAATATGGATTACAATTCATGTCAGAAAACCAATCAGAAGCACAATTTAAGCTATCGGTGGCTCTGGAAAAAGCATTAAGGATTAAGAAACTTCATGACTGCAGACATTTAGATCTAATCAGGTTGAAATTAAAAAACCAGACTAAAGGAGATGCAATCAAAACTGGATGTCCTAACGCTAGGGTTAATGAGGTGGAAGAAAGAGTGAGTGACATAGAAGACAAGTTGATGGTAGGGAAGAAAGCTGAGGAAAAAAAAGAGAAGAAAAAACAATTTAGAGCCCATGAGGAAAGGCTTAAGGAAATAAATGATAGCTTCAGAAGGAAGAATATACGTCTAAGGGGTTCCGAAGAGGCTGAGAGAGAGACAGGAACACAAAGTGTATATGAACAAATCATAGCTGAGAACTCTCCAACTCTGGGGAGAAACAGGCATTCAGATCCAAGAGACAGAGAGGCCCTCCCCACAAAACCAATAACTGTTCAACACATCAACATTTAATAGTGAAACTTGCAATTTCAAAGATAAAGAAAAATTCTAAAGCATCTCGAGACAAGAGTCTTACCGTATATGGGAGAAAATACCAGATTAACAGGAGATCTCTTCACAGGAACCTGGCAGGCCATAAAAGGGCTGGCATGACCTATTCAGGGTCCTAAATGAGGAAAATGCACCCAAGAATACTTCATCCAGCAAGGCTTGGATTCCCTTCAGAATAGAAGGAGAGAGAAAAAGCTTCCAAGGTAGGCAGAAACTGAAAGAATGTGACAACCAAACTGGTCTGAAGGAAATATTAGGGGGGTGCCATCAAAGAAGGGGAGCCCAATGACATAATCCACAAAACAGGGACTGAATAGGTAATATGATGATGACACTAAATTCATACCTTTCAATAGCAACTCTGAACTGAATGGGCTAAATGATCCCATCAAAAGATGCAGTGTATCAGACTGGATAAAAAAGCAAGACCCATCTATATGCTGTCTACAAGAGACTCATTTTAGCCTAAGGACACCTCCAGCCTGAAAATGAAAAGGGGAGAACCATTTACCATTCAAATGGTCTCAAACCTTACTTGCTGTCTCACATGGCAAGTCATCCCTCTGCTCTTAGATTCCTCATCTGGAAAGTAAAAGTAATGGTAACATGTATTTGGTAAATGGTTGTGAGATTTAAATGACATAATATATGCAAAGCATTTATCATAGCTCCTAGCTTTTAGTGAGTACCTGTCAAATAGTATTTATTGCTCATGTACATAAGGAAATTTAATTCCTCTTGTTGGATAATTGGGACTTGACTATCTTAATCACTTTTTTTCTTAATCGATAGATTGTACTTTACATTGCATTATTACCAAATAGTAACAGAATGAAGCATCTATTCCTGAAACTAGAGGATCTTGAATTTCAGTAGAAAGCTGAGTTCTTCATTCTTTTCTGAAAAATTGTATTTTCCAAATGATACATTTTAGTATTAGAAAGCAATGACTTAATCACTTTCTTGCATCAGAGTAACTAAGTAATTGTTGAAAAGACTATAATTATCATTACTTTTTTTTGAATTTAATTTTTTGTAAAAATAATATATTGATGTGGTTGTAAAGTCAAAAGATACTGAAGAGCAGACAATGAGGAGTCTTCTTTCCACTTCTATGCACTGGTTACTCAGTTTCCTTTCTCAGAGGTAACCAATATGTCAAGATTCTTGTGTGTTCTTCCATATTTATTCTCTTTATGTACAACTAAATGCATATATTTCCCCTTTCTCTGGTATGTGGTAAATGCCTACTGATGTGTTCCTTGCCTTTTTCATTTGGAAATGTATTTTATGACCTGTTCTGTATCTGTATATAAAGAGCTTTTGCATTTATTCTTAGTTGCCTTGTATTTTGTATATGGATGTACTATGATATATTGCTTGATGTTAAATCATTCTTTTTTTGCTATTTGCTTTTTATCTGTTAATTTTTTCGCCTTAATTTTCAGCAGTTGCTTTGTATACATCTTGTATTGGTTTCTTCTTCTTCTTCTTCTTCTTCTTCTTCTTCTTCTCTTCTTCTTCTTCTTTTTTGTTTACTCATTTTTATATGAAGTGAATTTTTTTTTTTGGCCTGTTATTTGCAGGAAGCACCTGGGAGGGAAGGGCCAGAACCCTGGGAGGAATTTTCTTTGTTATCTTGGGTTTGTCTAAAATTTCACTGAAAGTGCCATTTATAGAAGAACAAATTGTCTTGGACTTATATCAAAGTTTGAAACTTCTGCACTTCAAAAGTCACTGTTAAGAGAATGAAAAGACAAGCCACAGAGTGAAACTTGCAAAGAATAGATTTGAGGAAGAACTTGTATTTGAAATATATAAAGAACTTTTAAAACTGAATAATTAAAAAAACAAACATATTAATTACAAAATGGACAAAAGTTTTGAACACTTTACCAGTAAAGATAGCTGAATAGCAAATATGCACATGGCTAAAATTCTACACCATGATTGGCAAAGCTGTAGAGTAACAGAAACTCAAATGCTCCTAGTGGCAATATAAAATGATGCGCCCACTTTGTAAAATAGTGTTTCAGTTTCTTAAAAACTGAAACATACATCTAATATATGATCTAGCTGTTCAATTCCTAGGTATTTACCCAGGAAATGAAAATAAATACCCATGTAAAAAATTACTTGTGAATGCTCATAGCAGCTTTATTAGTAATAGCCCCAAACTAGGAACAACACAGATGTCTATCAACAGGTGCATGGATAAACAAAGTGTGGTATATCCATTATCATGGAAAACTAATGAGCAGTAAAAAAACAGTAAACTGCCTAGAGCCACTGCTACTTGGATGAATTTAAAATTATTCTGAGTGAAAGAAGGTAGATAAATATGAGCACATAGTGTCTGATTCAGTTTATATAACATTCTAGGAAATTCAGATTTAATGTATACTGTCCTAAAGGAGACCTTTGTGGGCCTGGATGGGATGGATGGAGTCGGTGAGGGACAAGAAGATATTGCAGAGGCTTAAGAGAGGGTTGTGGTTACTAGTTCATTATCTTGATTGTGGTGATGGTTTCCCGGATATATACATATGTCAAAGCATGTCAAATTGTATAATTTAAACATATGTAGTTTATTCTGTCATTTTAACCTCAAAGTACTAAAAAAATAAGTGAAACAGATAATAGTCAATATTGCCAGAGTGATCAGCATTACAGTCCCAGACCACAGAATTCTTGCCAGGTGTGCCCACTTGCAGATGGTCATGTCAGGAGAGTCAGATCGCAACGTGTACAAGTTCAGCCATTCCCCTTCCTTTTATACACAAAGCCATTGCTCCAGCCTTTTATACACAAAGGGCTAAAGCAATATAGGTTGTAGATGCATGCAGGGAGCCACTTCTTGTGGCTGTGTGTGCTCCATCTGTGTCAGCATTCAGCACTATGCACTGTGATGGTATAGATCTGTACACTTGGATGTGAGCACAGTCTTAATTGATCATCCTCAGCCTTCCCAGAGAGTCAAAACCTGGTCCACACACATGGCTGAACTTGGTGCCAGGTACCCAGACCAAGAGTCAAATTAACTGGAAATCTCTGTGAATCATTTTAAGAGTCCTGTGGATCACCTTTATTAAGGTTCATGCCTATATCTCATACTCTCACACAAAGATCAAATGCTGTTATAACAGATTTTAAGTTAAAAGGCCACCTAGGAGATCGAGTAAGCGGCAGATCCAGGATTTGAAACTTGACCCTAAAGCCTTTATTCTTTCCACCATACCATGAAGCCACTTGAACCTGTCAGAAGACGTCAAATTAACCTTAATTAACCTTAATTAAGACCTTTTTTGCTAGTAACAGCATTTTCAAACTGGTTTTCCCTGAGTTCTTCCTTTTGGAAGGATATTCAGAATAGATCACCACTTTTTAAAAATAGGTAAGCACTGTATTTTTCCTGTTGTTAATTTGTATTTCTTGATTAACTTCTTAGTTCAATTTCCCACCCTTGTAAATATATTAGAATCAGAAAATGAAAGGATTGTATTTTCTTACTGATACTATGCTCAAGGATATAGGTCTCAGGTTCTGCTTTTAAAAATCCTCAACTAGGTTTTTTTTTTATATTTCTTAATGCCTTTTAAAAAATTATTACTCCTTTTTCCTGATGCCTTTTATTCCTGTGACTTATTCATCTCATAACTGGAATCTTTTATCTAGCTTTTTAAAATTAAACTTTTTATTTTTATTTTTAATAATAGAGTGGGTTCACATAAAGTGATAAATGCTTCAGAGAAATGTACAGCTTTTAAATCTTATAATTTTAATATAAACTGAATATAGCTAAAATACTATTGGATAGATATAGAACTTAGAGTAAATAGCATCATCTCTTTCCACTAGCCCTTTGAACTCTGTTTCACTAATAATATATTCTTTAGTGGTCCCTTGACTTCTGCATGAATTTTCTCACTTCTTGATTTTACATGACATTTTCTGTGTCTAGAAGCCGCATTCTCCATACATTCCTCTAATTAACTTATATTTGTCCTATAGGTCTAACTTTCAACTCTTTTTTTCTCTAATTGACTCCCATGACATGTCTCTGCAAGATTAGGCTTTTTTTTCCAGGTATTTCCATAGCAACCTGTAGTAAGATCTACAAGTTCTCCTATCACAGGGACCTAATACATGCTATCGTAATTGCCTACTTATCTGTCTGTATTTTTCTACACTGCATGATATTCAAGCAGCTGATTGTCTGTTGTTCCATCCTTATATCCCCAGTGACTCTTAACTCCTTGAAGGCACAAACTTATGTCTAGTGTCCAGAATAGTGTCTGTCATGTACAGGAGTTGAGTAGATATTAAAGGATGGATGACAAATAATAGAGCAGAGATGAACAGACAATGATATTTTAATTGAATAGTTAATGTCACTGAATAAACACAGTCTGTAATAAAGTAAAACAGAAGCCAGACTATAATGTATTGTGCTGGCTGTTTGGATATGGTGAATTAAGGAAACCTTAGTTTTTAAAAGGTTATTGTAGGGTTCCTGGGTGCCTCAGTCAGTTAAGTATGACTTTGATTTTGGCTGCAATCATGATCTAGGGTCTTGGGATAAAGCCTTGCTCCAGGCTCTACACTGGGCATGGAGTCTACTTAAGATTCTCTCTCTCTTCCTTGCTTCCTCCCTCATCCAACTTGCGCACATGCACTCTCTCTCTCTCTCAAAAATAAATAAATAAAAGGTTATTATAACTGCCCAGAGAAATGATACAGCAAGTGTTAGATGATATTTGAAGAAATACATTTTTGTGAAAGGAAAAAACTACTATGATTTTTAAAAACTTTAAATTGGCTGGAGATTAGGGGTGAGATATTTTCAAGAACCAAACTCTTATTTTAGTTAGCTAGAGTAATAGAGTGACTTACTACAATAAGTTTAAATATTTATTGATGAACTTTTTTGTATGACTGTGATAATAGTTTAGTTCAACTTTAGTTACAGTGAACTCACATAAGAAGGAACTGTATTCTAATGTTACTATTGTTCTAGACACTGATTTCTAAAGAAAGTTAGGAGGGTAATAGTATGGTGCATAATTAACATTTGTAGACTTCACCTTATGGACAACAGCATAATATTTTATGTTATTTCTTGAAATAGCCAAAAATAATGAAGGATTTCATATTTTTCTGGTTCTGTAGGTGAGGTTTTGAAATGTATACAAAAGGAACTTCATGCTGTATATGTATATAAATGCAAAATTCTGTTAAAGTTAGAAGTGTACATTTTTCTAAAATTTTAGTACTTCTGAAAAAATTTTATTTTACTTTTTAAAAGATTTTATTTATTTTTTCATGAGAGATAACAGAGAAAGGCAGAGACAAAGGCAGAGGGGAAAAGCAGCCTCCCTGTGGGGAGCCTGACATGGGACTTGACTCCAGGACCCCAGGATCATGACCTGACCCAAATGCAGATGCTCAATGCTCAGCCACCCAGGTGCCCCTGGTTATCAGTTTTTGTTTGTCTTTGCCTCTTCCTTACCCTTATCTGATTACAGAATTGTATCTACAGAAAAAAAAAAACCTTATAAATTACAAAAATTTGATATCTAAGTCTGAACTATACTATTCTCGTTCTTCTCTACTGATTAGGTACGAAAGTACAAATACTTGTCAAACTCCGCACCACTGTTTTCAAGTGTCATTTTTCAGTTGTTTATTTTCTGTCTCTTTTCTATGAAAAGATTTTGAAGAAGTTTTATCCTCTAAGATGAGTAGTGTTTGACTTGCCTTCATTTTATAAAAGAAATATTGAGGTTCTAGAAAAACAGAAGTTTCAAATAATGCTGGTAGTCATTAGAAAGACATAGTGTTTTTAAATTGTTAATACTCTTATGAAACGTCATATTTTATATGAGAAATTTCAAAAACTCAAATTTCATTCTTAAAAATAAGCAATGAAGATTTAAAAAATAGATCATGGTATTTAGAGTCATTGGAATCTGTGGTAAAAAAGGAAGCAAAGATAGGATTTGATTTGTATTCTTATAAAATTCATGTTACTTAATAGTTAACTATGTTATATAGTTAACTATGCTCTTTCTATGGAAATTTGAACATTTGAGAAACAAAAGGTAGTTTGCATGTTAAATGTTTTGCTGCAGAAATAAAATGATTATTCCAAACAAAATGTGTACTAGCATGCATTCAAAATCTAATATCTACCATTGAAACTAAAACTCAGATTACTTCTGTTGCAGAGTTACTTAGCAGTTAAGAGGATCCCATCATTTGCATGTCATACGTTTTGCTGATGGCATCTGAACATTAAGGTGACTGAAATGATTTTTTTAAAAAGATTTTATTTATTTATTCATGAGACACACACACACAGAGAGAGAGAGAGAGAGAGAGAGAGAGAGAGAGAGAGAGAGAGAGAGAGACAGGCAGAGGGAGAAGCAGGCTCCATGCAGGGAGCCTGACTTGGAACTCCATCCTGGGTCTCCAGGGTCAGGCCCGCCAAAGGTGGCGCTAAACCGTTGAGCCACCTGGGCTGCCCTGAAATGATTTTCAGTGTGGTGTAGTAAGCCTTATAAAAATACTGAAAATCATACTTCTTTTTAATTGTTAAGATAAATCCCAAAAGAAAATAGTTACTTAAATTAGGGAGTGTAAGGTATGGGTCATATATAAGTTAAACTGTGACTCTTGTTGGTTAGTTTAATGTTTGGTAGTTTTAGACTAGTATGTGTTAGGAAAGACCATGACATGTATGAGAAAGACACTACTTTTTCACGTGTGCACAAAAATTAACTAGCTAGATAGCATCTTGTTTTCAAATGATGAGTACTCTGAATGAAATGTAGCACCATTTGAACCGCATTTTGGTACATGATACTTGCTAGTAGTGAGTTTGTAATGTCTGAAAGCCTAAAAAAAACCATGAGAATTGAAATAACTTGTAAATGGAAAAAAAACATGAGATATATTTTTTAAAAAGGAAATAAGGAAAAATAGTAACAATTTAGTTGTGTCTAGAATGTGATGAAAAAACCCATTCCACTTGAAAATTAGGTAGTGTGCTTTAATGAGCTTTTTGAAAATTCCAAGGAGAATCCCAACTGTTACCATTTGATTAAGATGAATCGTTTTTGAGCTCATTAATTTTTTAACACAGATTGTCTCTGATGTTGGGGAATCTAAAATTCTGTTTATTATAAGACATGTCCTAATTTTAGAGTTGTTAGAACATGGGGAGAAAATGTATGTTTAAGAATCAGTGAAATACACGATTATTGTTCACAAGTAGAAAAAGGTAAAAGAACTTGTCCAAAGTTATAAAAAGTGATTAACAGTCTGGATGTGAATTGAGCTCTAGTCTCACTATAGAATTCTTTCTTTTAACTGGTAAAATATAGGGCCTTACCTGTAGATATCTTTGTAATATCAGTGTGTGAGATGATAAACAACAACAACCAACCCCCTGCTTCATGGCATTCCACTGAATAAATGTACTTAGTTTATGTAATCATTTCCCTATAGCTTTATATTTAGTTTATGTCCAGCTCTTTGTTATTATATAAGCAGTAAACAACCGAGTACATGTGTGTACATGAGGATTTATTTGTGGTAGGTAACTAGAAGTGAAATGGCCAAGTCAGAGAGTATTTATCTTCTAAAATCTGATGGAAACTATAAAGTTGCCATATCAAGGCTGTGCTGATAGATTGGAGGATCTGTTTTTCTACACCCACTGAAATAATGATTAAATTCTACCTAAACTGGAATGCCTGGGTGGCTCAGTCGGTTAAGCATCTGCCTTTGGCTCAGGTCATGATCCCAGGGTCCTGGGATTGAGCCCTGCATTGAGCTTCCTACTTAGCAGGGAGTCTGCTTCTCTTCCCCCTCCCTTTCCCTCCACCCTAATTGTGCTCTCTTTCTCACTCTCTCAAATAAATAAATGAAATCTTTTTTAAAAATTCTACCTAAACTGATTGTGGAAAATAATCTCTTACTGTCTAAATTTGCATTTCCTAATATATTTTGGAGAGTGGGCACCATTTTATGTTTATTATTATTATTATTATTATCATTATCATTATTTTTTTAAAAAGGAGAATTCTTGGGTTTTAGGTTGTAGACAGTAATGGCTCTGTTGCCTAGAGATCAGGATATGGAGGAAAGTTCTAGTATAAGTGTGAGTGATCTAGGCCATCAGCAATGATGAATTATTCTAAATATTTGCTCTAAATCTAGATCCCCATTACTTCTGAATTTGGTCCTTGTGGATCTACAGTAGTTTTCTCCAGCATTTCTGGGATGTGGTTGACTTCATTTCTATCAGCCAGTCCATTCACTTTTTAGCTATTGTCTATCCTAACAATTTTTCATCAATTAATAGCTCTTTTCTTGGCTTTTAAGAAATTGTGGTAAAATTTTTTTAAATTCCAGAATTCTTTTTTTTTCTTGCAAAATTGAACCTTTGTACCCATTAAACAGTAGCTTCCCGTTCCCCTTCTCTCTCATCCCTAGACAACTCCCATTCTGCCCACTGTCTCCATGAATTTGACTACTGTAAGTACTTCATATAAGTAGAATCATGCAATATTTGTCCTTTTGTGACTGACTTATTTCACTTAGCATAATATCGCCAAAGTTCATCCATGTTATAGCATGTTGTATGTTGTAGCATCTATATTGTAGATTTTCCTTCCTTTTTAAGGGTAAGTAATATCCCATTGTATATATTCCACATTTTGTTTATCTTTTTATGGACACTTGGGTTGTTCCTACCTTTTGGCTTTGTGAATAACGCTGCTATAAATGTGAATGCACAAATAGCTCAAAACCTGCTTTTAGTTGTTTTGGTCATATATCCACAAATGGAATTGGTAGATCATATGGTGTTAAAACTTACACATGGAATTACAGTCCTCACATGCAATCTTTACAAAGTCATGAATGGAAAACATTGCTGTGTCCCTTTCTTTTCTTTTTTTAAAAGATTTTATTTATTTATTCATGAGAGACAGAGAGAGAGAGAGAGAGAGGCGGAGACATAGGCAGAGGGAGAAGCAGGCTCCATGCAGGGAGCCCGACGTGGGACTCGATCCTGGGACTCCAGGATCATGACCTGGGTCAAAGGCAGGCGCTAAACCACTGAGCCACCCAGGGATCCCGCTATGTCCCTTTCCATGAAATAGATTCCCTACCATATAAAATGAAAATCTCAGTGAATAGTATTTTGCTTTTTCTTACCATTTTCTGAATAGAGCTTTATAATTAAAATGTAATCAGAACAAATAGAGCCTTTCTCTTTGCTTCAAGGGCTAAACATGGACAGAGTCAGTTGAATATTTTTCTTACATCTAATCATGCTAGCATAAAATTTTTGATTTAGCCAAAGGACTGAGATGTATTTGTGTTTTCCTTTACTATATTTCCAAAGTGTGTATATATACACACACACCCCTACACCTATACACCTATGCACCTTGTTAGCAAAAGTATTTTTATCACCCAGTGTCTTTGAATTTTAATTAGATAAAGTGGAAAAAGCTTTTAATTTTGAATATGCTCATAGCATATAATTTGTGACCTAAATGTGGAGAAAAATTGGTTTATGTCTTTCTTTCAAGATTCAAATACTTATAAATTCTGATCTTTGGCAATAAACAAGTCTGTATTTTATTAATCCAAAAACATTTACCTATTTTCTTTGTAAGGTTCATGGAAATATTTATTTCCTCTAACTGGTGAAGTTTTCTTCCTAACGTAAAGTATCTAAGGCACCTTTCCCCCCTCACATTTATAATAAGGTTGAAAAGGTAGCAGAAACATCACATTAGATTTCAATATTTTTGTTTTAGTATTAATTTTTTTTAGAGAGTGTATGCACATGAGTGGGAAGGAGGGGTAGAAGGAGGGGAGGGAGAGAATCCTAAGCAGGCTCCATGCTCAGTGCAGAGCCGAGTGCTGGGCTTGTTCTCTTAATCCTGAGATCATGACCTGAGCCAAAAATCAAGAGTCAGATGCTTAATTGGCTGAGCCACTGAGGTACCTCACATTAATATTTTAACCTACATTTATGGAACTCTTTTTGTTAACTAACACCTAATTAATTTTTGTGCATAAAGAAATTCTTCCTCATTCCTGTGTCTTTTTGCCTATTTTCATAGCACATTTCCTTTTGAAGATTTGCTTCATCATTTTATACAGTTGATAATTATTAAAAAGTATAGAATTATCTCTAAGCTATATTGTAGGTAGGAAACCCCCCCCCCAAAAAAAACAAACTTGAAGAACAGTGTGTCTAGTGTAATACCATATATGTAAGAATGGAGTTGGGTGAGAGGGAGACCATATAAAAGAGAGCCATCTATACATTTGCTTTAGGCACAGAATATCTCAGGAAGCACTGTCAAATTAAAATAAATACAAAGTTAACATTGAAAGAAACCCAGTACAGGGGAAGGTGGAAAGAGTTCTTTAGCTTCAGAAAATAGTACCAGTACATAGATTCAGGGTTTGACGTTGAAATAGTTCATTTTCCTTCTGAATTTTAAAGTTTTGTAGCATGACAGCATATGCAATGACATTTAAAAAAATTCTGTAACTTTCTCTGTTCTTATTTCTTTCACTGATTTTATATCATCCTTTTTAAAACCTCTTTTTTTGGAATAATTTACAGAAAATTTCCACCAAAGAAAGTATGGAGAATTCCCATATACCAGCTTTCGCTAATGTTGACATCTTACATGACCATGGTACATTTATTAAAACTTACTTAATAACATTGATACAGTATTAATAACTACAGTACAGACTTTGTTCACATATTACCAGCTTCCCACCCCCGCCATGCCCTTTTTCTGTTCCAGGATCCAGCCTAGCACACCATGTTGCACATAGGCAGGTCTCTGTATTCTTTGACACTTTTGTAGCCACTGGTTTTCAAGGTCATCATTGAGTCATAGTTTTTCTTATGACTTTGACTCTTGAGGAGTCCTGGTCAAGCATGTTATGCTCAATTTGGGTTTATCTGGTGTCTTCTCATGGTTATACCATCATTATGGATTTTGATAATACAACAAAGATGGAGTAACTTTCTGACTTCTATCAGGGCATACTTGTCAATGACAGGGTTAAATTTGATCCCTTGCTAATTTATGATGGCGTCTGCCATCTTTCTCTACTGTAGGGTCACTATTTTTCAATTTCTGTTGCCTGTTCATTGGAAGTGAATCACTGAGTTCAGTTAGGTTCAAGGGGAGGGAAATTAAGGTCCATGTTCTGGAAGGAATATCTAAATACAGTTATTTGGAATTTTCTGTAAGGCAATATCTACAAGTCTTCCTTTCTCCCTCATTTTGTTCTTGTGGTTGTTTATTTATATCACTATTGACTCAGGTACTTTTTAAAAAATTTAAAATCAGTAGCCAACATATAAGTACCTCATTGGTTTCAGAGGATATTTGTTTTATTCTTTGGGTTAAAATCCATTTGTATCCTTATTTTATTGTTCACAGTGTTTCAGCTTTGGCTATTTGGAGGTTTTTCTGGTTGGTTCCTATGTCCTTTTGACATGGTTCATTCCTTTTTTCCCCTCTTTGTCTTTTCTTAAGCACTTCCTTACTTTCTCTCATTAGAAGGTACTTTCCTGCACTAGTCCTAAAACTTTTTCTAGCTCAGCCCTTTCTCCTAGGACTCCTGGCTCTTGTTGATAAATTGTGTTTAACAACCAAGCCATGGGCTCTAGGTATGCTTGCTGCTACTAGGGTGTCAATTTTCTGGGCACTCCCAGTTAACAGCCCTAAGAAGATATCTGTGCATACTAACCCACGTATATGCACATTTCTATTTCTGTATGTACATATCTGCATGTATATTAAAGCAGGTGAATTCATAGTGCTGTCTCCAACTCTAACCCAGCACCAATGGGATTCATTCCTGCTTTTCTCCTTGCTTATTTTGAATTCTTTCTCTGACCCTGAGAAACCTGGCCACCATTTCATTTATTTGCTCAAAAAGGACACATGCAATTTAGTCTCATGGTTATTATCTTTTTTCTCATAAGAAACACATTTACCACCCAGAATACTGTGTTTTTGTACAGTCCTTTTCTCTTTAGCCTAATGGTATCAAGTTAAAATACCATTTTCTAAAGTTACTTAGGTCAGCTCCATTTTCCCCCATCATCTTCAAATAGATTATTTTACATTCCTTCTAGTCATTAATTACTAAAAGTATGGTGCTGCATAAAATAATGATACATTGTATGATGATCTGAAATATTGGTAGAAAAATATATTAAGAAACCTTTTGTTGCTCTTATTTCAAATAATATTTTAACATAGATCTATTATAAGATTTCCAGAAGTACAGATATTTGTTTTGTTTTTCTAAGTATTTATCTTTAAAATGCAGTGATTTTTTCATTCATACCATGTTTTATACATTTATACATATAATCAAAAGTCTGAAAGATATTACCATCTAATGATTTTTTTTCTAAAATAGAAAAACAGTGTTATTCTCAGATGCAGTAATCGTTTCCTAGGTTTACAGAACATTGAAGATGAAGAAATCCTGTTTATTTGTACATTTCACCTTGTTTAGTCTTAGCTAGCTTCTTGGAGTGACAGAATATAACAGCTGAGGACTGAGGATAGGGAAGATGAGTTAGGAGAACAATGAAGGAAAACACTGTTCTGTTTGTATGTGTTTTTAATTAATGGGAAGTAATTTCCTAATCCAGCTAAGGAATTTGTTTACCTTCATTGTTCTATAGTTTTGAATATCTCCCAGTTCCCCAGTTAATGATTTATTTTAAAAAATGAGCCAAATGTCAGTAAATCACAGAAGTTGTGATTTCACTAGTCTCAACAAAATTCAGATTTTTTTCTATTTTGTATATTTCTCTTCATACACAGTGGCCTTTTCAACAGCAAATAAAAATTTGGACGTAAAATATAAACTCTGGTATATCATTGAATGTAGTTTCGCTGTGGGAAGTGGGTTCTATCTTTCTTTGAAATTGTTTGAGCACTTTTACTTAAATTTTTTACAGTCATGCTAAATTGTTTGTAAGCAAATCTCCTTTTTGGGGTTACATTTTAATATTTACTGAGTGGTATGTGAGGGGTCCACATTCCTTGGTCTTTTCTTATTTTTAATAGTAACTCCCACAACAGAGAATAAATATATTTGGAACCATGTAGTGTTTGATGATTCAAAGCACCTCTGAAGAGTTCTGCTATTGTATAAATTTTTTTTTTTTTGTAACTGTCACTAAGTATCCCAATATAGAAACCACTTCTCTATCTCTTTTCTTAGTCTTAGGCATTTTGTGTCTGTTGGTGAGCTCCTTTTCCAGTATACTTTCCTCAATGGTGAGGAAGAAGTATAGAAAAAATTATAAAGCAGAGCTCCTGTCTGTCCTGGGAAAGAAATGTGACTGGTTGGCTTGCCTGCTTGTTTGCTTGCATGTATACTTTTAAACATTTTTTTATGTGCCAGGTCCTTTGTTAGGCATTATAAACTCAAGATGAGGAGAGAGCAAGATCTCTTTTCTTAAGGAGCACAGCTGATTTGGGATAAACAAGTTCATAAATACAGTACAGTGCAGTACTCCATGAACAATCATAGCAGATATTTGGGGAGTAGATAAATAACATGCATCCCAGTGGGGGAAATGATGGAATGTTTCCTGTAGGAGAGGTGTTACTCACCTAAAGGAGATATCAGGAGTTACCCAGGGGAGGAGCAGCAGAAGGAAGGACATTGGTATGAAGAAGGGAGAGTGTCAAAGAAGAGAAAGCATCGTGCATATAAAGAATTATAGGCAGAATTCCCCTGGGAAGCCATCTGGCCCTGGACTCTTGTGTCTTGGGAGGTTTTTGATGACTGCTTCAATTTCCTCCCTGGTTATTGGCCTGTTCAGGTTTTCTATTTCTTCCTGTTCCAGTTTTGGTAGTTTTTGGCTTTCCAGGAATGCATCCGTTTCTTCTAGGTTGCCTAATTTATTGGCGTATAGCTGTTCATAATATGTTTTTAAAATCGTTTGTATTTCCTTGGTGTTGGTAGTGATCTCTCCTTTCTCATTCATGATTTTTCTTAATTTGTATCTTCTCTCTCTTGTTTTTAATAAGGCTGGCTAGGGATCCCTGGGTGGCGCAGCGGTTTAGCGCCTGCCTTTGGCCCAGGGCGCGATCCTGGAGACTCGGGATCGAATCCCACGTCGGGCTCCCGGTGCATGGAACCTGCTTCTCCCTCTGCCTGTGTCTCTGCCTCTCTCTCTCTCTCTCTCTCTCTCTGTGACTACCATAAATAAATAAAAATTAAAACAAAAGTTAAAAAAATAATAAGGCTGGCTAATGGTTTATCTATCTTATTAATTCTTTCAAAGAACCAACTCCTGGTTCTGTTGATCTGTTCCACAGTTCTTCTGGTCTCCCATTTCGTTGAGTTCTGCTCGAATCTTTATTAACTCTCTTCTTCTGCTGGGTGTAGGATCTATTTGCTGTTTTTTCTCTAGCTCCTTTATGTGTAAGGTTAGCTTTTGTATTTGAGTTCTTCCCAGTTTTTGAATGGATGCTTGTATTGCGATGTATTTCCCCCTTAGGACTGCTTTTGCTGCATCCCGAAAAGTTTGAAGGGTTGTATCTTCATTCTCATTAGTTTCCATGAATCTTTTTAATTCTTCCTTAATTTCCTGGTTGACCCTTTCATCTTTTAGCAGGATGGTCCTTAACCTCCATGTGTTTGAGGTCCTTCCAAACTTCTTGTTGTGATTTAGTTCTGATTTCAAGGCATTATGGTCTGAGAATATGCAGGGGACGATCCCAATCTTTTGGTATTGGTTCAGACCCGATTTGTGACCCAGTATGTGGTCTATTCTGGAGATAGTTCCATGTGCACTTGAGAAGAATGTGTATTCAGTTGAGTTTGGATGTAAAGTTCTGTAGATATCTGTGAAATCCATCTGGTCCAGTGTATCATTTAAAGCTCTCGTTTCTTTGGAGATGTTGTGCTTAGAAGACCTATTGAGTATAGAAAGAGCTAGATTGAAGTCACCAAGTATAAGTGTATTATTATCTAAGTATTTCTTCACTTTGGTTATTAATTGATTTAAATATTTGGCAGCTCCCACATTCAGGGCATATATATTGAGGATTGTTAAGTCCTCTTGTTGGCTAGATCCTTTAAGTATGATATAGTGTCCCTCTTCATCTCTCACTACAGTCTTCAGGGTAAATTTTAGTTTATCTGATATAAGGATGGCTACCCCTGCTTTCTTTTGAGGACCATTTGAATGGTAAATGGTTCTCCAACCTTTTATTTTCAGGCTGTAGGTGTCCTTCTGTCTAAAATGAGTCTCTTGTAGACAGCAAATAGGTGGGTCCTGCTTTTTTATCCAGTCTGAAACCCTGCCCCTTTTGATGGGGTCATTAAGCCCGTTCATGTTCAGAGTTACTATTGAAAGATATGAGTTTAGTCTCATCTATTCAGTCCTTGTTTTTGTGGATTGTTCCACTGAACTTCTTTTTAAAGGGGAATTTTAAGAGTCCCCCTTAAAATTTCTTGCAGAGCTGGTTTGGAGGTCACATATTCTTTCAGTTCCTGCCTGTCTTGGAAGCTCTCTCCTTCCATTTTGAATGAGAGCCTTGCTGGATAAAGTATTCTTGGTTGCACGTTCTTCTCATTTAGGACCCTGAATATATCCTGCCAGCCCTTTCTGGCCTGCCAGGTTTCTGTGGAGAGGTCTGCTGTTACCCTAATACTCCTCCCCATAAAAGTCAGGGATTTCTTGTCTCTTGCTGCTTTAAGGATCTTCTCTTTATCTTTGGAATTTGCAAGCTTAACTATCAAATGTTGAGGTGTTGAACGGTTTTATTGATTTTAGGGGGGGATCTCTCTATTTCCTGGATCTGAATGCCTGTTTCCCTTCCAAGATTAGGAAAGTTTTCAGCTATGATTTGTTCAAATACATATTATGGCCCTCTGCCTCTTTCGGCGCCCTCGGGAACCCCAATTATACATAGGTTTTTCTTCCTCAGGCTGTCGTTTATTTCCCTTAATCTATCTTCATGGTCTTTTAATTTTTTGTCTCTTTTTTCCTCAGTTTCCCTCTTTGCCATCAACTTGTCTTCTATGTCACTCACTCGTTCTTCCACCTCATTAACTCTCGTCGTTAGGACTTCTAGTTTGGATTGCATCTCATTCAATTGATTTTTAATTTCTGCCTGATTGGATCTAAATTCTGCAGTCATGAAGTCTCTTGAGTCCTTTATGCTTTTTTCTAGAGCCACCAGTAGCTGTATAATAGTGCTTCTGAATTGGCTTCCTGACATTGAATTGTAATCCAGATTTTGTAACTCTGTGGGAGAGAGGACTGTTTCTGATTCTTTCTTTTGAGGTGAGGTTTTCCTTCTAGTCATTTTGCTCAGTGCAGAGTGGCCAAAAACAAATTGTATTGGGAAAAGGAGAAAGAGAGAGAAAGAAGGAAAGAAAAGATAAAAAGAAAAAAAAAAGGGAGAAAAAAAGGAAAATAGAGAAGAAAAAGAGAAAGAAAAAGAAAGGAGAAAAAAAGAGTGGGGGAAGCAATCAGAAATCAAAAAGAAAAAGAAAACACGGGGGAGTATCTTCTGATTCTGCATACTTTAAGTCCCTTGACTTCCCCTGGAACTTGTCCGTCCAGCTGGTCTTCTGGGGGAGGGGCCTGCTGTGCTGATTTTCAGGTGTTAGCACTTGGGGGAACTGCTCTGCCCCCTGCCTGGTGCAGGGCTCAGGGGGGGGTTATTTACCCCGTGAGGCCGCAGGAGGAACAACCCCAGCTGCGACAGCAGCTCTGGAGCCCTGGAGTCAGCTCCCGCAGTAACTCTGGAGCTCTCTGTCTGCAGGGCCTGGAGGCTCCGGGCGGGGCATCTGATTTGCTCAGCTCCGGGCAGGAGCGTCCTTGCGGTCCTGGGCCGTCCCGGCCTCCGCCTGTCCCGGGGTAGGCCGGATCCTGGGCTGGGTCCCGGCGCCCTGTGCTCCCGGCCCGCAGCCCCCTCCGCGGAGCCTCCCTGAGCCCCCCGAGCTGCTCCGGGTCCCGCCGTGCGCTGCAGCCCTTAGGGACCTCGGCACACTCTCCCGGGGCGCAGGTGCCTGTTAGTGTCCCCGGGTGCCCGAGGGCATCCCCGCCCTCCTGGGTCCTGCTGCAACTCCCCGCGAGCCCCTTTCCGCCCGGGAAGGTTGGTGCAGCTCCTGCTCCTCCGGGACGGGGCTCTCTTGTCCTGGGGACACTCGCCCCGGCCTCAGCCCGGCTCCTCGCGGGGCCCCTCCCCCTTGGAGGCCTTTTGTGTCTTTATTTCGTTTTCCACTTCTTCCTACCTTGATAGAAGCGCGAACTCTTCTTCCTGTAGCATTCCAGCTCTTTTCTCTTTAAATCTCAGGCCGAATTCGTAGATTTTCAGGATGATTTAAAGGTTATCTAGGTAATTTGGTGGGGACAGGTGATTTGGGGACCCTACCCTTCCGCTGTCCGGCCCCTCCTCCGACATTGATTTTCAAGGCAAAAAACACTAGAGCTGAATCAGTGAAATGCATTTCATGATAAGCACGAATGAGACATATGAGATAATTATAAACCCAAAATCATTTCATAGAGGAAACATTTGGAAGCATATTATTAAAAATAAATTTAAATATATACTTGGTTTGTGAAAGGCTTATGTAAACAACTTGAACACACTTAAGGAGAAAAACAGAGACAAAAACAAACTTATTTTTATGACCACTCCATAGAGGCTGAGTCAAATACATGTTTCAGTAGCAGGCTAGTATTAAAAAAAGAAAAAAAGTAAGAAAGAAAAAGATTTTGATGGAAATGCACACAAAGAGTTTACTATTCACTCATCAAATGTACATTCTTCCCCCAAAACAACAATATTAAGTTGCTATTCGCTTCGTTCTCATAAACAATGAAGGGATAGCAGCAGTTCTTTTATATTATTAAAGAAATGGATTCTTGAACTCGGGCTTATTTGAGGAAAAACTGCAGTTTTCTTATTCAGAGCCAGTTGTTCCCTGAAATTTTTTCTAGAGCTCTTGGACCCAGACAAAGAATGGGAAAGCACGGATTCAAAATTTCCTGGCTTGAGTCCTTGAATAGTTTTTGCCATTTCCTACACCTCCCTAGGCTTCAAGGATGTCTTTTTTGACTAACACTCCTTGAGGCTTTTCTGTTCCTTAACTGAAGAATGGCAACTACTTTCCCTCTTTCAAAATGTACAATCATTTTCCCAATGAAGAAGCCACCACCACTGTCATATCACTATCCTCTGACACGGAAGATTGTAAAACTTTTCTTCTTTATAGAATTCTTCCCCATAACTCCTACTACCAAGAGGACTCTCAGACGTTTTTCTTTTTTCTTCTTCTCCTTCTCCTTCTCCTTCTCCTTCTTCTTCTTCTTCTTTTCTTTTTCTTTCTTCGGTTTCACTTAATGTTTTCATGTTGGGGTCAGCCAATGTCTTCTGGAGTTCAGAGGGAACTACCAAGTCTTTTTCAGAAGGCTTTGATGGAAAATTGGGAATGGGCACTCATTTGGGCCCAAGTTGGCTGTTTTTTTCTTTAAAATGACTTACTGGTTTCTTTGTCAATATTTTGGCTTCTTTTCATGTTTGCTTACCGATAATAATTGCTCCACACCATAATGTGCTTGCATTATAATCATAATCATAATCATTAGTTTACTTGTCCTTAGAATAATTGTCTTCCAAAGCACTATTTAATGACTTGACTTCAACAACATTCTGTATTGCATCTTTGAAAGCTTTGATAGCAGATTTTAGCATCCTTTTCACTTTTTATGAAAGACAGTGAATTCTGTGGAAGACAAAGCAAAACTTGGATTTTGGGATCTTTAGACAGATAATATCTCAAAGAAGAAAGAACTCAGGCAAACCAAAAGTTTATTTGGGATCGTGAGGAATTTGAATCGGGGAGACACAGATTCAGGAGGAAAATGAAATGTGCTCCAAGCAGAAGAAGGGTTTATAAGATGTTTTGAGAACCTTATGATGGACAGGCTTGTATAAGTTGTTTTGGAAAAGTTAGGATGGACATGGGAAAAAATAATTAACATTGATCTACATAGGCCAGGATACTATGCTGATTGCTAGGTTGGAGTATGGCAAAATAAGCCTCATTCTGAGACTTCCAACAGGATGTGCTGTTCGTGGTTGGCATTCTAAAAGTTCACGTTCCATCCAAATATGGATAAGCATAAGACTAACCTGACCAGGGGACTGCTGGCTCCAATTTACGACCCCCTGACATTCTTGACTTCATTTCAGATGTTTCTGTTCACGGTATCAATGTCACTCCCTTTATTTAACAGATGAACACCTACAATTACTCTTGGTGTCAAAGTGGTAATGACTGTTAAAGTGGAAGAAGATTCCAAATATCTTAATTTCCGGTGCTCCTTCCACTGGATCGTACTGCTTCTTAAGGATTTCTTTATACCAAGAGTTAATCATTTAAAGAAGGAGAAGGAACGGGGAGGAGGGAAGGAGGAGGAGGAAATGAAGCAGTTTCCTACCTTATTGTTTTCCTTCTACAGTTGAGCCTTGAAAAACTTGAGTTTGAACTGTACAGATCCACTTATACACAGATTTTTCTGTGGATGTACAGTCCTGTAAATGTGTTTTTTCTTCCTTATGATTTCCTTAATAACATTTACCTTCCTTGACCTCACCTTATTACGGGAATACAGTATACAATAGATGTAACATACAAAATACATGTTAACCAACTGTTCATGTTATTGGTGGGGCTTCCAGTCAACAGTGGTCAATTAGTAGTTAAGTTTGGGGGGAGCCATATGATACATGGGTTTTCCACTAGGAGGGTGTTGGTGTCCCAACCCTTGTGTTGTTCGTACCAACAGTACTAGGATTTCTTAATTTTCCTCAAATCTCTAAGATGCCTAAAGGTTCTAGCGCAAAGTCTATTCTTCTCTCTTTGTAAACTCTCTGAAAATTCTCATTCACTTCATTACCTCAGTTGTCAGTTGTCACCTCCTGCCTCAGGGGTTTATCCGCAGCCCTCTTATGGCTTTAGCCACTCTTCAAATTCCACTTTCTGGGAACAAGCACCACCACAAATGTCAGCAAGCGAAATGTAAACAAGATTTATAAAGTGTCAAAGAAAACATCCAAGTGCAGACATCAGTAAGGAGAACGTCATTGAGGGAGACTATACAGTAAGAGCATGCACAGACCATTGGATCCCTAAGTGTCTTAAGGGCAGGCAGGAATTTTCAGGGAGGAGCAATCAAGACCACAAGGAGCCAGGTGTGGGGAAGTGGGATGAATAGGTGGCATGATCAGACAGTTGAGCAACATGCTTGTGTGTGTGTGTGTGTGTGTGTGTGTGTATGCATGTGTATGGGTGTGTTTTCTTTTTGGTCCTTATTCTTGGGAAGGGCCATAAAGGAAGAGCTGTTTTATGTTCTAGTGCCTTGCAGAACCTCAGGAGCAAGTCAGAATTCAGAGGGGAGGAGAGAAGTCCAATTAAGTTTTAGAGAAGTCACGTGACAGGGCATTTTGTTCAGATTGGTCAGGGAGTACAAGCAGGGCAGTTAATCTCTCATTAAATAAAGAATAGGGATTTAGAATCTCTGTGTCTAGACTCGTCAAGGGTAATTAGGGGGAACATCTCAAAACTTAATCTAAGTCTTACAGAGAAGGCTGGCTCTTTGCATCGAGCTGTTTCCTGGAATGCAAAAAGGTAGGGGGGAATTTCTTAACAGCTGCTGTTTTCTGAGAACACAGAGATCAGGTAAAATTGAACACTGCCAAAACAAAACCAGTCTTGTTTTTTGTTGTTGTTGTTGTTGTTGTTGTTTTAACCTCATGACACTGTTTCACCATCCTACCTTCCCTGTTCTCATCAGTACAATTACGAAGAGCTCAGCAGCTCTGTGACCAGCATACACTCGGAGCATTTTTCAAGCGATTGCTGTTGATCACACAGCACTCCAAACTGATGCAGGGAAGCTACCATACGTGCTTAGGCTAAGTGACGGGCATTTCCTTCTTCTCCATCTCCTTCTTGCCGATGACTGTTTTATCTAGAATAACCCTTAACTTTGGAAGGCTATTATCATATCTCTAGGAGAAGATCAAATCCAAAATACTTTTCTATCATCAGAAATCTCTCTCTACCATGTCAGCATCCTCATGCTGCTCCCTTTTTGCTTTTTGTTTTTTTTTCTGGCCTAACTTCCTTAGTTTCTCAAATCCTTTTCACTGTGCCTTCAGGAATGGCCCGTTGACACCAACTCACTATGTGTCCCAACTTCCTCTCTGTGTTCCCTGTCCATCAAGGACATTGCTGGCACCAGGGACATTTTTGACAGTGCTCTCCCACGGTTCCTCACATGGACACTGCTTTCTCCCCTACACAGTGTACCTTCAGCTTCAATTGTGCCAGGGCGGAAAATGAGAGAATTCTCTTGGAATATTCATCAGGTTGATATTACATTAATAAATAAACTCAAGGGGCACCCAGGTGTCTCAGTGGTTGAGCATCTGTCTTTGGTTCAGGTCGTGATCCCAGGGTCCTGGGATGCAGGACCCTGCAGGGAGCCTGCTTCTCTCTTTGCCTATGTCTCCGTCTCTCTCTGTGTCTCTCATGAATAAATAAATGAAATGTTATAGATACATAAACAAACAAACTTAATTCATGGATAATTAATGTCTTTTTT
This sequence comes from Canis lupus dingo, assembly GCF_003254725.2. Taxonomy (NCBI): domain Eukaryota; kingdom Metazoa; phylum Chordata; class Mammalia; order Carnivora; family Canidae; genus Canis; species Canis lupus. The sequence goes on along the minus strand of NC_064253.1, from coordinate 9,985,421 downwards.
GGTATTAAATCTACATATGCCAAAATACTGAAAGCATTTTCATTTTTCAAGTCTCCTTTTGGTTTCTTCAGAACCAATTTAATTTTTCTCATCTAACTTACTGCTAGTTAAGTGTATCTAAAGGTATTTTATGGGGTGCCTGGGTGGCCAGTCAGGTAAGCATCCCACTCTTGGTTTCAGTTCAGATCTGATTTCAGGATCATGAGATTGAGTCCCAAGTCAGGCTCTGTGTTCAGCATGGAGTCTCTTGAGATTCTTTCTCCCTCTCTCTCGGCCCCTCTCCCCTCCTCCAGTGCACATGCGTGCTCTCTCTAAAAAATAGATAAATCCTTAAAAATAAAAATAAAGTTATTTTACTTTGCTGTTCTAAATGGGATATATTTTTCAATATGTTGTCTAGCAAAAAGCTTTTACCTGTGAAGATTAATGATTTATATGTTAATTTTATGTTTAGCTTAAACCACAATTCTTGTTCTCTTGATATATTTACCTTGGCTAGCTGTGTTAGCCAATACCTCAAATAAAATGTAAGTAGTAATGGTAATAGTGACCATTTTTGTGGTTTTTTTTTTCAATTATAGAAGGAATATCCCATTTCTTCTCTGCTGAGTTGTTGGATTTTAAGTCACAGTAAACATTTTTGTAGTGTTAATAGTAACCCGTTTTAATTTTATCTAATCATTTGAAAATCGAGACTAGACGTTAAATTATGAACGGGAGGAGCACACTGGTGGAAGAGTAGGGTCCTCAACTCACCTGGCCCCACAAACTTACTTAGAGAACTTTCAAGACATCTTGAACACCTATGAATTCAACTTGAGATTAAAGAGAGAACAGCTGGAAAGCTACAGGGAGAAGGGTTTTCACTTCTAACAAGGTAGGAAGGTAGAAAAAAATAAAAAAGAATAAAATGGGGGAGGGGAACTGCAACGAGCAGGGCTAAAGCCAGGGGCGAGCGCCTCCAGGACGGGAAAGCCCAGCTCTGGGGGAGCAAGAACTTTAAAAATCCGAGCTGGATTCTTCCTGGATGGAAAAGTGCTCCCCAGGGATGTCGGGCAGAACTGTAGGGGGGGGGCAGGGAAGCCTCCAGATTCCTGGGGTCCCCCGTAGAGGAGGGGCGCCTGGGGGAAGGCTCACCGCAAACTGCGGGCTGGTCTCGGTAAAGGGCTGGAGCGCAGCAGCCCCAGGGCACCTGCGGGAGCTGGGGGTGGGGGGGGGGGGGAGGGGGGGCAGGCGGCGGCTGCGGGCGGAGGGGGCTGAGCCCTGTTCCCTCGGGCGGGCGGCCGGGAGCGCAGGTCCCGCAGCACAGGCCCGGGATCCCAGGGTTCCGAGCTGACGCGGCCCTCGATCCTGCATTCCCCCCGAGACGGGCGGAGGCGGGGAGGGCCCAGGGCAGCGCGGCCTCTGCTGCGCCGGGCGCCCCGAGCTGCGCCGAGCAGTGCCCCCGCCGCCCCGGGAGCACCTCGGCCAGGGCGGGGGGCGGTGGGGGGAGCCTGCGGTGCTGCCCTCGGAGCTGACTCCAGGGCTGGAGAGCCGGCCGCCGCCCTCCTGCTGCTTCCTCCTCGTTCCCCTGAGCCCGGGAGGGGGGGCCCGCGGGACCGAGGCCTCGCCGGCGAGCAGCGCAGGCGGAGCCGGCACCTGGCGGGGGGGCGGGGCGTCTCCCCCAGGTGCACGCACCTGAGAGTCAGCGCGGCAGGCCCCGCCCCCGGAACCAGCTGGAAGGACAGGGAGGAGCAAGTTCTGGACCAAGCCGGGCTGGAAGGCTCCAGGACTGATGGAAAATAGTATATAGAACTAGAGGTTACTTTTTTCTTTAATTTCTTTTTCCATTACAGCTTGTTTTTATATCACACTAAAAATTTCTAATATTTTTTCTCTTTTCCCACCTTAAGTACAATACTTTACCAGCTCCTCATTTTTATTTTTTTTTCCTTTTTGACTTAAATTTTCTACAATTAAATGTCTTACATATATTTTTAATTTCTGGATTCCCTTCAACAAATTCAATTTAATCTGGGTAGATATACAAGATGAATGTATTTTTTTTTTTTTCTGCCTCATTTTGTTCTACAATGGTGGAAGTTAATACCTTCTAAAACATGACCAACATACACGCAGAACCAAGTGGAATACCATGTTGGCTCATTCTGTGAGATTTTATTCTTCCTTCCTTTTCATTGTGCCCCCCCCCCCCTTTTATCTTGTTTATGTTTTGGAGGTCAATGTTTGCACTTTCTACAAGTATTGCTGGTTTATATAAATTTGGGATTGAACGTACAGAACAAAATACATATAGAACCAAGAGGATCACACTCTAGGACCCCTTACATAGACTACATTCTCTCTCCATTACCACTTCAACACCACCACAATCCCCTTTTCTCTTTTTTCCACTTTTATTTACTTTTTTCTTTCTTCTTCTTCTTTTTTTTTTTTAAGATTTTATTTATTTATTCATAGAGATGCAGAGAGAGAGAGAGGCAGAGACACAGGCAGAGGGAGAAGCAGCCTCCATGCAGGGAGCCGGATGCGTGACTTGATCCGGGTCTCCAGGATCACGCCCTAGGCTGCAGGTGGCGCTAAACCACTGTGCCACCGGGGCTGCCCACTTTTTTTTTTTTTTTCTTTCTTCTTCTTTATCTTTGGGTTTTGGCTTATTTTTACTACTTTGTTTTAAAATTTGTTTTTCACTTTAGTGGTCCTTTTGTTTTATTTTGTTCTGTTCTTCTTTTTCTTTTATTTTCTGGTCTCTGACCTCTTTGGAATCAACCAGGGTGTATTTTACTTAGCTCACGGTTGATATGTTTTTTAAAGATTTTATTTATTTATTCATGAGAGACACACACACACACACACACACACACACACAGAGAGAGAGAGGCAGAGACACAGGCAGAGGGAGAAGCAGACCCCATGCAGGGATCCTGATGTGGGACTCAATCCTGGGACTCCGGGATCACGACCTGGCCAAAGGCAGGTGCCAAACCACTAAGCCACCCAGCGATCCCCCCTGTGGTTGATATTTTTGACTCAGCCCACTCATACACCACTCTGCACTGGAAAAAATGACTAAAAGGAAGATTCACCACGAAAGGAAGAACGGGAAACAGTACTCTCTGCCACAGAGTCACAGAATATGGATTACAATTCGATGTCAGAAAACCAATCAGAAGCACAATTGTAAAGCTACTGGTGGCTCTGGAAAAAGCATAAAGGATTCAAGAAACTTCATGACTGCAGAATTTAGATCTAATCAGGTTGAAATTAAAAACAGACTAAAGGAGATGCAATCAAAACTGGATGTCCTAACTGCTAGGGTTAATGAGGTGGAAGAAAGAGTGAGTGACATAGAAGACAAGTTGATGGTAGGGAAGAAAGCTGAGGAAAAAAAGAGAAAAACAATTAAGAGCCCATGAGGAAAGGCTTAAGGAAATAAATGATAGCTTCAGAAGGAAGAATATACGTCTAATTGGGGTTCCAGAAGAGGCTGAGAGAGAGACAGGAACACAAAGTGTATATGAACAAATCATAGCTGAGAACTCTCCAACTCTGGGGAAGGAAACAGGCATTCAGATCCAAGAGACAGAGAGGCCCTCCCCACAAAACCAATAAAACTGTTCAACACATCAACATTTAATAGTGAAACTTGCAATTTCAAAGATAAAGAGAAAATTCTAAAGCATCTCGAGACAAGAGATTCTTACCGTATATGGGGAGAAATACCAGATTAACAGGAGATCTCTTCACAGGAACCTGGCAGGCCATAAAAGGGCTGGCATGACATATTCAGGGTCCTAAATGAGAAGAAAATGCACCCAAGAATACTTCATCCAGCAAGGCTGGATTCCATTCAGAATAGAAGGAGAGAGAAAAAGCTTCCAAGGTAGGCAGAAACTGAAAGAATATGTGACAACCAAACTGGGTCTGAAGGAAATATTAGGGGGGATGCCATCAAAGAAAGAGGGAGCCCAATGACATAATCCACAAAACGGGGACTGAATAGGTAATATGATGATGACACTAAATTCATACCTTTCAATAGCAACTCTGAACGTGAATGGGCTAAATGATCCCATCAAAAGATGCAGTGTATCAGACTGGATAAAAAAGCAAGACCCATCTATATGCTGTCTACAAGAGACTCATTTTAGACCTAAGGACACCTCCAGCCTGAAAATGAAAAGGTGGAGAACCATTTACCATTCAAATGGTCCTCAAAAGAAAGCTGGGGCAGCAGTCCTCATATCAGATAAAATAAAGTTTATCCCAAAGACGGTACTAAGAGATGAAGAGGGACACTATAGCATGCTTAAAGGATCTCTCCAAGAAGAGGACCTCACAGTCATGAATAGTTATGCCTCTAATGTGGGAACTGCCAAGTATATCAATCAATTAATAACCAAAGTAAAGACATATTTAGGTAATAATACACTAATAGTAGGAGACTTCACCACAGCACTTTCTGCAAATGACAGATCTTCTAAGCGGAATATCACCAAAGAAACAAGGGCCTTAAATGACACACTGGAGCAGATGGATTTCACAGATATATACAGAACTTTCCATCTGAACGGACTGAATACACATTCTTCTCAAGTGCATATGGAACCTTCTCCAGAATAGACCACATACTGGGTCACAAATCAGGTCTCAACTGATACCAAAAGGTTGGGATTATCCCCTGCATGTTTTCAGACCACAATGCTTTGTAACTAGAACTCAAGCACAAGAAGAAACTTGGAAGAAATTCAAACACATGGAGGTTAAAGAGCATCCTACTAAAAGATGAAAGGGTCAACCAGGAAATTAGAGAAGAATTGAAAATATTCATGGAAACTAGTGAAAATGAAGATACAAAATTGGAAAAATCTCAAATACATAAGCTAACCTCGAACCTAAGGGAACTGGAGAAAGAACAGCAAGTAAAGCCTACACCAAGTAGAAGAAGAGAGATAATAAAGATTTGAGCAGAACTCAATGAAATAGAGACCAGAAGAACTGTAGAACAGATCAACAAAACCAGGAGTTGCCTCTGAAAGAATTAATAAGATAGAGAAACCATTAGCCAGCTTTATTAAAAAGAACAAAAGACTCAAATTAATAAAATCATGAATGAAAGAGGAGAGATCACAACCAATACCAACGAAATACAAATGATTTTAAAAATGTATTTTAAGCAGCTATATGGCAACAGAGTAGGCAATCTAGAAGAAATGGATGGGTTTCTGGAAAAGCACAAATTACCAAAACTGGAACAGGAAGAAATAGAAAACTTGAAGAGGCCAATAACCAGTGAGGAAATTAAAGCAGTCATCAGAAACCTCCCAAGACACAAAAGTCCAGAGCCAGATGGCTTCCCAGGGGAATTCTATCAAATGTTTAAAGAAGAAATAAAAACTATTCTACTAAAGCTGTTCCGAAGGATAGGAAGGGAGGGAATACTTCCAAACTTGTTTTATTAGGCCAGTATCACCCTGATTTCACATCCAGACAAAGACTTCACCAAAAAAGGAAATTTATAGACCCATATCCCTGATGAACATGGATGCAAAAATTCTCAACCGGATACTAGCCAGTAGGATCCAACAGTACATTAAGAAGATGTGGGATTGACCACATGGGATTGACCACCATGACTAAGTGGGATTTATCCCTGGAATGCAAGGCTGGTTTAACATTTGTAAAACAATCAACATGATAGATCACATCAAGAAGAGAAAAAACAAGAACCATAGGATCCTCTCAGTGGATGCAGAGAAAGCATTTAACAAAATACAGCATCCATAAAAAAAAAAAAAAAAAAATTCCGCATCCAATCCTGATCAAACCTCTTCAGAGTATAGGCATAGAAGGAACATTCCTCAGCATCTTGAAAGCTATCTACAAAACCCCACAGCAAATATCATTCTCAATGGGGAAACACTGGGAGCCTTTCCCCTAAGCTCAGGAACACTACAGGGATGTCCACTCTCACCACTGCTATTCAACATAGTACTAGAAGTCCTAGTCTTAGCAATCAGAAAACAAAAAGAAATAGAGGGCATTCAGATGGGCAAAGAAGAAGTCAAACTCTCCCTCTTTGCGGATGACATGATACTGTACTTAGAAAACCCAAAAGACTCCACCCCAAGATTGCTAGAACTCATACAGCAATTTGGCAGTGTGGCAGGATACAAAATCAATGCCCAGAAATCAGTGGCATTTCTATACACTAACAAGGGGACTGAAGAAAGAGAAATCAAGGAGTCAATCCCATTTACAATTGCACCCAAAAGCATAAGATACCTAGGAATAAACCTAACCAAAGAGGTAAAGGATCTATGCCCTAAAAACTACAGAACACATCTGAAAGAAATTGAGGAAGACACAAAGAGATGGAAAAAATACCATGCTCATGGATTGGAAGAATTAATATTGTGAAAATGTCAATGCTACCCAGGACAGTTTACACATTTAATGCAATCCCTATCAAAATACCATGTAGTTTCTTCACGGAGTTAGAACAAATAATCTTAAGATTTGTGTGGAATCAGAAAAGACCCTGAACAGCCAGGGGAATATTGAAAAAGAAAACCAGAGCTGAGGGCATCACAGCGCCCGATTTCAGGTTGTACTACAAAGCTGTGATCATCAAGACAGTGTGGTACTGGCACAAAACAGACACATAGATCAGTGGAAAAGAACAGAGAATCCAGAAATGGGCCCTCAACTCTATGGTCAACTAATATTCGACAAAGCATGAACGACTACCCACCGGAAAAAGGACAGTCTCTCCAATATGGTGCTGGGAAAATTGGATAGCCATGTGCAGAAGAATGAAACTAGAACATCCTCTTATACCAGATAAAGGGCTAGTATCCAAGATCTATAAAGAAAAACTAGAACATTCTCTTATACCAGATAAAGTGCTAGTATCCACGATCTATAAAGAACTTATTAAACTCAACAGCAAAGAATATACAACCATGAAATGGGCAAAAGATATGAACAATAATTTCACCAAGGAAAACATACACATGGCCAACAAACACATGAGAAAATGCTCCACATCACTTGCCATCAGAGAAATACAAATTGGAACCAGAAGGAGATATCACCTCACATGAGGGATACCACCTCACATGAGTTAAACTGGCTAAAATTAACAAGACAGGAAACAACAAATGTTGAAGAGGCTCTGAGGAAAGGTAACTCTTTACACTGTTGGTGGGTACTGACCCTATGACCCTATGACCTTCAATTGCACTACTGGGTATTTAACCCAAAGATACAGATACAGTGAAATGCAGGGACACCTGGACCCCAATATTTATAGCACCAATGTCCACAATACCCAACCTGTGGAAGGAGCCTTGGTGTCCATCGACAGATGAATGGATAAAGAAGATGTGGTCAAAATATACAATGGAATATTACTCAGCCATCTGAAAGGATGAATACTCACCATTTGCTTCTGCATGGATGAAACTGGAGGGTATTATGCTGACTGAAATAAGTCAATCAGAGGACAATCATCATATGGTTTCACTCATATGGGGAATATAAGAAATAGCAAAAGGGATTATAAGGGAAAAGAGGGGAACTGAGTGAGAAAAATTAGAGATGGAGACAAACCTTGAGAAACTCCTAATCTGGGAAACAAAGGCTTTTGAAAGGGGAGATGGGCCGGGAGTTGGTGTAACTGGGTGATGGGCACTGAGGAGGGCACTTGATGGGATTAGCCCTGGGTGTTATACAATATGTTGGCAAACTGAATTTAAGTTAAAAAAAATGTAATAAAAAAAGAAGACACAGTATATATTTACTGGAAGGATACAAAAATTCCTAATTCGAAGGAGAACATCCCCCCGATGTTTATAACAGCATTATCAACAATCATAAAAATATGGAGAGAGTCCAAATGTCCATCCCTGATGAATGGATGAAGAAGAGATGGTACAAATATTCAATGGAATATTACTCAGCCATCAAAAGGGATGAAATATTGAATCTGCAACAATGTGGATGGAGCTAATGAAAACAATGCTAATTGAAATAAGTCAGTCAGAGTAAGACAGATTCCATATGATTTCACTAATGTGTATAATTTAAGTAACAAAGCAAACCATCTTTGTGGGGAGGGGGAAGAGTGTCAAACCAAGAAGCCAACCCTTTACAATAGAGAACAAACTGAGGGTTACTGGAGGGAGATGGGTGGGGATGAGTGACATAAATGATGGGGATGAAAGAGGGCACTTGTCTTGATAAGCATCTGGTGTTTTTTTTTAAGATTTTATTTATTCATGACAGAGAGAGAGAGAGAGAGAGAGAGAGAGGAGAGAGGCAGAGACATAGGCAGAGGGAGAAGCAGGCTCCATGCAGGGAGCCCGACATGGGACTCGATCCTATGTCTCCAGGATCAGGCCCTGGGCCAAAGGCAGCGCCAAACCACTGAGCCACCCAGGTGTCCCATGCACCTGGTGTTTTATGGAAGTGTTGCATCACTGAATTTTATACCTGAAACTAATATTGCATTATATGTTCATTAACTGGAATTTAAATAAAAACTTGAAAAAAGTAGATGTTAAATTCTGTGAGATGCTTTTTCAGCATCTATGGAAATTTATCATACGGGGTTTATCTTTGGGTATAATATGATGAATATTACTACTGTATGACTTAACATCGAGTAGTACTCATTTTCTTGGAATGAATTCCACCCTAGTCATGATGTAGTCTTTGCCATGGGAAAGTTACTTTGCCTTTTCACATATTTGTTCCTGGGTTGTATCCATTCTGCAATTCAGCTTATTTGTTGAATTGGTTTTTCTCATCAACTATATTCCTTTTCAGACTCAGTATTTCTAGGTAATACTTTTAATGTCTTATTTTTCTGGATTCTTGTTTCTATTAGCATCCCCTATATTTATTCTGGCTTTCCCTATGGATCTACTTTAACTGATTAAAATGATCAATTCTGTTGTCTTTTTCCACTAATGGTTGCCCTTGTGAAACAGCTTTTAATATTTTCTGAGTTCATTTTTTTCCTGGGGAGACTGGCTCTTTCTAGTAATTTGAATCCATGTAATGAGATCAACATTCAAGTCCTAGCCTCCAAATTTGGAGGGTAGAAATGGCATTGCTTCTCAGAACAGAGAGCATTGACATTTCTTTTTCTATGGGGTAAATCACATCCCTTGAGTTGTTGTTATTTACTCCCCATCTTCAGCTGGAGCATCAGGGAATAATTCTGACATTACCTCACTAGTCCTAGTTAGCCCAGTGATAGAAGTTTTTTTTTTTTGTTTTCTGCTTTAGGAAGCCAATATCTGTAGCACCAATCCACAAAAGTCAATGATAGGAAGACCGATCATACTTAAAAACCTCTTCCCTATTCATACTCACATATTCAATATTTTTCCCTATCCCACTCTTGGATGTAATTTTAATACACACTTGTTACCCAACAGCTTGTGTTTCTCACCCTTGGTATTTCTTATTTTTTATAATAGTTTAATAAAGCCATCAGCCTCCTTAAGCCTTTGGTACCCTGTCTACGATAGGGATTGTGCAAGGAAAAATGTAGGTCCATGCTGATTACCATATATAGAGGAAATAGAAGTCTCAGTGCCTTTCTATTAAGAACGTGTTTCTTTAGTCATTAGATTGATTCAAAGTACTTAAGGGCTGAAAATTCATTGAGTCAACTTGATAATACTCCTAGCAACTGAGTTTCAGTACCAGTAGTATATTTGAAGTGAAAGACTGACTTATTTTAGTTTAATATTTCACCAGATTTGATAGGATACCAAGACCAAGACTGTCAGATCACACAATGCCTAGCCATACTCAGTAAGAGCTGTAACTGAACCCAGCTGATATCCAAAATATGTCCTAATGACTGTCTTTCCCAGGAAACAAAGCAAAATGTATTTGAGATTAGTTCCTATTGCTACTGGTACTGTTACTGAAGTTCTCTGATGGAAGCGCTTTTCCTCTCCAAACAGAAGAATCCATTTCCTGGGGATCCCTGGGTGGTCAGCGGTTTAGCGCCTGCCTTCGGCCCAGCATGATCCTGGAGTCCCGGGATCGAGTCCCACATCCGGCTCCCTGCATAGAGCCTGCTTCTCCCTCTGCCTGTATCTCTGTCTCTCATGAATAAATAAAATCTTAAAAAAAAAAAAAAGAAGTATCCATTTCTTTAGTGACTTAGAGGTTTTTAGAACACGAACTCCCACTTTCTGTTTTGTAGTTGCTCTGCCTTCCCTGGAATGTTGAGAATCTGTAACCCTATAGACTCTTAATGTGATTAGAAACGGACTGCTTCCTTCCCTACCCCATCAGTGTGAGAGCATTAAAACTTACTTAATTCATAATTTTTAAATCTATATGTCAGTGTACAGGTCCATTCATTTAAGGGGAGAAATACCCATTTCTAGTTTCACCACTACCATCAGCTAATTTATAATCAGACTAGCGGAAGCTCACTGGGAATCTGTTTCCCTTTGAGCTGGAATTTGATGGCTGGGTATTACCAGCAAATCTCAGCTATAGCCAAATGGTGGAAGAACTCAGGTTCGGCTCTCCCCATTGAAATTAAATGTTCTGTACTGGGGTTCCTCCTACAACACTGGTGGTGGGATATGATATGGTATTTCCTTCGGCCAAGTCAGAGTAGACCTCTTATGATAAAGCTCCTATCCAAAAACAAAACAAAACAAAACAAAACAAAACAAAACAAAACATGCAATCACTCATGTCCCTCTATCACCTCTTCCAACAGCAATAATTTTTAGGTCAAATAGAATGATAACTCAACAATAATTCAGAGGTGATTTTCAATTACTGCACTTGGACTTAAATGTGCCTGTCTGTTCTTGTTGCATGTTTGGGTGTTTTCATTCCTCTTCCCTTTGGTGGTTGTTATTTTTGGTTGCTCACTATAATCCCTGGGGAGCTTTAAAAAGTACTGGTGCCTTGTTCCAATCCACACCATTATCTCTGCCCTCACCTCTATTTAATTGGTCTGGAACATGAGCTGGGTATTACAATTTTAAAAAGTCCCCCAGATGATTCTAAAATGTGTGAGAGTGGCTAGTGCCTCATTTAGAATTTTTCTTCCAGCCTCTATCTAATCCCTCTTGTGAGACCAGATATGGGTGTTCTCCCACAGATCAGGACTGGCTACATAAATTGTGCCATGTACTACAAAATGAAAATATAGACCCCTCTCCCCTTGTTCAAGAATTGTTAAGAATTTCAAGTCTCTGACAGAAGAATATTAAATCCAGCCTGGGATCCATCTGGGCTATGCACAGACATCTTGTCCATTAAGCTAGCCCTGCCTGAGACCCAATGGCAATAGTTGATTGCTTTTTTTCTCCCTCATGTGTTTTTTTTTCTTCCTTATTTTTATATACCCCTGAGTCTCTTTAGCCCACTCACTTATTCTTCAGATGATATTATCCTTTTCCCATGCCCTACCCCAGCTTTGGTGGGTAAAGGTAGCATATTTAAGACCAACCTGAATGGTGGGAGAATCTTTTATCTCCTTCCTTGGACACTCCTTTTTGAAGCAGGCATTGTCCTCTTTTCCTTATTTGGTTCTTGCAGAGACGTTTTAGTGACTATTTTTGAAAAGTATATTTTAAGATTTATCTTGATAGGTTTTAGGGAAAGAAGATACTTAGATATAGCTTTTCCAAACACTTCTACTCAGAACACATTTTATAATTTTGATTTTCTCTGCTGCAAAGTAACTTGTTATGTTTAAGCAATGAAATCATTATGTTTCAAAGGAAAATTAATCAAGACAAAGAGAGTGAGAAAATGAGCTTAAAGCCATCATTATGTAAGCAATGGGTATTCTTTTTTTACTTTTATTTGTTTAATTTAAATTCAGTTCACATAGAGTGTATTACCAGTTTCAGAGATAGAGGACAGTGATCCATTAGTCTTATATAACACCCAGTGTTCATTACATCACATGCCCTCCTTAATGTCCATCACCCAGTTACCCCATCGCCCTACCGCCTCCCTTCCAACTACTTTCAATTAGTTTCATATGATTGAAAATTTCTTATGGTTTGTCTCCCTCTCTGGTTGTATCTTATTTTCTTTTTCCTTCCGTTCCTCTATGTTCATCTGTTTTGTTTCTTAAATTCCACATGAGTGATATCATATGATAACTGTTTCTCTGACTTATTTAGCTTAGCAATAATACCCTCTAGTTCCATCCACATTGTTGCAAATGCTAATATTTCATTTTTTATGGCTTTTTTGAGTTTTCCATTATATCTATATATGCCACATCTTCTTTATCCATTCATCTGTTCATGGACATCTGGGCTCTTTTTATAGTTTGGTTATTGTGGACATTGCTGCTATACACATTGGGGTGCAGGTGCCCCTTCAGATCACTACATTTGTATCTTTGGGGTAAATATCCAGAAATTGCATTGCTGGGTCACAGGGTAGCTCTATTTTCAACTTTTTGAGGAACCTCCATACTGTTTTCCAGAGTGGCTGCACCAACTTGTATTCCTACCAATAGTGTAAAAGAGTTCCCCTTTTTCTATATCCTTGCCAATATCTGTTGTTTCCTGACTTGTTAATGTTAGCTATTCTAACTGGTGTGAGGTGGTATCTCAGTGTGGTTTTGATTTGTATTTCCCTGATGCCAAGTGATGTTAAGCATTTTTTTCATGTGTCTGTTGACCATTTGTAGGTCTTCTCTGGAGAAATGTCTGTCTGTTCATGTCTTCTGTCCATTTCTTGATTGGAATATTTGTTCTTTGGATTGATAAAGAACTTATCAAACTCAACATTTTGGATACCAGCCCTTTATCTGATAAGACATTTGCAAATATTTTCTCCCATTCTGTCAGTTGCCTTTTGGTTTTGTTGACTACTTCCTTTGCTGTACAAAAGCTTTTTTATCTTGATGAAGTCTAAATAGCTCATTATTGCCTTTGTTTCCCTTTCCTTTGGAGACATGTCTAACAAGAAGTTGCTGTGGCCTAGGTCATAGAGGTTGATGCCTATGTTCTCCTCTAGGATTTTGATGGATTCCTTTCTCACCTTTAGGTTTTTCATTCATTTTGAGTCTATTTTTGTGTATGGTGTGATGGTCCAATTTCATTTTTCCTACATGTGGCTGTCCAGTTTTCCCAACACCATTTGTTGAAGAGACTTTTTTTCTATTGGATATTCTTTCCTGCTTTGTCGAAGATTACTTGACCATACTGTTGAGGGTCCATTTCTGGGTTCTCTATTTTGTTCTATTGATCTATGTCTGTTTTTGTGCCAGTACCATACTGTTTCAATGATTACAGCTTTGTAATATAGCTTGAAGCCTAGAACTGTGAGGCCACCAACTTTGGCTTTCTTTTTCAACATTCTATTGGCTATTCAGGGTCTTTTTTGGTTCCATATGAGTTTTAGGATTATTTGTTCCACCTTTGTGAAAAAAGTTGATGGTATTTTGATAGGGATTGCATTGAATGTATAGATTGTTCTAGGTAGCATAGACAATATTTGTTCTTCCAATTCATGAGGATGGAATGTTTTCCCATTTCTTTGTGTCTTCCTCAATTTTTTTCATGAGTGTTCTATAGTTCTCTGAGTACAGGTCCTTTGTCTCTTTGCTTAGGTTATTCCTAGGTATCTCATGGTTTTGTTTGCAATTGTAGACGGGATTAACTCCTTAATTTCATTTTCTTCTGTCTCATTGTTAGTGTATAGAAATGCAACTGATTTCAGTGCATTGACTTTATATTCTGCCACTTGCTGAATTCCTGTAAGAGCTGTAGCAATGTTGGAGTGGAGTCTTTTGGGTTTTCCAAATAAAGTATAATGTCATCTGAAGGGTGAGGCTTTGACTTCTTCTCTGCTGATTCAGATGCCTTTTATTTCTTTTTGTTGTCTGATTGCTGAGGCTAGGACTCCTAGTACTATGTTGAACAACAGTGGTGATAGTGGAGCAATGGATAGTCTTAAGTCTCCCTCATGGGCTAAAGAATAATGAAGAATAATGTAGCTACTAGATACTTAATAAATATATGTAATTCTGTGTGATGTTCTGGACTTATTTTCCTCTTGTCAAGCCTGCCTATTTCAATTCTAGCTTCTTCATTATCCTAGCATTTCCAAAAAATTTAAGATGGGACAACACAAGATGCATGTCTGGAAAGAGATTTAGTGATCATAGAAATCTGGTCCATAATAATCATCACATCCTTCAAGATGAAAGCATTTTTTGACTCTTGGGACAGGATTGCAATGGAATTTCAGGACCCAGCTGAAATTTCCCTCAGAAAGATGGAGCTGTCAGCACATCTGACAGGACTCTGCATCTAATACCCAGCTGACCTAGAGGTGTGCAGAGGATTTACAACACACAGTGAATAGGGAAGGAGCCAGCATTACCATGATAGAGTGCTATGTCAAGTAAAGCGGGAGAAATGCTGCTCAGTCAGGATCTCAGGGAGACTTTAATCCTCACTAGACCAGAGCTGAAGTTTCTATGACAAGCAGATGTGAAATCTCCTCTGGGAATTCAGCTGCCAGAGGCACTGAAAAAGGAAAATAGACTCATTAATATGAGAGATGTAATGGGAAGGCTAATAGACTAGTGTAATTCTAGTTGGTCTGTGGCAACTTATATGCTATGATTTGCTGAAATTTCCTGCAAATTCCCTGTCTCTCTTTTTAACCATACTCTTCCAATTCTTTAAAATCTGGCTTAAGTCCAGATGCCTAAGTAAACATTTCCCTGATGGCATCAACACTGTTCTTTCTTTCCTGAATTTCCCCTATTGTCAATCTACAATTTTAAAAATATATATTTTACTCTGTTCTGTTGATAAGTCAATTATTTTATGGTTCAGAAAACCAACACAAAATGCATATGGATGGTTTAATATATGCATGTTTTGTCACACCAACTAGAATGACTGATCCTGTGGGCACAACCACTGGACAAGCCCTATCTAGTCATTTTGAGCCCAATAATGCTGAATGTAATGCTATGAACCTATCATACAACTTTCAATAACACTGGGTATTATTGTATATATTGAAAGGCAGGTATCAATTCTGAATGAAGCATTATTTTAGGTAAATATAATCCATGTGAACTTGGAAAAAAAAAACATAGCGGAACTTTTCTTTCTTTCTTTCTTTCTTTCTTTCTTTCTTTCTTTCTTTCTTTCTTTCTTTCTTCTTTCTTTCTTTCTTTCTTTCTTTCTTTCTTTCCTTCCTTCCTTCCTTCCTTCCTTCCTTCCTTCCTTCCTTCCTTCCTTCCTTCCTCTCTCTCTCTCTCTCTCTCTTCTTTCTTTCTTTTTACCAGACTGAAGGTTTGTTTACCTATTCAAAAGGGTGAAAAGGGATCCTTGGGTGGCGCAGCAGTTTAGCGCCTGCCTTTGGTCCAGGGCGCGGTCCTGGAGACCTGGGATTGAATCCCACATTGGGCTCCCGGTGCATGGATCCTGCTTCTCCCTCTGCCTATGTCTCTGCCTCTCTCTCTCTCTCACTGTGTGCCTATCATAAATAAATAAATAAACAAACAAAATGGGTGAAAAGCAGAGGGAAAGAAGGAAACAGAAATCAGAAACACAGAACAGTCTGATAATGTGTGAAGTAAATGCTAACATCTTCCTCAGCTTCTGTATCAGTAATATGTTCAAATCTCACAAATCTCTAGTTTTTCTTTGAAGGCAGTTTACATATGTTTTAAATGTTAATCCAAACACACATTCTATAGTACAGTTTCCTTGTAACAAGAAGGTAGAACTCAAAGTGGGAATTCAAGAAGTATCAAAGTGAACAATAAAAATACCTTTACCAAATACCATAAATCCATTTTGTGGTAAAAGCTTGCTCCCCAGATCATAATCTCAGGGTTGTGAGATCGAGCCTGTGTCAGACTCAGCACTCATTGTGGAGTCTGTTTGAGATTCTCTCTCTCCTTCTGACATTCCTATCCCAACCCCCCACCACCTCCTGGCTCTTGTGCATGCACACTCCTGCTCTCTAATTCTCTTTCAAATAAATAATTAAATAAATATTTTAAAAAGTATTTAACATGGACATTCCCAGCTAACTCTTAATACTTTTGTAAATTTATGCAATTTATAACTGTCTTTTTCCTTAATTCCTTCCAAGGACTCTGACTTCCAATTACCCCCAGAAGTAACAATATATTAATGATTACTTTTCCAACGAAATATACCTTGCATCATCTCTCATCTCTTTTGCACCTCCATCCTAACTTTAATTTGCAAGTGCAGTACAACAAGCCAATTCTCCTTCACATGCAAGACAAGGCCTTACTAGTCCTTGTTCAAATTTCATAGTGACATTTAGTTTTAGCTACCCTGAACTCTATAGGGAAGACATGGAATATTAAGAGCAAAGGATGCCAGAGCTATTCAAAAAATGGCAGAGTAGAAAATGAAGGATCATGGCCATCAGCAAATTTTTAAAAACTTCAGAATCTGTGGCTGTATAATTGAATTGAGATGGGACACAGGATTCTGGCATACAGAACAATGGAAATCACAGTCTCCCAGCTACTGACCTACTTATAGTACACATCCTTAGAACACATGACTTTCTATAACTAAACTCAGGATACATTTACATTCTCAGAGTTTATGTGCCCAGAGTCTTTTAGGATGTAAACTGTATCAAATCCTAAGTACCTGTCTGACTCTTTGATCCACTCCCATAGTTACTGTGATTGCTTTCTTTTGTTTGAAAGACTTTCTGTTCACTGACTCATCTCATCTATTATATTAATAAATCCTTGGAAACGAGAAGCGTATTCCAAAAACACAATATACACTTATATGTTTTAGAAATTGTAAATAAAAATTTATTATCTAGTCTGTGCCTAGAAAATTAAAAAATAATAATGAAAAAAGAAAATATTTAATAAATCAGTTGATCATTTTAGATGCACAACAGTTAATATTAATTGTCCATGACATCTTCCACTCAAGGAAATGAACTACTTTAACTAAATTGACTGGTTACTTTGGTAATTTGGCGGCATGCTGAATTAAAAACAGTCTTAAATGATATTAGAAAAAAACTTCTAAATTTGATTTAAAAGTGTAATGTTAAAAAATAAAAATATAATCTGGCACACCATGGGATTAATTAGGAAATGGAGTGCTTTGACAGTTTTAAGAAATTTAAGAAAGTGATCTTTAAAACATGTCTTCTAGAGAGATAAACTATTGAAAATGCACAGAAACTAAGGAAGATATAAATGTAAAATAATCAGTGTTCATGTAATCAAAATTTCAAGGTATGTAGATCAAAGTATTTTACATGTGTATAAAACCAGAATAAAGAATAAAATAATGATTCCTCATTGGATATTTTCAATGAAAAATAAAATTAGCATTATTTGGCTTCTTATTTCCATGACTACTTTCTTAGGCTAAAATGTGAAATGCTCATAAGTTAAACACTTCTTGATAGTAGTCAAGTTAATTCTGAATATTAGATAAACCCATGAAAAGACTATTAAATGTATCCCAAATACATTTTAGAATAATTTGAATTAATAAAGCAAGATGTTATAAAATTTAACATTGACTAGATTTATCTTCTTCAACCCTAAAATAATCTTTCCTTAAATGTCCATTTTAAAATATGTCAATATTGTGCAGATTTAAGGGCATTTACTAAAAATCATTTTTTTTATCAGCACTCTACTCATACTGGTTACAAAACTGTAATAATTTGGGATTCTGATCTTCTAAACTGAACTCATGGTATAAACCAAAGACTCAAAATTCTAAGTTAAGTAGATTTGCACTCAACAAGCATGTTATGCACACAATTTTGGAAATAAAAAAATAATTTTATTGAAGAAAAAATGGCTTCAGTAACTTCAATGACTTCATATAAAAGTGATTATCAGAAAATATTTGTTGCATATGTTTTGATATTTTATTTTGTATATTTTTATTGGAGTTCAATTTGCCAACATATAGCATAACCCAGTGCTCATCCTGACAAGTGCCCCCCTCAGTGCTCATAACCCAGTTACCTCAACATCCTGTCCAACTCCCCTTCCACTACCCCTTGTTCAATTCCCAGAGTTAGGTGTCTCTCATGTTCTATCACCCTCTCTGCTTTTTCCCCACTCATTTTATCTCCTTTCCCCTGTATCCCCTTTCACTATATTTTCCCCAAATGGATGAGACCGTATAATGTTTGTCCTTCTCCAATTGACTTATGTCACTCAGCATAATACCCTCCAGTTCCGACCATGTTGAAGCAAATGGTGGGTATTTGTCATTTCTAATGGCTGAGTAATATTCCATTGTATACATAAACCACATCTTCTTTACCCATTCATCTTTCAATGGACACTGAGGCTCCTTCCACAGTTTGGCTATTGTGGACATTGCTGCTAGAAACATTGAGGTGCAGGTGTTCTGGCATTTCACTGCATCTGTATCTTCGGGGTAAAGCCTCAGCAGTGCAATTGCTGAGTCATAGGGCAGGTCTATTTTTAACTCTTTGAGGAAACTCCACACAGTTTTCCAGAGTGGCTGCACCAGTTCACATTCCCACCAACAGTGCAAGAGGGTTCCCTTTTCTCCACATCCTCTCCAACATTTGTGGTTTCCTGCCTTGTTAATCTTCCCCATTCTTACTAGTGTGAGGTGGGATCTCATTGTGGTTTTGATTTGTATTTCCCTGATGGCAAGTGATGTGGAGCATTTTCTCATGTGCTTCTTGGCCATGTATATGTCTTCTTTGGTGAAATTTCTGTTCATGTCATTTGTCCATTTCATGATTGGATTGTTTGTTTCCTGGGAGTTGAGTTTAATAAGTTCTTTATAGGTCTTGGATACTAGCTCTTTATCTGATAGGTCATTTGCAAATATCTTCTCCCATTCTGTAGGTTGTCTTTTAGTTTTGTTGACTGCATCTTTTGTTGTACAGAAGTCCTAATAATCATTTTTGCATTTGTTTCCCTTGCCTTCATAGATGTATCTTGCAAGAAGTTGCTATGGACAAGTTCAAAAAGATTGTTGTCTGTATTCTCCACTAGGATTTTGATGGGTTCTTTTCTCACATTTAAATATTTCATACATTTTGAATTTATCATTGTCTATGGTGTGAGAGCATGTTCTAGTTTCATTCTTCTGCACATGGCTATCCAATTTTCCCAGCACCATATTGGAGAGACTGTCCTTTTTCCGGTGGGTAGTCGTTCATGCTTTGTCGAATATTAGTTGACCATAGAGTTGAGGGCCCATTTCTGGATTCTCTGTTCTTTTCCACTGATCTATGTGTCTGTTTTGTGCCAGTACCACACTGTCTTGATGATCACAGCTTTGTAGTACAACCTGAAATCGGGCGTTGTGATGCCCTCAGCTCTGGTTTTCTTTTTCAATATTCCCCTGGCTGTTCAGGGTCTTTTCTGATTCCACACAAATCTTAAGATTATTTGTTCTAACTCCGTGAAGAAACTCCATGGCATTTTGATAGGGATTGCATTAAATGTGTAAACTGTCCTGGGTAGCATTGACATTTTCACAATATTAATTCTTCCAATCCATGAGCATGGTATTTTTTCCATCTCTTTGTGTCTTCCTCAATTTCTTTCAGATGTGTTCTGTAGTTTTTAGGGCATAGATCCTTTACCTCTTTGGTTAGGTTTATTCCTAGGTATCTTATGCTTTTGGGTGCAATTGTAAATGGGATTGACTCCTTGATTTCTCTTTCTTCAGTCCCATTGTTAGTGTATAGAAATGCCACTGATTTCTGGGCATTGATTTTGTATCCTGCCACACTGCCAAATTGCTGTATGAGTTCTAGCAATCTTGGGGTGGAGTCTTTTGGGTTTTCTACGTACAGTATCATGTCATCCGCAAAGAGGGAGAGTTTGACTTCTTCTTTGCCCATTTGAATGCCCTCTATTTCTTTTTGTTTTCTGATTGCTAAGGCTAGGACTTCTAGTACTATGTTGAATAGCAGTGGTGAGAGTGGACATCCCTGTAGTGTTCCTGAGCTTAGGGGAAAGGCTCCCAGTGTTTCCCCATTGAGAATGATATTTGCTGTGGGGTTTTGTAGATAGCTTTCAAGATGCTGAGGAATGTTCCTTCTATGCCTATACTCTGAAGAGGTTTGATCAGGATTGGATGCCGAATTTTTTTTTTTTTTTTTATGGATGCTGTATTTTGTTAAATGCTTTCTCTGCATCCACTGAGAGGATCCTATGGTTCTTGTTTTTTCTCTTCTTGATGTGATCTATCATGTTGACTGTTTTACAAATGTTAAACCAGCCTTGCATTCCAGGGATAAATCCCACTTAGTCATGGTGGTCAATCCCATGTGGTCAATCCCACATCTTCTTAATGTACTGTTGGATCCTACTGGCTAGTATCCGGTTGAGAATTTTTGCATCCATGTTCATCAGGGATATGGGTCTATAAATCTCCTTTTTTGGTGAAGTCTTTGTCTGGATGTGAAATCAGGGTGATACTGGCCTAATAAAACAAGTTTGGAAGTATTCCCTCCCTTCCTATCCTTCGGAACAGCTTTAGTAGAATAGTTTTTATTTCTTCTTTAAACATTTGATAGAATTCCCCTGGGAAGCCATCTGGCTCTGGACTTTTGTGTCTTGGGAGGTTTCTGATGACTGCTTTAATTTCCTCACTGGTTATTGGCCTCTTCAAGTTTTCTATTTCTTCCTGTTCCAGTTTTGGTAATTTGTGCTTTTCCAGAAACCCATCCATTTCTTCTAGATTGCCTACTCTGTTGCCATATAGCTGCTTAAAATACATTTTTAAAATCATTTGTATTTCGTTGGTATTGGTTGTGATCTCTCCTCTTTCATTCATGATTTTATTAATTTGAGTCTTTTGTTCTTTTTAATAAAGCTGGCTAATGGTTTATCTATCTTATTAATTCTTTCAAAGAGGCAACTCCTGGTTTTGTTGATCTGTTCTACAGTTCTTCTGGTCTCTATTTCATTGAGTTCTGCTCAAATCTTTATTATCTCTCTTCTTCTACTTGGTGTAGGCTTTACTTGCTGTTCTTTCTCCAGTTCCCTTAGGTTCGAGGTTAGCTTATGTATTTGAGATTTTTCCAATTTTTTGAGAGAATCTTGTATTGCGATGTATTGCGATCCTCCAAAAGAGGACCGCTTTTGCTGTATCCCAAAGAGTTTGAATGGTTGTATCTTCATTTTCACTAGTTTCCATGAATATTTTCAATTCTTCTCTAATTTCCTGGTTGACCCTTTCATCTTTTAGTAGGATGCTCTTTAACCTCCATGTGTTTGAATTTCTTCCAAGTTTCTTCTTGTGCTTGAGTTCTAGTTACAAAGCATTGTGGTCTGAAAACATGCAGGGGATAATCCCAACCTTTTGGTATCAGTTGAGACCTGATTTGTGACCCAGTATGTGGTCTATTCTGGAGAAGGTTCCATATGCACTTGAGAAGAATGTGTATTCAGTCCGTTCAGATGGAAAGTTCTGTATATATCTGTGAAATCCATCTGCTCCAGTGTGTCATTTAAGGCCCTTGTTTCTTTGGTGATATTCCGCTTAGAAGATCTGTCATTTGCAGAAAGTGCCGTGTTGAAGTCTCCTACTATTAGTGTATTATTACCTAAATATGTCTTTACTTTGGTTATTAATTGATTGATATACTTGGCAGTTCCCACACTAGAGGCATAACTATTCATGACTGTGAGGTCCTCTTCTTGGAGAGATCCTTTAAGCATGCTATAGTGTCCCTCTTCATCTCTTAGTACCGTCTTTGGGATAAACTTTATTTTATCTGATATGAGGACTGCTGCCCCAGCTTTCTTTTGAGGACCATTTGAATGGTAAATGGTTCTCCACCTTTTCATTTTCAGGCTGGAGGTGTCCTTAGGTCTAAAATGAGTCTCTTGTAGACAGCAAATAGATGGGTCCTGCTTTTTTATCCAGTCTGATACACTGCATCTTTTGATGGGATCATTTAGCCCATTCATGTTCAGAGTTGCTATTGAAAGGTATGAATTTAGTGTCATCATCATATTACCTATTCAGTCCCCGTTTTGTGGATTATGTCATTGGGCTCCCTCTTTCTTTGACGGCATCCCCCCTAATATTTCCTTCAGACCCAGTTTGGTTGTCACATATTCTTTCAGTTTCTGCCTACCTTGGAAGCTTTTTCTCTCTCCTTCTATTCTGAATGGAATCCAGCCTTGCTGGATGAAGTATTCTTGGGTGCATTTTCTTCTCATTTAGGACCCTGAATATGTCATGCCAGCCCTTTTATGGCCTGCCAGGTTCCTGTGAAGAGATCTCCTGTTAATCTGGTATTTCTCCCCATATACGGTAAGAATCTCTTGTCTCGAGATGCTTTAGAATTTTCTCTTTATCTTTGAAATTGCAAGTTTCACTATTAAATGTTGATGTGTTGAACAGTTTTTATTGGTTTTGTGGGGAGGGCCTCTCTATCTCTTGGATCTGAATGCCTGTTTCCTTCCCCAGAGTTGGAGAGTTCTCAGCTATGATTTGTTCATATACACTTTGTGTTCCTGTCTCTCTCTCAGCCTCTTCTGGAACCCCAATTAGACGTATATTCTTCCTTCTGAAGCTATCATTTATTTCCCTAAGCCTTTCCTCATGGGCTCTTAATTGTTTTTCTCTTTTTTTCCTCAGCTTTCTTCCTTACCATCAACTTGTCTTCTATGTCACTCACTCTTTCTTCCACCTCATTAACCCTAGCAGTTAGGACATCCAGTTTTGATTGCATCTCCTTTAGTCTGTTTTTAATTTCAACCCGATTAGATCTAAATTCTGCAGTCATGAAGTTTCTTGAATCCTTTATGCTTTTTTCCAGAGCCACCAGTAGCTTTATAATTGTGCTTCTGATTGGTTTTCTGACATCGAATTGTAATCCATATTCTGTGACTCTGTGGCAGAGAGTACTGTTTCCCGTTCTTCCTTTCGTGGTGAATCTTCCTTTTAGTCATTTTTTCCAGTGCAGAGTGGTGTATGAGTGGGCTGAGTCAAAAATATCAACCACAGGGGGGATCGCTGGGTGGCTTAGTGGTTTGGCACCTGCCTTTGGCCAGGTCGTGATCCCGGAGTCCCAGGATTGAGTCCCACATCAGGGTCCCTGCATGGGGTCTGCTTCTCCCTCTGCCTGTGTCTCTGCCTCTGTGTGTGTGTGTGTGTGTGTCATGAATAAATAAATAAAATCTTTAAAAAACATATCAACCGTGAGCTAAGTAAAATACACCCTGGTTGATTCCAAAGAGGTCAGAGACCAGAAAATAAAAGAAAAAGAAGAACAGGGCAGCCCCAGTGGCACAGCGGTTTAGCGCCGCCTGCAGCCTAGGGCGTGATCCTGGAGACCCGGGATCGAGTCCCACGTCGGGCTCCCTGCGTGGAGCCTGCTTCTCCCTCTGCCTGTGTCTCTGCCTCTCTCTCTCTCTCTTTCTCTCTGTGTGTCTCTATGAATAAATAAATAAATAAATAATTAAAAAAAAAAAAAGAAAAAGAAGAACAGAACAAAATAAAACAAAAGGACCACTAAAGTGAAAAACAAATTTTAAAACAAAGTAGTAAAAATAAGCCAAAACCCAAAGATAAAGAAGAAGAAAGAAAAAAAAAAAAAGTGGGCAGCCCCGGTGGCGCAGTGGTTTAGCGCCGCCTGCAGCCCAGGGCGTGATCCTGGAGACCCGGATCAAGTTGCGCATTCGGCTCCCTGCATGGAGGCTGCTTCTCCCTCTGCCTGTGTCTCTGCCTCTCTCTCTCTCTGCATCTCTATGAATAAATAAATAAAATCTTAAAAAAAAAAAGAAGAAGAAAGAAAAAAAAGTAAATAAAAGTGGAAAAAAGAGAAAAAGGGGGGATTGTGGTGGTGTTGAAGTGGTAATGGAGAGAAAATGTAGTCTATGTAAGGGGTCCTAGAGTGTGATCCTCTTGGTTCTATATGTATTTTGTTCTGTACGTTCAATCCCAAATTTATATAAACCAGCAATACTTGTAGAAAGTGCAAACATTGACCTCCAAAACATAAACAAGATAAAAGGGGGGGGGGCGGGCACAATGAAAAGGAAGGAAGAATAAAATCTCACAGAATGAGCCAACATGGTATTCCACTTGGTTCTGCGTGTATGTTGGTCATGTTTTAGAAGGTATTAACTTCCACCATTGTAGAACAAATTGAGGCAGAAAAAAAAAAAAAAAACAAACAAAACAAATACATTCATCTTGTATGTCTACCCAGATTAAATTGAATTTGTTGAAGGGAATCCAGAAATTAAAAATATATGTAAGACATTTAATTGTAGAAATATTAAAGTCAAAAAGGAAAAAAAAATAAAAATGAGGAGCTGGTAAAGTATTGTACTTAAGGTGGGAAAAGAGAAAAAATATTAGAAATTTTTAGTCTGATATAAAAACAAGCTGTAATGGAAAAAGAAATTAAAGAAAAAATGGAACCTCTAGTTCTATATACTATTTTCCATCAGTCCTGGAGCCTTCCAGCCCGGCTTGGTCCAGACCTTGCTCCTCCCTGTCCTTCCAGCTGGTTCCGGGGGCGGGGCCTGCCGCGCTGACTCTCAGGTGCGTGCACCTGGGGGAGACGCCCCGCCCCCCCGCCAGGTGCCGGCTCCGCCTGCGCTGCTCGCCGGCGAGGCCTCGGTCCCGCGGGCCCCCCCTCCCGGGCTCAGGGGAACGAGGAGGAAGCAGCAGGAGGGCGGCGGCCGGCTCTCCAGCCCTGGAGTCAGCTCCCCGGGCAGCACCGCAGGCTCCCCCCACCCCCCCGCCCTGGCCGAGGTGCTCCCGGGGCTGCTGCGCTCCAGCCCTTTACCGAGACCAGCCCGCAGTTTGCGGTGAGCCTTCCCCCAGGCGCCCCTCCTCTACGGGGGACCCCAGGAATCTGGAGGCTTCCCTGCCCCCCCCCTACAGTTCTGCCCGACATCCCTGGGGAGCACTTTTCCATCCAGGAAGAATCCAGCTCGGATTTTTAAAGTTCTTGCTCCCCCAGAGCTGGGCTTTCCCGTCCTGGAGGCGCTCGCCCCTGGCTTTAGCCCTGCTCGTTGCAGTTCCCCTCCCCCATTTTATTCTTTTTTATTTTTTTCTACCTTCCTACCTTGTTAGAAGTGAAAACCCTTCTCCCTGTAGCTTTCCAGCTGTTCTCTCTTTAATCTCAAGTTGAATTCATAGGTGTTCAAGATGTCTTGAAAGTTCTCTAAGTAAGTTTGTGGGGCCAGGTGAGTTGAGGACCCTACTCTTCCGCCAGTGTGCTCCTCCCGTTCATAATTTAACGTCTAGTCTCGATTTTCAAATGATTAGATAAAATTAAAACGGGTTACTATTAACACTACAAAAATGTTTACTGTGACTTAAAATCCAACAACTCAGCAGAGAAGAAATGGGATATTCCTTCTATAATTGAAAAAAAAAAACACACAAAAATGGTCACTATTACCATTACTACTTACATTTTATTTGAGGTATTGGCTAACACAGCTAGCCAAGGTAAATATATCAAGAGAACAAGAATTGTGGTTTAAGCTAAACATAAAATTAACATATAAATCATTAATCTTCACAGGTAAAAGCTTTTTGCTAGACAACATATTGAAAAATATATCCCATTTAGAACAGCAAAGTAAAATAACTTTATTTTTATTTTTAAGGATTTATCTATTTTTTAGAGAGAGCACGCATGTGCACTGGAGGAGGGGAGAGGGGCGGAGAGAGAGGGAGAAAGAATCTCAAGGAGACTCCATGCTGAACACAGAGCCTGACTTGGGACTCAATCTCATGATCCTGAAATCAGATCTGAACTGAAACCAAGAGTGGGATGCTTACCTGACTGGCCACCCAGGCACCCCATAAAATACCTTTAGATACACTTAACTAGCAGTAAGTTAGATGAGAAAAATTAAATTGGTTCTGAAGAAACCAAAAGGAGACTTGAAAAAATGAAAATGCTTTCAGTATTTTGGCATATGTAGATTTAACACCAAAAAAGACATTAATTATCCATGAATTAAGTTTGTTTGTTTATGTATCTATAACATTTCATTTATTTATTCATGAGAGACACAGAGAGAGACGGAGACATAGGCAAAGAGAGAAGCAGGCTCCCTGCAGGGTCCTGCATCCCAGGACCCTGGGATCACGACCTGAACCAAAGACAGATGCTCAACCACTGAGACACCTGGGTGCCCCTTGAGTTTATTTATTAATGTAATATCAACCTGATGAATATTCCAAGAGAATTCTCTCATTTTCCGCCCTGGCACAATTGAAGCTGAAGGTACACTGTGTAGGGGAGAAAGCAGTGTCCATGTGAGGAACCGTGGGAGAGCACTGTCAAAAATGTCCCTGGTGCCAGCAATGTCCTTGATGGACAGGGAACACAGAGAGGAAGTTGGGACACATAGTGAGTTGGTGTCAACGGGCCATTCCTGAAGGCACAGTGAAAAGGATTTGAGAAACTAAGGAAGTTAGGCCAGAAAAAAAAAAAAAAAAGCAAAAAGGGAGCAGCATGAGGATGCTGACATGGTAGAGAGAGATTTCTGATGATAGAAAAGTATTTTGGATTTGATCTTCTCCTAGAGATATGATAATAGCCTTCCAAAGTTAAGGGTTATTCTAGATAAAACAGTCATCGGCAAGAAGGAGATGGAGAAGAAGGAAATGCCTGTCACTTAGCCTAAGCACGTATGGTAGCTTCCCTGCATCAGTTTGGAGTGCTGTGTGATCAACAGCAATCGCTTGAAAAATGCTCCGAGTGTATGCTGGTCACAGAGCTGCTGAGCTCTTCGTAATTGTACTGATGAGAACAGGGAAGGTAGGATGGTGAAACAGTGTCATGAGGTTAAAACAACAACAACAACAACAAAAAACAAGACTGGTTTTGTTTTGGCAGTGTTCAATTTTACCTGATCTCTGTGTTCTCAGAAAACAGCAGCTGTTAAGAAATTCCCCCCTACCTTTTTGCATTCCAGGAAACAGCTCGATGCAAAGAGCAAGCCTTCTCTGTAAGACTTAGATTAAGTTTTGAGATGTTCCCCCTAATTACCCTTGACGAGTCTAGACACAGAGATTCTAAATCCCTATTCTTTATTTAATGAGAGATTAACTGCCCTGCTTGTACTCCCTGACCAATCAACAAAATGCCCTGTCACGTGACTTCTCTAAAACTTAATTGGACTTCTCTCCTCCCCTCTGAATTCTGACTTGCTCCTGAGGTTCTGCAAGGCACTAGAACATAAAACAGCTCTTCCTTTATGGCCCTTCCCAAGAATAAGGACCAAAAAGAAAACACACCCATACACATGCACACACACACACACACACACACACACACAAGCATGTTGCTCAACTGTCTGATCATGCCACCTATTCATCCCACTTCCCCACACCTGGCTCCTTGTGGTCTTGATTGCTCCTCCCTGAAAATTCCTGCCTGCCCTTAAGACACTTAGGGATCCAATGGTCTGTGCATGCTCTTACTGTATAGTCTCCGTCAATGACGTTCTCCTTACTGATGTCTGCACTTGGATGTTTTCTTTGACACTTTATAAATCTTGTTTACATTTCGCTTGCTGACATTTGTGGTGGTGCTTGTTCCCAGAAAGTGGAATTTGAAGAGTGGCTAAAGCCATAAGAGGGCTGCGGATAAACCTCTGAGGCAGGAGGTGACAACTGACAACTGAGGTAATGAAGTGAATGAGAATTTTCAGAGAGTTTACAAAGAGAGAAGAATAGACTTTGGGCTAGAACCTTCAGGCATCTTAGACATTTGAGGAAAATTAAGAAATCCTAGTACTGTTGGTACGAACAACACAAGGGTTGGGACACCAACACCCTCCTAGTGGAAAACCCATGTATCATATGGCTCCCCCCAAACTTAACTACTAATTGACCACTGTTGACTGGAAGCCCCACCAATAACATGAACAGTTGGTTAACATGTATTTTGTATGTTACATCTATTGTATACTGTATTCTCGTAATAAGGTGAGGTCAAGGAAGGTAAATGTTATTAAGGAAATCATAAGGAAGAAAAAACACATTTACAGGACTGTACATCCACAGAAAAATCTGTGTATAAGTGGATCTGTACAGTTCAAACTCAAGTTTTTCAAGGCTCAACTGTAGAAGGAAAACAATAAGGTAGGAAACTGCTTCATTTCCTCCTCCTCCTTCCCTCCTCCCCGTTCCTTCTCCTTCTTTAAATGATTAACTCTTGGTATAAAGAAATCCTTAAGAAGCAGTACGATCCAGTGGAAGGAGCACCGGAAATTAAGATATTTGGAATCTTCTTCCACTTTAACAGTCATTACCACTTTGACACCAAGAGTAATTGTAGGTGTTCATCTGTTAAATAAAGGGAGTGACATTGATACCGTGAACAGAAACATCCGAAATGAAGTCAAGAACGTCAGGGGGCCGTAAATTGGAGCCGGCAGGCCCCTGGTCAGGTTAGTCTTATGCTTATCCATATTTGGATGGAACGTGAACTTTTAGAATGCCAACCACGAACAGCACATCCTGTTGGAAGTCTCAGAATGAGGCTTATTTTGCCATACTCCAACCTAGCAATCAGCATAGTATCCTGGCCTATGTAGATCAATGTTAATTATTTTTTCCCATGTCCATCCTAACTTTTCCAAAACAACTTATACAAGCCTGTCCATCATAAGGTTCTCAAAACATCTTATAAACCCTTCTTTCGCTTGGAGCACATTTCATTTTCCTCCTGAATCTGTGTCTCCCCGATTCAAATTCCTCACGATCCCAAATAAACTTTTGGTTTGCCTGAGTTCTTTCTTCTTTGAGATATTATCTGTCTAAAGATCCCAAAATCCAAGTTTTGCTTTGTCTTCCACAGAATTCACTGTCTTTCATAAAAAGTGAAAAGGATGCTAAAATCTGCTATCAAAGCTTTCAAAGATGCAATACAGAATGTTGTTGAAGTCAAGTCATTAAAGAGTGCTTTGGAAGAAAATTATTCTAAGGACAAGTAAATTAATGATTATGATTATGATTATAATGCAAGCACATTATGGTGTGGAGCAATTATTATCGGTAAGCAAACATGAAAAGAAGCCAAAATATTGACAAAGAAACCAGTAAGTCATTTTAAAGAAAAAAACAGCCAATTTGGGCCCGAATGAGTGCCCATTCCCAATTTTCCATCAAAGCCTTCTGAAAAAGACTTGGTAGTTCCCTCTGAACTCCAGACGACATTGGCTGACCCCAACATGAAAACATTAAGTGAAACCGAAGAAAGAAAAAAAAGAAGAAGAAGAAGAAGAAGAAGAAGGAGAAGGAGAAGGAGAAGGAGAAGGAGGAGAAGGAGAAGGAGAAGGAGAAGAAGAAAAAAAAAGAAAAACGTCTGAGAGTCCTCTTGGTAGTAGGAGTTATGGGGAAGAATTCTATAAAGAAGAAAAGTTTTACAATCTTCCGTGTCAGAGGATAGTGATATGACAGTGGTGGTGGCTTCCTCATTGGGAAAATGATTGTACATTTTGAAAGAGGGAAAGTAGTTGCCATTCTTCAGTTAAGGAACAGAAAAGCCTCAAGGAGTGTTAGTCAGAAAAGACATCCTTGAAGCCTAGGGGGGTGTAGGAAATGGCAAAAAAACTATTCAAGGACTCAAGCCCGGAAATTTTGAATCCGTGCATTCCCATTCTTTGTCTGGGCCCAAGAGCTCTAGAAAAAATTTCAGGGAACAACTAGCTCTGAATAAGAAAACTGCAGTTTTTCCTCAAGTAAGCCCGAGTTCAAGAATCCATTTCTTTAATAATATAAAAGAACTGCTGCTATCCCTTCATTGTTTATGAGAACGAAGCGAATAGCAACTTAATATTGTTGTTTTGGGGGAAGAATATACATTTGATGAGTGAATAGTAAACTCTTTGTGTACATTTCCATGCAAATTTTTTTCTTTCTTACTTTTTTTTTTTTTTTAATACTAGCCTGTTACTGAAACACGTATTTGACTCAACCTCTATGGAGTGGTCATAAAAATAAGTTTGTTTTTGTCTCTGTTTTTCTCCTTAAGTGTGTTCAAGTTATGTTTACATAAGCCTTTCACAAACCAAGTATATATTTAAATTTATTTTTAATAATATGCTTCCAAATGTTTCCTCTATGAAATGATTTTGGGTTTATAATTATCTCATATGTCTCAATCGTGCTTATCATGAAATGCATTTCACTGATTCAGCTCTAGTGTTTTTTGCCTTGAAAATCAATGTCGGAGGAGGGGCAGGACGGCGGAAGAGTAGGGTCCCCAAATCACCTGTCCCCACCATATTACCTAGATAACCTTCAAATCATCCTGAAAATCTATGAATTCGGCCTGAGATTTAAAGAGAAAACAGCGGGAAGCTACAGGGAGAAGAGTTCGCGCTTCTATCCAGGTAGGAAGACGGGGATAAAGAAATACAGAAACAAAAGGCCTTCAAGAGGGAGGGGCCCCGCGAGGAGCCGGGCTGAGGCCGGGGCGAGTGTCCCCAGGACAGGAGAGCCCCGTCCTGGAGGAGCAGGAGCTGCACCAACCTTCCCGGGCGGAAAGGGACTCGCGGGGAGTTGGAGCAGGACCCAGGAGGGCGGGGATGGCCTCGGGCTCCGGGGGACACTAACAGACACCTGTGCCCCGGGAGAGTGCACCGAGCTCCCTAAGGGCTGCAGCGCGCACGGCGGGACCCGGAGCAGCTCGGGGGGCTCAGGGAGGCTCCACGGAGGGGCTGTGGGGCGGGAGCCCGAATCCAACAGCGCAGGCCCCAGAGCACAAGGCGCCGGGACACAGCCCAGGATCCCGCCTCTCCCGGGACAGGCAGAGGCCGGGAGGGCCCAGGACAGCAAGGACGCTCCTGCCCCGAGCTGAGCAGTTCAGCGGCCCCCCCAGAGCCTCCAGGCCCTGCAGACAGAGAGCTCCAGAGTTACTGCGGGGGCTGACTCCAGGGCTCCAGAGCTGCTGCCGCCGCTGGGGTTGTTCCTCCTGCGGCCTCACGGGGTAAACAACCCCCCCTGAGCCCTGCACCAGGCAGGGGACAGAGCAGCTCCCCCAAGTGCTAACACCTGAAAATCAGCACAAAAGGCCCCTTCCCCAAAAGACCAGCTAGACGGACAAGTTCCAGGGGAAGTCAAGGGACATCAAGTATACAGAATCAGAAGATACTCCCCCGTGTTGTTTTTTTTTCTTTTTGATTTCTGATTGCTTCCCCCACCCTTTTTTTTTCACCTTTCTTATTCTTTCTCTTTTTCTTCTCTATTTTCCTTTTTTTCTTCCTTTTTTCTTTTTATCTTTTCTTTCCTTCTTTCTCTCTCTTTCTTCTTTTCCCAATACAATTTGTTTTTGGCCACTCTGCACTGAGCAAAATGACTAGAAGGAAAACCTCACCTCAAAAGAAAGAATCAGAAACAGTCCTCTCTCCCACAGAGTTACAAAATCTGGATTACAATTCAATGTCAGGAAGCCAATTCAGAAGCACTATTATACAGCTACTGGTGGCTCTAGAAAAAGCATAAAGGACTCAAGAGACTTCATGACTACAGAATTTAGATCCAATAAGGCAGAAATTAAAAATCAATTAAATGAGATGCAATCCAAACTAGAAGTCCTAAGGACGAGGGTTAACGAGGTGGAAAAATGAGTGAGTGACATAGAAGACAAGTTGACGGCATAGAGGGAAACAGAGGAAAAAAGAGACAGACAATTAAAAGACCATGAAGACAGATTAAGGGAAATAAACGACGGCTGGAGGAAGAAAAACCTACGTTTAATTGGGGTTCCCGAGGGCGCCGAAAGGGCCAGAGGGACAGAATATGTATTTGAACAAATCCTAGCTGAAAACTTTCCTAATCTGGGAAGGGAAACAGGCATTCAGATCCAGAAAATAAAGAGATACCCCCTTAAAATCAATAAAAACCGTTCAACACCTTGACATTTAATAGTGAAGCTTGCAAATTCCAAAGATAAAGAGAAGATCCTTAAAGCAGCAAGAGACAAGAAATCCCTGACACTTATGGGGAGGAATATTAGGGTAACAGCAGACCTCTCCACAGAGACCTGGCAGGCCAGAAAGGGCTGGCAGGATATATTCAGGGTCCTAAATGAGAAGAACATGCAACCAAGAATCCTTTATCCAGCAAGGCTCTCATTCAAAATGGAAGGAGAGATAAAGAGCTTCCAAGACAGGCAGGAACTAAAAGAATATGTGACCTCCAAACCAGCTCTGCAAGAAATTTTAAGGGGGACTCTTAAAATTCCCCATTAAGAAGAAGTTCAGTGGAACAATCCACAAAAACAAGGACTGAATAGATATCATGATGACACTAAACTCCTATCTGTCAATAGTAACTCTGAATGTGAACGGGCTTAATGACCCCATCAAAAGGGGCAGGGTTTCAGACTGGATGAAAAAGCAGGACCCATCTATTTGCTGTCTACAAGAGACTCATTTTAGACAGAAGGACACCTACAGCCTGAAAATAAAAGGTTGGAGAACCATTTACCATTCGAATGGTCCTCAAAAGAAAGCAGGGGTAGCCATCCTTATATCAGATAAACTAAAATTTACCCCGAAGACTGTAGTGAGAGATGAAGAGGGACACTATCTCATACTTAAAGGATCTATCCAACAAGAGGACTTAACAATCTTCAATATATATGCCCCGACTGTGGGAGCTGCCAAATATTTAAACCAATTAATAACCAAAGTGAAGAAATACTTAGATAATAATACACTTATACTTGGTGACTTCAATCTAGCTCTTTCTACCCTCGATAGGTCTTCTAAGCACAACATCTCCAAAGAAACGAGAGCTTTAGATGATACACTGGACCAGATGGATTTCACAGATATCTACAGAACTTTACATCCAAACTCAACTGAATACACATTCTTCTCAAGTGCACATGGAACTTTCTCCAGAATAGACCACATACTGGGTCACAAATCAGGTCTGAACCGATACCAAAAGATTGGGATCGTCCCCTGCATATTCTCAGACCATAATGCCTTGAAATTAGAACTAAATCACAACAAGAAGTTTGGAAGGACCTCAGACACGTGGAGGTTAAGGACCATCCTGCTAAATGATGAAAGGGTCAACCAGGAAATTAAGGAAGAATTAAAAAGATTCATGGAAACTAATGAGAATGAAGATACAACCGTTCAAAATCTTTGGGATGCAGCAAAAGCAGTCCTAAGGGGGAAATACATCGCAATACAAGCATCCATTCAAAAACTGGAAAGAACCCAAATACAAAAGCTAACCTTACACATAAAGGAGCTAGAGAAAAAACAGCAGATGGACCCTACGCCCAGCAGAAGAAGAGAGTTAATTAAAATTGAGCAGAACTCAACGAAATTGAGACCAGAAGAACTGTGGAACAGATCAACAGAACCAGGAGTTGGTTCTTTGAAAGAATTAATAAGATAGATAAACCATTAGCCAGCCTTATTAAAAAGAAGAGAGAGAAGACTCAAATTAATAAAATCATGAATGAGAAAGGAGAGATCACTACCAACACCAAGGAAATACAAACGATTTTAAAAACATTATGAACAGCTATACGCCAATATTAGGCAATCTAGAAGATATGGACGCATTCCTGGAAAGCCACAAACTACCAAAACTGGAACAGGAAGAAATAGAAAACCTGAACAGGCCAACAACCAGGGAGGAAATTGAAGCAGTCATCAAAAACCTCCCAAGACACAAGAGTCCAGGGCCAGATGGCTTCCCAGGGGAATTCTATCAAACGTTTAAAGAAGAAACCATACCTATTCTCCTAAAGCTGTTTGGAAAGATAGAAAGAGATGGAGTACTTCCAAATTCGTTCTATGAGGCCAGCATCACCTTAATTCCAAAACCAGACAAAGACTCCACCAAAAGGAGAATTACAGACCAATATCCCTGATGAACATGGATACAAAAATTCTCAACAAGATACTAGCCAATAGGATCCAACAGCACATTACGAAAATTATTCACCATGACCAAGTAGGATTTATCCCCAGGACACAAGGCTGGTTCAACACCCGTAAAACAATCAATGTGATTCATCATATCAGCAAGAGAAAAACCAAGAACCATATGATCCTCTCATTAGATGCAGAGAAAGCATTTGACAAAATACAGCACCCATTCCTGATCAAAACTCTTCAGAGTGTAGGGATAGAGGGAACTTTCCTCGACATATTAAAAGCCATCTATGAAAAGCCCACAGCAAATATCATTCTCAATGGGGAAACACTGGGAGCCTTTCCCCTAAGATCAGGAACAAGACAGGGATGTCCACTCTCACCACTGCTATTCAACATAGTATTGGAAGTCCTAGCCTCAGCAATCAGACAACAAAAAGACATTAAAGACATTCAAATTGGCAAAGAAGAAGTCAAACTCTCCCTCTTCACCGATGACATGATACTCTACATAGAAAACCCAAAAGCCTCCACCCCAAGATTGCTAGAACTCATACAGCAATTCGGTAGCGTGGCAGGATACAAAATCAATGCTCAGAAGTCAGTGGCATTTCTATACACTAACAATGAGACTGAAGAAAGAGAAATTAAGGAGTCAATCCCATTTACAATTGCACCCAAAAGCATAAGATACCTAGGAATAAACCTAACCAAAGAGTAAAGGATCCATACCCTCAAAACTATAGAACACTTCTGAAAGAAATTGAGGAAGACACAAAGAGATGGAAAAAATATTCCATGCTCATGGATTGGCAGAATTAATATTGTGAAAATGTCAATGTTACCCAGGGCAATTTACACGTTTAATGCAATCCCTATCAAAATACCATGGACTTTCTTCAGAGAGTTAGAACAAATTATTATTTTAAGATTTGTGTGGAATCAGAAAAGAACCCGAATAGCCAGGAGAATTTTAAAAAAGAAAACCATATCTGGGGGCATCACAATGCCAGATTTCAGGTTGTACTACAAAGCTGTGGTCATCAAGACAGTGTGGTACTGGCACAGAAACAGATACATAGATCAATGGAACAGAATAGAGAATCCAGAAGTGGACCCTGAACTTTATGGTCAACTAATATTCGATAAAGGAGGAAAGACTATCCATTGGAAGAAAGACAGTCTCTTCAATAAATGCTGCTGGGAAAATTGGACATCCACATGCAGAAGAATGAAACTAGACCACTCTCTTTCACCATACACAAAGATAAACTCAAAATGGATGAAAGATCTAAATGTGAGACAAGATTCCATCAAAATCCTAGAGGAGAACACAGGCAACACCCTTTTTGAACTTGGCCACAGTAACTTCTTGCAAGATACATCCACGAAGGCAAAAGAAACAAAGCAAAAATGAACTATGGGGACTTCATCAAGATAAGAAGCTTTTGCACTGCAAAGGATACAGTCAACAAAACTCAAAGACAACCTACAGAATGGGAGAAGATATTTGCAAATGACATATCAGATAAAAGGCTAGTTTCCAAGATCTATAAAGAACTTATTAAACTCAACACCAAAGGAACAAACAATCCAATCATGAAATGGGGAAAAGACATGAAGAGAAATCTCACAGAGGAAGACATAGACATGGCCAACAGGCACATGAGAAAATGCTCTGCATCACATGCCATCAGGGAAATACAAATCAAAACCACAATGAGATACCACCTCACACCAGTGAGAATGGGGAAAATTAACAAGGCAGGAAACAACAAACGCTGGAGAGGATGCAGAGAAAAGGGAACCCTCTTACACTGTTGGTCGGAATGTGAACTGGTGCAGCCACTCTGGAAAACTGTGTGGAGGTTCCTCAAAGAGTTAAAAATAGACCTGCCCTACGACCCAGCAATTGCACTGTTGGGGATTTACCCCAAAGATACAGATGCAATGAAACGCCGGGACACCTGCACCCCGATGTTTCTAGCAGCAATGTCCACAATAGCCAAACTGTGGAAGGAGCCTCGGTGTCCATCGAAAGATGAGTGGATAAAGAAGATGTGGTCTATGTATACAATGGAATATTCCTCAGCCATTAGAAACGACAAATACCCACCATTTGCTTCAACGTGGATGGAACTGGAGGGTATTATGCTGAGTGAAGTAAGTCAGTTGGAGAAGGACAAACATTATATGGTCTCATTCATTTGGGGAATATAAATAATAGTGAAAGGGAATATAAGGGAAGGGAGAAGAAATGTGTGGGAAATATCAGAAAGGGAGACAGAACGTAAAGTCTCCTTATTCTGGGAAACGAACTAGGGGTGATGGAAGAGGAGGAGGGCGGGGGGTGGGGGTGAATGGGTGACAGGCACTGAGGGGGGTCACTTGACGGGATGAGCACTGGGTGTTATTCTGTATGTTGGTAAATTGAACACCAATAAAAAATTAATTTATTAAAAAAAGAAAATCAATGTCAAGATATACTTAAAATAATAATAGAAAATTAGGAGGAAATTATAGCAATTTAAAGTAGATCACCTTTGATTAGTTATTAGCCAAACTAAGATAATTTTTATTATGGGTATACAGATAATAAATTATAGAAACAAAAGTTACTTTTAAATTGTAGTTTAAAAAATTAAACAATATAAAATATCACCCAAGAAACAAAAATTACTTTTAAATTGTAGTTTAAAAAATAAAATAAAATAAAATAAAATAAAATAAAATAAAATAAAATAAAATATCGCCCAAGAAATCTCAAATGTTGGCACCAGGCATGTAGCACTGATGCCTCTGTGAAAAAATTTGTGGTGAGTATCTACTTCTTCCTGGGGTGATTGGGTTAATTTATTAAAAACTGGTAGAACATTACTTTTTCCTTTTATTCAAACTCCCATAAAGAAACTTAACTACAGGTAATTTGACAAAATGAAATGTTAAATATCCTTTTATCACCATAGGAAGAAGTATTTTTACCACCACAGGTAGTAAAAGACAGCCATTGACAGAAAATATATAACTTTTTGCATCTAATCTGTCAGAACACCCATTTTGAAGTGCATTTAAATGAAAATGAAAACATATTCATCAAAGCAGCACAATGCCAATTTTCAAGAGAATTTTAGAAAATCATGTTTTCATCAGATTGTCAGAGGCAAATGAGAATTGCCATTTTGAACTAATAAAGAACAGAGAAGGGAAATTGACTTAGATGACTAGCGTCATTAAAATTAAGTGGGATGTGAAAATATTTAAACAGAATAAGCGCTGAAAGTAAATTAGCTATTTCAAATGTCTTCTGTTTGCATTTGCCCAATTTTCAGTCCTAAACCCTGACATTGTGACTTAGAGTTGTAATTTTTTATATCCATCTTGTATGAAAACACTCAGCATACAGTTCCCTCTTGATGCATATTTATCGTGTTAACAATCACCCAGGAACTGTTTTAAGACTTTTGTTACAAAAAAAAAAAAAAAAACCACAAAAAAAACAAAAAAAACAAAACAAAACAAAAAAACCCCCACCTTTTGTTACTTAATCTTCAACTCTGTAAGATCACCACCACATTAAGAGGAAGAAATTTGTGCATAGAAAGTTCAACTTGCTTACCCAATCTACAATAAGTACTAAGTGACAGATTTGGGATTCACACTCAGAGCTTCCCCCCTGCCCCCTTCCCAGTGCTCTTCAAGTGCCTTACCTTACAGTCATAAATCTGACTCAAGCGAGATCATTACAGAAAGTAACCTCACTTGTCCCTTTTCATTCAAGCTACACATTCCATACGGAGTAAAAAGAGAACACAGGGAGAAAGGTTAGGGACACCAGCCATCTCACAATTTTCTTGCTTACTCAATCCCGTGATCTTCATTCTACCTTCTACCACTCGTCAGAGGCAAAAGCCAAGTAGACAAAAATTGAGAAGGCTGACTTCGAGCCTTTTAGTTTTCTCTTTATCTTCCTTGTACTTATGCTCACACTTCTCCTTGGATAGCAAGAGTCCGTTGTTGCTTGGACTCTTGCTCCAAGAGTTAACAAGAGGGTGTGGCATTTATTATTTAAGCTTCTTCTTGAGAGCTGGCATTCAAGCCAGTGCCTGCCCCTCTAGTCAGTGGCTTTGACCTCTATACAATCTGCTTTTGGGAGAGTTAAAAAGATAAGCATTGTTTAAAAACTCCCATAGCTGGTTCATTAAGTCAGAATTTCCACTGATACCTGCTAAGTAATGGCTCTGGTAAGCTTATACTATATTAAAGCAGTATTCAAAACAAAATACAGCCTCTCCTTATTCAAGGAGAAACTGAGTCCAGTTTCATGTTAATTTAGCAGAAAGGCTTTCCACACTCTCTAGTCATATGACCAAGCCAATTACTTAACTGTCTGAGGCTTTCTTAACCTTCCTTCTTTATGACTAAGGTCCATTCTTTTGGGAGAAGAAATTATGTAAATGAGGTTTAAAGCCAAAATATTCTTTGACAGAAAGGATATGTTTTATTATGAAAAATATTGTTTCTTCAGCTATTGTAAGTTAGCTAATAAATACCAGAGAAAAGCTCTACACACTTCCGATTATTTGAATTCATTTCTCTTTACTTATTTGTAGATTTATATGTGTGTGTGTGTGTGTGTGTGTGTGTGTGTATGATTTTATTTGCTTATTTATGAGAGGCCCAGAGAGAGGCTGAGACATAGGCAGAGGGAGAAGCAGGCTCCCCGCAAGGAGCCGATGTGGGACTCGATCCTGGACCCCGGGATCGTGCCCTCAGCTGAAGGCAGACGCTCAACTGCTGAACCACCCAGGCGTCCCTGATTTAGATATATTTCTGTTCAATAAATCTCAAATGTCTACTACTATCACTGATAGTAGAGTTACAGCAGTTAACAAGGTAGCTCATAAATCCAACTCTTCTAGGGTTTACATTTTGATGGACGTTTATTTCTTGAGGATTTTTTTTCCTTTTAAACAGTCAGTATGAGGCAATTTATTATTGACTCCCCTAGTTCTATGTATAACTGTAGCTGTCCATTTAGAAGAATTTGCAAATTACTATTAAATGTTAGAGGGCCTACGTAAAAATTAATAAGTAAATAAATAGTGTTGACCTGTGAGAACGTCTTCAGGACAGAGTGCCTCAGGAGGCAGTTAGTTACATAATTATATTCATATGCATTTCACTATCATTGGATCATGTACCAGATTAATGAGATTAGTAATGTTATTGTGGGTGTTGCTCTGCTTTCATTGATTATTTTTAGTTGATATCTCACATACTACAATTTAATCCATTATCACATAAATTCCATCTTTGTTTATAAGAGGACAGTCACATAAAAATGTTTATCAAGGCTGTTATACTCCTTTAAAACTTGGAAACTTTGAAGAATGTGACTACATATTATTAAGCAGAAGTACTTTAAAAAGAGGAAGTACTCAGAGAAAGGAATCATAAACTAATTATCCCAAGTTTGCAAACTATTTCCCCCAGATTTACATTATTTTAACTTTTAGGATGAATTCAGTGTTTTTGCATGAGTACTGCATGTTAAAATGGGAATTCAAAAGTTCTTAAAAATTACTCCAAATTACTAAATGTAATCATTTTCAACATCTGTTGAATGTCAAGCTAGTTGAGTACCTTCAGTTATGCCTGTATACACCTGGATGGATAAATGGATGGATAGATACATAAATAAATGGTGGATGGAAAGAGGAACAAATTGAATTATGCTACAATTAAGTAAATATTAAATGTAACTATACTTGAACTCATCAAAAAATGAAATAGGAATTAAGCTGACAGTGTTGAACTTTAAATGTTTCATAAATACACATTTACTAATACTTAAAATGCTCCTGTGATTAAGAATAAAGGTTAAAACATATTGAGAAAGCTAAAATTTTAAATTTCATTCTTAGATAGTATCAATTTAATCCTGCCATTTAAGATGAAAGTAAAGCATTTGTACTCACCTCTTCTCTTTCAGATTTTGTACCTTTTTCTATTTTGTAAACATGCATTCTCTTCTGTAACCATAATCTCTCTATCTTATTTTTATTTTTTTGTATTTAGATGGATTCACTGCTCTTCCCCATTCATTTTACAATATTCATAGTATTTAAGGAGTTTTTAAAAAGTCATCTCTGAGTTGGCTGGATTTCATTGTCATATTATTTTTTTTTTGCATGCCTTTTATTTTCTTTTAAAGATTTTTATGTTTACTTGAGAGAGTAGAGAATACAAGTGGGGAAGAAGGGCAGAGGAAGAGGAAGAAGCTGACTCCCCGCTGAGCAGAGAGCCAAGGTACAGGTGGGTGGTTCAACTCCAGGACCCACCCAGGATGAGTGAGAATCATGACCTGAGCCCAAGGCAGACTTAACCAACTGAGCCACCCAGGTGCCCCTTTTGTATGCCTTCTCAATTAAGGCTCATGGATGATGTATTTCTGAGAATTCTGTTTGCTTTTAAAATTTTCTGATTATCTATGGTTTTCTTGTCTTGTTTTTTACTTCTGAGAGGATACCCGGAACACTCACTACCCTGTAAGACAGAGATGTATGTACACACTGAAATTCCTGCCCTGGAAAACTTGAAAGTTGACCAGCCAACCATCTATTGTACTAAATACAATGACAGTTAAGCCCCAGATTTTGTATGAGTTCTCAGAAGAGGAAGAGTTTGGGCAAAAGCACAGAGATGGGAAACAATCATGCAGAGGTACTATCAGAGTTTTGACATTGTGGGAGCACATGGTAAGATAAAACAGGATCACAGAAAGTCAGAGAAAGAGACATGGCCTGGCCCTTGAAGGCCCTGAAACCCAAACTTTGCTTGTAGGAACACTATAATAAAACGATGTCAGTCAATTCCTACTCCACTCCTACCATCACACTCTGCTGTGTGCTTCAAAATCCCACTGTCTTGGGATGCCTGGGTGGCTGGGCGGTTTAGTGTCTCCCTTTGGCTCAGGGCTTCTCCCCCTGCCTATGTCTCTGCCTCTCTCTCTCTCTCTCTCTCTCTCTCATGAATAAATGAATAAATCTTAAAAAAAGAAATCCCACTGTCTTTTGGCACGGAGTATCACACTTGTCTTTTCTTCACAGCATTTCTGAGTTGGCTTTATCACAAAGTTGACTTTCTCAGCAATGGCTCTTTTAGAACACACGTGTTCCCTGAAAAAACATTTGACACACATTTGACAATGTCTGCCAGGTGCTTTTGAACTTGAAAACAACTTGGCTACAAAGAATATCTAGTTTCGCACCTTCTTTCTTTCAATACCTGCAGATACTACTATACTATTTTCAAGCAGTAGATTTTGCTTTATGGATTGGTGAAGCCAGCTTAATGTTAAGCCCTTACAAGGGACTTGCTTCTTCTCCTAGGGCACCTGAAGAATTTTGTTTGTTTCTTTTAAGATATATATAAAACTGGGATTTATAAATTTCTGTAAGTTGTAATCTCATTTTTTTTTTCTGAAAAAATAGGTACCCTTTTCATTTGTGGCTTCAGTTCTTCCTGTATTCTATGGATATTATATCCCGATTAATTGATTTATCTGTTAACCTCTTTGTTGTTATGTATCAGCATGTGGCTTTTCTTTTTTTATTCATTGTCTCCTAATTAATTATATATCTCTTCCCTTTACATTTACCTCAAATCAATATGCCAGTTTTTCACTTTGAAACCTTTCTTCTTTCGGGTTCTAACTTGTATATTTGTCCCATTTTGACCTTCTTTAGTCTTTATTTTTCCCTCCGCTCTCAATCATCCATTTTCGTAACTTTGCATTGACTTGTCATCTTGTCCTAGAGCTCTTGTTATGGGGAATATAGTTGCTTAAAACCTATGGCATGAAGAACTCTCATGCCATTGTTCTCTGTTCCTTGGGTTATGTTTAATTTCAAACTGGGGATTTTTTCCTTTATTTTGTCCTGTTTTGTTTTACTCAGTGTGTTAATATAGTTAATGGGCCTCGCCCCACCCCACCCCCGCCCCATTACTCTTGTTTAATATGGAATCTGTATTCTTACCTCACCATATTTTATTCTAGGTGTGAATTTACTCTGACATGCTTTGTTTTTGTCTTGCTGTGGTAGCTGACATACTCACTCTCCCTGCCTCTGGGAGAAGATGTCCAGTCCCCCAATCCCTAGAGCCTCTGAATATGTTACTTTAAGTGTCAAAAGAGCCTTCGCAGAAGGGAGTAAGTTAAGGATTTTGAGAGAGAAATATTCTGGATTGCCTGTGTGGGGCTGATATAATAAAAAGAATCCTTAGCAGAGGGGAGTAAGAGAAAAATTGAATAGCGATGTGCGATGGAAACGGTTGTTGAAGCGATGTGTTTGAAGATGAAGGAAGGGAACAAGAGCCAAGGAATGCAGGCAGCCTCGAAAGCCTGGAAAAGAAAAGAGAACAGGTTCTCCCCTGGAGCCTCTGGGTGGAACCAGTGCCACTATCACCTTGATTTCAGGCTGTGAGATCCGTATCAGACTTCTGGCCTCTGGAACTGTATGTGAGATAATAAATTTTTATTTTAAGCCACTAATTTCTTCTATTTTACTGTAGCAGACATAGGGAATTAACACAGTAAAGGATGTTTAGAACAATTCTTCCTTAGATCTGGACATAATCTGAGCCATTTTACTTTTGGGTGGAATTCTTTCTTTTTTTTTTTTTTTTTTTCATTCCAAAGTGTATTCACTCTTAATTTCATGAATCTCCTTAGTCACTAGTCTGGTCAAGGAAATATTTGTGGTTATTTCATTGATTATGTTTTGTTTTGTTTTTGTTTTTGTTTTTGTTTTTGTTTTAATCTCTGATTGCCAGTTCCTTCCTGGTGCTCTGCTCTGTAGGCATGTATTTTAAGGGGCTTGACTTCTATCCCTGGCAATGAATTCTGTCATATGTCCCTACCACACTTTGCTTACCCATTCCTCTGAAGTTGGAAACTAAACTAACATGACAGCTCCCTGCTAGTATAAATAATGGTATTAGTATCAGCCTTGCAATGGTCGCTTTAAAGAATGAGATTATAGGATCATGGCTTATATGCTTATTTAATTTTATAATATGTTGACTAATTGTTCTTCAGCATGGCTGCAGAAGACATTTTAGATCATGAAGATTTGTTTTTTTTTAAACCCATATCCTTATAATCATGTGTATAGTTTGACCAGTTTGACCTAACTTTTACCAATGTGATACATGTAAAATAGTATCTAATTTTTGTTTTTACTTTTTCTGATCGGTAAGAAGGCTAAGCATTCTTGATGAATGTGCCTGCCATTCAGTGACTCTAAGAGGCTGAGCCCCTAGTAAGTGAAGGGAATGTACAGAGGCAGCACCCACTGGGGCCAGAGAAGACTGAAGGAGGCTCGAGACCATGGCCTGGTTCTAGTGTAACTGATAAATAAAGGTAAATACAGATTGTCCCTGAGGGAGGGGGGTGTATGCAGTGGTGGATGGGGGGTGGGATGGAGCTAACCACAGAGTTTGGTCTCTGTACAGAGCCCAGCTGTTTCCAGAGGACATAGACTGGGGCCTGGAACAGATGCCTGGAGAATGAGACTTCTAGGCTTGACCAGAAGAGGATTCATTATGAGGGCCAGGGAATGTAAATCTA
The DNA here is from genome assembly GCF_003254725.2 of Canis lupus dingo. NCBI lineage: Eukaryota > Metazoa > Chordata > Mammalia > Carnivora > Canidae > Canis > Canis lupus. The sequence goes on along the minus strand of NC_064253.1, from coordinate 9,941,871 downwards.
GGGGTTTTCCCTTTCTCCAAACCTCTTGGGAAATAATTAGGAAAAGAATAGCAAAAGAGACAGTGGCTTGTTGTAAAAATACACGAGCCTATTCCCAGTGGTGGGGGAAAATTCAAAACATTTTAGGGTTGTATAGAATTATGAAATGCCCTCAAATCCACACCTATACACTCACATATACCAAAGCTATAACTGTTTCACATAAGTTAAATAATATTACTAATAAGATCTAATGTGAATTGTTTTCTATCATTCAGGCATGGTTAAACCCTAGTTCTCTCAGGTATTGCCTTCTCTGTGGGGAGATTCAATGATGTGGTTACTGTAGACACAAGAAAGAATGTTCTTTAGTTAATCCAAGTCCTCTTTTCTCTTGTTTTGATGTCAAGTGCAAGATACACAAATTCAAGTTGATGATAGTTCCCAGTGGATGAAAGCAATGGCTCTAGTCTGAGTTGTGGCAGTCCTTGAATCCTGTGAGTATCAGCAGGGTTCCTGGTGTGTGCTGATGTAATCCCTAGGTCACAGAACTCTGATGCTGGCTTGCATCATAATAGCCCTGTTGGTATGTTGAGCACTGGTCAGGACAGTGATTTAGTGAGGAAGTAGTTTCTCTACTGATTTGTTGTTCGTGAGTGTACAAGTGAACTAGTTTGATTCTTCGTTATACTGATTGGAGTGACTCTCTGAAGAGGAGGTGAATTTGAAGAGGTGATTTGTTGTTTGTGAGTGTACAAGTGAACTAGTTTGATTCTTCGTTATACTGATTGGAGTCACTCTCTGAAGAGGTGAACCATGAAGCAGAAACGAAAAAGGAAGCATCTAGAAAGGACAAGTTCCCCCCAAACTGTCAAGAGGTCAAAAGGTATGTGTTAAGCATCTTCTCTGAGCACAGGGTGACAAGGAACTGCCTCTAAAGAAAGGAGGAGAGAAGAAGGGAAGCGGGGGAGGGATGTGTATATATGCTAGTCTTTCTGAGGGCTCAGATAGTCTCTGAGAGTCAAGAGAAAATTCAAGTGACCAAAACCTTGTCTCTGCAGCTTAAGACCTGTGCCATCTCTATGTCACTCTGGGTTACTGCACTACAGACTTAGTGAGTGGCTGATTAGTACTCTTTCTGTGGAAATTGTATTTTCCTATATTTTATTTCTGCCTAAGGGCATTGATGTAGTATAGGATGTTATTATAAGTTTTCCAGTAGTACTTTCTCCTGTTAATGAAGAAGAAAATGTGGCTCATAGAAGTAAGGAGAAATTTTTAAAAGAGCACTTGAAACTGGTTGTACAGGGATGAGAGTATAAAGTCAGAATTTACTTACTCAGAAGCAAAAAAGAATTTTGTCTCAGACTATGAGAATGTAAATGCGGGGTTCCTATCTAAAATGCAAGAAAAGGGCAGAATATGTACATATACCACTGTTTAATGATAATGGTTAAATTGAGGAGATTGTTTCTGAAGAAATGGAAAACTGAAGTAGTTCTGGTTGCTATGGAAATTAAAAGTAAACAAGTAACATCTAGGAGGAGAAACCATTGTTCAGTGGTGGGGAGTTGGGGGAGGGCAGATTAAGGCTAACCCTGAAGTTACAAGTGTTGACTCCTACTTGGGAAGAGGACTTGATATTTCCAACAATGTTTGTGCTTTCTGGGGAGAGAAGACAATACTCTGGTCCCTGAGGCAAAAGGTGAATCCTCTGAATCAGAATACTTCTCCTGCTATTCCTCCTTGAGTCATCTGTCTTCTGCAGGTAAGGGGCAAGGAAAGGCATGCAAAGTCTAGGCAGATTAGGGCAGTGGGAGCCTGAACAGACTGGTAGACACCCAGCTCAGCATCTCTCAGCTAGTGGGAGAAAGGTACACATCAGAGCCAGTTATAATCTTATCCTCATCTCAATTTGGGAATCCGAGTCTCTTGTTCTTATATCCTCACTAGGAACTGAATATGAACAGTTTTCATGGGGCAGCCCCAGTGCCGCAACCATTTAGGGCCGCCTGCAGCACAGGGCGTGATCCTGGAGACCCTGGGTGGAGTCCCATGTCAGGCTCTCTGCATGGAGCCTGCTTCTCCCTCTGTCTGTGTCTCTGCTTTTCTTTCTCTCTGCATCTCTAGAAATAAATAAATAAATAAATCATTTTTTTCTTTTTACTGTTCAGAACAAAGTAAGTATTTCCATAGAAGTCAATGGGAAGAATAGGTTAGGGAGAAGAGTGTAGGAGGGGGAACAGAATGGAACCAGCTGTTTTTCTGACTTATATTGAATTTTTAGGAATCTCAAAATCAAGCAAATTTGATCCACCACCTGGCCACTGTTTGGAAGACAATACTCTGGTTCCTGAGGCAAAAGGTGAATCCTCTGAATCAGAATACTTCTCCTGCTATTCCTCCTTCAGTCTTCTGTCTTCTGCAGGTAAGGGGCAAGGAAAGGCATGCAAAGTCTAGGCAGATTAGGGCAGTGGGAGCCTGAACAGACTGGTAGACACCCAGCTAAGCATCTCTCAGCTAGTGGGAGAAAGGTACACATCAGACCCAGTTATAATCTTATCCTCATCTGTTACTTGGGAATCCGAGTGTCTTGTTCTTGTATCCTCACTAGGAACTGAATACAAACAGTTTTCATGGGGCATCCCCAAGTCCGCAGTGGTTTAGGGTGCCTGCAGCCCAGGGTGTAATCCAGGAGACCCTGGATCAAGTCCCATGTCAGGCTCTCTGCATGGAGCCTGCTTCTCCCTCTGCCTGTGTCTCTGCCTCTCTTTCTCAATGCATCTCTAGGAATAAATAAATAAATAAATAAATAAATAAATAAATAAATAAATCATGATTACTCATCAGAACAAAGTAAGTATTTCCATAAAGTCAATGGGAAGAATAGGTTAGGTAGAAGAGTTTAGGAGGGGGAACAGAATGGAACCAGCTGTTTTTCTGACTCATATTGAATTTTTAGGAATCTCAAAATCAAGCAAATTTGATCCACCACCTGACCCCTCTGTGGAAGACAATACTCGGGTCCCTGAGGCAAAGGGTGAATATTCTGAATCAGAATACTTTTCCTGCTATTCCTCCTTGAGTCGTGTGTCTTCTGCAGGTAAGGGGCAAGGAAAGGCATGCAAAGTCTGGGCAGATTAGGGCAGTGGGAGCCTGAACAGACTGGTAGACACCCAGCTAAGCATCTCTCAGCTAGTGGGAGAAAGGTACACATCAGACCCAGTTATAATCTTATCCTCATCTGTTACTTGGGAATCCGAGTGTCTTGTTCTTGTATCCTCACTAGGAACTGAATACAAACAGTTTTCATGGGGCATCCCCAAAGCCGCAGCGGTTTAGGGCCACCTGTAGCCCAGGGCGTAATCCAGGAGACGCTGGATCAAGTCCCATGTCAGGCTCTCTGCATGGAGCCTGCTTCTCCCTCTGCCTGTGTCTCTGCCTCTCTTTCTCTCTGCATCTCTAGGAATAAATAAATAAATCTTTAAAAAAAAAAAGATTACTGTTCAGAACAAAGTAAGTATTTCCATAGAAGTCAAAGGGAAGAATAGGTAAGGGAAAAGAGTATAGGAGGGGGAACAGAATGGAACCTGCTGTTTTTCTGACTCATATTGAATTTTATAGGAATCTCAAAATCAAGCAAATTTGATCCACCAACTGGACCCTCTTTGGAAGACAATACTCTGGTCCATGAGGCTAAAGGTGAATCATCTGAATCAAAATACTTCTGCTATTCCTCCTTGAGTCATCTATTTTCTGCAGGTAAGGGCAAGGAAAGACATGCGAAGTCTAGGCAGCTTAGGGCAGTGGGAGCCTGAACAGACAGGTAGACACTCAGCTCAGCATCTCTCAGCTAGTGGGAGAAAGGTACACATCAGACCCAGTTATAATCTTATCCTCATCTCTACTTGGGAATCCGAGTCTCTTGTTCTTGTATCCTCAGTAGGAACTGAATACAAACAGTCTTCATGGGGCATCCCCAGTGCTGCAGTGGTTTTGGGCCACCTAAGCCCAGGGTGTGATCCTGGAAACCCTGGATCGAGTCCCATGTCAGGCTCTCTGCATGGAGGCTGCTTCTCCCTCTTCCTGTGTCTGCCTCTCTTTCTCTCTGCATCTCTAGGAATAAATAAATAAATAAATAAATAAATAAATAAGTAAATAAATAATAAATAAATAAATAATAAATAAATAAATCTTAAAAAAAAAAAAAGATTACTGTTCAGAACAAAGTAAGTATTCCCGTAGAAGTGAATGGGAAGAATACGTTAGGGAGAATAGTATAGGAGGGGGAACAGAATGGAACCAGCTGTTTTTCTGACTCATATTGAATTTTTTAGGAATCTCAAAATCAAGCAAATTTGATCCACCACCTGGCCCCTCTTTGGAAGACAATACTCTGGTCCCTGGGGCAAAAGGTGAATCCTCTGAATCAGAATACTTCTCCTGCTATTCCTCCTTGAGTCGTGTGTCTTCTGCAGGTAAGGAGCAAGGAAAGGCATGCAAAGTCAAGAAGATTAGGGCAGTGGGAGCCTGAACAGACTGGTAGACACCCAGCTAAGCATCTCTCAGCTAGTGGGAGAAAGGTACACATCAGACCCAGTTATAATCTTATCCTCATCTCAATTTGGGAATCCAAGTCTCTTGTTTTTGTATCCTCACTAGGAACTGAATACAAACAGTTTTCATGGGGGAGCCTGGGTGGCTCAGATGTTTAGCGCCACCTTCAGCCCGGGGCCTGATCCTCCAGACCTGGGATCCAGTGCCTTGGTGGGCTCCCTGCATGGAGCCTGCTTCTCTCTCTGCCTGTCTCTCTCTCTCTCCCTCTGTCTCTCATGAATAAATAAGTAAATAATCTAAAAAAACAAAAACAAAAAACAAAAGGAACACAAACAGTTTTCACTATCAGACGTTAGAGAGAAAGTCCGTGCATTCATTTTGGGAAAATATCATTTCTTTTAGGGATGTATCCAGAATTGCTGTATGTCAGTTAAACCTACAAGCAAAGAATTAATGTAAAATTAAACCAAAGATTTCAGTACTCTAGTAATTTCTCACTGAAGAGATGTAAAAGAGCTCTGAATCTTTAGTCATCCATGTAAAAGAGTCTTATAGGTAATGACTTACGGAACATGAGCTCCCCATGCAAAACTACAAAACACATAATCTAAAGTAGATTCTGCAAACACAATGAACACTAAGATTTAGCTTCAAAGAAAATCATTTACTTGAACAATAGGAATGGTAAATAAGAATGTTTACAGTTATTAAACATGTAAAAACATAAAACACTATCAATAAAAAGATTTAAAAAACCAAGTTTTAGAAATGAGAAATAATGTTCTAGAAATCATAAGAAATGTGGATGAGTTAAACATCACATTTGTCAGAGGAAAAGAACATTTGTGACCTGAAGGCTAGAGCCATGCTAGAGCCGGGAATTACTTACAATATAAATCAGAGTGATCAATACATTGGCAATACAAAAAAAAGGATTAAGATAAATGAGGATAAAATGTGAAAGTATGACATATCAAACTAATGATTGTTTAGAATAAAACAGAGAACGTAAGACAGATAAAGAAGTAATTGCCAAGATTTTTTTTTCAGAACTCTGGAAGATACAAACCCTTAGAATCTGGAAACATTATTAGGAAGCTCGTTACAGAAATGGCAAAAGTAAATCCCCACTAAACTAAGGACACTAAAGCCAATATTCAGAACCTCAATAACAAAGATGTTAAAGCAACTGGGGAGAAGCACACAGTCTTTCAAAAGAATGGTGATCTGTCAGACAGTGACCATATCCACATATAAGATAATGTGCTGGATGAAAAGAACAGTCACATCATAAAGAAAAGAAGGGTGAAAAAAAAAAAAAGAAGGGTGAAAAAAAGACAGGTTTCAGATAAAAAAGTAGAAAACATAAAAGATAAAAAATTTGAAAACACAGAACGTATTTGGAAAGATGAAATGGAACCCAGGAACAGAAGGTGAGCTGAGAAGTCTGTGATTGAATGCCAGTAGGTTTGATGATTTTCACACCCAAACCAGGAATCACTGATTCACAGATAATCCACCAAACAGATGTAACTGAAGTACTGGATGACAGTCACATACAACATGACTGGGAGCTCAAGTATTCTAAGCTCCTTATTTTGCACTAAGAGTGGGTGGCACCATTGACTCAAATAAACAACTCTACGCTCAGAAAAGAAAGGAAATCAGGTAAATAGAGCCTGCCCGTTTGTAAAGCCCCTAGTCAGTCCAGAGTATGTGGAGCATTTATTATCATCTACCGAAGGCTTTAACAATTTACCGCAAACAGTGGATTAAGGACAACAAAAATGTATTCTCTTATGGTTCCAGAGGTCAGAAGTCTAAAATACGGCATATGGACCCGTCATCTAATCCCAAATAATGTTCCCATCTCAGGGTCCTTAATCTAATAATATCTGCAAAGTCCCTTGGGCCTTAAAGGTAACATTATGGACTCTGCAGATAGGATATGGGCATCTTCTGATGAAATGTGTGAGACACAGTGACGTATGTATAGTCAGGGAAACAAATACTAAAATATATGGACTGTACACTGTGATGACACAATTTCAAGACACACCGCAGCGACCTCAATAAAGACAATGTACATATATTATATCCAGCTAGCCATGAGCACTTGGGAAAAAGTAAAAATGGTCGAATACTTCTATTTTGGAGCTTTGGCAGAAAAAAGACTATACTATCCATGAATGTCTGACACAGAGTAAGAAGCAATCCAAGTGCACTGAATATATGAAACACTAGATATATCTTTTAATTCTAATTCAATTTACAGAAATCTTAAAGAAGCAAAAGGATACTCCACAGCCTGGTGAGAGTACCTCACAGGAAGAACACAGTGCCGTTGTCTCAAGTGACCTCCCCTGTGCCTCTGAGAATAAGAATACGGGTAAGTCGAGATGTCTGAACTGGAGGTGGGTAGTGGCAAAGGGAGATGTAAGCATGGCTGAGGGTCCAGCTGAGCATTTCTATTTACAGACTCATAGATGAGAGTATAAAAGTGATCCAGGCCATGTCCAGATGAGAGGGATAACACAAGGTCTTTTTTCTCTCCAGGAGATGTTCATTGCATCTATATAAAACAAAGCCTGGAGATTCAAGGGGAATCTCAGAGAGGACAAATATCCATAAGTGCAGGGCCATGTTTGCAAAGGTGGAGTCTAAAGAAATGTCAGATCTCTCGGAGAAATGGAAATATAAACTCAGTGTGAACCTGAGAAGATGAATTCTGTTGGTCATAATGTTGGCAAATCTCTGACAGCTGGTGTGAAATGGGCCAGCAAAGAACAGATAGGGCATCCAAGAAGGAACCAGTAGATTTTGCTTTTTCGCTAAGAGAGGACTGAACTCCTTAGCATATGTCCTTTCATGGGGGAAGAAGGGGCAGAGATTGGAAAGAGACCCTTCGATTCTTCTCCAACAACCTCCTAACCCTCATGAGCACACAGGAATATTTATTCCATCACATACTCTACTAGGCTTAGCACAAAGTCCTCTCACAGTTAACCCTATTGACACTTGTCTCTTCATTTCCCATTCTCTGGTCCCATTTCTTTCTTTTCTTTTTCTTTTTCTTTTTATTTTTTTAAGGATCTTAATCATTTATTCACAAGAAACACATATAGAGAGAGGCAGAGACATAAGCAGAGGGAGGAGCAGGCTCCCTCAGGGAGCCCAACTTGAGACTCAATCCCAGGAAGCCAGGCTCATGCCCCGAGGCAAAGGCAGGTGCTCAACCACTGAGCCACCCAGGCATCCCTCTGCTCCCATTTCCTTATACTCTCAGACAGACTCATAAATTCAGATCCTCACATCTTGAACCTTCACAACTCATTTTGCAGCATATGTATTCCTCAAGTTTGCCTTCTCTAATGACATCCTTAGATACTATCATCTCAAACTCACACAAATAATCTCACTCTTGTAGAACTTCATATTTCACATTAACAGTGAACAAAGCCACACAATCATATAACATCGTGTAAAACTCCTCTGTCCCAGGTCGCTTAGGCCCCTCAGGTAATTCCACAATCTAGGACCTCGCGTGAGGTCTTGCCTCTATCCTTGCCTCTATCCTAGCACTTTCACAATCTCAACAGATCTCACAAAATTACCCAGGTCCATATCTCTCTCATAAATCAAATAGACAATATGTCACAACTTGAACCTCAGTAGTACATGACACCCAGATCACTCATACCACCTTTACATATACGGGATTATGCAGTACCATTCGCTAATATATGATGCTCATGCTACCTTTACGTAGAATGGCCATGGCACCCGTACGCCTCCTAATAAAATTGTTGAAGAAATATGACAGACACGTACACAATCAGACAGTACTCACCGAACACGGTACACATACTACGTCTCTAAAAAATAATCCACCCCACACTGACTTGTCTCATGCCTATAACATGACCTACCAGATACTCTCCAGTGACCTAAGAGACAAAGTAGGTGCATTTTGTGATGTTAAATTTGGGTACAAGCTTAAATAAACTTTTTAAACATAGGAAGAGACTTAATATGTTTGAGTTATTTTATCAGGAACAGAAATTTACCTATTTACTGAAAGTTGAGTTTGCAAATGTAGATTAAGAGGAAGAACAACTAACTGGCGATTTTCGGGATGTGTTGAAGTTCATGATAGAGGTAAAACCCGATCCCAGAAATATACATATTTTACTAGGAAAACAATCAACAACTTAGAATTTAGCTGTTAATTGGGAAAGTTTAGTGGTAGGCTTATGAGTATGGTAAGTATAGAGGCAAAAACTGATCAGAACAATGTGTGTGGAACATGACGAAGATGACACCACTAACTAGGCCAAGTGACAGCTGAGCCATTTGGCCAGTCCGTAGCTCCTGACAGGGGAGCTGTGCCCGTTGCTGGGAAGTGCCGTCTGGAGTCAGCTTTGGGGATCCTCCTGGAGTCTCCAGTCCTGCAGAGCTGTGCAGCAGAGCCCTCAGGTGAGGTCCCTGGAGCACAGGAGCAGATATGTGGAAGAGGAGGCCAACTGATCGCAGTCTGTCATTCCTCCCTGTAAATCCTAACCCTCCCCGGAGGCAGCAGGACCTCGGTATCATAAACCACAGGTGGCAGACTGAAGACCTGTACTGACATACCTGCTCTGCATTTATTCTTGTGGTAAATGGAGTAGTAATAACAAATAATATGGGCACCTTACCATGTGCCAGGCAAGAATTTGAGCCTCTGATCAACTGCAGAAAACAACCTAGGGCTCTCATGCTCTCTTAGGTAACCAGACATTTCATTCCAGCAAATATTTTTAGGTACCTAGATTTTAGACCTTTGGATAGAAGCCAGACTATAATCTTCCTGGGAACAAGTGCTGTGTGTGTTATTATACATGGTATTTCTCGAATGTTTAATGGAGGCAAAGATATCATCTATCTGATTGTCCTTCTCTTTCCCAGAAGTCTTAAACACAGATGAAGACATTCTACTTTCTGGACCCTCTGGGTTGGCCCAAGGCCACAGCCAGAGGGCAGAAGTTTCAGACTCAGAATATATTTCCCGTATCTCTCCTGCAGACAAGCTCTTTGACAGAGGTAATATGGTGGGAGTGGAGGGGCTGGGTGGAAATCAGGCAGGGAGGTGAGGCAGCATGTTAGCCAAAAATTAGAATTACGAGCCTATGCCCCGCAATGCCATAAAGGACCCCTTCTCACGAGGACTGTCCAAGGTCTGTATTCCTAATTAATAAGCAGAAATGTACCAGGGAGGCCTCCCTGTCTTCTTTGGAAGAAGCTCTTAAAATATCTGAATGAGAAGATAAAATATCTAAGAGAAATGTGGAAATATATTTTCGGAAAGGAAGTTTGGGCCATGACCGTGAAGTCTTAATTTGAACATTTCCAGCACCAGGGTTCCCCGGGAACTTTGAAAATTCATTTTACCTGCAATTGTACATTATATATCTATCTTTTTTAAAGATTATATTTATTTTTTTATGAGAGGCACAGAGAGAGAGAGAGAGAGAGAGAGAGACAGGCAGAGGGAGAAGCAGGCTCCATTCAGGGAGGCTGTAGTCGGACTGGATCCTGGGTCTCCAGGATCACACCCCCAGCTGAAGGTGGCCCTAAACCACTGAGCCACTGGGGCTGCCCTCTATCTATCTATCCATCCATACCTCCTCCGTGTGTTTTTAAGGGTTAATAGATAGATACCAGATATCAGTACATACGTAGAGAGATACACATGCAGAATTCTTCATAAAATTGCACCCCATGCCCCCTCATTGCACAGTGTCCTATAAGGAAAACCAAGCTGAGAATATCCTACTTTAGTGACTGCATACTGTTTTACAGGCATGGTTCTAAGTGTCCAATACTCTCTACACATGTCCAGAAATCTCACGAGATAATATCATGGTCATTCACTATAAACACAGTTTTACTAATTATTATTTAGTTATATTTAGGAGTAAGTGAAGTTTTAAAAGATAAAGTCACCTGAAAATCGTAGCATTTCAATGAAGAATGTCACCTTAGTTTCTATGAGAGTTAAGTCTCATTTGTGGTAATGATGTCTAACTAATAATATCCATTCAGTGTAGCTCTTTGAGTTGACACAGACTCCAGAAGATGCCATATCTCAGTGTTTTGTTTTGTTTTTAATCCTTTCCCCAGAATTCTGGAAGAACCAAGAGAATGTGCCTCAGCCTGAGTCATATGTGGTCTCTCCTGGCAGTGAGATTGCAGGAGAAAAGTCTTCTTCCTCAGAATACATCTGCATCTCCCCTTCTGGTAAGTTTATCCTCGCTAAAGAGGACGGTGAGGGAAATACACAGGTCGCCTCTGAGCAGAGATAGCAGGTACAACTGAGCTGCTCAGCCCAAGCCTGACTTATCTTATTCTCCCCTTGAGAGCAGAAGAGGGCTTCAGGGCAGAGGGACTAGGACTGAAGCCCCTGCAGAGGAACAGAAAGGGAGTGTACCTTCAGGGGGAGGACCCAGTCACCGTTGTAGCTTCAGGTCAAGTAGAGCCCCGCAGTGGTGTGGACATTTCATCACACCCTTCCCCCTCAGAGGTGCATGAACTCAACCTCACCCACACTCCTGCATCTGTATTCCTTCCTACCAGTTCTGGTCCCATTTCTCCTTCCTTTTCTCCTTGCCTTCCTTCCTCATTCACTTTCCCAGTCTCTGGCATGGCATAGCTACACCCTTGTCCCTTCATTCCCTCACACAGTCAGACTCATCCACTCACACACTAATACCATAAGTCCTTCACAACCCCTTGTACAGATCACCTGTTTTAACTCCCTCACACTAAGCCAAACTGCAGAAAATGGATATACCCTGAGGAGGATGGACTTTCATGTACAGCCTTTCTCATCCACATGCCACTTCACTCATGAAGACTCGGGCACTTCACAGAGCGGCATATTTCAGGAGCTCAGGTCACTTCTGTCACTTCTGCTGGCATTCTAAGCTACAGTGTCAACAGGAAACAGCATTATTCCCGCACTTGTTCACATGCTCTGTCACACTATGTAACACACATGCACACACTCATTCATTGTCACCTCTGAGTAACATCAGAAACAGTCACCAGGGGTGCCTGCATGGCTCAGTCATTTGAGCATCCGACTCTTGGTTTCAGCTCGGGTCATGATCTCAAAGTAGTGAGATCCAGCCCCATGTCACACTCCACGCTCAGCAAGGAGTCTGCTTGTCCCTTTCCCTCTGCTTCTTCACTCTCTGTCTCTGTCTGTCTCTCTCTCGCAAATAAATAAATACATTCTTAAAGGAAGCGTTCAACCAGATGTGTCCCAAAACACACATGCAAGTCCACAAGACACACTACACCCACATTCCCGCATAGATATAGCAGGTACACACCTCAAATAAAACACACCACTCATAGAATGCCGAAATACCACATGTGTACAGACTTCTGCTCCACACATCTGCATGGGAATATTCTCATGGCCACCTTGACACCTCCGGACGTCACATACAGACTCTATTTGTCTTACGTTTGAAATTCTCTTTCGTAGGAAGCCATCAAAAACACCAAGATGTTTCTCATCCTGGACAATCTGAGCAACATGAGACTTCTTCGCCCTTTCCATATGTCTCATTTCCATTCCATCTGGTCAGTAGTACTCAGCCCTCTGAGCCCTCAGTACAACCACAGAAGGAAAGGCTCATCAAAATTTACTACATGCATGTCCAAATGAAAAGGGGGTGGCTGTCTTAAGTGATTCAGAGGAAGAGCAGGAGCCTCCCTCAAAGAAGGCAAGACTAGAAAAAATGGCCTTTCCTGAAAAGGTCCATACAGAAGTCACCCCGTCTCATGTGTGTACGAAGGAACTCCTAACTGGCAGTGAGTCCAGCTGGAACAGTGAAGCTCAAGAGGCAAAGGAGGAGGCTGACAGCCCAGCAGAGACTCCAGCTGTGGAGGAATGTTCCAGGGCCAAGACCCCCGAATGGCTTGTGGCCCTGGATAGTGGCTTCAGGTGCATGGGCTGCTGCCGGGTCTTCCCCAGCTTAGAGGCCCTACGGGAGCACGTCCAGCATGGGGTCACTGAGGGCTTTAGCTGCCATACTTTCCATCTGGCCTTAGCTTGGCTGAAGAGCAAGAAGAACAGGGCAAAGAAGAGAAGGGGGGAGAATACTGCGAAGAGAGCACACCGAGGCCAGAAAGAACATCATTCTGGCATGAACATGTCTTCATGCTAATAAACAGACTCTCTTCAGCCCCTGAGAGAGAGAAAGTAGAGTAAACCAGACTCTACCAAGGGGCTTTCTTTATCTTCTCTAAACAACCCTCGTACCCACCTCTCTTTATACACATCTACCACCCCGCCACTACCAGTGCACCAGCAGCAACAGGAGCAGAGGACCCCTTTCCACTCTATCCACTGCTCTCCCAAGAAGGAGGAGAAGAAGGTGGGTCTCACCATGCGGAACAGCAAGACACTCACATGCAGTCTAAAGAGCATCGTACACCAGCGTATCCTCTCTACCACTACACTGAAAAAAGGAGACTCCCTGGAAGCAGGGACTGCTGGAGGCCACATGGTCAAAGAGGTGAGGGCCCTAGGGCTAGGAGAACACCTCGAGGATGCCTGGGACTCAGGGTTCTGAGAAAAGGTTCATCCACCAGCGATGTCTCTCTGAGTTCTTTAATAACTATGATGCATAATTTTCTTCAGAGGAATATATACTTGGGGTGGAATACTTGATGGATGATGAATTAATGAGATTGCTTCCTTCCTATGCCTTTGAGGAGACGGGTAAGGACAAGACTAGTCAAGTAGGGCAGAGAAGCCTGGGCCCATTATTCCTTAGATAAACCAGGTGTCACAGGAGTCTTAGCCCTGGGCCTACCTCCCTTTCAAGGGCAGAGCAGAGATAGACAAGGGTTAGTATGAAGGCTAGTCACAGTCCCACCTTTTTCCTGGGTGAGGGTGAGATCTCAGATGTCATGTTGTGAGTTTCATACCCGGAAGAACCTGCTAGGGAGTTACAACCACTTGAGAGAAACAACCAGAGGACTCCTATTTAATATATCCTAGGAGCCAGTAGTTCTGGCTGCTTCCTTTAAAGTGTCAGATGCAACTGGAGAAGAGAGACAAAGAAGCTACTCTTCTGCTATGGACCATTTCTGGCATTTCTGGCTTGGTTTTTTTCTTTTTTTTTTTAGAGCAACTGGGGTTGGTGGGGGTGGAGGGGGTGGAGGTGAAGGGAGAGAGAAAATCTTAAGCAGGCTCCCCCGGCAAGGAACCTGACACGTGGCTTAGACTCACAACCCTGAAATCATGACCTGAGCCAAAATCAATTCGGATGCTTAATTGAGCCACCCAGGCACCCTGATTTCTGGCAACTTTTAATGTGTTGCTTCCTGGAAGATCCCCATATTCTTTTATGAAGTTTCACAATTCCCATATCTTGTTCTTTATTCTCGCTACAGCTGCGAGTGCCTTATTCTAAGAGGTCAGTAGAGGGGTTAAACGTAGACGAAGCTGCAAAGACGTTGCAAAATGAATGAGAGAGAGTATGGCTTTTTAGTCAATGGGATATAGGAAGGGCTCATCTTCTGGGGTCCAAAAGTCAGTTAGATTGGAGCCTGGGAATTGCCCTGAATCTTTTGAATCATGTAGAGCGAATGAACATTTATCATAAAAATAAGAAAAGCTGCCTTCCTCACTGAATGATCCTCTTCTCTGCTTTGGTTTTCTCACAGCCACACAGACCCATCACCCCAAAGATTTCAAACAACAGTATCCAGCACATTCCTGCGGTCTGATGGGAGTACAGACGTTTTCATGAGTCCCATAGCATCAAGGGAGGACCAGCTAAAGATGGATGTACCTGATCCTCTGCAGCTGCTCCCAGTTACCTAGTGAAATGTGGTGCCCAGCTCTGGAGAAAATATCCACAGAGAGGCGTGAGAAGCCCAAGGAATGCGGGGAATACCAGGCCCTCAGGAGCCCTGAGAGGAAAGAGTCTCTGCTCCTGCTGACTCTCCCCCACCCTGCCAGAGTCAGGCACCTCTGAAAATCCCTGCAATATTGCCTTGTGGGGAAGAGGGCGGTATTGCTAGAGATGTTAGTACTGTGGAAACACATTTCTCCTACCTAGAGCTTTCACCAGTGGAGCAGAAGATTGATGACAGCTTGGCAGGATTCGGGGGAGGAGACTGCTAACTTGACAAAGAATCTAGTTTGAGTTCTGCTTGCGGCTTCTCAAATCCCTTGCATTTACTGCAGGTGTGAACACCTGGCTCATAGTCTTACTCTCCAGCCTGGCTATAGATTTTTCACCCCATCTAACTTATTTCCCTCCTCGACATCTTATATCCATGAATATGTGCCTGAAGACTCTGACTATGTGGTAGATTGTAATCCATACCCTTCCTCCCCTGTACTCGCACCCACAAGTTTCCGCCAGTGTAGTCTTCGTTAACAGTTTTACTTATTTTCTATATCCTTTCCTTTATATGCACATATATCTTTCTCTGTGTCGTTGTCTAATACGTTCACCTGCCTGGTTATTTGACTGGGGGACAGACATTCTTATTACTGAGAGAGGAAAAGCTACTGCACAAATGAAACAAAAGCAAAGAAAATACCCTGCTTGGCTTTTCTGGGCACATGTATGTTTACAAACAGTTGATATACAGTCATAGGAGAGAGGATGGAACACCCTCATCAGGGATGATCAAATGTGTGTCCACAAGGGTGCCCCAAAGTCATAATCCAGTTTTAAGCTTACTAATTTTAGAAACATAAAAAATAAAACAAGTTTTTAAAAGTAAAATTTGCATGTTGAATTATTTGCCTATAACTTACACTTTAATTGCGTATTTTCAAAGATTAATTTTAATTTTTCTTTGTCACTTTGCTTGTCTTCAACTGGAGGGACAGAAACAAAAAAATTAAAATGTTCTTTATAGTTCACAAAACTACATAAGAGAAAGGAAATTAAAATAGTTCAACTTTCAAATGGTGGTCTATCATTTTTAGCTTAGCACTTCTGAAGTTATTAAAGCTTGAAACTGCTGGCTGACTTTTGGGACATATATACGTATATATGTATACATACAAGTGTGTATATATATATTTTAACGAACCCCTTGGTTTCTATGTCTGTTATTTAAAATAATTTTTAGAAAGTTTCAAGTTATTGATGATTTTCTTGAAGCTTTTATTTATTCATGAGACAGAGAGGCAGAGACATAGTTAGAGGGAGAAGCAGGCTCTCTGTGGGGAGCCCAATGTGGGACTCAATTACCCGACCTGGAATCCTGCCCTGAGTGGAAGGCAGATGCTCAACCACTGAGCCACCCAGGCGTCCCAAGTTGTTGGTGCTTTCAAAGATTCAGTGGCAATAGTGCCAAGGTTTTATGTGGACATTAGTTTCCTTCCTCCTAGTGTAAATGTCTGACTGGTCCTGTATGTATGAGTATAATGTATTATCAGTATAGACATAAGTATCAGGTCATGATCTTGAGGTCCTGGGATGAAGTCCCCATCTGCCTTCCTGGCAGCAGGAAGTCTGCTTCTCCCTCTGTCTCTGCCCCTTCCCCCACTTGTCCATGTGACCACGCAGGCATGCTCACTCTCAAAATCTTTTTTTTTTAAAGGGCTATTCTTCCACTGAATTGCTTTTGTAACTTTGATCAAAATCAGCTAATCACATTTATATGGGTCTATTTCCAGGTTCCCTATTTCAAGTTCCATTGGTCTATGTGTCTGGATATGGACTTGCTATTGTATTGATTGCTGTAGGTATCAAGACGCCTTAAAAATGGATAGTATCTTTCATCCAATTCGATGTATCTTTTCTAATTTTTTTAACCATTTTAAGTCCTTTGTGTTTCCACATACATTTTAACATAAACTTGTAAACATATACATAAAAATCTTCTTGGGATTTTAGTAGGGCTTACATTGAATCTATAGATCAAAGAAGTGACATCTTTAACACGCTGGGCATTCCAAACCATGAATACTATGTATATTTCTCCATTTATACTTATCACATTTAGGTCTTATTTTCTATCAGTACTTGTACTTTTCATTAGACAGATCCTATGCGTGTTTTATAAGATGCACAAACTTCTTGAATCTGTAAAATTGTCTTTCACAAAATTGAAAAATCTTTGGGCATTATTTCTTAAGATATATATTGCGCTAATCTCTTCTCTCCTTCTGGGATATCATTGGCATGAGTGTTAGAGCTATTGATATTATGCCACAATTGTTAGAGGCTCTGTTCTTTCTTTTAACATTTTTTAACATCATTCTGGCATGAACATATCTTCATGCAAATAAACAGACTCTCTTCAGCTCCTGAGAGAGAGAAAGTAGGTAAACCAGACTCTACAAGGGGCTTTCTTTATCTTCTCTAAAAACCCTAGTACCCACCTCTCTTTATACACATCTACCACCCCACCACTACCAGTGCACCAGCAGCAACAGGAGCAGAGGACCCCTTTCCATTCTATCCACTGCTCTCCCAAGAAGGAGGAGAAGAAGGTGGTTCTCACCATGCGAAACAGCAAGAGACTCACATGCAGTCTAAAGAGCAGTATACACCAGCATATCCTCTCCACCACTACACTGAAAAAAGGAGACTCCTTGGAATCAGGGACTGCTGGAGAAAGGATATTAAAATAGTTCAACTTTCAAATGGTGGTCTATTATTTTTATCTTAGCACTTCTCAAGTTATTAAAGCTTGAAATGCTGGCTGACATTTGGGATATATCTATCTATATATCAACATATATACATATACACACAGATATATGTGTTTATATGCACATATATATATATCATATATATGATAATGTTAAAACTGTCCCCATGAATATGTATATATAAGAAGTTTATGTATACCTATGTGTCATAGATGCCAAAAGATATATTTTAGTTGATTTTGCTTTCATCTGCCTAGTTCTTTTTCCTTATTCCTTTGATATGAGGCTCTACCTTCTAGCCAAATTTATGGGCAAGTAAGTCAGACTAGCCAAGTGATGTCCTCGCTCCACTATTTGGCTTCCATGATTTGCCTAGGGATAAACATCAATCTGTGCGGAAACAATCTGTACTTCTATCTTGGAATATTGAAACAGGCGCTAGAGACTAGAGCTATTCATGGTGAATTATCTGTTGTCTGCAACTCAAATTAACGTCTAGGAGCCTCTACTGCTGGACTTGCTTTAATTCCTCTTTTTTTTTTTTTTTTTTGGAAGACCTGGCTGTTTTAACTTTAATATATTAGCATCCCCATTAACCCTTTAATAACTTCTTGTTTTGCTTCCATTAACCTGAGTAGTTTACTGTTGTTTGTAACCTCATGTCCCTTAATTGATGCATATTAGCTTCAATATGATAATTTCTTCCATTTTAATAGTTGAAATGATATGGCCTACAAATAAGTAACTTTATATTCCTCTGACATTGTGCTGAAACAGTAAGGTATATACTTATACTCAGAATGTACACTATATCATTAATTAATTGGAAATGTACATGAAAAATGTTTGGGTGTATAAGCAAAGTGATCGGATGTCAAAGCAGTTGAACTGGATTAAATCTCTTACCATCACTTAGCAAATCTGTACGCTTTCTGAGTCAGTGCTTGATCTTAAAAATGGACATCAAAGTACCTAAAGTCATAGCAATGATGAGGATAATAAGATACAGGTAAAAGCACCTAACTTAATTACTCAAAATAAATTTTCATTCAATTTTGGTATTTATTTTCTTTACCTTTGATTACCAGCAGTTTGACTATGATGTGTCCTGGTACGTTTTTTTTTTTTTTTTTTTTTAGTTAATATTGTTTGAGATATGCTGAGCTTTTTTAGAAAACTTAAATTTTGATATATATATATATAAGCTCACAAGAAGTTGCACAAAAACTCCAGAGAGATCCCATGTACCCATCACCCCTCTTTCTTCAACATACAGTTCATTACCAAACAAAGGAAATTGATTGGAGCAGTAAAACAAAGCACATTGCAGATAGTACCAAGATGTCACTGTTTTTGCATGTGCTCATTTTTTTTTTTGTCTTTTTATGTACAGTTCTATGACATTTTATCCTTGGTATAGAATGATATACACATCATTGCAGTCAAGGTACAGAAGTGTTTTGTCACCACAAAGCACTTCTCTCAGGCTGCTTTTATAGAAATACCTCTACCTCCCTTGCCCCCAACTCCCGACAGCCACTTACCTGTTCTCTACCTCTGTTCTCTACCTCTATAAAGTATGGAATCATACATTACGTTCACTTTTAGAGATTAGCATTTTCAACTAAGCGTAAGATCCAGCCAAGTTGTTTGATTACACTGATACATCATTACTTGTATTGCTGAGGAATAGTTAACTGCAGAGCAATGCAGAGCAATGTAACATGTCCCATGTTCTAGGGTGCTTGGGTCATTTCAAGTTATTGGTGATTTTTTGAAGCTTTTATTTATTCATGAGAGATACAGAGAGGCAGAGACATAGACAGAAGCAGGCTCTCTGCGGGGAGCCCAATGTGGGACTCAATCACCCGACCTGGGATCACGCCCTGAGTGGAAGGCAGATGCTCAACCACTGAGCCACCCAGGCGTCCCAAGTTATTGGTGCTTTCAAAGCTTCTGTGGCAATAGTGCTAAGGTTTTTGTGTGGACATTAGTTTCCTTCCTCCTAGTGTAAATGTCTGACTGGTCCTGTATGTATGAGTATAATGTATTATCAGTATAGACATAAGTATCAGGTCATGATCTTGAGGTCCTGGGATGAAGTCCCCATCTGCCTTCCTGGCAGCAGGAAGTCTGCTTCTCCCTCTGCCTCTGCCCCTTCCCCCACTTGTCCATGTGACCATGCAGACGTGTGCTCTCTCTAAATCTTTTTTTAAAAAAGGGCTATTCTTCCACTGAATTGCTTTTATAACTTTGATCAAAATCAGCTAATCACATTTGTATGGGTCTATTTCCAGGTTTCCTACTTCTAGTTCCATTGGTCTATGTGTCTTGATATTGACTTGCTATTGTATCGATTGCTATAGGTATCAAGAAGTCTTAAAAATGGATAGTATCTTTCTTCCAATTTGATGTATCTTTTCCAATATTTTTTTAGCCATTTTAAGTCCTTTGTGTTTCTACATAAATTTTGACATAAGCCTGTAAATATATACATAAAAATCTTCTTGGGATTTTAATAGGGCTTACATTGAATCTATAGATCAAAGAACTGACACCTTTAATATGCTGGGCATTCCACATACTATATGTTTCTCCATTGATGTTTATTATATTTAGGTCTTATTTTCTATCACTGCTTGTACTTTTCATTATACAGATCCTATGCATGTTTTATAAGATTTATGCACAAACTTATTGAATCTGTAAAATTGTTTTTCACAAAATTTGAAAAATCTTCAGGCATTATTTCTTGTGATATATATTGCACTAATCTCTTCTCTCCTTCTGGATATCATTGGCATGAATATTAGAGTTATTGATACTATGCCACAATTGTTAGAGGCTCTGTTCATTTAACAAACTTTTTTTTTCTTTTCCTTTGTCAGGTTGAATTTATATTTGTCTACCTTCAGATTCACTGAATTTTTCCTTTGTCATTGACATCCTGCCCTTTGGCCCAATTCATAATTTTTAAAATTTAAGATACTGTAATTTTCAGTTCTAAAATTTTCAGTTATCTCTTACTGCTTGTTGGCCTTTATTATACTCTCATTGTCTATTCTTTTCAAGTTTGTTTATCTTTATCTCATTAACCACAGTTAATAGTATCTGTATTAAAGCCTTTTCTGAAAATTCCAACATCTCTGTCATTATGAGATTGGCATTTGTTGGTTATCTGTTCCTTTGAGAGATGATCATATTTTCTGGCTCTTTGTTTATTGGGTAATTTAAAATTGGATCTGATACATTTTCAATATTACAGTGAAAGATTCTCAGTGCTATTCAAGTTCTATGTCAAATGTATTTTATATTTTTGCATGCAATAAACGTGGCTAAGTTCAGAGTGCAAATTTTGTATCATTTTATGTGGACGATGGTTTGCACATGTGCAATGCAGGGGTTAGTCAGGGATTTGGCACAAAATGGTATTCAAAATATTTTTTACTTGTTTTCAAATTTTAGTACAGCTTATTTAAAGCTAAATCATATGGGAATAGTGGATTTTAAAGGATTTGTAACTGTGTAAAAAATAACATATCAATCTTATCTTTGCAGCAACTGGCATATTTCTTTTTTTTTAAATTTTTTTATTTACTTATGATAGGCACACAGTGAGAGAGAGAGAGGCAGAGACACAGGCAGAGGGAGAAGCAGGCTCCATGCACCAGGAGCCCGACGTGGGATTCGATCCTGGGTCTCCAGGATCATGCCCTGGGCCAAAGGCAGGCGCTAAACCACTACGCCACCCAGGGATCCCGGCATATTTCTTTAACAACCAGAACATAGCATGCAATCTGTGAAATGATAAGTACTGAAGAGTTCCATAGTGGATTTTGTTAAATGGGCAAATAAAATAAAATTTCTTTACATGCTACCAAGTCCTTTTTTGACATTTATTATTTATTCTTATTTCCTTTATGATGACTATTAATTCTAATATCTGTGTGGATTATATAAACTTGATTTTTCCCGTTTACTTATAAAGGTATAGAAATATATATATATATATTTCTGAGATTATATAAATATATATATTTCTGAGATTATATATATATATATCCTCCATGTCCTTCTCTTTATTTTTCTCCCTCAATTCCAGTATACTTAATATTAAGTACAGTATAAAATATTTTTTAAAAGTCTACTTCTAAAAAAATATAAATAAATAAAATAAAATAAAAGTCTACTTCTTTCTACAGTGGCTACCACAGAGTGATGTAAGTATGGAAAGTTACTGTTTGGTGTAATAAGAGCAGCTCTTTAGTTCTCCTACATGGTGAAAATTGTGTCCATTTATAAAATACTTTCTCATATTACAGTATTGCACCTTTATTTTAAGTCCACACTGTTTTTTACATTGTATAACTTTTATGTGGCATAAATTTTTTTAAATGTTTGCCATTACAGATAGAAACACTTAAGTTTGTTTTATTTTTATTTTTAAAATTAAAGATTCACAGAACTCTATGTCTAATCTGCTGTTAATCTTATCCAGTGTACTTTTTATTTATTTATTTTTTTTAAAGATTTATTTATTTATTTATATGATAGACCTAGAGAGAGAGACAGAGACAGAGACACAGGAGGAGGGAGAAGCAGGCTCCATACCGGAAGCTCGACATGGGACTTGATCCTGGGACTCCAGGATCGCACACTAGGCCAAAGGCAGGCGCCAAACCGCTGAACCACCCAGGGATCCCCCACCAGTGTATTTTTTAGTTTTTTTTCTCTGTAGTGATTTTGAGTCTTTTTTTATATCATCTATGTCTCTGCTTATTGATTCAATATTATATTTTCTTAAACATATGGAGTATTACTATGATAATTATTCTAATGTCCTTATTCACCAATCCTGGTGTCATTTTCGGGTGAATGTTGATTAATGTGTGTTCTATTTTCTTGCATCTCTCTGTGTCTGTTAATTTTTGTTTGAATGTGAGGCATTGTGAATTTTATATATTGCACATTGGACTTTTTAAATTAATATTATAATTAAGAGCTTTTTTCCCTAGGATAAGATCAAATTACCTGGAAACATTTTGATCTGTTTGGCCTAACCTTTAAACTTTGTTAGGTGGAGCCAAAGCTATATTTGCTGTAGGGTTTTAGTATTAAATTACCCCCTTCCTGTGATTTAGGAAAGACAATTTATACTCTAATCATTGCCCATTGATTTATGAGTTTTCCACTCTGTCTCTTAGGTATAGGAATTATTCATAGCCTTTGTCAATTATAGACACTTTTCCCTCTAGTTTTTCAGAGCTAAATTTTTTTTCTAGCCTTGATTAAGTTCATCACATGTATTCCCTTATTTGTACTCAGCTGGATATTTGAGTGAGATATTTGATTTGAGAGTCTGCATAAATCCAGACTCTTCTCTCTGTTCAGCTCTCTTCTTTTGTTCTTGTTTCTGACAAACTCTAGGTTCACTGGATTCCTCATAGTCTCAATTTTGTCTCAATTTCAGGGAGTCTGGCAGGCTCTCCCTGGGATGTCCTTCCCATTGCCTTGCTCTTGAACTTTCCTCTAGGTAGTAGAATGGAGCTGTTTTAGGGTTTATTTCATTAATTTATTGTGTGTCAAGTATTACTGGTTTGCACTGCCTGATATATTAAGTGCTGTTATGTATTTTGCCCCTTTTTATTGTTTTAGTGAGTAGTCTGGCTCTTGTTACTCCTTGTTTTAATTATAAATTTTGTTTTTGTAAAAGTAAATCATAGTAATCCGAAGTTTTTTAAGACTTTATTTATTCGACAGAGAGAAAGAGAAAAAACACGAGTAGGGGTGGAGGGGGTTGGGGGGGTGGGGAGAGGGAGGAGTAAGCTCTCTGCTGGGCAGGGAGCCTGATGCACAGCTTGATCCCAAGACCCTATAATCATGACCTGAGCTGAAGGCGGATGCTTAACTGACTGAGCCACCCATGTACCCCTCAAATAATTTTCTTAAGTCAGTTAAACATCTGACTCTGAACTTTGGCCTAGGCCATGATCTCAGGGCTTTGAGATTAAGCCCCATGGTCAGGCTCTGTGCTGGGTATGGAGCTTGCTTAAGATTCTCCCCCCATTCCTTCTGCCCCTCCCCTACTCTCTTTCTAAAAAAAAAAAAAAAGAAAGAAAATATAATTTTCCTATATAAAATTATGGAAATTAATCTTGTAAGTTTTATACCAAAAAAAAAACTATTGTTTTCAATCTTTTTAGCTTTTTTTGGCACTTAGTGCCATATGTTTAGATGATATACTTTTGCAGATCTTTATTTTTAGATTAATATATAAATTAACTCATCAATTTTTGATTGTCCATTGTTTATAATATTTACTTAAACACTTTGTGTGCACATGTGCCTGCACAAACACAGATTTCTGTTAGTTCTGTTTTTGTAAACTTAAATTCTCTAATCTTTTGATTTGAAGGTTTGATTTGACTGAATCAAGATTATACTTTATTATAGCTCCACAATTTTTCTTCCCTAAAAAGGCATGTAATTATTATAATTGCATTTCTTCTGTTTGCAACTACTTTATTCTGGCATTTTCTTCCCCATTTCTAGTTCAGTAAGTCTTGTCCGATTATTCAAGAGTACTGAAAACCTCTTTGAATGCCACTTTTCACATATTCCAAAACATCAGATGAACAGTCTCATGTTTTCCTTTGAGGCATTCCAGCTACAGTCCTTCATTTCTGAGAAACAATCTGGAATAGTTACTTGCCAGATCTTCTGCATAAATATACTCATGGGATATATTTTCAGTGGTCTTTTTGGAAGTTATGCATGATGGATTCCAGGTCTCTCTTTCTTTGGGTCTACTCCCTTGTTTTAGTGGAGTAGAACTTCCAGGAGTTTTCTAAAAAAGAGTGTGTTTGGAGTGAGTTTGGAGAGTCTGAAAAATGCCTTTATTACTTGCATTTCACTGATGGTTTGGCTTGTAAAATATTTTACAGTGAGGCATAAAAGGTTGGTTGGAACCTCTGTGACCCTAGGTAGGATTTGCCAGGTAGTGGGTTTGACGGTGCGGTAAAGGGGAGAGTATCAGTCATTTTCAATTTCACATATGTAGGTATTTCCGTTGGGGCCATTTCACTTCTTCAGGAAAACAAAACAAAACAAAAACAAAAAATAAAATTTCCAGTTTGGGAAAACATGTGCTTACCAGAATATTCTTGAAGCCAAATTATTGGAAGAGAACTAAGTAACAATTCTGCATGAAGTAGTTCAATCAATTTCCTTATTTTTGTAATGTAAGTTTCCTTCTCCATTCATACTATTTTTGGGCTTTCTGTTTTAGAAACCAGCTAGGGTGTTCCCTAGCAGTGGATCTTAAACAATTAGCATGCATCACAAACACCCAGAGGATGTAAAATAGTTTGTGGGGACACATTTCCAGAATTTTCAATTCAGTAGTGATGAGGCCAAAAATTCTCATCTCTGACAAATTGCCTGGTCCTGTCGATGTTGCTGGTATAAGGACTGTACTTGGAGAACTACAGTCCTACACGAAGCCTGCAAATGTTACTTATTTTACTGCAATATGTAAAATCTCTTTTGCACACATTTCTTGGTATAATATATTAAAATCCAGTAGCAAATTTTGCCAATCTCATGTATTACAATGAGAGGCCATTATCTGTTAGGGTAGGTTTAAGAGTTTGAGAGAGAAATTTGAGCACTTGTCTCTCATAGTTCCAGACTAGAAGTCACTTCCTTATGCAAAAAGGGACTTTAGCAGAGTGATTAAAACTATGAGCTCTGGCACCAGGCATCAAGATATTGTTTTCTGTAAATTTAAGCTAATTAAGCTCTCTGCTTAACTTAAACCATTCAGTCTGGGAATAGTTCAATAGATCCTACATCTTGATGTCATTGTGAACATTTCTTAAGAAAATAGATGATGAACATTTAGAGCAGAGCCTGGCCCATAGTGGGCTTTCAGTGGGCTGCTTGTCATCAACAGGTCATCAGCTTTTTCACTACCATCATTGAGAAACTGGTGTGACTCATAATAGCATATAGGATTCAGGGACTGACTTAGCCTAAAGCAAAGTTTTGGCAAGTACAGCACCCAGCTGAACAATGATGCTTCAGCCATGTGGCGCATAAGGAGCAAGGGGGCCAAATGGGAATATCATAACATTGTTGTCGTCTGGGCCTTAATAAACTCCTTTGTTGCTATGCCACAGGTCTTGTATCTTTTGCCATCATTCATGAAACTGGCAGCTAACTTTTTGGCTTCTTAAGTAGAGTAAAACTCAGAACTTCCATAGGTTTTGATAATTTTTTTTAATGCTGGTAAAAGAAGTTATACTTTCCATTAGTTGTAGCATTAATGGTGTTTTCAAAAATACTGCCCTATAACATGAAACTGTAAAACACAAGTCATTTTATATATATATATATATATCATATACATATACACACATCTATGTATATGTCTTTATGTTCTTTGAAGCCTAAAGTAAGATTCTACAAATATTTATCAACATTTATTTTTTAAAGAAGTTTTTGTGCTTAGATGTAATTAAAATTAGCACTATTTGTACATATGACTTTGAGATTAACATAGCCAAAAATGTAGGTTACCAATGCAATTCATTCTGGTTCCTTTTAAACTTCAATATCTATAAGCTGATGTCTTACTCTTTCACAAATGTTAATTTTTTTTTGCAGAGGATTGAATTTACAGTTTTGCAATTTAATTCTGCTTGGATATTTTATTTAGGCTTAAAATTGGTGCCTATTTATTTGTGGCCACATTCTTTGTTGATAGTTTATTTTTCTCACTGGTGATTAGGAATAGATTATCCTGATAATTTGTACAATGTGAAATATCTATAGTCTTAAATAAATCTGGCACCAATAGGTAGAAAACTGTAAAACTGTATTACTTTGTCTTAAGAAGGTAAAACTGTATTACTTTGTCTTAAGAAGATAAAATTAGTTAAGTGTAGGGTTTAACAAATTATTTTAATTAGTTATTATTTCACCATTTTTAGAGCAGATTTATCTATTTTACTATGTTATCTCTTTTATTTCTCAAAACTTGCATCTATCTTGAATATTTGTTATATTCTCTAACGGTTTCTTTTGAGAGGTCATTATTTGACCCGGACATAATTGGAAGATTTGTACATCATTCTATTGCTTCACATTGTGTTTTATAAATAATACTTTCAGCATGTCTGATATAATCAAATATTTCATGATTTCAACATTTCACAGTAAATCTTGAGTTTCAACAACTTGCCAAAAGTTATCTTTACAGTCTATACATTTGCCACTAAATTTCAAAATAATCTTAACTCTGTTTATTATCTAGGGTAGAAAAAAAATCTGGCCCTTAATCTGTTAAAAATTAGTAGAGTTGAGGACAATAGCATTAATCAGCACTAATGTGTGCATAACACCTTACTGTCCACCAGAATGATTCTTACTTGTGTAAATTCTTGACTGTAAATAGACTCTCAGTCAGGGATAAGAAACCAGGAATACTGGTGGAGTCCTATATCAGGGTGGAAAACTTCCCTATTTTTTATGCCTTAGGATTTAGGATTTAGGATGCTCTAATCTAATCTTAGCTTTTAGGAAGGCAAATCTTCCTGTTGGTTAAGAACAGTAGAAAAAATGCAGTGGCATCAGTGATCCGGAAATATTGACACCATTGCTCTAAGCCTCAGTGAGCATAGAATTGACTTTACACATTAGTTCAGTAGCTTGTTGGTGTGATTTCAGGCATAGTAAATCAATGCTTTCCTCAAATTACAGTCTTCTGCTCATTCCTTAGTTGTAATCACCAGAGAGACAGTGGATCAAAATATAAGACATAATGACTTGTTAAAATTTAAATATAACATACAGGTACTGTGGTCTCTGCACTTCCTTATTTTGCTCCATTATTTATTTTCCTGTGTTGTCATTAACATAATCCTCAGCCACTGCTTTTGCTTTTCCTCTCATGATATCTTGATTTTCTTTGTCTATTCAGAAATTCCTAGAGATTCTATAGGACAGATATTTGCCCAAATAATAAAGATCTATAGCTTTATAAAAGAGCAGATGGTATGATGTCTGTCTCTTGACTTTTATAAGAAAAATAATTTTGCTTGTGACAAAACTGCTTCTTAATCCCCCATTAATAATCTGCCATGTTCTTTTTCTCTACTTAAATGTAAAAACTGTATCTTTTCTTTGATGAGATATACTGGCTAACAGGGCTCACGATTCACAGATGTGAAGTTAGGGGAAAATGATATGAATTTATTACTCAGAAAAAAATAAAATAGAACAATTTGAGAGAAGGGAGAAAGTGAGAGAAAATGCTCAGTGACACTGCAGTGTACCCTCTTTTCCTTCCTTTTTCCCCAGATAAATTTAGGGATTGGTCATATTTAATAGAAATAGTTTTATAGTTAATCTATGGAGCTTTTGGTTTTCTGTTGGGAATTTTATTTTTAAACCACTTGAGCCTTTCTCAAACCTGAGATAATCTTTTTTTTTTTTTTAAGATTTTTGTTTATTTATTTTTTTTTTGAGAGAGAAAGACAAATAATGAGAGAGAGCATAAGCAAGGAGAGGGAGAGGCAGGCTCCCTGCTCAGCTTGATGTGGGGCTTGATCCCAGGACCCTGAGATCATGACCTGAGCCAAAGGCTGACTTAACCATCTGAGCCCAGGTGCCCCAAAACCTGGGCTAATCTTTGCTGAACAGTTGCATTCAAGGAAACCTTGCAATGTACGCAATGGTCCTTAGATCTCTAACCTCTGTTTGTGCCACAATGAGCTCACACCTTGGTTTTTTACTTCACCTGCTAAGGACATTTTTCTTCACCGTATCCTGTATCCTTTGTTAACGTGAAGTACACCCCAGGACCTGACTTGAGGCATCATCCTGCCCCTTTGACTGTGATATACCACCATGTTTGTCTGCTCTTCTCTGATGATGTTTTATTGCTCTGTGGCAGATTTTTTTTTTTTCAGTTTAGGCACTATTAACATTTTGAGCCAGGTAATTCTTTGCTGGGGTGGAAGGTGTGGAGCTCTCTTGTCTGTTGTAGGATGTTTACATACCTGGGCTCCCACCACTCCTCCAAAGTGGTACTCTCCCTTGCCTCACTGCCCCAGTTACAACAATAAAAAATATCGTTGAACATTGTTGCCAAATGTGCTCCTGAGGTGAAAAAAATTGTCCCTGGTTGAGAACTTATGCCCTGTGGTTTATTGCAGTTTTTCCTTTTGTTTGGTTTATTCCATGCAGAAGCTTCTTATCTTGTAATTGAATTTCTTCCCTTAGCTCTTCCAATCTTTCTGCACCAAATTCTTCAAACACTAGATATGGCTGGGATGTTTTCTTCTCAGCTGGCCAGTGTTAAAGACTGTAGTAAACCACCCAGGAGTTCTGAGTTGGATAATTCAAGTGCGTACATCTTTTTTTTTTTTTTTTCTAAAGGCTGGAAAGGAATCCAAATAGATGACTGCTTTATTTTCATTAAACTGTAAAAGTAGTTATGCTAACAAATCACCTCAAGGTCTTAAGTCAAATTACCTCAAGTTACATCTTTAGTTTCAGACAAAACTCTTAGCATTATCCTTTTCCAAAGGACTTTATTTTGGAGGTACTTGGTGGTTCAGTCGGCTGAGTGGCCAATTCTTTATTTGGGGTCAGTTAATGATCTCAGGGTCCTGGGAGGAAGCCCTGTGTGTTGCTCTGCACTCAGTGGGGAATCTGCTCTAGGATTCTCTCTCTATATATATATCTTTCTCTCTGCCCTCCCTCTGCTCGTGCTCTCTCTCTAATAATCTCAAAAAATTATTTTAAAAGGCTTTAGTTTTTAGATGTACCACAAAATTGAGAGAAAAACACAGAGATTTTCCATATGCTCCTTGTCCCCCTCCCCCCCCCACCACACACACATAGCCTTCCCCATTATCAGCATCCTGCACCAGAGTGGTGCATCTTTTACCAAGGATGAACCTGCGCTTGCACATGGTAATCAGCAAAAGTTCATAGTTTACCTTAGGATTCACTTTTGGTGTTGTACATTTTTTGAATTTGGACAAATGTATAATGACATATATCTATTATTATACAGACTATTTCACTGCCCTGAAAATCTCTTTACTTTGCCTGTTCTCACTTCACAGTCCTCCCCGCTGCCCCACCAGGGCTCTCCAGCAACCACTGGTCTTCTTGATTGTCTACATGGTTTTGCCTTTTCTAGAATGTCATATAGTTGGAATCATACCATATGTAGCATTTTCAGATTGGCTTCTTTCACTTACTAATATGCATTTAAGTTTCTTCCACATCTTTTCATGGTTTAACAGCTATTTCTTTTTTTGTGCTCAATAATATTCAATTGTCTGGGTGCTCCATAATTGATTGATCCATTCATCTACCGAAGGACATCTTGGTTGCTTCCATGTTCTATCAATCATAAAAGCAGCATCTTTTAAAGTATATAGATTGTGTTATTATCCTGTCTTGCCATATGAACAGTGGTTTGTTTTATATGCCAAATGTTTGGGCTTGGATTTTACTGATCATTGATGCAGTTATGCATCTTCTACTTTCAGAATATTTCTCAAAAACCAGTTTAAGTCATAGTCCACTTTTAGAGTTGGGAGATTTTAACTGCCACAGCCTGAAATGCACCTAACAATTGGGATGCCAGCACTGTCTGTGTGCTAAGGGTGCAGGAGGCAGAGGTTCACAGGGCATGAAATTACTAGAGATGGTTCCTACAAAGATTTCTGAAGGGAAGAAAAGCTCTCTCTCTCTCTCTCTCTCTCTCTCTCTGTGTGTGTGTGTGTAGGGAGGAACAGAGGGAAGAGAGGCTTGTGCGTGCATGTGTGTGTGTGTGTGTGTGTGTGTGTATGTGAGTATATGAAGGGACAGAGGGAAGGGAGGCTTATTTTCCAAAGGATCTAAGCTTTTCTCTACTTCTTTTCCCTGCTGTCTCTTATATATTATGGGGTTTTTCTAATAATTATGATTGTGACATGTCTTCCTGTACATAAATAATGGAGGA
Source organism: Canis lupus dingo (assembly GCF_003254725.2). Lineage (NCBI taxonomy): Eukaryota > Metazoa > Chordata > Mammalia > Carnivora > Canidae > Canis > Canis lupus. The sequence continues at coordinate 9,911,629 of NC_064253.1, read as the reverse complement.
GGATGTATCTATATTTTAGAGGAAAGTGGCCAGTTTTCATTGCAGTAAAGGTGGTCAAATATCTGGAGTGAAAAGCCAGAAAAGCCTCTGGATATGTAAGTGGGAAAGGAAAAAATGAGACTGAGGATGCAGAAAGAAGAAATTGTACCTAATAGCTATTGAATATGTTATAGGAAAATGGACTCAATTAGTTCTGACATTTAGAAAGAAATGCTTTCTTATTCTATTTTTTTAAAAGCATACAGAGTGTTTGAAATGAAGTTGTCTCACAGTCCAGGCTTTTAAATTTCATATATATCTCAGAATGTTATCCCTTAGGGAAATATCTTACATACTCTAAAGAAATGAGTCGAAGCATCAAAACACATTACACACTGAAAACTTACCTCCTAGTTTAAAAACTGTGATTTTCAAATAAACTCTAGATTCTTCTGGATATAAGTTTTAAGATTAAGTCAAGCAGTTAGCAACATAAGAATTATCACTCTGATAGTATCAAGAGTAACAATAATATAACTCATCAGAAATGTAAATATAAACTCAAATTAATCGGATTAATGTTTATCCTAGATCAAGTTCATTGGATTAATGTTTATTCTAGAGCTCTATAAAACAATTCAATAGATAAAATAATGATCTTTAAAAAGTTGGGTCTGTTAGTGACCAACAAAACCAATTTACCATGAAAGGTTTGAATGAAAAGGTTTGTTTCGGATACCTCATGATTAATGTAATGAATTTTAAAATTAAGAATGAATATATGAAAAAAAGAATGAATATATGTGTGTACATATATTAAATATATTTTTCAACCAAAATAATTGAATACAGTCTTCTCTCATAGCAACCGATAACCTCCAGGAGATTAATAATAACAAAAAAATAACAAGAACTCCATAATGTAATATTAAAAGATAATAAGCAGTAAATCAAAAGTAATCTTGTTATCAAATAAACCTAAGAGAAACCAAATTATAAAAGAGAAGAAGCATCAAATGAAAAAGTAATTCTGTAAGAAGACAAAATATAATAGATATAAGAGAACATTTGAAATAAATGTAAGGGATACTGGGGTGGATCAGTGGTTAAGCGTCTGCCTTTGGCCCAGGGCATGATCCTGGAGTCCCGGGATCGAGTCTCACATCAAGCTCCCCGCATGGAGCCTGCTTCTCCCTCTGCCTGTGTCTCTGCCTCTCTCTCTCTCTCTATCTGTGTGTCTCATAAATAAATAAAAATTTTTTAAAAAAGAAACAAATATAATTAGTAATCTCATAAAGATAAAAAATACATAATATCCATAAAACAAAGAAAGGCTACTAATAAAAAAAATGGAATCTCGAAAACTTTAAATTTCGCTGCAGGAGTAAAGAATGCAGTGAAATAAACTTTAGGAGAAGGATTAAATAGTGAAATGAAATAAATTAAAGATGTTATTAAACTGGAAGCCTGATCCAGGGAAATGCATTGAAACTGCCACTAGAATTTTTTCAGTGCAAACTGCAAGGGACTAGAAGGAATAAAAGGAACAAATTAACCAAGAAACAACAGAGGAAAATATCCTAATGCTTAAGAAAGACATACAAGGGCTTTTACTGGACAAGAAGGAGTAACAGCAAACATCCTCTACCATAATGAAAGTGATATTTTGGTACATATGGAAAATATATTCAGAAAACTGAATAAATAGAAGACCTTATCAGCAAACATCAGGGAAATGTCAGAACAGTTTCAAAGTGTTTATTGGTATTACCAGAATCTAAGAAAAAAAAAAAAAAACAGAGCAGTAACTTCCATAAGGGGTACCAAAAATATAACACTAAATAATTATGCAAATATAACATAAAAGACAAAAACAAACAATCAAGAGAAAAACAAATATAAATACCTTCCTGACAATAGACTATGTAAATTTCTGTGTAAAATAGGATAATCACTCCACAAGGAAAAAAAAACAAAAAACGAATTACCAGAAACAAAACAAAACAAAACCCAATGGAACAAAACACTTGGAGAGAAAGTAGAATTGAGAGTAATAACAAATATAAAATAGAACTACAAATTAGTGATCACAGTAAGTGGGTATTGGTGAAATCCTCTAAAGTCAGAGGTTCTCATTTCATTAAAGAATACACACTTGCAACAGGTGTCACTCTGTGCTTTTTAAATGAGGCATACCAAAAACAAATGAGTCAAAAGATTTTAAGATGATAGCACAGGAAAATGTAGGTATGAACAATGTTCACAAAGTGATTAATTGTGGGAATATTCACATTAATATATGAAAATCACTTAGCAGAATATACAAAAGGAATCCAGATTCCATTCACAATTGAGTGAAGACACTAAGAGATTGTATAAGATTCTTAAGAATTGTGCAGTCCCTGTTCCTGTGAGGAATTAACGAAATCTTCACTGAAGCACACAAGACAAGATTTGAGTAGATGATGATACTTATGGTACTGCTTATTGGGAGGATTAAATATATTGCCTTCCTAATGTACTGTATAACTTCAAATGTGCTCTCTAACAAAAGTCTTTAGTGGACATATCAATATGCTAATTCTTAATCTTATGTTGGAAGCTGTGACCAAAAAGTAGATGCATGTTGTCTCCCAGATCAAAATGTACTATAATATTACCCAAAAGATAGGCTTGTGTTTGCTCAGACTCTAAATGTTCTTTTTTATTCTTTTGTTTTGTTAGACTCTATTTGAGTTCCCAAAGACAGATTCTGAAACAGTTTAGCTTGCAAGTTGTTTATTTAATACCCTGGAGATGAGCACTTGAGGAAGACGGCCGAATGAAGGAGCATTGGACAGAAGGAAATGGTGAAAGTGATACGAGCCCGACAATCGCCTCAGTCCACAACTGGAAAGTTCTGGAGACTGAGGGCCTCTTCATAGTTGTCCTGACTTGTGTAGTAATGGTCTTTATCCTCTCAGTGGATAGGCTTTTGGTGCAGACTCCCCAGATGGGCCATGCCCTTGGGTGCTGCTGTCCCCTGTAGCTGAGGCAGCCTCCAAGGGCTGACATCTGATATTGTCTCCCTGCAGCTGGACGAATACTTCCTTCACACAGTATCTGGAAGGCACAGTATAGTGTCCTCACAGAATGTTAGTCACATATTTGCCAAAATTGTACTATGTCCTTTCTTCTCCACTAGAAAGCATAAAAGACTTGTGCCCTATGAAGATTTTGTTCAAAATGTCTCTCCTTACTAGTGACTTAGGATGCTCATAGCTCATGTTGTGGTAACAACAAGCAATGTGCAGTCCCTATTATGAAAACCACTGCAGTCTCAATTTTTAAATTGCTTCATTCTATTTATAAAATATACGTAAGTTCAGTGAAGAAGATCAGCATAGAAGGACAGAAAAGTCATCACAAAAAAGTAAAAATTCTTCCTATATACATTAATGGGAACGTTTTTCTGGAGTAGTTTCATCCATTCATCATATTTTCCTATAATACAGTTAGTCAACAATACAGGAAAGTATTATTTGATGTTAATAAATAGATAAAATGTTTTCAACTTCTGTCCTGCATGTAGTATAAAGAAGTATGATTTATTTCATTAGTTCTTGTGTCAGGAATTGATTCTGCTGTTACAAATTTACAAATCAATAATTATGGTCATAGGTGTTTGCACCTAAGTCATATTATTATTTTATTTAAACTGGGAATGACCATTCTGTCCTTCTTCTTTTCTTTTTAAGATTTTATTTATTTCTTCATGAGAGGCACACACACAGAGAGGCAGAGACATAGGCAGAGGGAGAAGCAGGCTCCCTGCAGGGAGCCTGATGGGGGACTTGCTCCCAGGACCTCGGAATGCTGCCTTGAGCCAAAGGCAGATGCTCAACCACTGAGCCACCCAGGTGCCCCTGTCCCTTTTCTTATTTAAGCGGCATGCTCAGGAATGAGTTCATTTTATATCTTAGAACTAAAGCATGCAAAATAGACTCATGCCCAACCAGAAAACAGAAAAACTATTCACGATCAAGGTGAGAGCCAAACAGAAGTATCATCACCTGCAGCCCGTTGGCTAAATAAAGTCTGTTCTAATCTTATGAAAATTGTCTATCTTTGGACTACCCATGTATTATTAATGAAGCCTAATGATTGTCACTGTGCTAAAATTGAAGCTTCAGTTGTATGGTTTTATGCATTACTTTTTCTTTGAAAACAGCAGAAGAGGAAAGAAAAAAATCCCAATTCCTTTTAAAAAAGATTTATTTATTTCAAAGAGAGAGAGAGAGAGAGAGAAAGCAGGGGGAGAGGCAGAGGGACAAGGAGAGGGACAAGGAGAGAATCCCAAGCAGATCTGCTGAGTGTTGAAGGCCACACGGGGTGGATCACACAACCCATGAGATCATGACCTGAACTGAAATCACAAGTCAGATGCTTAACTGACTGAGCTACCCAGGCATCCTCCCTACCCCCCACAATTTCCATTTCCTTTTCATTCTGACAATGCATGATTTAAAACTCCTTTTTCTCTGTTCCTACTGTTATTCCTCACATCTGGTGTGTATTAAACAACTCTAGGTCCCTGGCCTCTAACTTTCTTGACAGAAATCTGATAGCTCATTCTTCTCTGAATTCTCCATTTATAGCAAGTAAAGAAAAATAGCCAACTTCCCCTAACATTTTAGCAGTCTTTACTCTTCTTTCCACTGAAAAGTCACCTTGTTCCCGATGTTTACTTAAATGAACTATCGCATAGTTATCCAACTGTCATGGTCAAGAGTCCTGATGTCATAGTTCTTCCTATAGCAGGCATATAAAAAGGAGCAGGATATAAACAACTTCATAATGAATCATGAAGCTCCAACTGAGATAAAAGAAATCCTATCTTAAAGAAGACAAAATAAATAATAGGATTTTTCTATTTGTTTCCATAAGTGATCTATCAGTTTACATACATGGTTGGTGATTATAGTTACTGTGTGTAATCTATTTGTCCTAATGGAAGTAATTTGAGTTGATGAAAAGGGGAAGGTTCTACTTTGATAATGATGAGATGTAGTTTAGAAATGACATTTGTTTTCAGAAACTGAGTTGATTCTGAGCCTTTCTGATAACAAGTGGTTGCTAACTTGTTTGCTGAAACCCATTGAATGGAAGTGCTTTAAAAGTGGGGTCAAATCACTGCATGCAGGTTAATGTTGTGGTTTTGGCAGCGGTGTAGGAAAATTAAGGCAGCCAATGTGTTCCTGTGATTTCTCCATGAATACAGGAAACCGGCTCCTGGCCATCGTGGTTTCACTTGAACTGTTCATATCACACAATTTCCCAGGCTCTCCCTCCTCACCAGGAATCCAAGGATTGATGTCCTTGCTTATTTTGGCTCACTTGAGATTTTATCCCACAAGAAGGATTGAGGCCTCTAATTTTATGATTATCAAGGGCTCTGGGCTGCTTTTTAACTCCCCTCTCCACTCATTTTATTCTTCATGTCTCTTTTACACATTTCCCTCCTATTTATCTCATGTATCTTCATAATGTGGGCACATTTAGTTTCTCAGAAACAGTGAGATAAACAGTGTTTACCAGTGGTTGGATCTCATCACAGAGCACAAATATGGCAAGGGGTTAGTTCTGGCTTAGGCTCTACCGCTAACCTGTGTCATTGTGGTCAGGACCCTTAAAGCTTTGGCACCCAAGTGGGGTGCACCACAAAAAGCAACATATGAGCCTTATAGACTCTTGTCTGAAGCATAGACTAACTAATGCATATGCTTTTTGTGTTTTCTTTGTGCTTAGCATTTTAATGAAATGGAATAAATAGGAATGCTCTTTATTTTATCATACACTAGGAACTGTGAGCTTTATTTTTAATCCAGTACTTTGAGGGCAGCATTTATAATAGTTATCATAAAGCTCTTTGCTTTTGTAAGACCACAGGCAAATAATAATGTGACTGAGATAAGTTAGCCCTTAGCCTTTTATCTCTTTCCGTCTTTAAGATTTCATACTTCATATTAGTTCATTTCCCAGGGAACATAGTTCATGAAAAAGGGGCAATTGCCATGAATTTAATAAGGGATTTAAGAAATATATCAGTGGAAATGAAGAGGGGAAGGTGAATAATTCTAGGGCTAGCTGCTCCTCTCCATAGACTAGAAGGAGAGTGAGAACCATCAAGTGGTTGCACAGGATAGGTGGCCTTTAGCAGAATTACACTAGCATTGGCAACCAGCTGCCTTGCAGGAACTGAGCTGGGGAGATAAGCTCCCCAAAGGTTTTCTCCTCCCACCCTTTGGTCTGTAACCAGGAGCTCACTGTTCAAACATAACCAGACTACAAAATGCGAGAGTCTGGTGCTTGTTCATAGAAAACATCCTCATCATACACAGAACATGGTTTAGATGATTAGAGAGGGGACATGAAGGGCCAAATGAGTAGTGGTCAATACATCTGTAAATTGAAGCTTTTAATCCTGAAGATCTCAAAGTTCCTTTCTCCTCTGTAATTCTACCTGTTTTCCTATGTAGCTATGTGCTGCACCTCACATATGTTTATGCAGTTTCTTATATGGTCTTCTTTTAGCATATTAATTATGATTTACCATTTCCATAATGCTTTATTGAAAAACTGTTTTGAAGTTTTTGTGTTCTTTGCAATTTTTTTTGTTTTTAATATGGATATCTCCCATGTAAATGAGAATACACAATACACAAACACTAACCCTGTAAGTTTGGATTAAGGATTGTTCAACTTTTTCTTTATGGTTAGAGAATAAACTGAGGATCTGATTCATTGTCCCATAGAATTGTTAAGATTGAAGCATTGTTATTTTATTTGACTCTATAAATCTGTACTGCAGGAATGAGTTTAAATTCTGGGAAAGACTGTACGGGTAAGTTATATATCTGAGAATTGGAGATGAATTCAACTTTTGAAAAACATTCCTTCCTGTTCTGTAGATTTGTCTCTGGATACAGACACACACACACACACACATATGCTTATATTTATATTCATATGTGTATATATTTAAATGCATAAATATATATATTTATAAATATATATTACATATTTATGTTTATGTGTTTATCTATATAAAACAATGAGCCATTGACTCTTTGTTTTCTGATTAGTAGAAGTAGCAAATAGAGATTTTCTTACATGGTATTTATGAGAACATTTTGCTAGATTGCTGTCTGATGGGAATGGAAAAATTAAGCAATTGCATTTTTGATTATTGTAGGATATTCCACTGGACATGTTGCATATGGAGAGAATATACACTTAAGGAAAGGGCAGAAACAAAATGCTTAACTATATAGGGATTTCTATGCCATAGCAAACCAATTATTCACTCAGCTTTAATTTATGCCCAATATAGCTGTTACTCTCAACTCAGAAATTCCAGTACAACCGCAGTCCAATGAAGACATGGTGGGAACTTTCACTGAAATGTTTGTGATTTGTTTCTGTTGGACCTGGTCATGAAGGCCCATTAACTCTGTGGCTATGTGTTCTATCAGGTTTTTCTACTTTGTGATTCAGGAAATTTCCCCCTTCAAAATGCCTCCATTTGTATTGTTTTGTCAGATCCTGCTGGGAGATTTTCATACACCCAAAATGGCAGTTGTTAGGATTAATTTTCAACATTAACCTAAACAAGTTTGGGAGCTGTAGCTAGAAATTTTCACTTTGTTCAAAAGAATATGGTATTGGAGGCAAATCTAACTTTATGAGACACCCTCTTAAAATTGGAGTTTCCACTTTTAACAATAGTCAGTTGTTCCTAATTACAAGTTAAACCAGTTGTAAAAAAAAATGCAAATATGAACCCCAAGTCTCAACCATGGTTCCTCAAACACCAAAGTAAAATTGCATTGACTTCTTGTTTGTTTTTTTTCCTATAAGGTGAACTCGTGTTTTTTGATCATTGAGAACTGAATTAGTCTAGAATTATTGAAATATTTGATTGAATTAAAATTATTTCATTATTTTGACAGATGTGTCATGAATTTTAAATGACAGCATTTTCTTTCAGTTCATCACATGTACTCAATCCTTAATTTCATAACTGCCACACAGTAAAAAAGTAAGTAGATATTTAGTGAAAAGATGACAATAAGTGACAAAAAATGAATGAATTTGGCTAAAAATGATTTTCTTTATATTTCTTTTTTCTAATTATCAAAAAAATTAATGCTAAGAAAAAATACTACACAAAGCTAAGACACTGGAATAAGCATTTAAATTAAGCAGCTTTGTATGATTTAGAAGACGTCCTACACATTTATATATAACTGTATGTTTCATAAATATACCTTATGATTTAAGTTAAACATCAGATTTGGTCTTTGTTTTCTACTGGTGCTAAAAAATAATGGATATAATTAGTTTTGACCCAACTTGATCATTTTATTAATGAAACTGATTTACTCATAAAAGAATGAATAAATATGCATATATTTCTTTTTTTGATTATTTTCCCCAGAATAAATGCAGAGGTGTAGAATTTAATTTGAACTCAGAATTTTTTCCTTTGTCATATCTACTGTTTTGGTTAATAATAAGTTGATTTTGTTTCTATTTCTCCAGGGGTTCTCCTCTTTTACTGGGATAGAATTTGATTGGATAATATATGAAAAGTTAAGATATCTAAAACTAACCATGGCAAAAAGATCAATTTCCAGTATAATTATAATTACCAGAATTATGTTTTTCTCATTTATGTGTTCTTCTGTCATGTTTTCCTTTAAATTTTGATTAGTTAAGTACCATTTCTAACATTATCTTTTGACAGGATGAACAACAAAGTGTCTCATAGAGGGGGAAAATTCCAAATAAGCAAGTCTGTACTATATTTTTACTCTTATAAGAAATAATTACCTGAAAATAATAAAATAATATCCAATGAATACTGCTTTTTCATGATTATGACAAAGTGTTTTACCAGGTAAAGGCTAAAAATTCTGTAGTATAGTACAGACTGCAAATATTAATCAAATAAACCACAAAAATAGGACTGCTCCATGAGGATTTTCATATCACTTAGTGATACATTATGTCTATCTTTTGAACATGAAAATGACTATTTGTATGTAAAACATTTTCAGTAAAGTCAATAATGAACCAAAAATACAACTTTTCCAAACCTATAATTTTAATGAATTACTTGATTTGAACTTTATACGTAGATATAGTGGTATATTTTTCTAAAACTGGTAGCCAGTTAAATACTATTAAAAAAAAAAAAGCTAGAACATAAAAAAAAAGTTTCCACCTTTTAGGAAAAACAAGACTTGGGTCATTAGACTTTAATAGCTTTTAATGTCTTGGGACATTGAAACAATTACCACTTGGAGAAGATGATTTAGCTAGCTGTGAAAGCAATTCAGGAGTGGCTAAATAGTTACAAATGTTTTTCAGATTTGGTCCGTGAGTTTAATGGCCATCTCTGGACAGATGATCAGCCTTGATATTGGAATTGCTCTGCATGGTATGAGGCTTGTCCTAGAAAAGCAAGCAAAATCTTTTGGTACTCTTACCAAATGTAGAAATATTTAACATTGTCCCTTTGGATTTGGTCTGTGAGTTTAATGTCTGTCTCTGGACAGATGATCAGCCTTGATATTGGAATTGCTTTGCATGGTATGAGGCTTGTCATAGAAAAGCAGGCAAGATTTTTGGGCATTCTTACCAAATGTAGAAATGTTTGACAATGTGCCCTTCCATCCTCTCACATGAGCACATATTCAAAATATAGGAAAGCTCAGAAGCACAATTTCAGTTAGGTTGATGAATGTGATTCTAAATCCTTAAAAAGCTAGTTTCAGCGTGTGCCCTTGGTATATGAATCTCTCCAAAGGATAATCATTCTAGTTCAGTCAAAATCTGACATCTGGTGTATTTTTTGGAGGGAACATTTCCTGAACATTCTGAGCCTCCTTCCAGTGTGGTATCAACATACTACTTTGCCCCAAAAGTGGATAATGCAGTAGCTTTCAATCAATTTCTGTTTGCCATTGAAAATCATGTATTTCTTACATGTTATATATAGCTAATCCCCCAGAATATTTTCTTAAGATAAATAATCAGATGCTAGAGATTAAAGGAACACTGGAAATCATCAAAAGATCCTCCCCCAAGGGGCTTGAAAAATATCAGAAAGGGAGACAGAACATGAAAGACTCCTAACTCTGGGAAACGAAATAGGGGTGGAGGAAGGTGAGGTGGGCGGGGGTGGGGGTGACTGGGTGACGGGCACTGAGGTGGGCATTGACGGAATGAGCACTGGGTGTTATTCTATATGTTGGCAAATTGAACACCAATAAAAAATAAATTTATAAAAAAAAAAAAAGCTAATGAGTGCATCAGTGCCCCGGATTGGAGACTGCTGCAGTGGCCAGGTCCACATCACAAAGCTAAACATGTCAGTCTGCACTTAAGGGGAAACACCTGTTAAGGAAACTAAGCCACATCAATCATAATCTACCAACTCAGAATTAGTTAGTTTAGCCTTACCCTAGAAAATAGGACCTTGCTATCACTATAAGGAAATTTTAACATCCTAGCCAATCATGCCCTGTTTCTGCATTATCTCTCCTAAACATTCTAGAATTTGGTCTTGCCCAAAATCTTCAGGAGGAGTGTGCCATTATTTGTGAGGAACTGTACTCCCCCCAATCCATGGGTTGTTTTCCCTTAAATAAAGGACATCAAACTCATTACTCAGTTGTTTTGGTTTTGTCATTGGATAGTTTTCCCAACCAGATAGGACCTTAAAGACAGCTATTAAAGATTTTGGAGCTGGCTCCTAAATGCAAGCAAATCTACCCACAGAGCCCTATTGGTTGGCGCCTCCTTGGCCCTTCTCCTGGATCTCTGGTAAACTTCTCTCTTATTTTGCATTCTGAGCTCTTCAAGTTTTGTTTATCTTAATCATTCTGGGTGAGAAATTGGGGTGTGTGAGACCCTAGATTTTCACAGTAAGACCTTGAAGGCCACAGAGGAATTAAAACTCTTTGGGTCTATTAGTACATATGTGTCATGCCACACTGGAAAATTTACTATGAGGAATAATAATAGACTTCTAGAAATTACAAAATGTATTTATTTATACATTTGCCCACCCACAGAATGCTGGTATAAAAGACAATTCACAATTGCTTACTTTAGTGATTCTAAAGGTTAAAAATTCTAATCAAGGTGTGCCTGGGTGGCTCACTCAGTTAAGCGTCAGTATCAGACTATTGGTTTTGGTCCAGGTCATGATCCCCAGGTCCTGGTATCAAACCTTACATCAGGCTTCCTGCCACAGTGGGGAGTCTGCTCCTCCCCTCTACTCATGGTCTTTCTGGCATTCTCTCTCAAATAAATAAAATAAAATCTTCAAAAAATAAAAGAATGAAAAAAGAACTCTAATCAATACATGTGATTAAAACTATTTAGAAATAATAAGGGTGAAAGGAAACAACAGCATACGAAAAGTAGGAAGGAAAGTAAAATCATTGTTTTGGAATGAGAGAAGGAAAAATATAGGACAAAATCTGAATGGATATCAAAAAAGTTGTAGGAATTTTATGGAAAAAGAATCTTGGCAAAGGGATTTTATGTGAGGCCAAGCTGAGATTGAATGGATTTCCTGGATTTAATTATTTCTTTTTAAAAAGAATGAATATTGAAGGGACACCGGTATAGAATTAGAATTTGGTTTTGGAGAGTAGGGTCTCCAAATACCCTGTCTCCACCAAATTACCTAGAAAACCTTCCAATCATCCTGAAAATCTATGAATTCGGCCTGAGAATTAAAGAGAGAACACCTGGAATGCAACAGTGAGAAGAGTTCGCGCTTCTATCAAGGTAGGAAGACGGGGAAAAAGAAGTAAAGAAACAAAGGCCTCCAAGGGGGAGGGGCCCGCAAGGAGCCGGGCTGAGGCCGGGGCGAGTGTCCCCAGGACAGGAGAGCCCCGTCCCGGAGGAGCAGGAGCTGCACCGACCTTCCCGGGCGGAAAGGGGCTCGCGGGGAGTTGGAGCAGGACCCAGGAGGGCGGGGATGCCCTCGGGCTCCCGGGGACACTAACAGACACCTGCGCCCCGGGAGAGTGCACCGAGCTCCCTAAGGGCTGCAGCGCTCACGGCAGGACCGGAGCAGCTCGGGGGGTTTGGGGGCAGCTCCGCGGAGGGGGCTGCGGGGCGGGAGCGCGAATCCACCAGCGCAGGCCCCGGAGCACAGGGCGCCGGGACACAGCCCAGGATCCCGCCTCCCCCGGGACAGGCAGAGGCCGGGAGGGCCCAGGACAGCGAGGACGCTCCTGCCCCAGCTGAGCAGATCAGCGGCCCCGCCCGGAGCCTCCAGGCCCTGCAGACGGAGAGCTCCGGAGTTCCTGCGGGGGCTGACTCCAGGTTTCCAGAGCTGCCCCGCCACTAGGGCTGTTGCTCCTGGGGCCTCACGGGGTAAACAACCCCCACTGAGCCCGGCACCAGGCAGGGGCACAGCAGCTCCCCCAACTGCTAACACCTGAAAATCAGCACAGCAGGCCCCTCCCCCAAAACACCAGCTGGACTGACTGACAACTTCCAGGAGAAGCCAAGGGACTTAAAGTACACAGAATCAGAAGATACTCCCCGGTGGTTCTTTTTTTTTTGTTTTGTTTTGTTTTGTTTTGTTTTGCTTTTTGATTTGTTTCCTTCCCCCACCCCCTTTTTTTTTCTCCTTTCTTTTCTTCTCTTTCTTCTCTCTTTTTTTTTTTCGTTTTTTTTCTTCCCTTTTTTTCTCTTTCTCTTTTCTTTCCTTCTTTCTCTCCTCTCTTTTTCTCTTTTTCCCAATACAACTTGCTTTTGGCCACTCTGCACGGAGCAAAATGACTAGAAGGAAAACCTCACCTCAAAAGAAAGAATCAGAAACAGTCCTCTCTCCCACAGAGTTACAAAATCTGGATTACAATTCAATGTCAGAAAGCCAATTCAGAAGCACTATTATACAGCTACTAGTGGCTCTAGAAAAAAGTATAAAGGACTCAAGAGACTTCATGACTGCAGAATTTAGAGCTAATCAGGCAGAAATTAAAAATCAATTGAATGAGATGCAATCCAAACTAGAAGTCCTAACGACGAGGGTTAATGAGGTGGAAGAACGAGTGAGTGACATAGAAGACAAGTTGATAGCAAAGAGGGAAACTGAGGAAAAAAAGACAAACAATTAAAAGACCATGAGGATAGATTAAGGGAAATAAACGACAGCCTGAGAAAGAAAAACCTACGTTTAATTGTGGTTCCCGAGGGCGCCGAAAGGGACAGAGGGCCAGAATATGTATTTGAACAAATTCTAGCTGAAAACTTTCCTAATCTGGGAAGGGAAACAGGCATTCAGATCCAGGAAATAGAGAGATCCCCCACTAAAATCAATAAAAACCGTTCAACACCTCGACATTTAATAGTGAAGCTTGCAAATTCCAAAGATAAAGAGAAGATCCTTAAAGCAGCAAGAGACAAGAAATCCCTGACTTTTATGGGGAGGAGTATTAGGGTAACAGCAGACCTCTCCACAGAGACCTGGCAGGCCAGAAAGGGCTGGCAGGATATATTCAGGGTCCTAAATGAGAAGAACATGCAACCAAGAATCCTTTATCCAGCAAGGCTCTCATTCAAAATGGAAGGAGAGATAAAGAGCTTCCAAGACAGGCAGGAACTGAAAGAATATGTGACCTCCAAACCAGCTCTGCAAGACATTTTAAGGGGGACTCTTAAAATTCCCCTTTAAGAAGAAGTTCAGTGGAACAGTCCACAAAAACAAGGACTGAATAGATATCATGATGACACTAAACTCCTATCTCTCAATAGTAACTCTGAATGTGAACGGGCTTAATGACCCCATCAAAAGGCGCAGGGTTTCAGACTGGATAAAAAAGCAGGACCCATCTATTTGCTGTCTACAAGAGACTCACTTTAGACAGAAGGACACCTACAGCCTGAAAATAAAAGGTTGGAGAACCATTTACCATTCGAATGGTCCTCAAAAGAAAGCAGGGGTAGCCATCCTTATATCAGATAAACTAAAATTTACCCCAAAGACTGTAGTGAGAGATGAAGAGGGACACTATATCATACTTAAAGGATCTATTCAACAAGAGGACTTAACAATCCTCAATATATATGCCCCGAATGTGGGAGCTGCCAAATATATCAATCATTAACCAAAGTGAAGAAATACTTAGATAATAATACACTTATACTTGGTGACTTCAATCTAGCTCTTTCTATACTCGATAGGTCTTCTAAGCACAACATCTCCAAAGAAACGAGAGCTTTAAATGATACACTGGACCAGATGGATTTCACAGATATCTACAGAACTTTACATCCAAACTCAACTGAATACACATTCTTCTCAAGTGCACATGGAACTTTCTCCAGAATAGACCACATATTGGGTCACAAATCGGGTCTGAACCGATACCAAAAGATTGGGATTGTCCCCTGCATATTCTCAGACCATAATGCCTTGAAATTAGAACTAAATCACAACAAGAAGTTTGGAAGGACCTCAAACACGTGGAGGTTAAGGACCATCCTGCTAAAAGATAAAAGGGTCAACCAGGAAATTAAGGAAGAATTAAAAAGATTCATGGAAACTAATGAGAATGAAGATACAACCGTTCAAAATCTTTGGGATGCAGCAAAAGCAGTCCTAAGGGGGAAATACATCGCAATACAAGCATCCATCCAAAAACTGGAAAGAACTCAAATACAAAAGCTAACCTTACACATAAAGGAGCTAGAGAAAAAACAGCAAATAGATCCTACACCCAGGAGAAGAAGGGAGATAATAAAGATTCGAGCAGAACTCAACGAAATCGAGACCAGAAGAACTGTGGAACAGATCAACAGAACCAGGAGTTGGTTCTTTGAAAGAATTAACAAGATAGATAAACCATTAGCCAGCCTTATTAAAAAGAAGAGAGAGAAGACTCAAATTAATAAAATCATGAATGAGAAAGGAGAGATCACTACCAACACGAAGGAAATACAAACGATTTTAAAAACATATTATGAACAGCTATACGCCAATAAATTAGGCAATCTAGAAGAAATGGACACATTCCTGGAAAGCCACAAACTACCAAAACTGGAACAGGAAGAAATAGAAAACCTGAACAGGCCAACAACCACGGAGGAAATTGAAGCAGTCATCAAAAACCTCCCAAGACACAAGAGTCCAGGGCCAGATGGCTTCCCAGGGGAATTCTATCAAACGTTTAAAGAAGAAACCATACCTATTCTCCTAAAGCTGTTTGGAAAGATAGAAAGAGATGGAGTACTTCCAAATTTGTTCTATGAGGCCAGCATCACCTTAATTCCAAAACCAGACAAAGACCCCACCAAAAAGGAGAATTACAGACCAATATCCCTGATGAACATGGATGCAAAAATTCTCAACAAGATACTAGCCAATAGGATCCAACAGTACATTAAGAAAATTATTCACCATGACCAAGTAGGATTTATCCCTGGAACACAAGGCTGGTTCAACACCCGTAAAACAATCAATGTGATTCATCATATCAGCAAGAGAAAAACCAAGAACCATATGATCCTCTCATTGGATGCAGAGAAAGCATTTGACAAAATACAGCATCCATTCCTGATCAAAACTCTTCAGAGTGTAGGGATAGAGGGAACATTCCTCGACATCTTAAAAGCCATCTATGAAAAGCCCACAGCAAATATCATTCTCAATGGGGAAGCACTGGGAGCCTTTCCCCTAAGATCAGGAACAAGACAGGGATGTCCACTCTCACCACTGCTGTTCAACATAGTACTGGAAGTCCTAGCCTCAGCAATCAGACAACAAAAAGACATTAAAGGCATTCAAATTGGCAAAGAAGAAGTCAAACTCTCCCTCTTCTCCGATGACATGATACTCTACCTAGAAAACCCAAAAGTCTCCACCCCAAGATTGCTGGAACTCATACAGCAATTCGGTAGCGTGGCAGGATACAAAATCAATGCCCAGAAGTCAGTGGCATTTCTATACACTAACAATGAGACTGAAGAAAGAGAAATTAAGGAGTCAATCCCATTTACAATTGCACCCAAAAGCATAAGATACCTAGGAATAAACCTCACCAAAGATGTAAAGGATCTATACCCTCAAAACTATAGAACACTTCTGAAAGAAATTGAGGAAGACACAAAGAGATGGAAAAATATTCCATGCTCATGGATTGGCAGAATTAATATTGTGAAAATGTCAATGTTACCCAGGGCAATATACACGTTTAATGCAATCCTTATCAAAATACCATGGACTTTCTTCAGAGAGCTAGAACAAATTATTTTAAGATTTGTGTGGAATCAGAAAAGACCCCGAATAGCCAGGGGAATTTTAAAAAAGAAAACCATATCTGGGGGCATCACAATGCCAGATTTCAGGTTGTACTACAAAGCTGTGGTCATCAAGACAGTGTGGTACTGGCACAAAAACAGACACATAGAACAGTGGAACAGAATAGAGAATCCAGAAGTGGACCCTGAACTTTATGGGCAACTAATATTCGATAAAGGAGGAAAGACTATCCATTGGAAGAAAGACAGTCTCTTCAATAAATGGTGCTGGGAAAATTGGACATCCACATGCAGAAGAATGAAACTAGACCACTCTCTTTCACCATACACAAAGATAAACTCAAAATGGATGAAAGATCTAAATGTGAGACAAGATTCCATCAAAATCCTAGAGAAGAACACAGGCAACACCCTTTTTGAACTCGGCCATAGTAACTTCTTGCAAGATACATCCACGAAGGCAAAAGAAACAAAAGCAAAAATGAACTATTGGGACTTCATCAAGATAAGAAGCTTTTGCACAGCAAAGGATACAGTCAACAAAACTCAAAGACAACCTACAGAATGGGAGAAGATATTTGCAAATGACCTATCAGATAAAGGGCTAGTTTCCAAGATCTATAAAGAACTTATTAAACTCAACACCAAAGAAACAAACAATCCAATCATGAAATGGGCAAAAGACATGAACAGAAATCTCACAGAGGAAGACATAGACATGGCCAACATGCACATGAGAAAATGCTCTGCATCACTTGCCATCAGGGAAATACAAATCAAAACCACAATGAGATACCACCTCACACCAGTGAGAATGGGGCAAATTAACAAGGCAGGAAACAACAAATGTTGGAGGGGATGCGGAGAAAAGGGAACCCTCTTACACTGTTGGTGGGAATGTGAACTGGTGCAGCCACTCTGGAAAACTGTGTGGAGGTTCCTCAAACAGTTAAAAATATACCTGCCCTACGACCCAGCAATTGCACTATTGGGGATTTACCCCAAAGATACAGATGCAGTGAAACGCCGGGACACCTGCACCCCGATGTTTATAGCAGCAATGGCCACGATAGCCAAACTGTGGAAGGAGCCTCGGTGTCCATCGAAAGATGAATGGATAAAGAAGATGTGGTTTATGTATACAATGGAATATTACTCAGCTATTAGAAATGACAAATACCCACCATTTGCTTCAACAGTGGATGGAACTGGAGGGTATTATGCTGAGTGAAGTAAGTCCAGTCGGAGAAGGACAAACATTATATGTTCTCATTCATTTGGGGAATATAAATAATAGTGAAAGGGAATATAAGGGAAGGGGGAAGAAATGTGTGGGAAATATCAGAAAGGGAGACAGAACGTAAAGACTGCTAACTCTGGGAAACGAAGTAGGGCTGTTGGAAGGGGAGGAGGGCGGGGGGTGGGAGTGAATGGGTGATGGGCACTGGGGGTTATTCTGTATGTTAGTAAATTGAACACCAATAAAAAAAAAAAAAAGTGAAAAAAAAAAAAAAAGAATTTGGTTTTGTCAGGTAGCCCCGGTGGCGCAGTGGTTTAGCGCCGCCTGCAGCCCAGGGCGTGATCCTGGAGACCCTGGATGAGTCCCATGTCAGGCTCTCTGCATGCCTCTGTCTTTGCCTCTCTCTCTCTCTGCATCTCTATGAATAAATAAATAAAAAATCTTTAAAAATTAAAAAAAAAAGAATTTGGTTTTGTCTGTGTCAAAAAGACAAATTTTTCTTAGATTGTTGGTCTCCCCTTCATATGAAATTGCAAACAAAGGTTTTTTCTTTAACTTTTAAGTACTGTGCCTGGACACCAATACCAAAATAATGTAGTATGCTTCATGTTGGCTTTCTCACATCTTTGGTTACTGGGAAAACCCAGCCTTCTCAATATTAAAAAAGCACAGTTTTGTTCAGAGGCATGTAGCCTTCTGTATTTGTCTCTAATATCTCTTGTCACTTTGGAACCTGCATCCTGTGAAAGCCAAAACAATGTTTCATTGACTTGTACCCTCAAACCCATCTTCCAGCAAATACACTAATAACATTGGAAGATGAAATTTAGGTCAGAAAGGAAAACAAAAAACAAATGTGTATTTGTAAAAGGTGTTTAAATGTAAGAAAAAAAATAGCCAAGACCTGTACCAGTCTTGAGTTATTTGTTTTTGAGCCTGTGGCAATAGTAGTGTACTGTCCTCTATACATTGGGACAGAATATTTCTGGGGCCCCAATTCAGACAGTGGAGGAACTGACCCTCAGAGTTGGTACTCTGAGGATTGGTATCCTGAAGCTGATATAGGATAAAGAAACCTGAAGGAAAACCAGGAATAGGAATATTCTTCAGGGATAACAGCAGATTTGTGGAACCCTCCATCTTCCTTGGGCTACATCTAATTTCTGGCCCTAGCAGTGGGTGGTGGGAGAAGACAGGGTGACCCCTTGGAGCTGATGAGAACAGCACTTCCTCCCTGCTTTGGCTCCCAGTATTGCTGTAACTTTCAGATATAACTTGAGGATGCAAGAGCACATTTTCTTCCTTAGGGGGCATTTGGTAGGCCAATCAAAATTTTCAGATATTTATGTGGCACTTTGTCAGGATTAAATCTTATGGACTGAGTAAGCAAACCAGAGATACTGTTGATACTGTTGAAAGTTGTAATAGTTTTGAGGAAATGGCTTTGTTCAGAAACACAAAGAAGTAAAGTTTCTGAGCTTTAAACATAGAGACATTGAATTGATTGGGTTTTCTTGCTTGCTTCCTTGCTTGCTTTTTATACTACAAGGTAGTAAATGGCACCTACTAGTTCTATGTTGTTATGAAGTATCTTGAAATTTCCCATTCCAGAATGACTTATTAATAATTTCGATATAATGAAACACACAATAAGGTGTCTTGGATTTGTTACCATGTGTATGTATGTGAATGTGTTCTCTTGTAATGAAAAAACAGTCTTTCCTCAAAATTCATTCCAAATTTCCACCTAATTCTTACCTAGCCTTGAAGTGAAAACATTGAAGAAGAGAATTTTAGCAAAAGTACTGCATGCAGGGCAGCCCCGGTAGCTCAGCAGTTTAGCGTGATCTTGGAGACCTGGGATCAAGTCCCACGTCAGGCTCCCTGCATGAAGCCTGCTTCTCCCTCTGCCTGTATCTCTGCCTCTCTCTCTGTGTGTGTCTCTCATGAATAAAAAAATAAAATCTTAAAAAAAAAAGTACTGCATGCATAGATTTTAAAAAGGGAATGTAGTATATTTTAGTGGTTCAGTTCTCAAATGTTTAAGTTTTAGAAAATGAATGGGGAAATGAACAAGTTAAAAATTCCTCCCCACATTATTATGACAAGAAGTAAAATTTAGCAAAAGCTGATAGATGTATGTTGTTATCACCTAAATATTAAATACCACAATTACACTGAAAAGGCAGGAGTATAATGCTTGGTCCATAAAAGAATTGACTGTTATCATTAATGTGATTTCAAAGAGATCTGTCTCCTGGAAACTAAAGTCATTTGAACCCTAAATTGTTACAAAACAATTTTTACATGTCGAAATCCTAAATGCCCAGGATGCCTGGGTGGCTCAGTGGTTAAGCGTCTGCTTTTGGCCCAGGGCATGATTCTGGAGTCCCGGGATCGAGTCCGACATCGGGCTCCCAGCGTGGAGCCTGCTTCTCCCTCTGCCTGTGTCTCTGCCTCTCTCTCTGTCTCTCATGAATAAATAAATAAAATCCTAAAAAGAAAAAAAGAAATCCTAAATGCCCATGTAGCATTCTATGATAATTTATTCACAAAAATCTTATTTTATTAGAAACATCAGACAGTATATAAGCAACTTTGTTAAAGATACCTTTCATCATAAAGGAATTTGATGTCAATTATTCAAATCGAAGAAAACAAAATACTTAGTTGATTAAAAAATTAGAATCTTAATTGAAATTTGATTTGGACCTACAGTAATTAAGGGTAGCTTTAAAGGGGTGCCTTCATTGTCAGGAAGATCCCCTATGTAATCCACAGTACTTTTCAAATGTGTAAATACTTTCCTAGCCTTGTATGCACATTTATAAAATGCACTTGTAGGTAATTATCATATTGTAATGTGTTTATGAGGCATCTTTTAAAGTCATGTTTAAATATTTTCCATGAATGCATCCTTTGAAGAAATAGAGGTTTATGTTTTGGTTCATTTTCAAACAACTGAATGCTATTTTAGGACAAATTTATCTGAGACTCTGAAACTCTTATATCTTGTATTTCAATTTATTTTATACAATAGATCGAAGTCAAATATTTTCCTTCCTGACTTATTTTATCACTCAGATTCCTGGAAGATCTCACCTATCCTCATGTTTGCAGTCAAAAGCTTAGTCCAGGAGAACATTTGACAAAAAGGTATCATCAGATTAGAAGATCCTTCTGTCCTTGAAATTCATTTTACTCAACATTCTGCTAAGTATTGCCATCCTATTATCTCATAAGATTAAAATCAGCATCTCTGAAGGAGACTGCATTATCTTTCCTCCAATGTAATGATATTTCCACCTTTACTCTTTAACCCTTATCACAGTGAATAATATCTTGAGGTCATCCTGGACTGTTTTTCTTCTTCACAGATAACATCTAAGCAGTCCTCATCTCTGTAGATTCCAACTTCCTTCCATGTGTCCTTTCTTTTTTGCTTGAACCTTGTAGGTGGCTCACTATTTTTTAACTAGAATCCTGTTTTCTGTATACCTGAAGCTAAGCATTGAGGATTGCTGTTGGAGAAATCACACAGAAACATCCAACTGGATCCATAATTAGTTCATGGTCATCAGCTTTGGACCCCACAGTCTCTATAATCTGTGCCTACTGGTCAACTGTGCCTGTATATGTATGTCAACTATTTCTATCTCCAAATTTCAGACTTTCTTTGAACATTCATTTTACCATAACCCCAACTCTTCGTTTCTGACTTCACTACCTACTTATAGAGAAAAGAGAAGATATGTGCTAATAATTCTATCATTTTCATGGTACCAAACAAAAAAAAAACAAGGTATGTATTTATCCATCTATTCTCCTTCCTATAAAAAATCTCTGCTCTTTTTATCATCTAGAATTGATAATTTTATTATCTCCCACCTTCTTAAAGTCCTTATACCCTCAATTCTCGATTTCCTAAATGCTAAGTTTTCCCATTATTTTAAAATTCATTCAAGGCTATCCCAATAACAAAACAAAAACTCAATTTAAACTCTCATCCCTGTTCAGCTGAGCTCTTTCTTTCTTCACAGCATGCGTATTCAAAAGATACTCTGTTTTGAAATTTTTATCTCCTCACTTGACTTTCTCTTAACTGCCCTTAAATTTAGTGCTATTCTCATATTCAGTAGTTACTGAAACTGCTCTTGCCAGAGTGTTTATGATCTCCAGGATCCTCCCCATTCTCTACCTTTCAGTAGTGTCTAACCCAATTAACTGCTTCTTCATTTTGGTTCACTTCCCAGAAATCTCTTGACTCCTGCCAAACTGAGCATCTCTCTGTTTTCTCAAGCTCTTTAGGCCTTGGTACACAGTTTTCCTGAGCCTGGGAAAGAAAATCCACTTGTAGGGAAAACTTTAACTATCATAAGAGGGCTAACACCATTATAAATTTTTATGATTGGTTTGGTGATAACAAGTATAGAGTCTGAGATAAATCACATCCCAACTCTGAAATCTTAACTACTAATAAAGACTATGAGTAATACATAGTCTAAGCTTGTTTAGCTGTCACTGGCATTTACCCAACAAGTGTTTGTTAAAGTTTGGGCACTTGGCACAATGTGTATTAGGGTAGAGAGTCTCTATAAACAGACCCTGTGGGGCATCTGGCTGGCTCAGGTCATGATCCTGGGATCCTGGGATCGAGTCCTGCATCAGGTTCCCCACAGAGAACCTGCTTCTCCATCTGCCTATGTCTCTGCCTCTCTCTCTCTGTGTCTCTAATGAATATATCAATAAAATCTTAAAAAAAAAAAAAGAAACAGACCCTGTGATTAAGATGGAATCTTGGGCAGCCCGGGTGGCTCAGCGGTTTAGTGCCGCCTTTAGCCCAGGGCCTGACCCTGGAGACCCAGGATCTAGTCCCATGTCGGGCTCCCTGCGTGGAGCCTGCTTCTTCCTCTGCCTGTGTCCCTGCCTCTCCCTATGTCTCTCATGCATAAATAAATAAAATCTTAAAAAAAAAAAAAAAAAGATGGAGTCCTTCCAGGAAGGAAAGCTATATTCATATGAACCAATTTTGTGTATGATCAGATAACATGAAGTCCATTGTTCAAGACCATCTCAAGGGCAGTGGTAACTCAGAAAAACCACTGGTCAAAAACCACCAGAAAAAACACTGGTGTGTGTTGGAGTTATCTATCAACCCACATCTTTTGAATTTATAGTAACCTGAATTTATAGTCTTCCTTACTTAGATCCCAGGATTTTGAAAGTGCTGCTTCATCTGTAAACATCCCTGGAATAATGAAAGGGCCCAGGGCTAGACTTTGAAGTCAGACAAATTTGAGTTTTATTCTTGGCTCCCCCTGTATTGACTTTATTAGCTTGACCAAGTTTACTTAATCCTTGAGTATTGGTTCTTCTCCTATAAACCACTACATGTGGTGAGCTCACTGGAAGGCTTCAGACACAGGTTATTTCATTGTGGTGACCTGGTTTCCTGAGTTGATCTCTTTCTTGCCATCCTTAGGCTTCTCTTGGTAGCTCCACGTGTGCCAGCATCTGAAGCGGCATCAGCAGACATGCATTTTTTTAAAAGATTTTATTTATTTATTCATGAGAGACAGAGAGAGAGAGGGAGAAAGAGAGAGAAGCAGAGACACAGGCAGAGGGAGAAGCAGGCTCCATGCAGGGAGCCTGATGTGGGACTCGATCCCGGGTCTCCAGGATCAGGCCCTGGGCTGAAGATGGTGCTAAACTGCTGAGCCACCCAGGCTGCCCAGCAGACATACATTTTAATTATAGATGCATATACATTTACATTCACACACACATATTAAGGAATTAGAGATTAAGAATTCTGGGTCTAATCCTTCCTCTTTGATTAATTAAATGCATGACATAATTTGAGGTATTTAGCAATCCTGAGTTTTCGACATTTAAGTCTCAGAAACTGGATAACTACCTAAGGACTCTGCTAACCCTAATATGCTGTAAGTTATCAAATCTAAGTAGCTCGTTTATGTAGGCACAGAAGAGAATTTTATATATAATGAGTTCAAAAAGAAAAAAGAAATCAAGTTTTCTATTGTTCTGCTATAATTACAATCTTGATTTCTATCCAATTTGCACAAAGTATCACTGTAATTACAGATCTCCAAAACATTAAAAACAGTGATGCACACTCAATAAACTTCTGTTTATGAAATCTATCACAATGTTATTAGATTAAAATTTCATTGAAATTTTTCATTCGGTGATATTTTCATAAGTGATAAATTGAAAATAACACCGATTATGTTAATTTGATTCTTAAGATTGGTTGTCTTTCTATAAAAATATAATAATGAAACACTTTACTTTAGAAAGTGAAAAAAATGTATCTGACCTTCAATTTTATGATTATTTAATTCAAGTAACATCAAATTAAATTTAATGATCTTTGAAGAAAGTAGAAAATACATGTACTAAGAAGATACATTGCCATCTTTATTTATAATTACGTATTCCCTTGACAGCATCTCAGACAATAATTTTTATTTATTTTTATTTTTTTACAAAGATTTATTTATTTACTTATTCATGATATACAGAGAGGGAGAGAGAGAGAGAGAGAGAGAGAGAGAGAGAGGCGGAGACACAGGCAGAGGGAGAAGCAGGCTCCACGCTGGGAGCCTGACGCGGGACTCGATCCCGGGACTCCAGGATTGCACCCTGGGCCAAAGGCAGGTGCCAAACCGCTGAGCCACCCAGGGATCCCTGACAATAATTTTTATATAGCATTTTATAAACATGGCATTGGAATTACTGTCTTTTTATTCTTTTCTATGCTATGCTCCCCTAAAATTATATCTAAAAATTGTATCAACTACTAGAGGCAGCTTCCATTAGATCATTATAGTTTGAAAAAAATTGTGCTGCCACATCTCATTATGTGATCACCAACTATAGATCTGAAGGGCTGAGAACTTCAACTCATACACGGGCTAGCTCTGGGGGAGGCAGAGTAAGAAAAACTGTATGCATGTTAGGATATGGAGGGGACCAGAATTAGCTTTATGTATTTATTACAAAAACAAAAGTTCTTCCAGAGTTGTTTGCTCCAAAGGATCTGTAGTAGGTTTCTATTGCTACTGTAACTACTATAAACATAGCTGTTTGCTACAAATACAGTAGCTTAAAGCAACATAAATTTATTATTATTTTACCGTTCTCGAGGTCAGGAGCCTGAAAGGCTTCACTGGGTTAAAACCAAGATGTCATCTGATTTCCTTAGGGATGTTCTAGGGAGAATTGGTTCCTTGGTCTTTCCCAGCTGTGTTTCTTAGGTATTAGCTCCTTCTACCGTCCAACATGTAATGCCTTCAGATCTTTCTCTGACTTTGGAGCTCTTTTTTCCTTTTATACACTTTAGTTGCATTTGGCCTCTAGAATAATCTAGGACAATTGCCCATCTCAAAATCTTTAACTTAATCACTCCAGAAAACTGCTTTTTCCCTTTTTATATCAATGGGTTTCAATGATTAGGACATGGGCATCTTTGGTGGGCCATTACACCTGCCTAGAAATATGCATATCAAAATTTCAGTATCAGAAACACATATGTGCAGATATTTGAAAATGACATGTTTAAGTTCTAGGGCAACAATGAGGTAAGGTGGAAAGAATATGGGCTGTAATGCCACTTACAGCAGGTTTAGACCACAGGACTGTCATTTGCCAGCTATAGAAACTGTGGCAAATTGTTCATTGTCTCTAAGTAAGTTTCATCATTTCTGCATGGAGATATAAATAAAATATAAATTGAGAGATTCTTATGAGAACCACAAGTAGAATACCTAGAGCATTGTGAAGTGCTAGTTATTGATATTATTGTTACACAGATTAATCACAGTCATTCATACTATGAATTACGGTTCACATTTACAAAATTTGGCTTTAATAACTGTCCAAAATGACAAAAATTACCATTCAGCTACTGTCCTTCTCAGTTCAGTATTAGATACTGTTGTTGCTAGTTATTTAAGCATATCTGTACAATTTAAAATGAGTAAAAGTGCTTAGCATTTAAATATGAAGATCAGGGGAAGGTCAGTGAAAACTATGACTTTTGGATAGTTAGGCTAAACCTGACATTATCAGTAGGGCTTTTTTTCAGCATATACGGTAGGAAAAGCTGTTCTAAGACATAAGGCAGCATGAAAAGTAGGCACACACGTATGAATGTACATGTGTGTGGTGTGTTCATTTTAGATTATCCAGTCCTAGATGAGTATGCTTTAGTTTTGGCTGATATTTAGATCATAAACTCATATAATTTGGAGCTTACTCTTTTAATGAGAGTGGTGACTACAACATCTGACGCTGTATTAGTTCACCTTTTATGTGGGCTCGGATTAAAATGTAAGCATGTTTTTGAAGCAGAGCACAACTGCTTTGGGAATCCATAGATTTCTCTTTTCCTCAGAGCCACATGTTTTTATTTCGTAAATATCCACTAAGAAAAATGAGAATCATGGTTGAACTATTTAGTGTGTTACTTGAAGTAAAAACTACCCACACAAAAAAGGAAGAGGGAGAGTAGGAAGAGGAGGAGGAGGTAGTGGAGATACAGAGGAGAAGAAAAAGCCAATACGCACACTAGGATTCATGTTTGCATCCACCCAGCCAGCTATCCGTTTTGGGCCTCTGTTCTATCCCAGCGTTCTAAGCATAGGAAGACTTAATAAACGAATGGACTCAAGGGGGGGGGGGACCAGCATTGTTTGAGAAGGGGATTGCTGTCTGAAATGAGAAAGCCAATGTAGACACAACAGAAACAGAAAGGCCTGACCTGCAAGACACGTTTGTCATTTAGCAGAACTAACATCCAGGTGACAGTAGAGGTCCTGCTGTGGAGGTAGGTGGAGTGCACGCTACAGAACATGCATATGCCTTGCTAACCCGTTCACAGACTTGGTCCTCACTGGCAGCTCTCTCGTCCCACTATACCCGCTCATTCTTGAAGGCTTTCCTTTATTGCCTCTCTAGGCTAATCCCACCACTTTAATAACCTGTCTTATCTGTTAAGCTTCCAGAACACCTAGCTTTACTTTCCCAGCTTTGGATCAGTACACCCGCTTGTCTTCCAGCCTCTGTGTATGGGCTGCTCAGCACTGCAGGAGAAAGCCACATGATCTCGTGAAACTGTGCCAATGACTGAGAATCTCTGGTCTCTGGTAACAGCTAGTTCCTAAATAATGCATTTGCTCTGCGCATCACAGCAGGCTACTCTCAAATGCCTTGCTCTGTAGTCCTTACCCATGTTTTGCATGTGCTTTGTTGCACATTTTTTAAGAATGTGTGCATTTTTAACGGGTGTGTGTAATATGCATACAGCTCAGTTATATCACCAGAGAATAGCTGTTTGTTCCTGACCTTCACGTATTAAATTTTATAGTATATTTTCTTTTGTGTCTGACTTCTTTGGTATTTATGTAAGAGTGGCAATATTTTTTCACCCATGAATGTTTGGAAGAATTCATTAGTCCAGCATGCCCTGGACTATTTGTGCCTGGAGCTTTCTTTCTGGGAAGATTTTACTTTATTTTATTTTATTTATTTATTTATTTATTTATTATTATTTTATTTTATTTTATTTATTTTATTTTATTTATTTTCTGGGAAGGTTTTAAATTATGAATTCAAAACCTATAGTAGATATACGATTATTTCCATTTCTTTTTCTGATGTAAAATTGTTTTCTTCAAAGAATGTATCTGTTTCATTTCTATTTTCAAATTGGCAAAAAATTGAGGTGGATTACAGCTTTCCAAGACATGGTCCATTCTGGTTTCTGCATACTCTTTTATTTAGTTTCTTAATATCTTAAATATGGTTATTTTTAAGTCTTTAAGGTTTAAAGTTTGTATTCTCTGTGGGTCTGTTTGTATTTATTATCTTACCTCTTGACTGTCAGTCACTTTTTTCTTCCTTCCATATCTAGATGTTGTTGCTGTTGTTGCTATTATTATTATTATTTGTTGTTGTTGTTGTTGTGTCCCTATCATTTCAAGAAATATGTTGGAGAGGATGTAGATTATGTAATTTACACCTTACATTGGCTGACATTTTTTTCTGATAGATAATTAAATTGCCCTTGGCACACCTGAATTCCAAGACTGGTTTTTAATGAGTTTGTTTCTGTTTTGTCCTATTTCTAAAGCATGTCTCTTGTAGGGCTTTGTATTTCTTTTTCTCTTGATTGAACATTTGGGACGTTTACTAGAATTTCTCCATTTTGATGATGAGGTTTGAACCCCAGTGTCTCTTCTGTTTTGTTTTGTTTTGTTTTGTTTGTTTTGTTTGGGTTTTTGGCATTAATATCATACTATTTTAGCAACTATAGTTTTATAATAATACTACTTTATGATACTGAAAATGCACCTTTGTTCTTTGTTTTCAGTATTATTTTGGCTATTCTTGGCCTTTCAGTTTTCTTCTACATTTTAGAATCAGGTAATAAACTTCCCCATAACCCCCCCTCCCCCCCAAAAAAACAAACAAACAAAAAATTCTGCTGGAATTTTAATTGTTACTACAGTGGACTGGTAGCCCAATTTGGAGAGAATTGCCTTCTTTAAAATCTTCCACTCCATGGAAATGGTCTATCTTTTCATTTATTGTGTCTTTTCAAAATTTTCTAAGTAATTTTTACAGGTTTTCTGCAGTAATACTGGGTAGATTTTATTAAATTTATACCCAGTTTTGGATGGTTTTTAATGATAATAAATAAAAGTGATTTTTTTTTAAATATCATTTTACAACTTCATGTGACTGGTACCTAGAAAGAAAATTGATGTGTATATATTGATTATGGATTCAACAACTCAAAAATTGTGAATTCTAACAGTTTTTCTGCAGGTTACTTTTCTGTATTTTAATATATACATTTGTCCAGCTGAGTATGTTAAATATCTTTTTTCCTTTTGATTTTGCTAGTCATAGTTTGGACTTATTGATATTAAGCTTTGAATAGATTCTCCCATGTAATATTTGAAGATAAAACACTTTTTTCTCATCTCAAATCAATGAAAAAGCTTACAATATTTCTCATTTGTTAGGTTATATCATATAGTTTTTTTTTGTTTGTTTGTTTTTCTTGTCAAGATTACTTCATGAATGTAAGGAATTTCACTTCTATTCCTAATAGCTAATTTTTAAAATTTTATCATGTATATATATTGAATTATTTTAGAGGTTTTTATTATTTATTGGTATGACTATATTATTTTATTCTTTAGTTTCTTAATATGGTAAATCATATTGATATTGGAAATGCTGAACTTAGGGACTTGAAACAAACTTGCTCATGGTATGCTGTTAGATTTTTTTCAATAACACTTAATTTTAAATTTTGTCTATGAGAGAGATTGATATATTTACCTTTTGTTTTTTGTTAAAGATTTATTTAATTATTTATTTATTTATTTATTTATTTATTTATTTATTTATTTATTTCAGAGAGAGAGAGAGAGATATCAATCACACACACAGAGGGAGAGGGAGAAGCAGAGTCCCTGCTGAGGAAGGAGCCTGATCTGGCTCAGTCCCAGGACCCTGGGATCATGACCTGAGCCAAGGGCAGTTACTTAACTCCCTGAGCCACCCAGATGCCTCAAGGTTATCCTGTTTTCTTAATGCATTTGTCATTCTTTGATGTCATTGTTACAGTAACTTAATAAAAAAAACTGGGAAACTTCTCCTCTCTTTATCTTTTTTTTAAATTTAAATTAAATTAGTCCACATATTAGTCCATCATTAGTTTCAGATGTGGTTTTCAAGAATTCACTAGTTGTGTATAACATCCAGTGTTCATATATTTGTCTTTCCAAGATTAAAAGATTGTGTATAATATTGGCATTCTGTTTCTGAAATATGAGATAAAAAACATAGAGAAGCCATTCACTTCTGGAGTTATACCTGTTGGCAAGCAATTAATCAGAGATTCTGTTCATTAGATAGAGGACAGTTGTGATTTCAAATTTTGGGTAACTTTTCATAAATTGTGTTTCTTAAGGTATTGAACTCTTTCGCCTATGTTTTCAAATTTATTGGCGTATGACTAGTCACAAAGCACTCTCTTCATCTTTGGAAAGATCTGTCCTGATATTCATTTTTCATTCCTAGTATTATTTGTCTTTGCCTTTTGAATTTTACTTTGATCATTCTTGGTAGGGAATTAGAAATTTTATTAGTTTTTCAAAGAAATAACATTGGTTTTGTGTTTTTTCCCTATATTACAAATTTTTACTTTTATCTTTATCATTTCTGTGTTTCAACCATCATGAGTACAGTTTTGTTTTCTAGTTCCTTGAACTCTGTCATTAAACCTTTGTTACTTTTCTTTCCTAAAACATATATTTAGTACTATAAATTTTCTCATAAATATTGCTTTTGATATTTCCCATATATTTTGAATATTGTATTTTAATATCATTGAGCAAAAAAATGAATCTCTGTTTTTAATGATTATTTGACTATAGTTTATTTAGAAGTATATTGGGGCAGCCCAAGTGGCTAAGCGGTTTAGCACTGCCTTCCGCCCGGGTGTGATACTGGAGACCGGGGATCGAGTCCTACCTCGGACTCCCTGTTTGGAGCCTGCTTCTCCCTCTGTCTGTGTCTCTGCCTCTCTCTGTCTCTCATGAATAAATTAATAAAATCTTTAAAAAAAAGAAGTATATTGCCTGATTTACAAATGTAAGAAGATTTTCTAGTTATTTTAAACATTGCTAGCTGAAATATAGTATGATCAAATTGATCAAAAAATAGTTCTGCGTATTTTCAGTTCTTTGAAATATATTAAAGCTTATTTTATGGCCTACTATCTGGTTTATCCTGGTAAATGTTCAAATATCACATGAAAGTAATCTGTGTTCTGCAGTTATATGGTGAGTGTTCTACATATATCAAGTAAGATATCATAATGTCTGTTTAGATACATCTTTATAAGTTGATATTTTACCCTTGGGATGCCTGGCTGGTTCAGTTGGTAGAACATGTAACTTGATTTTGGGGTCATGAGTTGAAGCCTCACAGTGGAAATAGAAATTACTTTAAAAACAAAAGAAAGGGATGCCTGGGTGGTTCAGTGGTTCAGTGGTTAAACGTCTGCCTTCAGCTCAGGGCATGATCCTGGAGTCCCAGGATCGAGTCCCACATCGGGCTCCCTGCAAGGAGCCTGCTTCTCCCTCTGCCTATGTCTCTGCCTCTCTCTGTGTCTCTTGTGAACAAATAAATAAAATCTTTAATAAAAATAATATCTGCTTTTTAAAATGTGAATTTGTTTCTCTCTTCTGTTTTGCCAATTTCAGCTTTATGTATTTTGATACTGCTATTCAGGGACCAGAAATTGATGATCTTTATATCTTCCTGATGACCTGGTATTTTTTAAAAATATTTTATTTATTTATTCATGAGACACACAGAGAGAGAGAGAGAGAGAGAGAGAGAAAGAGAGAGAGGTAGAGACACAGGCAGAAGGATAAGCAGGTTCCATGCAGGGAACCGGATGTGGGACTCGATCCCGGGTCTCCAGGATCACACCCTGGGTTGAAGGCGGTGCTAAACCGCTGAGCCACCTGGGCTGCCCTGGTATTTTTAAAATTATAAATATATTTCTTGTTTTCTCTATAATTTTAAAAATCTAATTACGATATTCTGTCTAACACTTTTTGGCATATATTTTCCCAACTACTAACATTAAAATTTCTATTCTTCACATTTAGGTGAGTCTCTCTTCAGACATCTGTAGTTGCATTTTTAAATCTATTGATTTTGGGATTTTAATTGGCATATTTACATATAGCACAATTAACTGATGTATATATGATTTTGAAGCTACTACATAATATTTGTTTTCAGTTCAAATTTATTCCATTTTCTGTTTAAATTCTTTCTTTCTCTTTCTTCTTTCTTTCTTTCTTTCTTTCTTTCTTTTTTCATTCTTTCTTCTCTTTCTCATCACAGTGTGATTGACACTGATGCAATGAGATAGCCCTTAATGAAGAACTTTGTTATGAGGTTTCTGGGACAGCTTTTGGCTGTTAACTCTTGTGACATGGCCTCAGCTGCAGAGAGCTACCTCCCCAATTCATTATCCTTCCAGTGACAGCCACACTGAGCCACAGGCTCAGTGAGACTAATGATGTAGGACAAATACTTGGCCACCTCACCTTAACTTGGGACATGGCTGAAAGATCATTCTAGCTCCAAAGTTATTTGGGTTTCACAGTTGTCCTTGAGCCTTTAGTGAAGCTCAGATCCTCTCTGTCCACTTCTGCTTTCTCCCCCTTCCTCTCATGGCTGCTGTTCACTT
Organism: Canis lupus dingo; assembly: GCF_003254725.2. NCBI lineage: Eukaryota > Metazoa > Chordata > Mammalia > Carnivora > Canidae > Canis > Canis lupus. The sequence continues at coordinate 9,879,767 of NC_064253.1, read as the reverse complement.
CTCAATGAACAGCCTGCACACTAAAATCTACTCCAGGGTTGGCTTCCTAGGGAAGCAGGCAATTGGAATAAGCCATTTCAAAGATAGGGGTTTAGGAGAAATGAGAATACTTCATCCAGTCATATGTAAAGTATAGTTAGTCCCTGGAAAAAAAGTAGTTGTCCTATTGTTGAATGGTCAACTAAAGGATATATTAGTTAGGCAAAGGGAATGGATTAGCTGGCATAAGGGGTACCATGTGTTTGAGAAATAGGAGGAGGGAAGTAGCTCTGAGGACATTGGAATTGGATACCTACTGAAAGAAGGGAACTAAAAACAACCATGAATCACCAACTTAAAGCAAGTTTGAAAGTCAAAGGGCCTCTTTGGTTACTATCTACTGAAGCAGATTTAAAAGTTTGGTTACTATGTACTGAAGGGAGAGGATGGAGGAAGCTGAGCATGTGGCCCAGAACACATAATTCCTAGAGTAGCTAAGCAACAAAACAGTTGTTCATTAAACGGTTAAAATTAACAAGCAAAGCAGGTCTGCTATGCCAACACCAGGATCTAGCTTCAGGAAGTGTGGGAACCACTCAGGTGAATGCCCTGAAAATCACAAATCCTCAAATTCCACTGAGCCTTATAAAACTGCACAAATAGTCCACCCCTCCCCATTAAAACCTGTCACCCAAGCTCTGGCTTTGAGCTAGTGTAGAAGTCTCTGCCCTATAAGAGGCGTCCCATTCAGGCTCTCTCTTTTCCTTCCCAGTTGGCCAACATAACCAAGCTTGGCATGACCAGCACCTGCTAAAAGAGGGAGTGGTGTGTCTATAAGTACAAAACTGTGCCTGATAGAGATAGAATGTGCCTACAGAAGCTGAGAGAGGAAATTTAACATTGTTTTCAAGGGATCCAGCTTTTCATTTACTATGATCAGAAACGTTTTGACATTTTCTGCTGTATCACCAAAAATGGATTTGTGGCCATTTTAAAATATTAAATATTCTAAATGTACAATAATAGATCTAGAACTATTTTTATTGTAGCTTATACATGAAAGTGCTCTTCTCTGTCCAGGGATTTAATGAGAGGAAGTATATTTCTTGGTTTTGAAGAATCTACAGTGTGAAACTGAACAAAATGTACTTTGTAAGCCAAGAAAACATAGTAAGCTAATCTCAAGCTTTTATTATTATTATTATTATTATTATTATTATTATTATTCATGAGAGACACACACAGAGAAAAGCAGAGACACAGGCAGACAGAGAAGCAGGTTCCTTGTAGGGAGCCTGATAAGACCCTTGATCCCAGGACCCCGGGATCACGACCTGAGCTGAAGGCAGATGCTCCACCACTGAGCGCCCCCCCCCCCCGTTCCCCTAATCTCAAGATTTGAAAAAGATCTTTTGAAGTATTTGTCCTGTGACCCTGTGGCCTTGATAATAAAGGTTGAATTAGAGTCAGCCAGTTATCTCTTCCCACTTACGCCCAATCAATCAATCAATAAAAAGTTGGAAAACCATTGATCACATAAATCTAATCTCAGAGAGAAATCTTCTTGTGAATTAGAGGTTAATTGACAGCACTCTGCAATCTGTCAGCCCTACCATCCTGGCCCAGCATGGGAAATATGTGTATTTCTGTCCTGCAAAAACATCCTCAGAAAACTGACTTGTGCATTATCCTTTCCCAAGTCTCCCAGAATTTAGAATTCAGAGATTCTGTCCCCTTAGGTATGATACATAACTTTTTAAAATTCAAACTGATATTCTTTCTCAAGTTTCTCAAGTTTCCTGTATACATATTATATTTATATTGAAGCTGTCTTACCTAAATTTCTAAACATTGTGTAGTTTCTTTGTTAAGCTTTGGGCCTTTTTTATTATTTTTTAAAATTTATCTGAGAAAGATAGAAGGAGAACAAGGGGAGAGGCAGAGAGAGAGGGGGAGAGAGTCTTAAGCAGACTCCTTGCTGGGCTTGGAGTCCAATGTGGGGCTTAATCTCATGACCCTGAGAAGATGACCTGAGCCCGAAACCAAGAGTGGGATGCCCAACCAACTGTACCACCAAGGTGCCCCTCTGTCCTTTTTTTTTTTTTAAACATAAAGCTGTTTTTCATCACACTACACTGTTGGATTCCTTTTCAAACAGAGCTTTAGTCTAGTCTCATCTGGTAGCACCATCAGAGATAATTCAATGATGCATTCTCATCAAATTTAAATTTTATCTTACTTTAACTTATCATTACCAGCAGGAGGGTGGGGATAAAATTTTAATCCAGCGCAAAGAAAAAAAAATTCCTGATCACACCCTCCATTTATTAAACCTTACCACTTATCCTTTGTTGATAATGTATTTTTAGAAATGTTATCTAAAAGAAACCATACTGATCTGAGGAAATCCCTGTGTATGTTACTTTAATTTCTTTGAATTCTGCCATCAATGAGATAGGTTATGTTATGCTGAGTAATTAGATCCACTAATTATTGAGTATCAGTTGTTAGGAACTGTATGTGAGTCTTGATATGAAACAGCACTAATTTTTATAACCTAAGAAGGCATATCAGTATAATTCATTTTATGGATTAGAAAACATAGTTTCCTAAGTAACAGACTGATAAAAAGTAGCTATAAATGTGTCCAATGGAGGAAACTCCTTTATCTTTCTACTTTTTCACTCCAATGATATCACAGCAAAAGTATCCTTGAGGCCCAATAATGCATGTGGCCAAGACTGAAATTTTTAATTAAATGTCACAGCTTCTAGTATATTTTATATTACGTTCTAATGAGATTGTGAAAATATGAGTAGCTTTCACCTTTTAAATCATTCCATCTATTTTTTATTAACTTATCTTGATAATAGTAGAGCTTTTTTGAATCTTTTGTTAGATATAAATTGTAAATCAAAGATAGCAGACATGGAGGTAAGCTCTATATGTAGAGAGCCCTTTCAAAAATAAACAAATAAACCGTCAATGTGTGTGTGCTGTTACCATGGAATAAAATGTGAGGTAAAGAGTGGGAAAAGATTAGATAAGTGTCCTTACATTGCAAGAGACATAGAGCTTAAATTTCATAGAAGAAACCAAGGGAGGCATTTGACAGAACCATGATATGGTAAGGGTTGCATTTTTAAAAAAAGATTTTATTCATTTATTTCAGAGAGAGAGACAAAGTGCATGGGAGAGCACAAGCAGGGAGGAGAAGCAGAGGGAGAGAGAGAGAGAAGCAGACTCCCTCTGAGCAGGGAGCCTGATGTGGCGCTTGATCCTAGGACCCCAGAGATCATGATCTGAGTCAAAGGCAGATGCTTAACCAACTTAGCCACTCATGTGCCCCACAAGTTTCATTTTTGATGAAGTATTCTGACTGTCACTGGAATGGGTGGGGACATCAGTTGGGGATATTGCAATAGTCACGGTGAAAAATGAAAAGAATATGGAAAGTACTAATGTGTTTAAACACTATTCACAACAAATTCCTATTAAGGTGGAGACTGTGCCCTGAAATGCATGCCTTTTTAAAGGCATGTGAAGGGTAAATAAAAATTTAGTGTTCAGTTCTTATCCAAAATGGAAAATAAAAATTGGCTTTGAATATCTCAGATCCTAGTCAGTTTGCTCTTATGGTGACAGCCTGAAAAAAAAGTCTGTAAACATGAAAGACTCTGGGTCAGAGAGAACTTACTTGAAAGGTGGTAGTTTGTAAGTTGGCTCCCAGGAGATGCATAGACAACAAAATTAATGCAGCACTTGCCTGGCACAAATAGTCATTTCCCCTGGGAAGTAGGCAGTTGTATATTTACAGGCTGCGTTTTCATAGACAGCAGTTCATCTCTTGGCACTACTTACTATCATCCATTCCAGTATGGAAGGGTCAGCATTGGATTTTAAACACCAGAATGTGACATTTGATTTTGGGTTTACAATGATTTCTTATTTTTTGAGATACTTGAATACAGTGTATTATTTCAGTGCCTTATGTGTTTAGGAGAGAATCCAAATATAAAACTCCAAAGAATTCTCCAAGATTTAAATGGGCACATTTCTAGTTCTTTGAAAGAACCACTTAAACAGTAAAGTCATTACTACCAAATAAAAGGCAAATAAGACATCTACTGATATAAATGGATTTCTTCAGTAAAACATCTATCTAATGCACTGAGATATTGTTACTGTAATTTTTTTTTAGATATGACAAGACAAGAAAAATAAGTTGGGGTTGAGAGAAGAGGTGAAAGGAAAGACACAAGGAATTCTCAAATATATACAACAATGAAAATTGATATAAATTTGAAATGATATTTTCTATCTTATAATAAATAGAAGAGAGGCTTATATTTTCTATAATAAAATGAGAGTTCATATGCCAAAATTTAAAAAGGTTGATTTGAATAATGTTTATACTTCACTATCTTTTTCTTAAATCAGGCCAATTACCACTGATAGTTGAATAGGAAATTCAAGGCTTAAGTTATCTATGTGGGACTCTAGAAATAAGATCTATCATAGTAACAAATGTAGACTAATGTTTCCAGTTCTCCTATGGCTTTTAGTTTAAATGCTGCCATTTTCCATATATCCACAGTTCATACTAAGCATCATTCTTTGATTTGTTTTTAAAGATTTTATTTATTTATTCATGACAGACACAGAGACACAGGCAGAGGGAGAAGCAGGCTCCATGCAGGAAGCCTGACATGGGACTCAATCCTGGGACTCCAGGATCACGCCCTGGGGTGAAGGTGGCTCTAAACCGCTGAGCCACCTGGGCTGCCCTCATTCTTTGATTCTTTAAAACCTTTATCTTAGATGCCTTATTAGCACAGTGGGTAGCATGTCAATCTCATTCAAACTTTATCAATTTTGTGTTAATGGTAATTATGCCCAGTGTATGTTTTGATTTATATCTGTGTCAGTTTTTCTTAGTCTGGAATGTTTCTGGATAGAGGTAATACAGAATTTATCAATGAAGCTTACTTGATTATTTATTTTTAAAGATTTATTTATTTCTTTTAGAGAGAGAGTGTGTGTCAGTGAGAAGGGCAGAGGTTGAGGGAGAGAGTCTCAAGCAGACTCCTTGATGAGCATGGAACCCAATGTGGGGCTCTAATCTCACGACCCTAAGATCATGACCTGAGCCAAAACCAAGAATCAAATGCTTAACACACTGCACTGCCCAGCCATCCCAAGCTTGCTTGCTTCTATTTTATTTTTTATTTTTTTACTTGCTTGATTTTAATACACTTTCTTATCTCTGCTTTGTTTTGTTAGGGTTCTATCTGAATGTGTAATCTATTTGATTCCCATGTTCATTGAAACCTCCAGGAAAAGGATTTTAGTGGTGCTCCTGAAGGTTAAATATTTGATCAAAGGCTTGATTAAAACACAAAACATGCTGATCTAATTTTAGAAAATGACTGATAAATTATGATGGAGGACAGAATCTGAATTTAAACATACTTCCTCAAGCTAAAATGATGATTAAAAACTGAAAGGTGCAATTTAAAATGAATAAGCATGAAGCCCTACATTCAGGTTTTAAAAATAAAATTCAGGAGTTGGAATAAATCTACTAAATACAAAAAACAAGACTTAGAAATTTTAGCTAACTGCAAGATGGAAGTATCCTCTGAATTCCTGTAGGGATTAGAGTATAGAGTATATTTCTGTCTATTTGATCTGTATATCAATCACATTTCTTTTAAATGGTCTTGCACAAGGCATGAACAGGTAAATGTGTAAGCATTAAGAAGAAAGGAAAGAAATCTGCATTCTTCACCTCTGGCACTTGGTTTCACATTTTTTGGCATGTCCGTGTCTTTTTCTATAAGAGAAGAGCTAGATTAATTGTGATTAACATTTCTTTTAGCTTTAATTTCCAATGTTGAATATGAACTTATGTAACACACCTGTGAATAAGACTGGTGTGTATCAAAAAAGGCAATTAGAATAATGCTGGGATTTCACCTCTCATAAATCATTTGAAAAACTGCCTGTATAGTAAAGGGAATGGATAGATCTCAGGAGCCACAACATGAATCAGTGGATGAATACAAAAAATTGTGTTTTATTAACGCAAGTGACATCTACAGCATTCATATAGTCTGACCATCTACTGGGAAAATTTTAGACCAAGGGTTATGGTTTGGATGTCCTTTAGGATATTGACCTAGTTTTAACTTACCTAGCAATTTTGTCTTATCTTTTTAATACTCATAAAAATTATTTTTAGTGCTCTTGAACACAGCTTTATCATTTTGAGTGCCTCATTAATGAGCTAAATAACATAGTGGTTTATGTTCATTTTATATTTTTATGAAACTCATGTTGTAAACTTTTGTAAAATTTATATGATGACGTTACAATTCAGCAGATACTTTAATTTTATTTTCTAAGACTCTTGTAAGATCTTTTCAAAGCATTTCATTTTCTTTCAAGTGAACAACCTTTTTCTTTTCCCAATCACATTTCATAGGTTTATGTAAGTTAAAATTAATTAGAATTACAGTAATAACTTAAACTGCATAATAGAGGTTGAGATAAGTACTTAACTTGACTACAGGAACAGGAATCCATTGGATAATAAAAGAATACACAGTATAGAGAAGTCTATAAGTTGTGGCTATATTTATGTTTAAAATAAGAATTATGGTGAAATCATACGGTATTTGTCTTTCTCTGACTGGCTCATTGTATACCTAAAAGTAATAAAACACTGTATGTCAACTACCCTGAAATTAAAAAAAAAAAAAAAAAAAGATGATAGGAATGTTTATCTGATGAACCAACCGGTCATTGGTGGTTTACTAAGGAGAATAACAGTTTTCACCAAGGTCTCTGTGTGCCTGATTTTCAAGTCTTTAAGGAAAAGGTTTGATTAATTGTTTTGCTCAGATCGATTTATTCTAATGTGGCACATTTCTTCACTGTGTCTGTTATCTGTAGTTGCATGTCCAATTGAAGTTTATGCTTATGTTTGTGTCTAGAGGGGTTGTTTATTTTCTAGGGGAAGGGATGAAAAACAAGTGGCAGAAAGTCTATTTAGCAACCTTTATGAGGATTGCTTATCACCTAGGAGCAGAAAGTATTCCTGGACCAAAAGGGATAAGGGAGCCAATTGTGTTTCAAAGGCTAACCACTAGCAAGGGATAGTCAAGGCTGGTTTTCTAGCAAAAGAAGGAAGAGCTTTTTGGATTTAAGATTAAGGTGGAAAGTTACTTGAAACAAGAAAACAATACAGACAACCAAGGATGCATATGTTTGCTGCCAATGTTTCCAATGAAACTGGATGGTACTGAAGTCCTGAGGGGTTGCTACAGGTGCCAGAGAATATAGCGTTCAGCAGTGGTTCTGTACCTTAGCAGGAGAAACAGGAGTTACAGCAGGAGGATCAGTGATAGGAACGTACTCCTCTTGGGAGGGAGAGTAATGGATGTGCGCTTTGGAGTCCAGTTCCTGAATGTCTGGAGATGCTCTGATCATCCATGGGAAAGTAGTGTGGCAACAGGGTAAGGACCAGTAGGCTGGACTCCCTGCTAGTTTGGCTAGTGAGGGCTCCAGTCCATTTTAAGTTACTTTAGAAGAATGTGAGTATCCTGAGTATGGTATAGCCTTTCATATCCTAACATGTCATCCTAGGACAAAAACTGAAACTAAAGAAATCAACAAAATTGATAAAAATTCAGGCATCCTTGAGCAGGGATAAGGACCTTATTTGACAGAGAAGAGACTGTGATGAAGTGGTAGGCCCAGTCCCTCTACAGGCAAATCATAGCACTGTGAGTGAGCAGCTTTATAACTAGTTATGCTTAGGGCATAAAGTGCATAAGAAATATACAGCCTATTATGGGGATTAGTGGCTAAGGAGAAGTAAGATTGAGATTCTTTTGTCTCACTGTATTTAAGAGATGTAGGAAATGGCCTCATAACTTCTTGACATAGTCTATATTATATTTCTTTAAAAGATTTTGCAAACCTCAGATGAGAAAATTGGTCTTCCAACTGTACTGGTTTATTGCCTCCAGAAAGAGTGAGATAATGAATCATTTCCCCTTCAAGTCACTTTTTTTTTTCCAAAATAACTTAGGAATTTTAAACTGAATGCAACTGATTATAATAAAGGCATTAGTTGTTTAATGCAGCGATTCTGCGTGTGCCAACTTCTAAATGCGTAAAAGAATGTGGTCTTGAAATATGGAGTCCTCACTTAGGATATCCACTGTGTATGGAAATGAATGCACTTAAGGGCTAAACAAACAGACCTTTTTGTTTGTTTGTTTTTTCCCTTTCCAAGCAAGGGAGAAAGGAAATGAATACCAGCACAGTTAACATATTCTATTCCATCATATTCTCTTGTTCACAATTTTAGTTACGTTTCCTAACATATACCAAATGGCAAATAATTTGGGACACATTCTTAGGTATGATCTAAAAATTCTTCTCATTAATAAAATTGCAAAGCCACCTGTACATAATGTGAGAGGTAAATTGAATTGACAGAGTAATTTTGTTAGTGATTTAATTTACCTAGCACCAGTGTTTCTAGAAGCCTCTGGGTTTTTTCCACCCTTTATTTCTAAGCCCTAACTCATTCCCTTTTGCAATACCACTATATTAAAAGTTGTTGAAATAAACTAGATTATGTATTTTATAACTGCATGGAATAATGGTTATCCAGCTAGGAAAATAAGTCTTTTTAATAGATAATGCCATCCTGTTCATGTTTGCTGAAGTTTAATGGCAAAAGCAGCAGACCTTGAAAGAATGCTGGTGTTCAGGAAATTTCCTTAAATTGGAGTCTTAATCCAACTGTAAACTGGTCAGGGAAGCACTGAAATGCAGAGTACCTAATAAATATGTTGTTGATCTATGCATTTCTGTGGGGAATTTTTTTTAAAGGAGAGATCTTCTTTCATTGACCATGTTAAATTGGTTATCAGTCATTCTTAGCTAAATATTATAGATAAGGAATCCAGAAAAATGGTGTTAGAAAACATTGTTAAAGACTCAATGAAATCCTTATATAATATCAAAAAGATATTATGTAATACTATTAAATAATAGAAAGAAAATCACTCAAAATAAGAACTTAATATTTTATCATTAGTAGGCAATCAACTAAACCTAAGTTGTGCTATTACTCCCTAATTCTGAAGATCATACCTTTAGTTTGCATGCATTTTGATTATAAACTTCTTAATTTCTGAGTCTATTTTCACTGACTTCCCAAAAGCATGTATCAAAAAACAGTTATGTGACCTTGTATTGTAGCAAGATGACAAACAGATGCAAACAGAAATTATACAAAAACAATTGTAGTCAGTTCCCAAAAATGCATTTGGTTAAATGCAGATAATTACTGATTATACAAAGAAAAAATATGTTTTTAAAGAAAATGATTCAAGAGAAAGTTGGTTATAAACAATAATCGCAACCTAAGAGCTTCTTAAAATGTGCCAAGTTAATGGAAAAAAATTCTTGATCTCAAAGCACACATAAATAGACAAGGAATAGTGACATGGAACATTACATTTTTATAAACTCTTCCAGAATTGGATGGTGGAGGTATGGATGGTGATCAATCTACAAGTAGCCATCCAGAAGTTTTCGTATTAGACAACATAAACTCTCTCTATATAGTCAAAGTTTAAATATTGAAGGAATTGTATGTTGTCCTCTGTTACACAAACTATTTTAGAGCAAAGAAAAAGGCAAAAGACATTTTATATCATTTTATTAGGCCAGTTTTAGATACACTAAAACTAGACAGACAAATCAATGAAGAATAAATTTAGGCAAATCTCAATTATGAAAATTCGGTGCAAAAATACTAAATCAATATATACCAATTGGAATGTTGTCTCATGTACTAGGGATATGTCACATGTAGTATGAAGTCAAGAGGCAAAGAAACCCATCATACTATAGCATCATCGCAAATGCTGGATATAGTATTAGGTACATTTATATATGCTTCTCAGTGATGAAAGCAATATACTTAAAGAAATAATTTTTCAAGAAACAAAAAGAGTTACAATTTTCACCTAATTATTTCAAACTAGACAAAACAGAAACTGATGGATATATAAGGGACAAATTCATCACCATAATCGTGTCCTAATGCTAAGTACATAAAGCAGACAAAAATATTTGGTAGTTGCATTGTCAGTTTGAATGACATGATTAATATCTTTGATCACTGCACCCAACGGTTTCTGAGTAATCATCAGTTTCTGAAAACTGAGTAATCATCTACAAAATAAATTATATACAAGTACCAGAGTAAAAATAAGTTTACAGATCAAGTATCACTTGTGACACCATCTTCAAACAAGTTGCAATACAGGAGGGAAGAAGCTTGGAAAACCAAAACCACACTATTATTTGACCTCTGAATCAAATAAAAAGAGTAATGGAAATAAATAGGTAAAACTCAATGAACATAAAAACATAATGTTAAAATTTTTCTGAAATTGTCAATAGAGAGCAATTTATGACCTTAATTGCTCATATTAACATAAAAGAGAGGGTGAAAACTTGTGAGCTAAGAAGACTGGTTAAGAAATTAGAAAAAGAAGAGCACATTAAAGTCAAAGGCAGAGGAAAGATAATTAATGAATGAGAAATAAAAGAAACATTACAGAACCATAATAATGCCAAAGATTTAGTTCTTTGAAAGGTTTAATACAATTGGCTAATTAATTTCAGGAATGATTAATGGGAGAGAGAAATGGAAGGAGAAAGAAAGAAGAAGGAAGGCAAGAGGGAAAGAAAGAAGGAAGAAATAGAAGGGGGAGAGAATCAAAAAGCAAATGTGGTGAGCTGGCTGGATAGCACAGTTGGTTGAAGTGTCAGACTCTTGGTTTGGGCACTGGGGGATCAAGCCAGATCCGTGTTTCACGCTCAGGAGGGGATCTGCTTAAGACTCTCTCTCCTTGGATGCCTGGGTGGCTTAGCAGTTGAGCATCTGCCTTTGGCGTAGGTCATGATCCTGGGGTCCAGGGATCGGGCACCCCGTTGCGCTCCCCATAGAGAGCCTGCTTCTCCCTCTGCCTCTCTCTGTGTCTCTCATGAATAAATAAAATCTTTTTAAAAAGGAGCTAGCCACTGTTATAAAACAAACAAAAAGACTCTCTCTCCCTCTCCTCTACCCCTCCCCCCCTCACACATATTCTCTCTTCCTCTTTAAATAAATAAATGAAGTAATTTTTAAAAAAGCCAATGTGGTAGTGTGATAAAATGTTACCATTTCAAGCCTCTGGGTGAGGGATACATGGAATTCTTTTGCACTGTTGTTGCAGATTTCTCTAAGTCATGAATCATTTCAATTTAAAAAGTTACCAAGTTACAAATTTTTGCAAAGGATTATATTTTGTGATTTTAAACTCCCCTCAATTTTGTGTTTCATCTTAGAGATTCACAGAAGCTTGTTAGTTGATGATTATCATCTGTATAAAACATAACCTAAAAACAAGGATTTAAAATTAAATCACAACATTTAAAGATCTGATGATATCCAGAAGGAGCATTGGATATGCAGCCTTGTTCAGGACATTCAAAAAACATAAAATAGGAAGCACTGCTCAATGGCATTTTGTCAAATATTTTCAGTTGTAATAAGATTTGTATAATAATACATGAGAAGAAAGTGATTTGCTTTACATGTATTTTACATTAACTGCATTGTTCATTAAGAGCATTATGAAAGGAATTTTTCCAACAATGTCAAGAGTAATTAGGTCATATTTGAATGGGTAACTCCAATCCTTTATGCTTTGCCAACTGTTGCTGTCTTCCTGACAACTCTCTAGGACAAAAATATCCCAGAAATCACTTATAACTTGCCCATGCATAGGTAAGGTTTTGGTATCTCTTGGGACATTTACTTGTTCATTTCAGGGCTAAGCTTTCTAAATTCACAGAACCTCTGTGAGTGTGGCAGAAGAATGAATCAATTAGTCTGAAGTTAAACTGTGTCAATAGCCAGAGAAGTGTCCCATGTAGAACAATCATGAAAGAAATAGGGACTTTTTTCTGATGTGATCCAGAAGACATTCATAGTGAATACATCCCTTCTCTACCTTCATTACCGTGGGTCTATGCACAAAGACTAATGAATTTGAGGATAAAAAGACCTTCTTTTCAAGTTATATGCATTAAGAAATACAGTGGCATAGTTACCTCATAACCTGAAATGAATTATGATTTTTGCTTGATAATTTTGATTTTCAATACATAAGTCTTAAAATGAGACTAGAACAATATTACTGTTACTCTTTATTACACTAAAATGCTCACTTTTAAATCAGCAATGTGTTTTACTTTTTTTTTTTTTTTTTACTTTTTTTAGGGGGGAGAGGGGATGGATTTAACCTGCAGACACTGAAGGCATTTGATTCCTGTGAATAATGTGAAGGTTCCAAAGGGTCCACTTGTACTAGGTTTTCCTTTGCTTGAACACCTGACAGCCCACATATTTACTCTTTAATAAATGAAAAGTTTCTTCAAGATACAGTTACATTGAGAGAAGTTAGCTAAGCCATTTTCAGCAGCTAAACCCTGTGCTCCATTTCCAATGATGGATCAATAAAAGAGTAACCTGATACATTTGAAGAATGTTTTATAAAAGACATGCAGCTCAATCACTTTGGGAAAACCCTCGCTGCCAGGAGGGGATATTTATGTAGGTAATGCTATGAGGACCCTGCATATTTATTTTCTATTTTTATTTTTTAAAATATTTTATTTATTTATTTGAGAGGGTGGGAGGAAGAGCCAGGGAGCACAAGCAGGAGGAACAGCAGAGGGAGAGGGAGAAGCAGACTTGCCACTGAGCAGGCAGCCTGACGTGGGGCTGGATCCCAGGACCCTGGAATCATGACCTGAGTCAAAGGCAGATGTTTAACCATCTCAATCAACCAGGTGCCCCTGAACCCTACATATTTAAACTACAGCTGTGAGGTGCAGGCAAGTTTTAGATCAGATACTACTAGGATGAGATGCTGATGAGGTTTGCTGGTTGCTGGTTTTTATTGTAATAAACAGCCTGCACATCTTAGTGACTCCCAACAGCACACATTTATTCTAATCTATGTCACATGTCAGTTGAGGGCTGGGTTGTCTCTGTTCTCTGTATTGGCTCCTGGGAAGCATATTTCAGGGGTAGTACATATGCAACTCAAGCTCCCTTGAGAATGCCAGACACAGGCACTAAGGCAGGATCCTCATGAGCGAAGAGGAACAGAAGTGCAATACACATTTCATGTATTTATAGTTTACACAAGTCATATACTTGGTTGCAGCTCTCACTCGAGGGTGAGGATTCAGTCATTCTCAGCATTATTTTGTTGTCACCATGGGCATTGTTGAACTTGATCTGAGCCCCATGGTCCCAGAAAGCAGCAAGGATTATAAAATCTCCTCCCATCATGCATATTCCCTGCTCAGACCCTCCCCAGCCTTCCTCAGGACTTCCATCAGACTCCTGGAGGATGTCCTGGTTGACCTTCCTCTATAAAACCCAGGCTCCCTTCCTTTTCTTTGAAATGTTTTTCATTATTAGCCTGAATAGAATCCTGTCCACACTTTTTGTCTCTTACGAGTAATCACAAATGGCAGGATAAGCACAAAGTATTTCACATTGATTTTCCTTTAATCATCTTTCTTAAGGAGAGTATTTGTCTGGCTGAACCAATCTTTAAAAATCTAGATAAATGGGAAAAAAATTAGATAAATGGAAATTAAAGACCTATCTAATGATAGATTTCCCTATTTTCCTGCTTCTTCCTAGAATTGATATTTTCCATGACTTCTGTCTGATTTCTGCTGCCTAGTTCTAACCCATTTCTCCAGCCTCATGCCTCACTGGGGCAAGAGACACTGCATTTCCAGAACACTGCTCACTTAAGCTTTTTTTGAATTACATTGCTCTGGATTCACTGCATTATTTATATTTTCCCCAATCATAGTATGCATCAAAACTTTGCCTTTCTGAAAATCAGAATACCTATTGGTATAAAAACCTAATATACATTTTTATGATTTTTATTATGATCTGAATATATGAGCTAACTTACACTCTCTATCCCTGATCCTTTTCTGTTTGTGTCTTAGTATTTCTTTTAACTATCTCACGAGTGTTGCTGGTGGTAACTTCCTTTATGTGAGAACGAGATTTGTGCAGTCCTTAAGGACCATGGTTCTGACAAAGTATTAAGTCTGACATGGTATCTGGGGAAAAAAAAAGAGGTTTCTTAGCTTGTAGGGCTTTTCTTGAACTCATAATTAATCGTTAGCTCACATTTCTGGTTACATGCTTCCTCCGGTGATCTGTACTCAGGGAGCTCTGAAAAGCTGTCACTAATTGCCTGGGACATCTCACCAGAGCAGTGAGAGATGGAGCAAAGGGGTGTTCAAATGTCACTCAGAATGAAGGCTTTTGTTTGCATTTCCAGACTCTTGCTGCCCTGAAGTAAGACATTTAAAATTATCTTCCAAATAGTAAAAGTTGTTTCAGAGTTACAACTGGAATTTTTTGGCGACACCAGATATGGATTAAGAATTAAAATTTAGAGCCTAACTGACCTGCTCACACAGGAGCTCACAGAGAGAAGGCTGTAGGGTCCACAGCAGGCCAGGAGCTGGGCCTCTCAGTTGAACTGCTTAAGTGAGAATTCCTTGCTGTCACTGGTAGGTAAGCACCTCCAGTAAACAAACAAGGGCAATTAATTATTATGAATGTAGACTTTGAAGCACTTTAAACCAGTGGTGAAGAGATGGAGTGTCATTCTAATCCCCACAAGGGCCAAAAGCAAAAGTAAAGTCATGGGAAGAGATTGTGGATCTTTGTCCACCTCAACAGACTGAACTTCGGAGATGAGTCTGTCTTTTTGATTTACAGGGATAAAGATGATTCTGCAAATATAAATAAGTTGCGTTTTCAAAGCACTTTTGCCTTCAGCAGAAATGCAGCAATAATTTAGCCTATCTTAGAGATAGTTTTTAAGCTTTAAGAAACAGTACATTCATAATTGCATACAATAGAGCATATATGACATCTAGGTGTGATTGATTGATTAATTTTTAAAGATTTTATTTATTTATTAATGAGAGACACAGAGAGAGGCAGAGACATAGGGAGAGGGAGAAAGGAGCCTGCTGCGGGACTCGCTCCCATCACCATGGGATCACAACCTGAGCCAAAGGCAGACACTCAACCACTGAGCCACCCAGATGACCCATGAAATTATTTATTAGTGTAATATCAACCTGATGAATATACCAATTTATTTCTAAAATCTCCTAGCAATATGTAGTCACACCAGAAGAGTTTGAGAGATTACACTGCAACATATATTTAGATAGTCGTTGATAATCTAAAATCTCATTTTGGAATTGAAAGTTTGATGAGTAGTGTAGTAGAATCCACTTATTTTATAAATCATAAAATTTTGGCTCAGAGACAATGTGTGCTTCATCCAGGTCACACAGAGAAGGTGTCTATCCCATTTGGAAGTGGAAATCATCTAATGGCCTTTCAATAAAAGCATTTGAACGATCAGCTTTTTAACAGAGGCTGGGATTCCAAGGAACAGAGGAAATCAATCAGGAATAATTGAGTCTTTAATTTAACCTTTTGAGGAAGCCATTATTTCCCCCAAATACTATGAATAAACATGAGATTTCTTTATTGAATTAGAATTTATAGAAAGATATAAACAAAACAAGATGCTCTGTGTTAAACTACTATTGAGAAATTGAACTCTACGGTGCTTCAAAGAAGTCATAAAGTCAAGCTTAACAGTGGAAATACTAACCGAAAAAAAAAAAATTAAGGAAACAGATGAATCTGTTTAATAGAGAATTGCTCTTATTAAACTTTCTACAGAAGCTCAAAACCTTAGATCTGAGTACACTCCAGGTTAGGTTTCTAATATTTAGGATGTTGTGAGAAATTAAGAGCCCATAGAAGATTATTTACGTGTTCCAGTAAAGCAGCTTTTCTACCATCAATGATCAGTTTTTCCATAAACTGATATTTCTCTGCCATATTTGTTATTTATACCATATATGTGTGTATTGTGTATGTGTATATATGTTTTTTCTACACCATGTAATTTCTTTCTCTTAATCTCAGAATGCAGTTCCATAATGGATTTCAGTTGTGTTTGAAGTTTGTACAGAATTTGCTTTAAATTCAATTGTGGTCTTAAAATGATCTCAAATATTCTGCTGTCTAATTTATGCCAAAGTTTAAGTCAGTAGGAAGAAAAGAGATGATTTGGACTTCTGAGAGATCATGACAAGCATCACAAATCATAAATGTTGGAGCAGCTGCATTTGGTATCAAGGATATGTAGTAAAGGAGAAGGGAGGAGTGTTTACTTGGCATTTACTACGTACCAGATTTTATATCAACCACTTTTCATAAATTGTCTTACTGTGATAATATTTCATGGGACATGATATTCTCATTTTATATTATCCTTAAAGAGGTCAAATGGTTTTATTGCCATTACAAATTTATTACTGGTAAATTACTGCAGGTGCTCACTGGGAGAGGTGAATTTTTTAGGAGCAAAACAAAGAGTATTTGTCATTTTTGAAAATCCCCTGTGGTGTAAAGTCAAAATTACTGGGTATCTTTTTTAGTTTAGTTGTTGTTGCCGTTTTGTTATTGTTGTCATCGTTTTAGATGGGAGGGTGGGGGTGGAATGAGGAGGAGCAGAGAGAGAATCTTTTTTTTTTGTTTTGTTTTTTTGTTTTTTTGTTTTGTTTTGTTTTTTATATATATATAGAGAGAATCTTAAGCAGGCTCCATGCCAGTGCAGGGCCTGATGCAGGGCTTATTCTCACCATCCTTAGATCATGACCCTGAGATCATGACCTGAGCTGAAATCAAGAGTCAGATGCTTAACTGACTCAGCCATGCTCGCACCCATATTGTTGCTATTTTTTTATGTCTTTTGGGTTTGGTGATTAGCCACAGGGGAACATTGTTAGACTTCAAGTGTCTTATTCTATTCAGATTTGGAATATCCTTTCTTGTAGTATTTCTGTGCTTTCTACCTACCTTATTACTCTGTGGTTCCATCCAACGTATTCAGTATGATTTGACTTTTATCATCATAATTTTCCCAATTTGCAGAAAGTTTCAATAATTGAGTGTCTCTGCATCCATTTGATTGCATTTCAAATGTTTATTTTTGGATATGATGTCAAATGTTGACCTCTTTGACAATGCAGAAGCTCAATATATGCATGGGCATTGTTCTTGCTCCAAAGTCATAAGGAGCCTAAATCATTCAAACCTTCAAATTGGCTTCTTGTTTTCTCCTACACTGCAGTTCCTAAGACTTGTGTAATTCCAATTCACTTCTCATGAACTACTTCCCTTCCTTCTTGTCCAAGTCACCAACCTCTCCCCAGCAAGGGGGCTGGTGGGCTCTTCCATTTGCAGTTAAGTTAAATGTCATCCTTTGCTCCCTACCCCCCACCCCATCCCAGTCACTTGTACACTGTGTGTGGAATATAATTTTAAAAAAAATTATCTCAAAGATATATGTCTGGTTTTCTGTTGCCTAGTAATTAAAGGCAGCAATTATAGCCTGGTGACATAGAGCAGGGACCATCAATGTGGCTACATGGGTGCAAATTCCTGTTCTGTCACTTCAGTATCTGTGAATTGTGGACAAGTTTGTTAGCCTCCTAGGGGTTTCCTCATCTGGGGATAAAATTAGTACCTACCTCATTTATTTGTTTTGAAGATCAAATCAGTTCACTCATGACAATCTCAAGCAAAATAATACTCAGTGAATTTTACTCTTCAGTGGTAGACATGCTGAAAATCTAGGCATGGGAAGAAGAGTCATCACTGTTCTAAAATGTTCTGACCATCCTTCTGTATCCCACCCTCTTCATAATCTCTGAACACTGTGCCCCATTCAGAGCCACCATTTGTGAACCTCTCCTCCATGTCAAAATCTTCTATAAAACCTTGAATTGCTAATTTCTACGGCATGTTAAATCAGTAAAAATCATCCAAGAGCTGCATACCTTTACAAAATATGTTTTCAATTTTCTTTCTCACTAGTAATCTTTTTTCTTGACTTTTTTGGTTTTATGTTTATTTCTTTATTTTTTTTTCCAGTAAGCTCAGAGAAACCTCAGTAGGGCTAGGAAAAAGGCATGTCTGTTCATTCTAACATAATTAATGCTGGAAGGCCAAGCATTTACTATTGTTAGTTCAAATTTTTTACAAGTATGTGTTAAGTTGTATCACATTATTTTAATTTGCACTTCTAAGATTAGTAGAGAGTTGAATGTTTCACATAATGCATGTTAATGTATGTATTTATATGAAGAAGAAGAATATATGTTAGTATTTTCTTATATGAGTCATTTGTTCAGATGCATTGTCTGATTACCTTTTAGGGTTCTGACACTGTCATAAACCCGAATACATAAACCCTTCTTCTTAATATGCAATTCAAATTTGTAGAAAGAGATGAGGATGGCCAGCTAAATAAATATAATCTGCTATGCTTACATGAATAATGCAAATTAGTACAATCTCTACTTTGTCTTTTTTTCCCCTAATCTTCCACCTAAACTACCAGAATTTCACTGTTCATGGATCCTACTAGATTTCCTATTGTTCTTAATGCTATTTTATATATATTTCCACTCTATGTATCTATTAACAAAATATTACTACTGCATTAATTCAGGATAGTTGTAATACTTTTTAAGCAAATTAATTTATAATAATGTGTTCATTTTGGTAATGTATATATTTTTATTTGAAGAAAGACATTAAAATTTTAAGTCAAAGGAATGACTAATGCTGGATACCTTGATGTTGGTGTAATATTTGTATGTGTAATTAGATGATAGTGTTGTATCTCTTTTCTTCTGCCAAGACTACAGATTCTGGACTCAGATGATCTCACACACTCGTTAATTATTTCATATTGGGTGAAGGTATCTTTCTTCCCTGTGATTCAACTTTTCTCTAAAATAGAAGTAACAATAGTGCCAACTGTATAGGGTATTTACTGATATTAAAATGAGCTAATGTTTACAAAAGTCTTCGAAGAGGTCCTAACAGAGGGTAACATGATACAGGTAATATCAGTTATTAATATCATTTATTGCCTACTGATTTTTTAAAACTTTAAAGCTATTGAATCCTGTCCTTGAAAATATTTTCTAACTTCAATTAGAATTCCAGATCTCAGTATTTGAACATGCTGATGCTAAATAACTTCCATTGGAGCTCATCTTCAGTTTTCTCTTTTCCAAGTGGTACTGAGCAGATGATCAGAGATATTGGAAGCCAGAGAAAAGCTGAAAAGGTGACAAATATTTGGACTGCCAATGGTATTTTTTCCTGTTAAAAGCGCTTTTTCAGTAAATATGAGATCTCAGTAGCAGTGCCACCAGCAATGATTTATGGCAAGTGAAATTTAGCCTAACCACCAAAGCCAGAGTTTGTATTTCCAAGAAGACAGATAAAAGGAGTGATGAAACTATATTCTAAGCAACATCTATTGTCCTCTGCAACAGTACAGCTATGGAATAAAGCAACATGTTCTTACTCATCCTCATAGACAGCAAGAACTGAGTACTTTTATGTGCATTCAGCATTAAGGAAATAGTGTATTTAAGCAGCAAGTTCTCATTCTCAGTTGCAGCTTACTTTTCAGAAGGCAGGAATACAGTACCATATACATGAATTTTAAACTTCAGATAGAAAAAATTAAAGAAACTAAAAAAAAATTAAGTAACATGATAATGACTGGACAATTTCTTTATATTAGAAGGTCAGAAACTCTTCCCTAAAGATGTCATTTAAACTGATGCCTGAAAAATACTAGAGTCAGATTTTAAAGCTTTTTTTCTCCATGAAGTCCACTAGTACATAGTTTGGAGACTATCTTTGGGAATCCATGTATTTCTTCTTAGGGACAATAAATAAGTAGATTTAGCTAGTTAAAAAGCATTTGCTTTCAATTGTATTCATTGTGAGTCTGATCGACATAAATAAGATAGATTATTTTTTCTCAAAGAGTAAAAAATCCACACAAGACACCAACCATAGGGGGAAAAAAAAAAGGTAGTCAGCTGATAGACCTAGAGCTCAATATTTTCCTGTGTCTTGTTTGATCTTGGATTTTTTACACCTACCCACTTCTTTCACTCCTTATCCACAAACGTTAAGGGGCCTGGAAGTACAGCAAGCTATATTCTAAAGAGGTTTTTAGCTAGGGAGGTTTTTAAGTCAAAACAGGAGCATGATAAAAGGATAGAATTATATAGTACTGGCTGCTAAACCTGAGTGCGTATTCGAGTTACCTTGGACATTTCTATAAATATATTTTTTAAGATTTTATTTATTTATTCATGAGAGACACAGAGAGAGAGAGAGAGGCAGAGACATAGGCAGAGGGAGAAGTAGACTCCATTCAGGAAGCCTGATGCAGGACTCTATCCTGGGACTCCAGGATCATGCCCTGAGCTGAAGGCAGATGCTCAACCACTGAGCTACTCAGGCATCCCAATTTTTATACATTTTTGATGGCCATACTGCACTTTAGCTGATCAGGTTAAAATTGGCGTTGGGGCAGGTTCCAGGCTCCAGGTTTCAATGGCTTATTAGGTGATTCTGGTATCTAGCTAGCATTGACGATCATTTTCTAGTCTAGAAGGTCCCATGCAAGAGTTTTTTAGTTTATATGTTCTTAATTCCCTTGAATACTCCTGTATGTGTAGAAAGGCACAACATCATGGCAGACTTTATCAATACTACTGGAATATGTATCTTATGTATCTAGAAGGTGCTTTTAAAAGAAAAACATGGACACAATCCAAATGTTCATTAACTGGTAAATGGATAAACAGAGGATGTTATATCTATATAATAGAATATTATTTGACCAACAGAATGATATGCTGATGTATGCTATACCTACATGAACTTTGAACATATTGCATTAAGTAAAAGAAACCAATAACAAAGACTACATATTGTATAAATTATATTTATACTAAATGTCCAGAAAAGGCAAATACATAGAATCAATAGTAGATTGTTGTTGCCTGGGGCTGGATACAGGAATGAGGGTTGACTAGCAACAAGCATAAATGATTATTTTTGGATTAATGGACATGTTCTATAAATAGATTTTATGACACACAACTCTGTAAATTTACTAATGGGCATTGAATCACACACTTCATATAGGGATATTTTGTGCATCTAAACTATACCTTGACAAAGCTCTTTAAAAAAAGGAAGATTAATGTTTTTCTTTCATTTCCAGAGATCTTTATTTTATGACAATAATATAATTTTAAATAATATTAAGTAAAAAATGACTTTGGTGTAAAAGATAAATATCTTAGATAACAGATTTTTTTTATATTTCTGTTTGGAACTAGTTTTTATTTTTTATTGTATTTTTAATAGTTTTTTATTTTTATTAATTTTTATTTATTTATTTATGGGAGACAGAGAGAGAGAGAGAGAGAGAGAGAGGCAGAGACACAGGCAGAGGGAGAAGCAGGCTCCATGCAGAGCCTGAAGTGGGGCACAATCCCAGATCTCCAGGATCACTCCCTGGGCTGAAGGTGGCACTAAACCGCTGAGCCACCAGGGCTGCCCGAAACTAGTTTTTATAACAACATTTTTTATTTGTATTTTGCTCATTTAAAAAATCTTAAAGTAGAAGAACAATAAAAATTCGAAAACAGGAATAACATTATCACCAAGCAAATTTAAAATTCCATGATCATTACAAAATGCTACTATCAACCATTATAAAAAGGAAATAAGAATAAGGCAGCTACTTTTTCATATGTAATAATACAAAAAAGTCACAGATTAAAATATTGTTTTTTCCATATATGTTAATTTTCCAATTTTGAGGTTGTAACGTGAGTATTTCTGCTTATGTTATGGGATATGGATTTATGGGTTCCAGTATTCTACTAATTATTCAAACACCAAACAGTAAGACCAGCTCCGAAAGACAGTAAAACAGTATCTACAGATTAGATTGTTTTTAAAAAATATTTATTTGGGAGAGATGAGAGAGAGAGAGCCAGAGAGCAGGAGTAGGGGCAGAAGGGTGGAGGGAGGAGCACACTCCACTGAACAGGGAGCCGAATGTGGGGCTTAATCACAGGACCCTGAGATCATGACCTGAGTTGAAGGCAGATGCTTAACTGACTGAGTCACCCAGGTGCCCCCAGGTTAGATTATTTTGTGAATTTGTCATCCAGTTAATCTGCACTAGTTACAAAGATGTTGGCAAAATCTATCCAAGTTTTCTGGGATATAGTTAGAGCTAATCTAGGTAACAATGAAAGAGTGCAAATTATATGCTCTAGAAGGGCAGAAATATAAAAGAATCTGTCATAAAAATGTAATGTAACTATTGTGGTAAAATTAAAATAATTGTTGCATTGGTGTAAATCACTCTCTTACAGGATAATATAAACATCCTGCCCATTGGAAACCTGTGCTGTCCTGCTTGAATCCTTGGCTGAATTAAATTCAGAGATGAGTGAGGAGCTATGGATTTTGGCTAAAGAATAAAATGTGAGTTCTTTAACATAGGAGATGATCAGAGATAATGAAGTTGATCAGTGAGAGGGAAATTGTCAAATGTTATGTGAAGGAAATTGTTCATGATATTTCCTGGAGCTAAATTTTATGTATAATATACACTTAAATGTAAAAGCAAATATTTAATGATTAAGAGGTTGACAAAGACATCCCATGTATGAGAGTTTGCCCTCTGATCACTCCAGAGAAGATTGTGTTTACTTGGATATTTAGAGAAATAATGAGTTTAAACAGTGTATTACCTATGCTGTTAGCAGAGTATTATTTGAGAAAAGCTATGATTTGTCTAATTATGGACCTCAAATACAGCATGATATATTCCTTGTGTGGATGTTCTTTGTCTTCTTTATATTTGAATTATCTGATTTAAGAATAGCTGATAATAAAAATCTGTATCTGCAAAGGTTTGTAATTATTCCTTTTCAATAGTTAATTCAGGCTCTATTAACACTCTTTTTACACCAGATTTTGATGGAAGTTCCAGAAAAAAAAGAGTTGTTAATACACATTTCTTTTGGGTTATGTAGCTTCAACTGAAAGAACAGCAGCGCTTGGCCTGTGGAGATGTTCTGTATGGAGACTGCATGTGTCTCTGCATGTTTGAGGGGAAGAATCTGTGTGTGTGTGTGTGTGTGTTTCAGTGTACTTTAGTAGCCAATCATATGGATACAAAACCTGGTAATATAAATAGGACACTCAGTACTGAACATAGTACACGGTAAGTTCTGAATAAAACTTACCTATTATTATCCATTTTA
This sequence comes from Canis lupus dingo, assembly GCF_003254725.2. NCBI lineage: Eukaryota > Metazoa > Chordata > Mammalia > Carnivora > Canidae > Canis > Canis lupus. Next base: position 9,856,388 of record NC_064253.1, on the reverse strand, counting down.
AATGATCATATTAACATTTGTAAAGCAAAAGAAACTCACCTTATTTTTTAACTTGCATTGTTTTTATTCACAGAGTAGTTTTTTATCTATTTTTCACAGATCAGTTTTAAAAAGTGATTTATAATCAGATTTTAATAATGGACTCTTTATTAATGTGTATAATGTTAGCAAATATATGTCTTTATAAACATATGCATATATATCTGTATACACACATATAAAATATATTCTACAAATTATAGAACACACTTTAGTCTAAGAATGAGAATATTTCAAATACTGTTTTTTTTTTTTTTTCAAATACCGTTGAAGCTGGTTCTTTGCTACCTCCAGAAACCACTACTTAGCTTTTATCACTTTCTTGCTTTTCATTACATTTTGCTAGGCTACATTAAATGCTAATCAATATATTATCCAGTTGTGTATATTTTAGACATTTTATAAATGGGATACTATTATAGATAGACACATTTATTTTTTATGAAAAATTAACTTCTTGAGATTTAGTCATTTTGATAGGTGTAGCCAGTTTGTATATTTTCCCTAGTGGACAGTACAATACAACCTGTCCCATTAACCGATTAAAGGAAATAAATCATACATACTCTGGCAAGAACATTCAAAATGAGAAATGGAAGAAAATGTCTTTGGTCCATTAACAGGTCTCTACAAATGCTTATTCTATGCTTTTCTTATAGAGTGAAAATATTCCCTTGGGGAAAAAGGCAAATAAAAGAATGTCCTCTAGGTGCACCTCTGTTCAGAATTATTCTGAAGAGAATAACCAGGGCAGTCAGACTGGGAAAAGAGACAAAAGGTATAAAACAGGAAAGAAATAAAGCAATCAACACTGTTACTATTTGTATCTAGGACCGCCTCTTCCGACTATTGCTAGCATGTTTTCTGGCCTTCTCTTTGCTTTTCTTATTGTGAGGTTGGGCTTATTTCTAATTTATTTGTTTCCCCTTTCCTACCCTCATGTTGGTTTGGAAGTTATATATTCTGTGTTTATCAACTTAGTGTTATGCTTGGAATTGAAACATGCACTTTAATTTAGTATTTAAAGTTATACGTTTAACCATATCTAAGTTTGGGCATGATTTTTAACCTTCTTCCCCGAATAATTAAGGCCTTAGGGAAAGCTTTAACCAATTTTCCACTGGTCTTCCTTTACTGTATTTGAGTTATGTCTAGCAATGTTTATGTCTTATCTTTTATTTCTATCTTGCATTTTTGATATTTTCTACATTCAGAGTTCTGCTATGTAGTTTCTTGGCTTATATTTCTTTCTTGTAACCTACAACTTCTTTGTCAGATGATTTTTCTTCTTCCTGAAGTACAAATTTGGAAGTTGTTTTAGCTAAGATCTATTGGTAGTAAACTTGCCCAGCTCTGTTTTATCTAAAAATAGAGTTGCTTAACAATCATTTCTGAAATACAGCTTCACTAGGAATATACTTCTGTACTGAAAGCTGTGTTCAAGATGAACGTCCCGTGCACTCTGGCTTTCTGTATTATTTTAGAAAATTCGTTCTTGGCCTCATTGTCATTTTGTGGGGTATTTGTCTTGTCTGAGAGCATTTAATGATTTCTCTCTGCAGTTAGTGTTGGTAATTTTGCTTCAAATTGTCTAAGCTTTTATTTCTTTTTATTATCTCATTAGAAATTTATCAGACTTATCAAATCTAAGGCTGAGTTTCCTTCAGCAGTTCTAAGCCCATTTCAGGCATTATTATTCTAAATATTGACTCTTTTACATGCCTTTTATTTTCTCTTTTGAATATCTGAGTGGATGTGTATTACAATATCTCACTCTCCCCCTTGGATCTATTACTTTTTCTTACAAAGTTTGATGTCTCTTTGTGCCTCTATCTGGATGATTTCTTCAGATTTGTCAGGCAACTCATGAACATTCTAAGTTGCCTATTCTCCCTTACTGTCCAGTTCACTGGATTTCTAATTTAATTATTACCTTTTTTTTTTCTTAAAGATTTTATTTATTTAATTGGCAGCACAAGTAGAGGGAGCAGCAGGCAGAGGGAAATCAGTTTCCCCACTGAGCAGGGAGCCAGATTCAGGGCTAGATCCCCAAGATCCTGGGATCATGGCTGAGCCGAAGGCAGACACTGAACCAACTGAGCCACCCAGGCACTCCTAAATATTACAGTTAAAAAGAAAACTGCAGGGACACTGGGGTGCCTCAATTGAGCATCAGACTCGATTTCAGCTCAGGTTATGATCTCAGGGTCCTGGGATCCAGCCCCACGCTCAGCTGGGGGTCTGGTTGAGATTTTCTTTCTCCCTCTGCCCCTCCCCCCACTTGCACATGTACACTCTCTTTCTCTCTAAAATAAATGAATGAATGAATAAATGAATGAATCTTAAAAAGAATTAGAGAGAAAGAAAAATGCCGGCCCAAAATGGCATCACTTAGGTTATGGCCCCAAGTCAATAACAAAAGACTTAATACCTAAACTCACTACAGTTTTACCCCACAGAAATGTAACCTATAACCAGTCAGCAAGGGAGTTTCCAAGCACTAGGAAATTTACTGATGGATCACTTCTGTTCCTGTTAGGAGGGTAACCTTGCCTAAAACAATGGATTCTTTGCAAATGATTTTCATCCATGTCCTTTCTCCCTTTAAAAATCTTTCCTTCTCTGTAGCCTCTTGAAGTTCCCCCTACTTGCTAGATGGATGCTGCATGATTCATGAGTTGGCTAATAAAGCCAATTAGATCTTTAAAATGTATTTGGTTGGGCTTTTGTTACTTAAATTTAATGTTACTTAAATAATTTAATGGTACTTAAATGTTTAATGGTACTTACTGTTTAATGTTTCCTTAAATAATTTTTAATGATACTTAAGTAATTTTTTACAAGTTCTGGAATCTTATATGGAACTGCTTATTTTGGTTCCTCGTTCATTCATGAAGTACTCCGAACCTTCTTTTATTTCTTTTGAGCATATCTAAAAGCCTTTAAAAATAATTTATATCTGATCATTTCAGTATATGCAGTTTGCTATGTTAAAATCTGATACTTGCTTTGGTAATATTTTGTCGGTGAGCTGCGGTCTTCATGTGCTCATTAATTTTTGACAGTTTCTGAGCTATGATCAGAACTTATCTGCCCTGGAACTTTATCTGTGGGAATTATTTCAGGGTTTAGGGTTCATCACTCCAAAGATGATTTGTATCCCTGCCAACTACAAAGGGATGCTTTCAATGTAGGCCTGTTGAAATTGTTCCATCCTTTCTGTTTTCGCTTTTGATATTCTGTTTTGGCTTGTTTAAGTCCATATGGAGTTAATTCTAGTCCCTAACTGGAGTAACAATAAATTTGTGGTTGTGTTCTCTCAGCCAAGGTGTTGTTTGGTTTGTTTGTTTGTTTGTTTGTTTGTTTGTTTTCTCTGGTTGTGCTCCTATAGAGCTAGGCCAGAAACAAGTTCATTAACTGTGAAACTAGACTTCATTTCATTCAGTGAAACAGTCACAACTGTAGGCCTGTGGATTCCTCGGTCTGACAAACTTTCCTGTGTATACCACAGTTTATGTACCTGATAAAGTTTTAGTCCTAAGAAGTCCAAATCGTAGGTTCCCTGAAATGCATGCCAGTTCCACCACTTTCTTAGAATTATTATTTTCTCATGGTTTCTGTTCTTCAGTATTTCTCTTAGTTGCCCACAGCTCAATCATGCATTGTAAGAAAAATGTTTTTGGTATTTTATGCAAACTTGTAGTTATTTTATTTGAGGATATTTCTCAAAAATGTGAGGAAGGTTAAAAAATATTACTTCCAGAGGCTTACTTGTATTCAGGACTGTTTTATAAGTTATATAACACAGAGGATATAAATTGTTTAGAATTTTCTTTTATTTAGATTTTAGCACTTGAACTAAGGACCAAGAAAATATCTTCATCATTTTTTAATGTATATTCGTGTATACACACACACACACACACACACACAATCCAAGTGAATAATAAATTCTATTTTTGGACTAATTTTTTAAAAAGATTTTATTCATTTATTTGAGAGTGAGAAGAAACATGAGTGAGAGAGGAGCAGAGGGAGAGAGAGAAGGAGGTTCACTGTTGAGCAGGGGGTCCAAAGCAGGGCTCACTCCCAGGACTCTCAGATCAGGACCTGAGCCAAAGGCAGACACCTAACTGACTAATAGTCCTGTATTTTTGGAACTTCTTCTTAAAAGAGAAAATTGAGTGTAAAAATGTACTTGTCTATGTATTTATTTTCAGAATTGCTAATAACATTTAAAGTGAAAGCATTTCAAATGCTCAGCAAAGAAAGTTACCATGATGCATCTGTGAACCAACTATGTTTCTGCTTAATAATTATAATGTAGAAATACTTCTTTGTGACCACCTATTGTTGATGAAAAATAAAATACATACAAAATAGGACAATAGTTTATTAAGAGAGCCTATCTCTGCAGAGAAAAACAGTAATATCATACCAAGAATGTTCATGATTGTTCATGTTCTTTAAGAAGTTGTTGCACATTTGTTTTCTTCACTCTGATTATTTATGTTTTACCCATTTTGTAAAACAAACTTGCAAAACTCATCCGAAATAAATATAGGACTTAAAAACACACACACATAGTGAAGTAGTCTGGGCAGATCAGAGTTAAGGGCCCACAGAAAAGTTAAGAGGTAACATTGATTAGGCACCTGCCAGTTGTAGCCAGGATACAGTGCCATAAACACCGCATTGTCTCCAGCCCTTTGAGGACAGAATTTTATTACCAGTTTTAAAACAGCATGAGTTTCAAGGACCATACAAACCATACAAAACCATATAACATGTAAGAAACAGGGCACATGAATTCTAATGTAAATTTACATTTAGTCTATTATTTTAAATATAAAAATTTATCTTTATACAAATTGCCTTTATGTATAAGTAGTGTCTTATAATTAGATAGTGTTGAAGGTATTGTTTTGCCATTATTCTCTGTGACTGGTGAGTTAAAATCTAGTTTTTAAAAAAGTGTTACAGATTTGGATTAAGTAGATTAACTGATTTTGGCCAAAGATGAGTCCGGGGGGATGATATGAATATGTGAAATGAATTTCTTACAGTCATATGCCTTTTGTAAAAATAACTTGTGTTTCTTATTTATTCAAAGACAAAAGGGAGTCTTTAATAACCAAGAATGCAAGCCTGAGCATGTGAGGGTTTCAGCTGTGAGTGCTAAGATGGTGTCTGGAGTTATGTCAGGGAATTGGCTTCTGCAAAGTGATTTCACTGCTTTGAAATGGGTCCCCTGACTGGAGAGTGTTTGGAAATATTATCTGTAGCACATGGGGCATATTTGGTTAAAAATGAGGAATCTCAAAAACAAGCGTCTTCAGATTTATTTTTTCATGACTTCAGAGTATGGGTATTGAGCCATTCTATTGAGCAAAAAGGCAAAGTTGAAATACACGCTGCATATTGGCTACTACAGTGTTATTAGTAAGAAATGTCATAACAAAACTATACAGTGACCCAGTGTAGATAACACGATAATCTTATCATTATACTAACAAAAAATATATGTATTTGAAATTTCTCTGATTCTATCTTTCTAACGAAAATGGGAGCTTGTGGAAGTCCTTCATACTTTTCCGAAGATACTTCTCGGGTGTTCAAGTTCTTTTTACTGACAGTAAATTTGGCAGTCCAGTCACTGTAAACCAGCCCTCCAAGTCTTTTAGATACAGGAACTAGAGAGTTCCCTTGATACTAGGTAAATAACAGGTGCTGATGTCTGACAGGCTAAGTGGCAGCCTCTCAACAATTTACTTCTGCTATTCCTGAGAGTGACAGGAAGTTATAACTCAGCTTCTGTGGCACACAATCTGTCTTCCTGGACCAAGAGGGCTTTGTGCTGTTGCTCAATGGGCTGGCAGGTGAGCATACTGTCCTCTTGCTCCCTGAGGATCCTTTTCCCTTCTGTCTCCTCATCTGGCATGGTGTCACTCTTTCCTACAGCCTCCCCAGGTGGGCCTGATTAGGACAGGCTTCTCAAATGCTCAGAATTGTTTTCTGGGTTATCCAATGGATAGTAATATCATCTCACCTGGGGAATAATTCAGGGCAAGGCATGGTCCAGTGTAGGGAAGCCAGGATGATTTTCTTCATCTTTACTTCTTCCTAGCAAAGTCCATTCCTAAATATTGATTGTGACTCAATGTCGTCTTTTGACAAAAGAGTTTCATGTCTCAAATTTTCAAACAAAAGAAAATCAAATAAGATTTATAGCTAATTTAATTTGATTTTTATAGATAATGTAGATTGTAGATAGATGTAGATGATGTTCTCTAAATCAGGATATCTGGTAGGCTAATTTTATATTACAAAATTGTTTTGATCTTTATAGGTGCTATATATGGTACAATAAATTCATAAATACAGATCATTTGAATAATTTATTTTAGTATTTTGAAGATTATGTAAAGAAGAGGTGCTAACTTAAAGAATATTAACACAGGGGTGCCTGGATGGCTCAGTTAGTTAAGTGTCTGACTCTTGATTTCAGCTCAGGTCATGATCTCAGGATCCTGGAATCCAGCCCTGAGGTGGCTCCCCGCTCAGTGAGGAGTCTGCTTGAAAATTCTCTCTTCCTCTCCCTCTGCTTCTCCCACCACTTTCTCACACTCTGTCTCTAAAATAAATAAATAAATCTTTAAAAAAGAAAAGAATACTAACACAAACCCAATTTGGTATCACTTTATACATTTCAAAACTCCGTAAATTTATCTAGACTATAACTAGAATGCCACATATCTTTTTAAAATACTTTATTTGTTTAACAGAAAGAGAGAGAGAGCGCGCACAAGCAGGGGGCACGGTAGGCAGAGGGAGAAGGAGAAGGAGACTTCCTGCTTAGCAGGGAGCCCTATGTAGGACTTGATCCCAGGACACCAGGATCATGATCTGAGCTAAAGGCACATACTTAACCAATTGAGCCACCCAAACACTCAGAATGCCACATATTTCCTTGAATATGCTACAAAATTTCTTTAAAGTGTTTGTAGGAATTTTATTCTATAGTACAGATGAACAAGGTGTTAAATCACTGACAGAAAGCTCATACTTCCCAGTCAGGTTACTAGGAATTCTATAGGCTGGTGTCATTATGTTGCTCCACTGTTTGAGTTTTCCTAAAATATGTGTCGGAAGGTATTGCCTCAGTCTACCAAATGGTGTGCATGTTCCCGTATTCACGTTATGGCCATGTTTCATCTCCCCAAAGTGATGTAAGACCTAAAACTGAGGCCCAATATTAAATGCTATTAGGAAGGCTTGAAACGGCCCAACTACAAGTTTACCTCTCCATTATGCTTCCACAGATAAAGCCCATCATCAGACAATCTCCTTATCAAAGGAGGCACAATTTCTATTTATTCCCAAGTAGTGGGGCTCAGTGTTCTACCATCCACAGAATGATTCAAGCAAACCAACTGTTTCCTCCCACATCAAAGCCTGCCTCCCAGGTCCCCTGCTTGTTTCTTTGTTCCCAAGAGTAATCCCAAGTGTGTGGCCTTCCATAACATGCCCTGTCCTCCCCAGGCTGTGTGTATATAAGATTAATAACCTGCATGGATCTCATCTGTTCACTGTTGCTTGTTGTGAGTTGCTTTACCCCATAACCCTAGCATGAGTATCCCTCATTAGCAGAATGCGTAGATTGTGACTAATGCATTCTTTGTCCACACATCCTTTATGCTCATTTATCATTATTGTTCTTCCTTTTAAAAGAAATCGTCTTCACACAGTGTAAGACACAATCATCTGTCTTCTCAGATACCAAATAAGTCCCACACCCCTACTTTGAGTCCTTGTAATGTACTACCTGGTCTCAGTTTGGGACCAATATGACATTGTGTCTCCTTATTGCATTGAGCTTGTAATATCTTTGAGACCAGTCATTGGGTCTATTGCTTCTCTGTTCTGCACAGTTCTTTAAATTGAATATTTAATCAGCTCTTGTAGAACCAAACTGATTTGGGGATAATAAAGCCAGATGGTTTATTTCTTACCCTGGACCTTGCCTTCACTTCTAATCTGAGCCATCTTTTTTTTTTTTTTTTTTTTTTTAATCTTACTTCTGCATCATGGGTGTAAAATATTCTCCATGCTGCCAGAAAAGACTTTTTAAAAATACCTGAAAGTGTATATTCCATTGCTAATACATTAACTGGATTTCAAAATTGCATTTTGAATATTAGGGACAGAATAGTTTGGTGTTATAAATGAATATTTGGTTCATTATCGTTTTTAGTTTTTTCTCTAGACTCTTTTTCTCTCATTGGCTCCAGATTTCATTTCTTAATTATGTGCAAACACCAGGCTGAGTCCCTAAAGTATATCTATTTTTCTACATGCTTTCCCTAGGTGAATACATCTTGCATTTAGTCTCAGCACTTCCTTTATAGTGAGGAGCCCCAACCGCCTACCTGAAATGGTAGTTTCATATCCACTTTATATATAGATATATGCAAGGATGTAACACAGGTAAAGTCTTCCTTGCAGGGGTGCCTGGATTGCTCAGTCCATTAAACATACAATTCTGGATTTTGGCTCAGGTCAGGATCTCAGGGTCATGAGATTGAGCCCCAATTCGGGCTCTGCACTGGTGTGGAGCCTGCCTAAGACTTTTTGTCTCCCTCTGCCCCTTCCCTTCAAAAAATATCTTCCTTCCAGAATTTACTCTTATTTCCTTTTATATAGCTTGTCTCTCATTTTCTGAATTTTCAGCCAGAACCTAACCACTTTGCTAGTTATGTAGCCTAAAACTTTGAAATTATCTCTGATTCTTGATTTGCCTTTTGTTTTATATACTATTACATGAACAGTGAAACTTATTGGAGTAAAAACAAAGACTGGAAAACAAGATTTATTTGGGGATTTATTCAAGATTTATTGCTCCTTTCTGTTTCACACGTAGGAGTTATTGGAAGGCAGAATATAATTGACCCTGGAACAACATGGGGAGTAGAGGCACAGACCTTCACAGTCAAAAAATCCACATGTATATTTTGACTCTTCAAAAGTTAACTACTAATAACCTATACTGTTATTCAGAAGCCTTACTGATATACTGATACTATAGTCAACTAACATATATTATATACTACATGTATTCTATACTACATTTTTACAGTGAACAAAGAGAAATGTTACCAAAAAATCATAAGAAAATACATGTACAGTGTTGTACTGTATTTATTGAAAAGCTTCTGTGTATAAATGGACCAGTGGAGCTCAAACCTAGTATTATTCAAGGGTCAACTGCATATATTTTATTTATTTACATACAGTGTTTTCATTCACTCACACGTGGATGCCTGGGAACAAGGAGAAAGGAAAAGTTATTATTTTTGTGTTATTTTCGTTTGTCAACTCAAGTAAGCTTCCTTGATTTGATATGATTTGCAAAGCAATTTTAGTCAAATGTGAAAACTATTTAGTTTTTATAAGCTCCCATCTCCCTAAAATTAATTGTGCTTCTTCAAGGAAGAGTAGTAATTACTGTAATTAAACTAGGTTTCATTAATAAAACAGAAAATAAGGATGATAATAATAATAAGCAGGGATTTGGTTTATTTTCTTAGATTTATTTTGAAATGACTGGAAAACAAGATATTCATAGAATCATTTTTGGTATCCTTTTTGTCTTCTTTATTGGCAACCAGGGAACTAGCAGTCAACTAGAAAGCATAGATAGAATATGGACAAATTTGAAATGGAACAAGGTTGTATCTGTGAAATGCAATTTATTTTTTTTAATTTTTATTTATTTATGATAGTCACAGAGAGAGAGGCAGAGACACAGGCAGAGGGAGAAGCAGGCTCCATGCATCGGGAGCCCGATGTGGGATTCGATCCCGGGTCTCCCGGATCACGCCCTGGGCCAAAGGCAGGCGCCAAACCGCTGCGCCACCCAGGGATCCGTGAAGTGCAATTTAAAGCGTGACATTATTTTGCCAAGCTTGTCTTCTCAGAAGCAAGCACAAGAGTCCATACACAAATATGCCAATGGTAGAGACTTTGCTTTATGAGACTTGCAAATCTCATAAGGAACTCACACATGTATCTCAAAAGCAAGTTAATGATTTTAACATAATTTCATTGGAATGTATCTGCAGCAATGTTTCCAATTATCAAGTGTGAATCGTGTTCTCTGTTTCATTACTGAAAAGTGTCTGCAACATAAAAAGTATGTAATAAACTTTTTTTCAGGGATTAAACGTTACACTTGTGAATGCACAAAGTTAATTTGATAAATAATTTAATAAATTTCAAAGGAACACGTAAGATAGATTTTTCTACAGAGAGGAAATCTTTAAGGGCACCTATTTCCTATGATTGCTTGGAGATAATTAGGAATTAGAATAAAGTGTTATTTATTCAGCATTAGTTTTATTCACGACTTTACAATTGAATCATGGACTTTAGTAATATGTCTCCAAGGAAAACAGAATGGATCATTTAGAGAAAGTATCTGAAGAAATATTTTAGGAATATTGAGAATAGCAAAAATAATCACAAAATCATTGAATCAAAGAACAGGATTAATCTTTCTTTATTTCACTTTTTCTTTCTCTCTTTCTCTTTTTCTTTCTTTCTTTTTCTTTGTTTTAAACTATGGATTACTGATAAAATTGAAAACAAAATGAAGACTGAATTTGAGAACTTCCCAAACAGACAAAACCATTTAAGCCATATAAACAAAATTAAATCTATCCTATTCCATGAATACAAGCAAAACTTAGATTATTTCTTGTAAAAGCCTCCGATAATCATAAAAGAAACTTCAGTAGTCTTCCTGAAAATGGTGTGAGATAATCCCTTTTAACCAATCCCCTACTGTATGGAAACCCCCACTGTAATAACATCATTCTGAAGGGAAGACAACTTAATTATTTTCACTTTTTTAAAGATTATTTATTTGAGAGAGAGAGAGTGTGTGTGCAAGCACGCAAGTGTAGGGGGAGAGGCAGAGGGAGAACCCTGCAGCCAACTCCTCATTGAGCAGAAGACCCAAAGGGGACTCAATCCCAGGACCCTGAGATCATGACCTGAAATCAAGAGCTGGCTGCTTAACTGATTGAGCCACTCAGGCTCCCTGTCATTTTCACTGTAGAAGCTTTGTTGTAACTTCATTCCCCTTGATATTATCCTCTGAATGTGAAGGCTCCCAGTTTGGGAAGTGTTATTTCATGCACAGTAAACTTTTATTAAACATTATTTTCAGAACTATAGATTCCAGGGTAAATCTCTCTTGGATCTTAGCTCTTCCCTCTTTGTGTTTTGAACTCCTGGACGTTATTATGCAAACCTGCATTTTCTTTATTGAAGTGCATTGGTAAATTACCTTATTCTGTTCAAAAGGGAGGAAAACGCATGATTCCCTGTGTTTTAGAATAGCTGTTAAGAAATAGCCCCCATAGTGAAAATGTCTTAGGGAACCTAAAGAGGAAGATGATATAAAACTAGTCTGCAATTTTCCTCAAAAATTCCTGCTTCCTATATGTGTGCCCACCTATGGACCAGGGTCTTGTGCCTTTTTGGAAAATGGTTGAACTTTTGGACAATTTGGAATTATAGTGGCTACTTTGGGAAATCTTTAACTTAAGACAACCCACCTGTGGAGGAACTCTTTCGACAAGAGAATCTCAAACCTCTGTGAGACAATGGAACACGTTCTTTGATTGGATTGCAGAAACTTATCAGACAAAATGACTCCAAAAATCTTTAAAAGAATCCTTGCAGCATTCACGTGACCTTAACTGAGTCCATCTACCAGAAATACAATTTGGATTCTGCTCTTGTTCAACTTTGTATTATTTACCTGAGACATGATTAAAATTGTAAAGCAAAAGCTATGTGATCTCTGTGTCTGTATGTATGTTTATGTATATGTGTGTATGTGTATTATGTATGTGTATACTTTTAAGAATTCTATTTAAGGGATCCCTGGGTGGCGCAGCGGTTTAGCGCCGGCCTTTGGCCCAGGGCACGATCCTGGAGACCCGGGATCGAATCCCACGTCGGGCTCCCAGTGCATGGAGCCTGCTTCTCCCTCTGCCTATGTCTCTGCCTCTCTCTCTCTCTCACTGTGTGCCTATCATAAATAAATACAAATTAAAAAAAAAAGAGTTCTATTTAATTGGTGTAAAGAAAAATACTCATAAAATATTACTAAAACTTTCAGAAGTATAAAAACTAATCCAAATGTTTTTCAAGTTCATGTGATCTGCGATAATTTTTGATAAATAAAAACTAATTTCATTTTGTTGATTTAATAAAAACAGGCATGTTCTCAGAATTGTCAGTATTTTGTTTTAATTTTTTTTTAATTTTAATTTATTTATGATAGTTACAGAGAGAGAAAGCGAGAGAGAGAGAGGCAGAGACACAAGCAGGTTCCATGCACCAGGAGCCCAACGTGGGATTCGATCCCGGGTCTCCAGGATCGCGCCCTAGGCCAAAGGCAGGCGCGAAACCGCTGCGCCACCCAGGGATCCCTGTCAGTATTAAATATAATACAAGCATATAACTATCTTTATCTCTGTATCAATCTCTTTGTCCATATGCCTATTTATTTGTTCATTCCTTGCTTTAATTTAAAAACTACCACAACAAATTATATATAATAGTGAAGTGTATCCCCTAAGTATTTGGAGGAACAAGTAGTTGTAGAAAGGACAGGTCATTAGGGGAGTCCCTATATTTTTCATTACTCTCAAACTTTTACAATAGAAGTACATTATCTTTACAATAATACAGATATAAACAACTTAAAACAACCAAATCATCATTTCACTAAAGAATTGTTAAAAGTAAACAAAAGAGGGGCACCTGGGTGCCTCAGTGCTGAGTGCCTGCCTTCAGCTAAGGGCATGATCCTGTGGTTCCCGGATCGAGTCCTATATCAAGCTCCCTGCCTGGAGCCTGCTTCCTACGTCTGCCTCTGTCTCTGCCTCTCTCTGTGTGTCTCACATGAATAAATAAATAAAATCTTTTAAAAAAATAAAATAAACAAAAGAAAGCAAATGGAGAAATCCAAATAATGCATCATAAAGGCAGTGAAAATGAAAAGTTAAACCCAGAGCTTTTTATTTGAGAACACCAATAAGTGGACAAGAAATATATATAAAAATAGAGTTGAATATGATGCTCCTATAACAGAAAAGATTATTAAAGTAAATGAACAAATACTGTTTTGTAGTAGCAAACACACTGTACTCATCCTGTAAATTTGTTTTGTGTTTATTTAGAAAGATCATAGAAGGCCCTTTTTACTGACAATAGCCCTAAGACATGTAGCATACGTAATAGTTTTAAGATAAATAATGAAAAGTCAGTAATGCAGAAATTCAATCCAGTTAGAAGTTGTAATCTCAGGGATGCCTGGGTGCTCAGTGGTTGAGCGCCTGCCTGCCTTTGGCTCAAGTTGTGATTCAGAGTCCTGGGACTGAATCCCGCATAGGCTCCCTGCAGGGAGCCTGCTTTTCCCTCTGCCTATGTCTCTGCCTCTGTGTGTCTCTGTGTCTGTGTCTCTCATGAATAAATAAATAAAATCTTTTAAAAACAAATAAATAGATAAATAAATAAAATCTTTTTTAAAAAAGAAGTTGAAATTTCAGAACTACACAATTAGTACCTGCTAATGGTTCTAATTTTGAGGCAGAAGAAAACTATATGCATTTTAATTCATGAAGACTCAAATAATCCTGAAAATTGGCACCATATAAATCTCAACAAATTCTGAATCATATATAAGTAGAATGTGCAGGAAAAGAAAAGTTTACAACACAGTTTTTCACCTTTTGATCCATTTATAATGATTGCAGGCATTCAAACCACACATACTTAAATTGGTTTTTGCATCATGGGAGGCTCAGCTGAGGAAGCTCATACTCCAAGGGTGCATCTGAATCTGAATAATATCTTTATGTAACCCAGATGGTTAGATTGCAAATAGCCTACCTGGAACACTGAGGACACATGCAAACCAGATCCATCTGGGCTAAGCTCAGCTGTTGGCACAGATACAACAACAGGGAATACCATTTCCCAAGGTGGCAACTGACTAGCGCAGGTTGAACGATGTAATGGATAATCTAAATAATTGGTAGTAGCTACACGCTTTTGTTTGAATTACTTATTTGGCTGAGTTTTTTTTATTGTGTTTTGTTTTCATGATGTACTGTGAAGTACTGTTATGCCCAATTAACTTAGATTGCCAGTTCTTTTTTTTTTTTATTTTTTTTAACTGTTGAGACCAGGCACCCAGGTCTATAAGTGATTTCTTTATTCTTGGTGTACCTCTTAAGGTCTTAGCGAGCTTATTCTGTCAGTAATCAAAGATGGAAGAAAGCTTCTAACAAGAGGCTGAGCAAGATTTATGCTGAGGTAGGAGTATTAACAGAGCGAGTTTAGAGTACTGATAGTAGTGTAATCACATTTGTTATGGATCACTCTGGGCCAACTGCCGGAACAATGTATGGAAGAAGCAGGGCTGCTAAGAGTCATGGCAGTACTTCCAGATGAAGCATCTGAAGCTATTTCTAGGACAGGTGTCACAGATTTTAGTCATCAAAGTCTTACATGGGGGGGACAATATAAGAGTCATTAAAGCTAGTCTATCAACAAGATGAATTCTCTGCTATTCTGTAGACCGTGAGTGTTGTTATCACCTGCAAACTTATTGCAAATGCAGGATCCTAAGTCCAAGCCCAGACCTACTCCATCAGAATCTGAAATATTAAAACTTGTCCAGATTATGTACATGTCTATTAAAAGTATGAGTGTAGTCCTATATATCTAATATGCAGCAGATATTTGGCTCATACCACCAAAAACTTTTTGAAGCTTCCACTGATTATTCTTCATTCATTTGCCAACCAATAATTAAATGTCTAAGATCAGTTCTCTGATCTTAGCACCATTAACAATAGCACACGCTCCTTCTAGAGCCTGTTTTCCCAAAACATATAGATACGTGAATTAGTTGCTTTCCTTTTCCCATTTCAACTGGCAGTGATGCTAGGTTTCAGGATATGTGTACTTTGACTTGTGGCAATGTTATTTTTTCTCCCTGTTCAGAAAATATAGCACTTTGCTAGCTTATTGCTTCATTTGGAAAATACTTTTCAGTTGTATGTGTCTGTTTAATTTCCTCAATGCTACTATCAGAATGCTTTTGAAGAAAGTTGGGTTTGGCCTGAGTCAGCAAGGGTTAAGAGGTTTTAGCACATGTTTCTTGGTCAGGACCCACCCAGTGGGTCAGACTGTGCAAAGGAAATTATTGTGTGAGTCCTTCAGGGAAAGTGACCTCACCTACAAACCATGAGTCTGAAGGCAATGCAGATGACATGACAATATACAGATCTGTTGTTACTGGTACCTGTACTTGCAAGTTGGCCAACGTCTTGAGGCAAGACAAGCAATTTCTTTGGCTTCTAAGTTGCTCTGTTTTGAATGCTCTTCACACTTTTGAGGGGGGGGGGCAAAATTCTTTTCAGGGGATTTAATTTAATTTAATTTTTTATATTTTTAAAGATTTTATTTATTTGTTCATGAGAGACACACAAAGAGCCGAGACACAGGTAGAGGGACAAGCAAGCTCCCTGTGGGGAGCCCGATATGGTACTCGATCCATGGATCCACTGGCCAGCATAGGGCTCTCTGCTCAATGGAGAATCCTCTCCTTCTCACTCTGCCTGCCACTCCCCCTCTTGTGTTCTCTCTTTCTGTCAAATAAATAAATAAAAATCTTTAAAAAAAAATAAGAAGACTGAATCTTTTAAAATGGGCTTCTGGTAAACTTATGCAAAGATAACATACTTGCTAAACCAGGACACAAAGCAAATGTGTGATCTGATCTAGGTGCAAATGCTTTCTTCTGAGGCTGTTCCTTATCTAACATTCTTGAACACATAGGTCAGACACACCCTGTCCGGTGTTTTTGATTCCAAGACATGGAGAAATTTGAGAGACACATGAAGAATTGTCTCCCAATTCATAAATGCCAGCATTTGAGGAATTCCCTAGAACTCCCATTTAACTTGTTGCATGTTCATGGGTAAAAGTGCTATTTATCACTCAAGACAAGTAGCTTTAGAGTTGATTTTCAATTTTAATGGTATTTAAATAATTATAGTAATTATCTCAGCAATATTTTACCCCAAACTTTGAAAGCAGATTACAGATGTCAGTGAATGTAACAACACTCAGAAAAAGGATTTTTAGGCTTTTAAAAATCACCCACCATATAGAAAATTTTAACACATCTTATTTTTATAAAATGAGTTAGATTAGTATTGGCAAACAATGTCCCATAGGCTAAATCAGGCCCACTGCTGGTTTTTGTAAACCAATTCTTTTAAAAATACAACCGGACACATTTGTTATATATTATCTATGGCTTCTTTTGCACTAGAATGGTAGAGGTAAGTAGTTGTGACAGAGAATGCATGGCACATGGAGCCTAAGATATTTACTGTGCAACTGTTTACTGAAAACTTTGATGATTTCTGATCTAGAAGCCACAAGAACCAAATAATAATAGAAATTAGAATATTTCAGTTAGTTAATTTTTTAAAAAATGTTTTATTGATTTATTCATGAGAGACACAAAGAGGCAGAGACATAGGCAGAGGGAGAAGCAGGCTCCCCGTGGGCAGCCTGATACAGAACTGGATCCCAGAATCCTGGGATCATGACCTGAGCCAAAGGCAGATACTCAAAAACTGAGCCACCCAGGTGCCCCAGGTCCGCAGTCTTTCTGATTATTTTAGGAAATAGGAGATAACTAAAAATAGAGCTTAACAAATGACACATAGTCAGTGAGAAATACTGGTCAGTAACTGACGTGGGCAGAAGGGTCCATTTATAGCAGCTCTAGAAAGGAGATGAGACCCAAGCATTAAAATCCAGTTGAAAAAAAAAAAAAAAGCCAGTTGCTTTGATTTCAACATTCCTTGACTAGAACTAGTAATAATAATGCAATTTAGTTTTGTCCCTTATCCTCTTTAAATAATCTGCTCTGTGTTTCTTTATTTATTACTGTGTTCTGCTTTGTTCATGTTGTCTAGCTTTGTCATCTATATTCCCAAATAATACCCTTGAGGATAAAAACCTTATCTGTGAAACTTATTTTCACATGACACTGCAAACAAATATCTATGTGATAAACTCATGTGTGAAAACAGTGAAATGGCATAGAAAAGTCTGTATTGGGCATCATTAGTTTGAAAGAGCTCTTAGTCCTATTGTGTTAGTAGCATAAGCTAAACCATAGATACAAACTGTTGATAGACTCAAACACAATAAAATTTCTCATTTGCAAAAATATTTCAGCACAAGTGTTACTGGTTGACTATTGGCTTCTCTCCGCTTGTCTTTGAAGATGGCTCCTCCCATCTTGTCAATTCCTCATCTCCCATGTGATCATCCTTTTCTGCATCTGTAAGAACAGGGGAAGACAAAGGAGGGCTCAGACCTGCTTCTTCCAAGTCTTACCCAGAAATGATACTCATCACTTCTGCTTACATTCCATTTGCCAGGACTCTGCCACACAGCCAACTTTATGTATGTGCAAGGCACACCGCGGATGCCTTTCAGTTGGATGCCCAGGAAGAAGAGAAAGTCAATTTGTGGTAAATAGGCAGGAGTTTCTTCCTTAGCCAACATCAAGGCGGCTCATTTTTCAAGTCTAAATCTCTGCAATTATGATACCGTTTTCTCTGACATATACCTGTACTCTATGTACTTTTGAAACAGACTAAGCTTGAGTTGACAGCCACCAAATAGCTTTGAAAGCCTCAGCTGAAAGAAATACTATTTCTAGAAGCTTCTGTGCAAACCTTCCTTTCCTCCAGGGTTCTGGAGGGTAATGGAGGTTCTTAATCAGGGCTGATTTTTGCCTTCCCTGCAGGGAATATGTGGCGATGTTTAGGTGCATTTTAGGTTGACACAGTGAGGGAATAGAGTTACTGACATGGGGTGAGTGGAGGCCAGAGATCCTGATAAATATTCTCAAATGTATGCTCTCCACAACAAATAAATAGCAGGCTCAAAATATTAACAGGAAGTTGAAAAACTGTCAGTGAATTATATTATGGTGTACTGATATGTTGGACACAGTGTATTATATTGATTACTCAATAGTTTATATTCTGATGTGATACCTTTAAACTCTATTGATGGATGTTACAAAAACCTATGCAGTTCATCCTATTTATTATAAGGAAGGTGTATTACACAGTGTTAATTCTTTGAAGAGTGGTAGTAAAGATCTCTCTCTCTCTTTCTCTCTCTCTCTATCTCATGAGTGTCAAAAGTAAAATCAGGAACATCAATTTCTTCCTACTTTATAGATACTTCTTTTTTTTTAAGTTTCTATAAATTTATTTTTCATTGGTGTTCAATTTGCCAACATATAGAATAACACCCAGTGTTCATCCCGTCAAGTGACCACCTCAGTGCCCATCACCCAGTCACCCCCACCCCCCGCCCACCTCCCCTTCCTCCACCCCTAGTTCGTTTCCCAGAGTTAGGAGTCTTTCATGTTCTGTCTCCCTTTCTGATATTTCCCACTCATGATACTTCTATGATAAATCATATTTCACCATTTTTCTTGGCTATAGAAAATTTAGAGTCAAACAGGTGAACGACCTTTGAATGGAATGCATAACTTGAAGGAGTTATGCATATGAATGTATAAGTTTAACCACTTGCTTTCTTTTCAATCCCCTCAGTGTCTCTCTCACTCTCTCTGTGTATACTTAATACATACCTGGATTTACATTGCCTTCTAAACATTCTTGTCACATTAAATCAACTTCTTACTCATTGTTTAAAAAAATTATTTATTTATCTTAGAGAGAGAGCACAAAAGAGAGTGAGAGAGGGCATGCGGGTGGGAGGAGCAGAGGGAGAAGAAGGGAGAGAATCCAAGCAGATTGTGTGCTGAGCGTGGAGTCTGACACTGGGCTTAATCTCATGGGTCTGAGATCATGACCTGAGTAGAAACCAAGAGTTGGATTCTTAACCAACTCTCTCCAGATGCCCCAATTTTCTTACTCATTTTAAGTGTATTTTATCAGGCCATATTTTTCATGTATTTTCAAGAATCATTCCTAAAGCATGTTTAGAAAATAGATGAATTAACTAAAAAATAATAATAAAGGAGCCCCATTCTTTTGAAGATTTTATTTATTTATTCATGAGACAGAGAGAGAGAGAGAGAGAGAGAGAGGCAGAGACACAAGCAGAGGGAGAAGCAGGCTCCATGCAGGGAGCCGGACGTGGGACTCGATCCTGGGTCTCCGGGATCACACCCTGGGCTGAAGGTGACGCTAAACCGCTGAGCCACCGGGGCTGCCCAAGGAGCCCCATTCTTATACCATTTGCATTTCTTGGTAAATAATAGCTGATGTAAGTTGACTTGTCTAATATCCCTTAGCAGGATCAGGAGATGAGAAAAACTGGATACAATCAACATGTGATTTGATTCTGGACAGACTCAAAGTGGTAACGTGGGATCTAGAAAAACATCTGGTTGGTTGGGGATGCAATTCCTAATTATGCAGAATTTAGTGACATATGTCCCCAAGTGATTCCACAAAAAATGCCCCCTGCTCCCAATCAATTATTTCTCTGCTTTTATTGAGTAAAATATCTGAGCTTCAATCAAGGTCGATATTTACTTTGTCATCTGAGACTCATAAACTACTCTTTAGTATGCACCAAATTAAATTAAATGTCTTCATTTTAACATATACTCTTACAGTTGTCATAATTATCAGATACTTTTTCAACATTCTCTGAAGTAGTTGATGCTTTAATGCTCTTCTGAAAAATTCCATGGACTTATATAACCTTATGAATTATTGAAAGTATGTGTGGCTCTACAAATACAAATATTTTAAGCTGTTCATGATTTGCTGTTTAATTGAAATCCAAGGGCTATTTCCAAAATGTTCTAGGTTTTATTTAAAAAATACAAGCTGTCTTTTGAGGTATTTATATACATTTTAAACTAAAATTCACAAACTGGCAGGCTGTTTTCTTTGGCCTGCGTAGCACTTTAATTTTTAAGATTATTTGGTATCTTTTAAAAATTGACATATTTCTGGCAGGATAATCAGATATGTTAGGGCTCGTATTTCCAGATGGCATCAATCATCCTTCAGTTAATCATACCTGTCCTCTTTCCATTTAACCACAGGCAAACCCTGCCAAGTTCACTTATTTCATTGCCTTCCTGGCCCCTGAAGATATCTCTTCTTGTGACTCACTCCCCACCCCCATGATCACAAATTTAAAAATGGCAGATACATTTTGAATACTGAATCCTGGATCATCATTTTTTCTGGCCTGTCTGTGAGTGCTGGTGAGTGCTGACAGCCATGCTGTGGAGAGCTGCGATTCTATTTCTGATTTTTTTTTTTTTTTCCTGCAGTAAACAAAATTTCCAGCCTGGGCACAATGTGCTTGGTTCTCTAAGATGTCTCAAAAATACATCTTTCTGACTATAAATGATATACTTTTGGTCTCTCTCCAGGCTTCTCTCTCAGAATTAACATCCACTAAATGAGAGTGAAGCTCCAGAGTTTATAGGTGTCCTCTGATCATAAATCTTTTCACCTTTTAGTAGTAATTTCCAAAAGGATCATGGAAAACCTTTCTAGATGACTCAGAGAAGAATGCACAGCTGTTGCAGAAGATGAGGGTAGGGAGTTTAGATCAATGAGAACTTTGTGGCCAAATCATTTGGCAGCCTGTAAATATGATCACTTGATTTTATTTATATCCTATCTACATATTCAAGGAAAATTTCACCTTAAGAGAATACATAATGTGGAAAATTGCAAAACTTAATAATCTAAAAAAAACCCTGATGGCTGTTTCAGATGAAGTCCAGAGCAATGCTTAAAAATCTAGCTGTAATAACCCATATGTTTTGATGCATGAGCCAAAAATTAGACTCCTACATTCTCAAAGGCAATCATACAAGGGGAAACCTGTTTCAGGATATAATCCTGAATGTCTTGGAGATACAAATAAAGTGATCTCACACAAAATTTTTTAAGTGTTACGTAGAGAGTGGGGAGAATTTATCCTAGTGGTCTGCATGGACGAACTGTGTTGATACCAAAATATGGGTATGAAATGAAAGACACAGAGGATGGGACCTTGTAGTAAGCACCCAGATCGGAGTGATGGCCACAAGCATGGGAAGGATGTTCACTTCTCTGGCCTCCGTCTGGGCACCCACACCCAGATGCCACCCACCAGTGGGTTGTAGGGGAGAGCTGGCAGCAGGCAATACCTCCCCACTCATCCTAGCTGTGCCATCTCCTCTGTGATGGTGTTCTCAGTCTGCCTGCCCTACTCACTCTCCCTGTCCCCAGGCCAGAGGGCAGAGCACAGCTTCCCTACATTCCCAGGACACTCCCAGGCTTGGGGTTCTTCTGTAGATTTGTAGAGGGAAGCCACAGGGAGGGGATCCCACTCTCCCATCACCCCCACCAGAAAATTCCATGTCCTATATATAAGTACTAATTCAATAGGACCATTTGTTTTTCTGACCTTTGACATGAAGTACTGACATAGCATCAAAGTGAAATTACTGTAAGTCCTGCATTAGGTGGCTGATAGAATGCCATTCTTGCCCTGGGCAGATCTGAGGAAGTCTGAGATGAACCACTTCAAGCCATCCACTTTAAATGTGGCTTCTCTCAACTGAGCCTGGCTAAAGAGGGAGAGCAGCTCTTCTGATGAATGAACACTAACGCCTCTCCATAGTCTATTGACTGAGGTTGAGATCAATGATCCCTTGTGAAAGCTGGAGTACAACAAAGGCTCATGCTAAATTAAGACCATGTCAACTCTACACAGAAGTGGAAAGAATGGGGTTGGTATTCCCCTTAAGCTATTGTTAAGAATTTGCCTAATACACAGATGAATTTATGATAAAAAGTTATAAAAATCTATGTCAGAAAGCATGGCCAGGAGTATTTCAACTGGGAGAGAAATATTAAGATAGTTATAGACGTACATCTGCTTCTCTTAAGCTCCCTTAGGATGCAATCAAAACTGCTAATCCTTGTGGCACCCGGCAGATAAATTATAAGCCAGCTACATACCACGATAATAATGCCATCAATAAGATTAATATTAAAATTAATATTTAATATCCAGAAGCACTTATTAGAAATAATTAGATTTTGTGTTCTTTCTTCATGAAATAATTACCTGGTAGAAGTGTCAGTCTCAGCCATTTCTCATTGAAGGAAATGATATCGTATCACCTGCTAATAGATGAGTGTTCATGTTCTATTCTTCTGATAACAGGGCCGGCAGATACCCAGATTATCTCAGATGGTTTATTAAATTATAGAGAGAACAAAATGAAAAGTAGAGAGAAACATTGATGATATTGGCAAGTATTGAAGGCCATTCAAAAATCCTTTTTAAAAGTTCTTCTAATGTGGGCAGCCTGGGTGGCCCAGCAGTTTAGTGCCGCCTTCAGCCCAGGGCGTGATCCTGGAGACCTGGATTGAGTCCCACGGCCGGCTTCCTGCACGGAGCCTGTTTCTCCCTCTGCCTGTGTCTCTGTCTCTGTCTCTCTCTTTTTTTCCTCTCTCTCTAATAAATTTTAAAAAAGCTCTTCTAATGTGCAAAGTTTGTACTCACTTTCTCTAAGAAGAAGAGTGAAAACATATATAATTAGAAAGTACTGATTAGACATCCAGGATTTAGTATCTTTTTGGTTATTTTGAAAGGCATACAAATCTTACTAGAACTGATTTCTTACTCAAAGTGTCGGTTAGCTTGTTCACTCACATCAAATTTCATTGTCTTAGTGATCATGAATGCTTGGTGACTCAGTCCTGCAAATCTTTATGAAGTTTCCAGATTCAAAGCACCATGTCAGGTGCTGAATAAGATGAGTCAGTCATTCTATTAAATGACTCTTCCTTCTCAGCAAATAGGAAGTCTCAACAGCATGATGGCTCTGAGCATAAGCTCTGTAGTCATACTACCTGGTTTTTCACATCTGACCTCTTCCACTTAGCTGTTTAAGTTTGGCAAATGAGTTTATGACCCTTTGATTTCAATGTCCTTATCAAACAGTGAGGATCATATTACTCTTGTCATTAGGCTGACATGAGAATGAAATGAATAATCCCTGCAAAGCCTTAGTAGATGTTTCATTCTTGGTTATTAATTATTACTGTAATTGTTACTAATGACATTTTGCAGACAGCCTTCCATATTTTAGTGTGTGGTGCTCATCACATCTAATGATGATGCCATGTAGAATTTCAAAAGTAAATACCAAACAATCAAACATTCAGTTAGTAAGGCTGTCTTGGTTCCCCTGGGGAAGAACAGCAGACTGTCCCATAAAACCTATGCCATGATATCACTTTGGTGAATGTGCCATTATTCTGATTCTGGTTCAAAACCCAGCATTTCCCCTGAGGTCCAGTAACAAGCTTTTAATAATGAAGAAAACCAAATGATGCTTCAGAATGTACAATGGGAAATGTCACTCCCAAATGGGCTAGAATACTAGTCTTTGCCTGACTAACATATCAGATCCTAGGAAGTAAGATGGAATTAAATCCCATGCTTAGTGAAAACCATACTACAAAATATGTGACTTTTGAGACTACAGATGTAAATGGCTCCTAGTTTAAAAGAGTAATCATCTTGCCAGTGAGATTAAGAAACAGTGTCCATTGTCTAAGTTTCCTCTCTTCCAGGTTGTGTTTGAATGGACATTACCATTACTGGCTTGAAGCACTCTGGTCTTTCTAGTCCTGCGTAGCTAATCGTGTCTCTTCCTACTTCCCATCCCAAAGAACACAGCCCTTTGTAGACTCATGAATACACAGTTGAATTATAAGTAGAAATTCTCAGTCAGTGCATTGCCTTTAATATGCTTGGGATTTATCCCTTAATTTATTTGGTGTGATTTTTAAGGCTTAATAATATTTCAAAGAGAGTCCTACTTGGCCATTAGTAGTGTGCTGGCAGAGACAACATTGGTCATAGACGGGAAGTGCATAAAGGGTAAAAGCCAGTAAGGGCTTACATTTAGTTTGCTTTTCCAATTTAGAGATAAAGAAATTGTTTTTACAGTATATAAGAAAAAGTCAAATGACTCTGAAATGACTGGCAACGCAGCCTAGATTTTCATTATTTTATAACACGGTTGTTTTCCCTACTGCCTTCAGAGAAAATAAGAGAATGTTCCTGAAAAAGCAATTTCAAAGAAAGATCCATTAAAATGTAAACATTATGAACTTTCATATTGTTGTACCCAGAAAAATAGATATGTTTTAAAGACAAGTAAAGTGAATGAAGAAGCTCTGACATTTTCACTTTTGCATGTTAGATGAAAGTCTCTCTTCTCTTTGACTATATATGAAAATAGGTGTGTTCGATTGTAAATTCACCCACCAGCACACTCACACGTATGAATGTCTACCAAATATACACTAAGACTTTTGGGGTTATTTTCATGCTTTCAATTAAAATTTGTTTATTTTATAATAAATAGGATTTCTGTAGTTGTGAGATGGGTCAAATTTTACCATATTAGAGAAGAAGTCTCATATCAGGATCTTCAGTTTAAACTGTTTATTGGCTACTTACAATTGCTAGTTTTCCTTGCAGATGGAAAAAGCAACCTGCCACCTGGGACAGACTCTAACCTAGACCAAAATAGAGATCTTATTAATCCTGCATACTCTCCTGTATTTCTCTATACATTTCTCTTCCTACTTAAATTAATAAAAGAACTCTTTTTCTTAATATTGTATTGTATTTATTTGGGACGCCATCTTAGTTGCTTCCCAGTTTGGGTGTCTGTGAAGAAAGCTAGTATAAACATCCTGTATGCAAGTTTTATGTGGGTGTAAGTTTTTAAATCCTTTGAGTAAATGCCACAGAGCATGATTATATGGTAAGAGTTTGTTTAGTTTTGTAAGAAACTGCCCAACTGCCTTCCAAAGTAGGAATTTTTAAAAATAACTTGAATAACAATATCCCAAATATCTCCATAGTCAATTAAGAATGAATGTTGGTAATGGATACACATAGACTCTTAGAATGTGTCCCATGTATTGCATTATACAATTCTTTTAATAAAGGAGACTAAGCAGATCAAAAAGTAACACTGCACACTTTCGGAGAACAACCATTTCAGAAAGTGATGGAATATGTCCGTTTACTCAGGCACAGGAATCTAAAATTCAACACTTACTTCCTTGTTTAAAACTCAGCAAATTCAACATGATTTTTCCAAGGACCATAAAGAGGCCATGTGTAAAGTAGAAAAACTGAGTTTCACAAACTGAGAACAATTATTAATAATGGGAATTCACAATTTGATTCTTAACTTGGTTTGTAGATGTTCTTCAGTAAGAGAATGGATAAATAAACTGATATATCCAGACCATGGAATATTATTCGGTGCTAAGAGGAAATGAACTATCAAGCCATGAAAAGACATGAAGGAAATTTAAATGCCTATTTCTACGTGAATGAAGGGAATCTGAAAAGGCCACGTCTTATTTAATTCTAACTCTATGACTTCTGGAAAATGCAAAATTATGGAGACCATAAAAATATCAGTGGTCACCAGGGGTGGATGAGGAAGGAGGGATAAATAGGCAGAGCAGAGGGATTTTTATGACATCGAAACCAGTCCATATGATACTACCATATTGAGTACAGTGTCATTATACATTTGTCCATGTCCATAGAATGTACATTACCAAGAGTGAACTCTAATGTCATCTATGGACTTTTGATGATAATGATGTGTTGACATAGGATCATCAATGAGCCACTCTGGTGGGGAGTTGATAATGGTGGAGAGAGGCATGTGTGGGGCAGGTGGGATGTGAGAATCTTTGGTTCTTCTGTTTAATTTTGCTGTAAACCTAAAACTATTCTAAATGGTAAAATCTATTAAAATTTTTTCTTAAAAGAACTCTGATATGCACAATCCACAATCTGGTCACATAAGACACCTTTATGTACGGCTGCATGTAGCCAGAGGCTTTCTTTCATATTATTAGTTCATCTGATTTTATTATGTGTATCATGGCACCCTTTGTCCATTACCATGTAAAATTAATATGTCCAGTATTGAACATGTCATCTTATTCAGTGTTGCTTTCATATGCTTTTAGAATTCTTTCCTTGCATTTCCATTTCACACCTCTTTTCCATAAATTCCTGCCATTAATCATTGAATCATTAAAGTGTCTGTCAAATTGGATTATATACATTTCCCTTTCCAAAGATGACACAAAAGTAATAACACTAAGACTGCTGTTTATACCATGGTATTGTCCTGATTTCCAGTCATTCTTTTTTTTTTTTTTTTTTTTTTTTTTTTTTTTTTTTTTTTTTCAGTCATTCTTTTATATGTGGTCTTTCCTATCTTATTTAACTTGATAGACTTATTTATTTGATACTTTAAAATATTGTTTATTGAACATTATTTCTTTTAATTCATTTTCCTTCTATATAAAATACTTCTCCTAAACTTCAATTCTGTTTACAGAGTATTTTGTTATTTCCAAGCTCTTCCTCTTCTCTCGATATTTTATTCATTTATTATTTAGTACTGGCCTCTTTCCAGTGTGTTTTCAATTTTTACCTCAGCCTACTGTTCTGTGTACTACATTTCTTAGTGTTACCTGAACTCTTTTATTTTTTATCTTTTGCTTCCCATTTGTCTTTTCCTTACAAAGCTTCTTTGCTTAAATAATAGATGTAGAGTTTATGATCCTACAGAATTGAGAGATATATTTTGTGAATAAAGAAGGTGGGAACAGGGGCAAAATATGTAAGCTCTTGTGATGTGGATTATGGTTATAATGTTTGGTCTTTTCCCAAGGTATCTGAAATTTCCCTAATACCTTACTTTCTGTTGTCATCCCTATATGTAATCTGAGAAAAACCTTCGAGTCATTTCCCATTACTAACCATGTGTAAGATGGATACCCTAATTTAAGACATCCATTACTAATTTCATAAGGGAATTATAGGAATTAGATAGGTGAGATAGTAACGCTATATAATTTTTGGAAACCAGAGGTTTAAGTCTCTGAAAGGAAATAAATGAGCCAAAGGAGCTGTTATTACCTGAGTTATATGGCTTCCATTCCCATTAGCTATCATACTATTGTCATGAAATTGATGGTGGTGTTTCCTTTATCATTTGGGGCTCTCCTTCCAATTGTTTCACTGAGGTTTCCATGTACCCTTTTACCAACCTATTCTAGTCCCCTTTCTTCTTCCTGAGTGTGTATGTAACCATTCACCTCTGTGCTATGCCAGTAAATTACCTCTACCCAAAGTCCCATTTCTTCTTGACATTTAGAGAAAGTGTTGCCAAAAGCACAGCGGCCAAGCTGGGAGCTATTCAGGGCAATGTGATAGTTACTGAGTTTGAGTGATGGAGCATGCATCCTGAAAGGGAATGGGAACAATAACCAGGTTAATTAAAGAGAACTCTAATTAACGGAGAATCTGAAAAAAGAAATGATTCTCTAGGCTGCTTGTCAGGAATAACAGCCTATTAACATTCTCAAATATTTGTGAGAATCTTGTATTTGCAGAGCATATAAGGATACACTTCCACACCAGAAATATGCCCTGTAGGTTCACTTCCGGGAAGCACTGTATTTTGTTCCTCCACCAAAATGAATATTTATGACTTTTTTTTTTTTTAAGATTTTCTTTGTTTATTTGAGAATGAGAAAGGGCAGTAGCAAGCTTTGGGGAGGGCAGAGGGAGAGGGAATAGAAGAGGGAGAAAGAGAATCCTGAGCAGATGCCATGGTAAGCAGGGAGCCCCACGCAGGCTGGATCTCACATTGAGATCATGACCTGAGTCGAAACCAAGAGTTGAATGCCCAACTGACTAAGGCCACCCAGGCTCTCTGACTGTTCGTGACTTTTAAAATCAATCTGTGATGTATAAGAAGCATTCATTTATTTATTCCTTGCATAAACATCTATAGTATCAAGCATTACCAAGGAATTGCTGATCATTCTTGAAATGATGTAGCCTCTCCTTTAAGGAGAGAAGTTCAATGAAGAAGAGAAACATGTGAGCAGGTTATCATGATATGGCCCTTTGGGTTTTCTGATAATATTTTGCACAATGTTTTGCACTCCCTTTTCTAATAGTCCATTATGCCCTGTGTTGTTTCCACATATTAGTGCTAGACTTACCTGAATAGCATAGGGATGTATGGATGGATATATAATGTTGGTTGGAGATCTTCTGACTAGAAGAAATAATTACTGGAGAGACAAGAACCTGCCCCATTGGATGGAGCCTTTTGTGATCCAATAGAGATGATTGATCATGCTTGAGATGCTGCGTTAGTGTTTCTACCAGGAAATAAAAATAAAATCAGAGTGTATAGAAATGGAGATATAATGCAGGTAAAGCAGAGTATGATTGGAGTGCTTTACAAGTCCCACCATGTTAATATTTACTTTTGGAGAAAAATAGAAAAGATGAATAAAAGTGGATTTTTGCCTCCCTTATCAGTTGATCAGTCACTTTCTGTGTGAAGCTATGTTTGGGCATGTTGCATGTTTTTCTATCTATGAAGGTTAATTATCATTCTTTAGAATTCTCTCGTGGGTATAGAATTGAAGTAATCATAGAAGTTGGTTCACTTTCATTGTTAGTCCAATATATTGTGCTTTTACTTACTGTATGTATTTAGTTAAATAATTTCATGTGTGTAGTAAAAATTAGCTGATCCATCAGGTAATTTAACCTACATCTAAACATATATTCTTGTCCAAGTTATCCTGCTTTCCCTTATGTGATGTATCTTATTTTTCTAAAGTCTGCTCATATCTCACACATGTTCCTCTTTCTATGGTTTTGTGGACCTAAATATTTCCCAAGAACTGTCTTTTCAACTTAGTTCTGTTCACCTTATTAAAAGGCCTAAGGGGTGCCTGGGTGGCTCAGGCAGCTAAGCCTGTGATTCTTGATTTTGGCTCAGTTCATGATCTCAGAATGGTGAGATCCAGCTCAGAGACTGGCTCTGCACTCGGCATGGAGTTTGCTTCTTCCTCTGCTCCTCCCCCAGGTCTCTCTTTCTCTCTCTCTCTCTCTCTCATAAACAAAAATAAAATCTTTAAAACGATAAAAAGAAGGGCTCCTACTTTACATAGTCTTGGAAATAAGATTTTTTCCACTTAACATTATACTGCTGACATTCATCCATGCTGCGCAGGTTACCATTAAGTCCTGCCATTCAATTATCCTGGTGGATTCTGACTCCTGAATTTAATCTTCCATTTAAATATTGAAACTAAAATATTTCATTTAAATCTCGTTGAGACTTTAATTGGACTTGTATTGAGTATGTAGATTAGTTTGGAGTAATTGATAGATTTATACTATTCTGTGTTTTTATCTGTGAATATAGCATATCACTTATTTTGGTTTTCTCTAAAATCAGCATTTAGATTTTACCCGTAGAAGCTCTTTCACTTTGAGTCATTCTCAGCTATTTTTTTCTTCCTGTTAGCATTTTTTTTTGCTTTAATTACTTTGCTCTCCTAGTTATTTATTGTTGCATAAAATACAACTGATTTTTTTTAACATTAAGCTTATAACTCACTACCTTGTTAAATGCTAATAAAAGTTAATTTGTAGATTTCTTTGGTCATTCAAGTTCGCTGAGGGAGGATTTTTATTTGCTTCTTGACATTGAAAATATCACCTTGCAGAGTGGAAACAAGTACAAAACTTACTGTGTTTGTCTTATGAGCAAATCGTCCACAAAGAATTGTCTGGTATTAAGAGAACTTGATCTACTAGAGTATCATTAAATTCTATCTATGGAGAGGGCTAAGTGCATGCCTCAAAAATCCAGGATCCCAGAGCAGACAATATCACCACACCCATTTAGGTTTTCTTTGGAAAGGTACACTGGAAATTTTAGTAATAAAATATAAATTATATTGGTAACCTGTGATCTCACTATGTGTAATTTCAGGATTGCAAGGAATAGAAATGTGATTTTTTGACATCTCATAGCAATGCTGGTTCAGTGTCCTCACCACACCTACTTGAAGAAATTTGGTGTTTTTCCCATGTTCATAAGAATGAGCACCAAATATCAGTTATCAATTTATCCTCTTTTTTTTTTTTTGGTGTATGTAGGCTTGTTGAAATAATCTCTTTTATTTTAGGACAAAGAAAACGATGTGATATTTGACATGTTCGAAAGAATTATATATGCCCCTTCAAATCAGATGAAGAGAGAAAATTAATTTTTTTGCAGAGAGGATTTTCCTTTGGAATTTTGTGTCTCCATTCCAAATGACAAACTTTGATTCTATTAGCAACTAACAAACTCTTTATTCTGTAGCAAATAACGAAGAAGATTAAGATGAAGAGAGGAAGACCATGAATAATTGTACTTTTGATTGTACATGAATCTCCTACCTCTTCCCTCTGGCAACCATTGATCTGTCCTCTGTATTTATAGTCTGTTTCTGCTTTTGTTTCTTCATTTGTTAATTTGTTTTATTTTTTTAGACTCCACATATAATCATATAATATTTGTCTTTCTCTGTCTGACTTACTTCACTTAACATAATATACTCTGGATCCAACCCTATGGTAACAAATGACAAGATCTCATCTTCTTTATCTGTTCATCTATGGATAGACACTTAGGTTGTTTACGTATAATCTCTTTGGAAAATGTGTTGGCAGTATTTAAGCATGATGTATGGACATAAATTCAAATTCAAGATATATTTCCAAGTAAAGTATGTATATATGTTCACCAAAATATATGTTCAGTAATGTATATAATAACACTATTATATAATAGCTCCAAAGTGGAAGCAATACAAATGTCCATCAACAAGAGAATAGATAAATACATTGTGGACTAA
The DNA here is from genome assembly GCF_003254725.2 of Canis lupus dingo. Taxonomy (NCBI): domain Eukaryota; kingdom Metazoa; phylum Chordata; class Mammalia; order Carnivora; family Canidae; genus Canis; species Canis lupus. The sequence continues at coordinate 9,825,387 of NC_064253.1, read as the reverse complement.
TCATAATACTTTATGGCAATGAAAATGAACCAACTATTGTTATAAGCAATAGTATGGATAAATAACTCATATACAGTGTTTTGTAACCTAAACTAGATGCAAAAGAATGTATCTCTATGATTCTTACATATAATTCAAAAATAGGCAAAATTATTCTAGAGTCTTAGAGGTTAAGGTAGTGGTACTTCTGGACAGGAAAATGGATTGAGTGATAGTAAGAGACAAAATGTGCTTGGTGTTGTTCTGTTTCTGAACTTGGATGGTGGTCACACGGTCAGCTGCATGCTCATGTGTGTTCACCTCTCATGATATGTGTTATACTTCATTTAAAAGCTTATTTCAAAAGTAAATAATTTTTTCTCAACTTAATAGCTCTTTTCAAATTCAATTTTATGAAAGGGAGCATGGAAAATAAGGTGTCTATGATGGAAAATATAATGACTTTAGTACACAATGAAACGTGTATAAGATTTTAAGTTTTAGATTTTATAAAGTAAATTTTATTTACTTTTAAGATACATTAACTTATGAAGTAAATTTTACCTGATTGATTTTATGGCATAGCATCCATGAAATATGCAAAGGGTAAACAGTAGAAACTATTCTGTAGATATGTATGTATGTTTGAGTTGTTTGTGTGCTTACGTATTTTTCTGATTTTGGCCAAAATGTTTGTGATTTCCTGATTGTTGTCTTTCACATACTTAATTGAAAGCAATATTTAATCAGTATATGGTTAAGGCTTATTCATAGCAGTTCTGTAAATTTGCTTTGGTTTCTAGTTTATAAAATTGTAAATCAATGGATACACTCACTTATTCACCAACTCTCGATAGCATGGAATGAAGTCAGTTGGAAGTGAGATCTGAACTCAGAGGGTGAACTATCTCCCCTCTACCACACTGTCACTGAATTCCCAATTCCACAATCCTCATATTCTATCTTGAATTATAGTTTTCAAATTAAAGGTCTCTCCCTTTCTAAACTCTAAGCTCCTTTACTTCAGAAAGCATTTCACAAAACCTACACAAATAGTAGACACAGATATAGGTTGAATTAATACACTATATTAAATAAGCCTTCACACACACACACACACACACACACACACACATCACTTTTCTTCCACTGATGGAATACTCATTTAATCACAAAAGTCTTCTAAAGCCTCAACACCAAGCTAAGCTCGTCATGATCTACAGAGCTGTCCCCATAGATTTATAGCTTATTTAAAACATTTTTAATGTATTTTTGAGTATTAAATTAATTTTCAACTCTCAGCATTTTTCAAGTTAGAGTCTTTTTTAATTGAAGTATCAATGATAGGCAATGTTAAATTAGTTTCAGGTGTACAACATAGCAAGTTGACAGTTCTATACATTACACAGTGCTCACCTTAACATGTGCAGTCACCATACAACATTATTACAATATTACTGTATTCTCTCTGCTGTACTTTTCACCCTCTATGACTTAACTTATAACTGATAGGTCATACCTCTTAGTCCCCTTCCTCTATTGAACTCACCCCCTACCACCTCTACTCTGGCACCCACCTAGAGATGCTTCTCTGTCTTGTTAGGGAGTAAATTATTTTTTTTTAAGATTTTATTTATTTATTCATGAGAAACACAGAGAGAGAGAGAGAGAGAGAGAGGCAGAGACATAGGCAGAGGGTGAAGCAGGCTCCATGCAGGAAGCCTGATGTGGGACTCAATCCCAGGACTCCAGAATCACACCCTGAGCCAAAGGCAGTCGCTCAACCACTGAACCACCCAAGCATCCCGGAAGTAAATTAATTTGTTCTCTCTATTTAAGTCTGTTTTATTTTGTTTACTTATCTGTTTTGTTTTCTAGATTTCATTTGTCTTATAATAATATTGAGTAGTTATTTGTTCATGTAATGATAGCAAATAAAGTCTAGTGAACAGTATAATAAGTAATATTGAACCCAAAATATAGTAAATGAAAAGATGGGCATTCTTTCAGGTGTATTTTTGTGGTTATTCTTCTTAATACGTTGTGTGTTTCAAGAATCTATGCCCATATCAATGATAGGCTTTCTTTATTTTTAAACCAAAATGTATAACTAGAACATATTTCCAAATGAAGTACGGATTTTGGAAGAGGTTCAAGTATTCCTGATTTTAAAATAAATTAGAAAAAAAATAAATAAAAAATAAAATAAATTAGAAGAATCTAGTGGAATGAGCCATTTCCGTTAACTAATGAAATGGAATCAGGTTCTCTATTTTCTAGCTATCCATTCCTTTAAGGGTTGGAGCTAAAGTAGAATAAATTGAGCAGTTTGACTATAAATAAGAAATAGAGTAGTGCCACTTCTAACATAGTATGTTGAATTGTTGACCTGCCATATCCATTGGCAAGTAGAGTACTCCAGTGATTCACTTACCTAGTTCTTGATGTTGGTTAAAATTTTTTTTTCTACATAAGGAAAAACAAAGCCACATATTTCAGTTCCCTTCTTCATATTCAATCTAGGCCTACGACTCAGTCTGCTTTTGAAAATGAGTTTTGTCTAGTATTTTTCTCCTGAGTACAACCTTCATGCAGAAAAATACACATTGTTTTTAGACAGACTTTTGTTTTTCCCAGAATTTCAAATGGTTCTCAAAAGGAAAGTAAGTTATAAAAGGACTACCTACATATAGCATAAGGGTTTCTTTTAAAGAGGAAAGTAAATCTGGAAAGTCTGCCAAGTTATCTGAATGCATCTTTATTAAATATTTTATCATATTTCTGGCCTTGGTTCTGGATATATCTACTACCCCAATAAGGACCACCTTTTCCTCCAAACAGTATAACTATTACTGGATTGTGGTTTTCAAATGATAGCTCAGAAATGGGGTGAAAGACTTTATCAGGTAGTTTTTCAAAAATGCTTGGTAGAAATTTAAAGAATTAGAGTAAATTACAGAATGCCCATCTTGTACATAAGAGAAAAACAAGCAGGGAAAAACCATCTGCCTATTCTAGACCCACACCAACACATGTCCCGGGTTAGACCCCCCAGTCCTTTCTCTTTAAAATACAAATCAAAACCACAATGAGATACCACATCACACCAGCAAGAATGGGGCAAATTAACAAGGCAGGAAACAACAAATGTTGGAGAGGATGCGGAGAAAAGGGAACCCTCTTACACTGTTAGTGGGAATGTGAACTGGTGCAGCCACTCTGGAAAACTGTGTGGAGGTTCCTCAAACAGTTAAAAATAGAGCTGCCCTACGACCCAGCAATTGCACTGTTGGGGATTTACCCCAAAGATACAAATGCAATGAAACGCCGGGACACCTGCACCTCGATGTTTATAGCAGCAATGGCCACGATAGCCAAACTGTGGAAGGAGCCTCGGTGTCCAACGAAAGATGAGTGGATAAAGAAGATGTGGTTTATGTATACAATGGAATATTACTCAGCCATTAGAAACGACAAATACCCACCATTTGCTTCAACGTGGATGGAACTGGAGGGTATTATGCTGAGTGAAGTAAGTCAGTCGGAGAAGGACAGTGTATGTTCTCATTCATTTGGGGAATATAAATAATAGTGAAAGGGAATATAAGGGAAGGGAGAAGAAATGTGCGGGAAATATCAGAAAGGGAGACAGAACGTAAAGACTCCTAACTCTGGGAAACGAACTAGGGGTGGTGGAAGGGGAGAAGGGCAGGGGGTGGGAGTGAATGGGTGACGGGCACTGGGGGTTATTCTGTATGTTAGTAAATTGAACACCAATAAAAAATAAATTAAAAAAATCAGATTTTACCTTCTACTCTCTCTTTACCTGCACCTTTCTCCTACCTTTTAGAATTCCTTTTACCCTATAATTATATGTTAAGTAACGGATTTTTGCCTAGCTTATCCTTGGCCTCTCCCCCAGGGAAAAGAGAAAGAAAAGAAAAGAAAAGAAAGGAAAAGAAAAGAAAAGAAAGAAAAGAAAAGAAAAGAAAAGAAAAGAAAAGAAAAGAAAGAAAGAAAGAAAAGAAAGAAAAGAAAGACAGAGAAAGGAAGAAAATAAAGGAAGAAAGGTGGGAGGAAGGAAGAAAAAAGAAAACCTTTTTCATTTTTTAATGATTCCGTTACTATTGTAGATAAATAATGAGTAACAAATTAGGTAGGAAAATGTTATAAAATTTCTAGTTATCTTAGAGAGTCCTTGTTGTCATTTTTTCTTGGTTTATATATTTATTTTTAAATTTCTTTCTAGGGGATCCCTGGGTGGCTCAGTGGTTTGGTGCCTGCCTTTGGCCCAGGGAGCCGATCCTGGAGTCCCGGGATCGAGTCCCGCATCGGGCTCCCGGCATGGAGCCTGCTTCTCTTTCTGCCCCCCCCCCATTCTCTCTCTCTCTCTCTCTCTCTCTATCATAAATAAATAAATCTTTAAAAAAATTTTTAAAAATGAAATTTCTTTCTAGCAGTACTCTTCCTTTATATCTTGATTCCTACCTCTTCAGTCTTGAAATCCTGGAATGATCTTCAAGACATTTAACAATCTAATAATACCTGTTATTTTACGGGCATCAGTCAGAACAACTGCCAGCTGTAAACCACTGAATGTCCTTTCTAGTGTATGCATCCCAGATGGAATTAAACAGGCATTACGTGCTCTTGCCCAGGGTTTGTTAATATTGGTACCTCAACATACCTCTTCTTCTATAAGGAAAAGATCTAAAACTTTTCATGCTTAGGGTAGGTTTGACTCCCCTCATGTTAGTTTTTAACACATTTGTATTAATGTACCATCTCCTTGTATTTTGTTCACAGCCTACACAATCTCTTTTTCATATTCTCTTCTTACCCATGCACCTGAACCCAGTGGGTCTGCTCTTACCTGGATGTCAAGAATGTTAGGACAGAAGAAGTGGTAAGAGCCTGCAAGTAGAACTTTATGCTGTGCAAACTTTTATCTCCAAGGCCAATAAGGATTAAAATGAGAAGCTTTTTGGTAATCTAGCATGAAAAATAAGATGTAAATTCCATTGGTAACCCATGTTTTTGAGCAAAACAATTTACAAAGAGCTGGAAAAGAGAGTGTCATTGGCTTGAAGCACTTTTGACTTAGAAAAATAGCTTACAATCACATAAAGATGCCTATAATATTTCAGAAAGACTCCAGTGTTTTGTGAAATGATCTAAACCTTCCAAGTTTTGAAGGTCCATTTTCTGAACTTTTCAAATATTAAAGGAGACCACAAACCTCAGTGTGACCTCTGAGATTATTAGCCAACTATCACAGTAGTTTGTCTTTAGAGCTAAGTGATAAGAATCACAATTTAAATCATCTGAAGGAAAAATAAAAACAAAAATAGAAATGCTTCTTAGTGGCTGGGAAGAACACTAGAGTACTTACAAGACAGAGGAAACATAGCATCAGCTTCAGATATGATCCTGAGATTCAGTGCTAGCAGGACTCTCTTATCTTTGCTAGTCTTTCCTGGATTTCATTTTGTATATAAAGCATCTCTGCATTGTGAGAAATGTCTAAATAGAGCCCTGTAATCTTACACTTAAGATCAAAGAAGATAAGAATCTCTCCTTCCATTTGCAATTCAAAAATTATGGGAAGGACGCCAAATGCCCTGGCCTGGGTTTCCTGTGTGCCACAACAGTGGGGATGAAGGCAGCGTTAAGGCTGATGATGCTCTAGGAATACAAGTAAAAGGGATAGGTTTTCCAAGAGATATGCAGTGCTCTTACAAGAAGACAGATGTTGAGAAACTGTCTTGAGCCTTGCACATATGAGCAGCAGCAGGGTGCCCCCCCTCCACACACACACTTACTTTACCATGATTTAATTCACACTTGGATCTGTGAAAGGTGTAGTAGATTAGGCCTCATTGAATACCAGGTTGAATAACAGTGATAGGGAAAGGGGACCATGTGGCTACAGTTTCTGAAATGTATTCTTTTGTTCTTTGTGGCATCTATGCCAGTTCCTAACTCTTTCTGAGGCAGAGATTGTTCACGGGGTAGAATTATCAGGAATACACTAGAGTGGATTTTACGCAGTAGTATAACACGAGGTTGCATATCAGGAATGCATGCTTGAGCCCATGAGGATGTATGCTTTTGTACTGGAATCCTTCACTCATTTAGCTGTGTTTTAGGGATTGTGTGCATCACCTGGGTGGGGAGATAAATCCTGTGAAAACATAATCTTGTCATTTCCCTAAAAATGCAGACCTTTTGTTAAATTAATTCCACACATATGTAGTAACAGGCACATGACATTGTAGGGGAAACAAAAGTGAAGAAGTGTTTATCTGGAGGAATTTGTAGTCTCATGTGGCAGCCCTCCCACCCTCACCCGCAAACTCATACAAATAAAAAATAATACAGAGTGGTGGAGAGTTTGGGAAGCAGTACTGCAATGTTAACCAGATATTGCGCACGTGCTTGTGGGTGTGTTTGTGTAAGTAGAGGGGCTAACAAGGAGAACTTTTAAAAGAAAAAGCAGTATTCTGAGTAATTTTGCTGTATTTCTGAATCCTTCCCCCCAACCTCCCAATTCCTGTCTGATGAACATCTATGTAACAGAACTTGAGGATGAGATCAGAGATAAAACCTGTAAGGAGGAGAGTTCAAAGCTCGGGAAAGCAGAGTCAAGAGCTGAGTGAGAAATTGAACTATCACAGGTCAAAAAGAATTTGGAAATATTTGCCCCAAGTGAAGGCAATAAAAGCAACTACCAAAGCCTGAAGCAGAGTGTCAAGAGTCTGCAATTGAGGGTAAATAGGGCACAGAGAATTTGTGGACTTGTGCAGGTGTAGATGAGCAGAGGCTCACGCTGCCCTCAAGTAGCATGGGGTGGGGAAGGGTGTGCAACCCAGCCCACAAGGTCAAAGGTGGAGTAGCTGTATCATATATGCCTCCAGAACATACTGCCTTCTCTTTCTTCACACAGGTAAGAGAATTAGACTTCACATTTATTACCATGATTTATCATGTGATCTTACAATGTTAAGTAAAGAAGCCAAAGTTATGATTGACTTTTAAAACAGAACTTAATAAATAACTGAGATCGATAAGGTACCAAGGCAAATGCACTTAATTTAGATAAATTTACCATAAAATTCTTGTGGCAGCAGATTCATGTTTTATGAAAATGGTAGATGATAAAGGTCTGCAAACACTGAAGAGCCAAATGGAAGGGCAATTGGGCTATAGAATGAGGGAATGGTTAAAAAAAAAAAAAAGAAAAAAAAAAATCCTGTTTAGATAATGGGATTACACGGTTTCCGGGATTTTGTAATGAAAGATAAGAGCCGTGTGTGTAATAATCAGTACCTGCAGAACCTGATAGAGAATAAAAAATGTTTCAACAAATTAAAGCTTGCTAGAGATCCAATGCTGAAATATAAGATCACACTTTCGACAACTAGAACAAATATATCAGTTTGATGCTTTTCATTGATACAGTCTACCCATAACTGTTAAAGAGACTAAACCATAACCCAACATTATCCTTACATCAGAGTCTTTGCCTTTAAGTACTGGTTTCTGATAAACACTTGGCATTATGCGTGAGACTAATGAAAAAGACAGTGTTTATTCCAGTTATGTTAATTTGTTGTATTTTTGCCCTTGATTAAAGAAACTTGGGTTTTCATTTAATTCCTATATATTGATGTCATGCTGTGAGCAATTTTACCCAGTTTGAGAATCCTGCAGTTTTCCATTTATCCTAGTTACTAAGATATATTGCAGCCTGGAATATCTTGGTGCCTTATGTAATTTGGAGTAGGAAAAATAGTCTGAAGTGATTAAATAGGATGTATGTTTCAAGAAGAAACTCCTGAGTAACTGAATGGATTCCCAGAGTAAGTAAATCCTGCAGCTTTTTTCTTCTGAGCGGTGTGGAACATTCTGGGGCCACAGATCATTGAAGAGCCCTGGTTGGGCATTACTGAACTGGCACAAGTGTAGCTAGTGAACCTCATGTAGGCTCTGTGCTCTGGAAGCCATTGAGTTTCCTGACCTTCTTCCTACCACAAGAGGGCTTCCCAGAGAGGTAAAGGGATGGCAGGAGAAAGATACTGGAGCGCATAATAGCTCAGGGATCTAGGGAGAAGTTGTAAGTGGCCCAATATTTACTGTATTTGTTGCGTCAGGGAGCTACCAGGGAGAAGTATTGGCGATGAGATTCCCCCATAGTCTTGCTCACAGAAGACTCCTCCTCACACCTTTCCTCCCTACCCTCACTTCTTACCCCAAAATATAAGTCAACCAGCACAACATAGATATAAAACATACATGTATATATATAAAACCAAATGTGTGTTTGTGCATATATGTGTCTAGACAGAGGAAGGAAGGGACCTTTTTAACTAGCTGCTTTCTAAAGGGCCAATGAGACTAAATAACATTCTCTGTTTCCTCTTCAAAATGTACTGCCCAGTGCCAACTACAGGCTGAAGACTCACCGCTTCTAGCCTGCTGTCCAGCCTCTGTGGACAGTTCTGGTACAAGAGCTGAGCTGTGGTGCTACTCATGTTTAATTATTGTTTATCCCTCTGAACGTTTTTATGCCTGTAGGACTTGTAATTAAATAATTATTTAATGAAATACATAAAAATCAACTTGTACTTTTATGTTCCACAGACTGCTATATTCACAATCAAGTGTAAAACAGAATATGAAAACCAAGTAGAATATCCTTCTTGCATTCTGCTTATGATTCAGAGTGGTATTTTTATTTTATTTTTTAAAAGATTTTATTTAGGGATTCCTGGGTGGCGCAGCGGTTTAGCGCCTGCCTTTGGCCCAGGGCGCGATCCTGGAGACCCGGGATCGAATCCCACGTCGGGCTCCCGGTGCATGGAGCCTGCTTCTCCCTCTGCCTGTGTCTCTGCTCTCTCTCTTCTCTTCTCTCTTTCTCTCTCTCTCTGTCTCTGTGTGACTATCATAAATAAATAAAAATAAAAATAAAAGATTTTATTTATTCATGAGAGTCACAGAGAGAGAGGCAGAGACCTAGGCAGAGAGAGAAGTAGGCTCCATGCGGGGAACCCGATGGACCTGATCCAGGACCCAGGATCACACCCTGGGCTGAAGGCAGACGCTTAACCACTTAGCCATTCAGGTGCCCCTGAGTGGTATTTTTACATAGCTTTTGTGTTTGTTTTGAAGTAGTACTGATCTTTAGAAGTTAAGTCTTTGATTCTTCACAAAAATGTTTCCTGTTGCTTGGCATGCTGTAATTTCTCTGATGCATCCTGTGTTTTAAGCTATTTTTATATGAATAAGTATATTCATATTTATATATATGAATATATTTATTCATCTTTGGATGAAGTAAAGGCTATCGATGTGTGATGATTGTTGATATATAAAGCGTGATAGCCGCAATCTGGCCTTGGTGCTCTCCCACTTACTCCTTTGCTGTTCCTGGAGATCTACAATATGGCTGATGGCCATACTCCGGTATGTTTCTCTTTGTCTGGTAGGCTCTGTTGTGTCTTTAGTGGATTGTGTACCTAGGTTCTTTTTTGCTTCCATTTCCTGATTCTTTGATCTCTTGATGTATTAGAAATTTCCAGGGTGTAGTAATAAGGGGCTTGTCTTGTCTCTGTATGTAAACCCTCTTTGGGAACTAGACCACTAATATAAATTATTTCCTGTTAGTGTTTTTCAACTTTGAAGGATTCATTTATTACTATGTTTGTTTTAAAATGTTTTTAAAAAATTAAGTGAAATAAAAGAAACACCTTTTTTTAAAGATTTATTTGAGAAAGAGAGTGAGCACAAGCAGGGGAAGCAGCAGCAGGTGAGAGAGAAGAAGCAGGTTCCCTGCTTGGCAGGGAGCCTCATGCAAGTCTTTATTCCAGGACTTTAGGAATCATGACCTGAGCCAAAGGCAATCACTTAACTGACTGAGCCATCCAGGTACCCCTATAAACACATTTTTATTTTATTTTGTTTTGTTGTTTAAAACTATAGGCAGTTGGGAGAAGCTGATTCATATTCTGTTAGGTAGATGTCCAGATTTTACCAAAAGACTCTCTGGTATTTAGGGGTTGTTTTATTCAGCCCAGTGAATGACACAATATATAACACTTGCATTTTTTTGTGTCTCCTCATGGTATAGTTTCTATGGCTTTTTTTTTTTTTTTTTGCAGCTTAAAAACTATACAATGAAACTACCCATTCTTCTACAATGAAAAATTACTTTTGTAATTCTGGGTATTTATTTAATAACCACTGGCTGTCTTGACCGTATTTCTTTTTTATGCTCCATATTACACCGTACTTTTTTCTGACATTAAAAGCAGATCATATTATCAATAATATGCAAATAGGTGCTTAGTTGATCAACAAACATGATTATGGCTTAGGATATAGTATGACCTATCTTTATTCTCTTTTAAGGAAAAAAATTCTTTAACTGTGATATTTAAAGAAGGCCAATGCTATCTATTTAGCAGTGCTCCACTAACCAGTACAAATTCTTTATTTACATCCTTCTATTTTTCTGAACATTGGTAGGCTGATCCTCCTCAACACAGAAGGATCAGAAGTGAGTCAGCTCTTACCTAAAGGAAATAATTAGGTCATCCCTCTGTGAGTTGCTCAGTGATTTTGATGAAAACTCCAATCTGTTTGATGCAAAGTAAAATGATGACAGTGATTTTTTTTTTTACAGCCATCTTGAGATTAATTATTGCTGTTCTTAAAAAGGTTATATGCTTTTTGCCAGTTGTTATGAGTACCCTGAAGAATAAATGCATAATTATGGAGAACTGCTACATCCTTATTTAAGAACATTAATGGATCTAATGATCCCTAAGACCCAGATTGCCATCATCATCTCACTGTACACAAATTTCCTGTCCTATTTTATTAGTTTCCATTTTTTAACTCTCACTGATAGGAAAACTCTCCACGATATCAGCAGTGCTTTGAGATTGATTGCATAATTCTTCACCTAAGCAAGGAAATGTAAAGGCAGACCATAAAGCACAGAACCTTTAACTCTCTGAAAGCTGCTGTATCTGGTAAGCATCTTCCATATATTCCAACAGTTATAGTGGGGGGAAAAAGTGTACTTGCTTTTTCAGAATGAAAAAGTTGTAAATTATTTTAAGATTTTATTTACTTATTTGAGAGAGAGAAACAGAGAGAAAGAGCAAGAGCAAGGAGTTGAGGGCAGAGAGAGGGAGAAGTAGACTCCCCACTGAGCTGAGATCCTGATGGAGGGCTTGATCCCAGGACCCTGAGATCATGATCTGAGCTGAAGGCAGATGCTTAACTGACTGAGCCACTCAGCCACCCCAAAATGTTGTAAATTAAAAACAACAGATCCACTTCATGTCATTCTGCAGCACAGGATTCTAGAAAGTCTGTTTGTAAAACACTTGAAAGATAACCAAAACATGGTGTAATGAGCCTTTACACTGAAGTTCAGACTAACATTCATGATTTCAGCAGAGTCTTGAAAGAGAACGAGGCATTAATCAAAGAGAAAAATAGGAGGAGAGAAATAATCACTATGAGATATAATTAACCTCTTATTGCTTCCAAGTTGTTGATGGGGATGCCTGGGGAATGGGGAGAAGAATGAGAGCTCTGGAAAAAATGTATGAGGATTTCACAGGGCATATCCTCAGCTACTTACATTTTTGGTAGAGTGGATTTCTCTTCCAATTCATTGAAAAAAGTGCATATGTTTCTGAGATTGTGTATCTCAAAGTGTTCCTAGGACCCTTTGTAACTACTTCTAAGGAAGAATCTAGAAGAGTTCCAAAATGGCAAATGATCCAAAATGTGTCAGTATTACATTAGTGCATCTGAGTGTAAGGATATTGAGAAACGCTAAAGAAAATATTCTATGCTGCTGGTTAACCTGAGAATACTCTACACTTAGCAGTTTTTAAATTAAGGCTACTTTAAAGACGAGAATTGACAACATCTGTTTAGAAGATAAAAACCTAAAAAGTCTTCACTCTTGTACTGCAAGTATTTTTTCAGTTTTCAAATGTCTTTAATGCATTTATTTAATTTCTAATGTCTTCATTTTCAATGACCATCTTTGCTAGCTGCCATTCCTGTTTGAGAGGCATTTTGCTTCTCTCAGTACTTCAAAGGTTTAATTCTTCCTTCTTCTCACCTTAGACACAGTGTTTAAAATTGTTTCACTATATGGAATGTATATTTGTCATTGAATCTAATATTTTTTTCTTTCTCTTTATGGCTGCTCTCAAGGCTGTTACTTTTTGGAGTTTGATTATGCTGTGTAGGTATATTTTTGCCTTTTTTTTTTTTTGCTTGTTTGTTTTTATTTTGGGGTTTGCTTTCATTTTTTTTCCTGCCTGGAGGTATATAAGCTGCTTCAATATGTGCGAGTCATAACTTGCATTAATCAATCATATCTTGAAAAAAAAAATCTATCATATCTTGGGGCTATTTCTTCTCCAAATTTTTTTTTGGCATTTCATTATCCCATGTTAGACTGATACTATCTTGTAGAGATTCGGCATTCTTTTTCATTTTTACTCTTCCTCCCCCCCTGCCCCGCCCATTAAGTTTTGGTTTAGATAATTTATATTACTATGTCCTTGAAGTTCACTTCTTTTCTCTTTGATACCTAACACAATTATATGCCCACTGAGTGAATTATTCATCACTGATGATCATAATTTCATATCTAGCATTCCTATTTTTTTAATGATTTCGATCCTGAGTAAATCTCCCAGGATGACAAATCTTCGTATATGTCCCAGATGACAAATCTTCGTATATGTCATCCAATTCTTCCACTAGTTACTTGAAAGTTCTGATTTAATAGTTATAAAAAGAGGCCATCTGTGTGTCTGTTTGTATTGACTCCTTACTCAACAGCAGATGACACTGTCTTGCTTTGTTCACATCTTAGACTTTTTGATTGCATATTAGGCATTGAGTGTAAAAAGAACCCCAAAAATGGTATAGGTGAAGTAATGGTCACTTATTCTCCCCAAAGAGCCTGCTTGTTATCCTTTTAGGCCATTAGAGTGGGGATTTGAGTCAATTGATGCTGCAATTTAGCTATGTCTGGAATTTGTTGCTGCCTTAGTTATATTTAGTTTATGCAATTCCATTTATTTTTGAGGGCAGAACCATCAGCTTCCTTTTATCACTATCAGTGCCAGCCATCACCACACTAAGGAGAAGCTGAAGGCTTGAAGTTTCATCTCAAGTTTTCTACCCTGCCTTCCTAGTCTATCTTGCACTTGTGCCAGAAACTTGGGGGTGTCCATCCTGGTTCTATCCTTTCTCTAATGGTAGACAGTATTTTGGTTGACTCTAAAGTGAGCTCTCCAATCCCACCTCTCCAGTAATCTGGGAATTTACTGGGTGGCTGTGCTAATAACATAACAAACACCAATCCTAAGAAATAAATGTGAATTAGCCTTCACACCAGCAGAGATTCTCAAAGGAGGGGGGACTTCACCAGCCTTAAGTTGCTGGTGACAAGGTGGTTGGAAGAGAGGCAGGATTACAGCAGTGAGAGTATTTAAGCATTAATCGGGGAAGGGTTACATTTCATATGAGCTGTCAACCACTTGGGTGGATTTGAACCCTGACACTTGCAGATGTTGCCAAAAAAGGGAATTTCGCTTTCTAAATTGATCACAACATGCCATAAAGACTGCTTATTGATTTAACATCTATTGAATATTGGAGGAATCTGTTAGAGATGAGGGGAATTAGGGACAGGTGAGTGAGGGCCCTTGGTGGAGCATCCCTGGTTCAAAAGGAATTTAAGGCAAACGGTAGTCATTCCAATATCACAAACTGCTAGGCTCTTCTCGTTGCAGATGGCCAATGCCTCTGCATTATAAGACCTAGAGTATGAAGAATTTTGGGATTATTGCTCTCTATCATATGACCTACAAAAGTGGTTTGTTTCATTCTCCAAGGAGGTTTCTCTCACTTATCTGGTCATACCTTGACTGCAGAAATTTGCTTGGCTTTCCTCTTTCACCCTCAAGAGTATATCATACCTAGTGTCTGGGCATGCCCAGTGTCCTGTGCCTTCAAGGAGTCTTTCTCATTGTTTTGTCTTCTCACCATTTGTTGAGTTTCCCCAAAGACTGCGAGAAAGGGTTGGAAGTTGCCAAATTATCTTTGTTTATGGGGTACCCAAAGACTTGGGAGCTCACACTTAACCTTTTCAGATTTGTGGGGAATCTGGTCAGATTTTCTGCATCTGCAGTGGTTCCTTCCTTCCTCCACTCTATCAGAAAAGAAGTCAGCTTATCTCCATCACAGCTGTGAGGAAAATTACCTACTGGGTTTTAATTTATTAGGTTACGTTGTAACACTAGCTCTTTGGACTTAAAGGAAGCATGATATTCTAGATAAATCCTCTTGTTCTTATTGTTAAGGTAGGGGGGTTTTATTTCTCTTTTGAGACATCCTGAGTATGGATCACATTTTTCTTTCTGCCAAGCCTTTTAATATTTTTTAAAGCTATACATGGTAGATAATATATTATGATGATTCTAGATTTTTCCCTGAATTTTCTTTAATATAGCTTCTCTACTTAATTGATGTAACCTGTCTCCTTCTTGGTATGTGGTTGCTGATGCTTTATTCCTTAAATGCTTAGTTTTAGTTTTTTGCTGGACTTCTCAAGAATTGTCCCTGTGTCTGCATGTTATTGGGTTCAGCCAATTATTTAGGTAGCAGTTTTGTCTCAACTCCTAGAACCCATTAGGCTTCTATGCTTTACCATTGAATCTGAGTGGTTTGGAAGTATATGAGGCAGACTTCAGCCTATACTTAAATCTCTCTTGGCTTTTAGTTTCTGCTGGGCTCTCTTTGTTCTTACTTGGACACATGCAAAGTTTCCAAGCAAAGTTTGAGAAGGACTTACTTTACCTTAAATTGGCAGATGACATGTTACTTGCCCCACTTGGGATAGTGACTCCGCCTTTTTTCCCTAACAAATTTGCTGTTTATACTAGCATGATGCCATGGGTTTTGCCCTCCACTTCAAATTAATTCTTCCTCTGCCAGTAAGGCTACTGATTTTTCTCTTATATTAGTGGTTTGTAAGAGCATACAAATAGAAAGTTTTTGCCTGTTGACATCTGATACTATATGTTAGTCATCCGCTTTTGAACTTTATATAAACAAAAACATGAAATATTATTTTGTATATGAATTCACTTGTTTTATTACACGGAACAGTGTTTCATTATTTCTCCTTGCTATAGAATGTTCTATGGAAACACCCCATATTGTGTATCCATTCTTCTCTCACTGAGTATTATTGAGATTTGCTTTTGAATATTGTTTCACTGAGCATTTCTTTCAGTGTGCATAGTTCTGTTGAGTTTATTCCAAGAGAAGATTGCTAGGTTATAACTGTAGTAAATGCTATCAAACAGTTTTCCAAGGGAGTTATACCAGTATACATCCACTCCAGCAGTGCATGAGAACCCTACTTGTTGCACAGACTCTCCGATACTATATATATATTTTCTCATGATAACTATGCTGATGTATTTGAAGGAGTCTCTTATCAAGGTTGAATTTGCTTATAATATCCTGGATGTGTTCTTTAGCTATTTGGATATCTCCTTTTATGAAGTGCTGTTTCCAGTCTCTTGCTCATTCTTCTACTAAAGCGTAGTCTTTTACTTATGGATTTGGAAGTCTTTATATGTTCTATAACTCCTTGGCATTGCCACTGGTTCAATTCCTTGGGAAACATACTGGGATAGAGATGCACACACAGGACATTTGTGGCAATCTTAGGATCAAAACCCTTAGGGGAAGGAAGAAAGCAGGACTGGGGAGAGGAGGAAGGTGTGCTATGATGAAGTCACAGCAAAGATTGTTCAGAATATTAAAGCACTGAGACAGGAGAACCAAGACTGGACATCATTATATCAAGTCATTAGATGCATGCTACCTCCAGGAAGAAGAGACAGGTTTGCTGTCTTCACTGAGGGTAGCTGCCAGGGGAGAAGACAGGTCAACAGTGCAACTATCTTAGAGCTGGTGAAATGAATGCTGGTAGGCAGTACATGATAGAATCTAGTACGTTTAGACATGTGTATTGCAAAAAATTTACTCTCACTTTGTTGTCCACTTTAACCTTTCTTCTTGGTGTCTTTGGATAAGTAAGAGTTCTTAATTTTCATGTGGTCATTTTTATCAATCTTTGCCTTTATGATAGTATTCTTTGGGATTTAACTTATGAAACCTTGTATACTATAACACTGTGAATTATTTTCCTGTGCTTCATCCCAGAAACTTTCCTGTTCACTATTCCATTTATATCTACAATTCATCTGGAATTGATTTTAGTGTATAGTGTGAGCTGGAGGTCAAGATTCATTTTGTGCATATAACTAGCCAATTGACCCAGGATCACTTATTGAAAAAAATATTTTCCCATTTTCTGTTTTGGCTATAAATATCTGTATCAGCATTTTTTTTTTTTTTTGTGCTTTCTAGTTTGGACTACTGGCCTGTTTGTCTTTTGCCTATACTATAGTGACCCGTAAAATTTAGATCTCTGGATATCTGGAGGGTCTAAAAAGACCTGGGAGTCCAAAACACTATGTGAATCTTATTTGAATTCTGATTAATATAATGGAACTCTAAAAGGCAATTTGGGGACAGTTGTGAAGATTTGAATGTGTACATTCAATGATTAGAAAAACTG
The DNA here is from genome assembly GCF_003254725.2 of Canis lupus dingo. Lineage (NCBI taxonomy): Eukaryota > Metazoa > Chordata > Mammalia > Carnivora > Canidae > Canis > Canis lupus. The sequence continues at coordinate 9,808,706 of NC_064253.1, read as the reverse complement.
TGTTAATGTATGTGATATTTAAGTTTGGCAAAATATTGTTCTTATTTTTAGTAGATTCATGCCAAAATCTTAGGAATTAAGTGTCCCAGGGTCTTCAAGTCATTTTCAAACTTTTTAGCTAAAGAAAGAATATATAGGATGAATAAAAAGCAAAAAACATGCTATCTAAATTCAATGTTCATTTTTCTATTTCTGTAGTTTTTCCCCCCCGAATCTTTATAAAAAGTTGGAAAATTTAATTGAAAAATAATTTAAGTGCTCCTAGAGAAATTCTAGGTTAATTTTTATAAGGCTGTAGATGAACGCTTACAATAAGAATTCTAGGTGAAGTCTTAGAATAAAATTATAAATACTGGTAATCAAACCAGAGATACTTTGAAAAGATGCACTTTAAGTTGACAGGCTCTATTTTGTAATGAACACATAATATGTTCTGCACATCACTTCTTTGATAGGGTTTATATCCTAAATGCACATGATATATTAACATTAATATTACAAGCTAAATGAGTTAGAAATTAAAATTCAATGTATATAATGTTCTTACAATGTTAAAGGGATCAAAAAACTATTTGGAAGAAGACAGAAGTGATGACTATGAAAAATATATTGCTGATACAAAACAAATTTCAGACTTCAGAAATCTGTTGCCAAATTATTCCATGAAGAAAATTGGAATATTATCAAGTAGGCGGTTTTTGACTATAAATCCTATATTCAGCTTAATGTAGAATTCAAATCTAAATTTAATAGCCATTTAGATTATCTATCCAGTATAAGAAAGCCATATTTAAAATAAGAGTTACGGGGCAGCCTGGGTTGCTCAGTGGTTTAGCTCCACCTTCAGCCCAGGGCATGATCCTGGAGACCCAGGATCAAGTCCCACCTCAGGCTCCCTGCATAGAGCCTGCTTCTCCCTCTGCCTGTCTCTGCACCCCCCCCCCTCTCTCTCTCTCTCTGTCTGTCTCTTGTGAATAAATGAAATCTTTAAGAGTTACAAACTGGAAGATTATCATGGAACGTTTTGTGCTGTATATAATATACCTAATAAATTACAAGAGGCCTAGACTTCTGATTCTAAAAAAAAATCTAAAATGCCAATTGAAAAATACTACACATGAAAAGATGTTCAACATCACTGACCATCAGAGAAATGCACATCAAAACCACAATGAGACACCACTTTACACCTGTCAAAGAATGGCTGGCTAAAATCAACAACACAAGAAACAACAGGTGTTGGTGAATATGTGGAGAAAAGAGAATGCTCTTAGACTATTGGTGGGACTGCAAACTGGTTTAGTCACTATGGAATACAGTGTGGAGGTTCCTCATAAAGTTAAAAATAGAAGTACCCTGTGATCCAGCAATTGCACTACTAGGTATTTACCCAAAGAATACAAAAATACTAACTCAATGGGACATGTGCACCTCCATGTTTATAGCAGCATTATTTACCACAGCCAAATATGGAAACAACCCAAGTATCCATCAACTGATGAATGGATAAGGAAGTGGTATATGTATACAATAGAATATTATTTATCCATAAGGAGAATGAAATCTTGCATGAATAGATGGATACATTTGGGATTGATTCTTCAGCTTAAAGGATATATTTAATTCTGTCAAAATGGATTGCGAGTAGAAAATGCAGCTCTTTATAATTAAAATTTATTCATAACTATTTGAGGAACATAGTGTCATAGTAAATACTGCCGTGGTATGGTTACCATTTTCATTGAAAATTAAATAGAAAATTTTAGCATAAGAATATTTTGAGAATTTGTTTGTATTAAAGCAAGACAGTTATTTTCATATATATATGTAACCACACATTCCTAATTATTGTGACTGAATTTTGAATTTTACACTATTTATGTTTATTTTGGTTAGACAAAATTATGCTTAATTCAAACATATTTGAAATACAATCATGTGAAATTTGTTTTTGTGTAAATTTACAGAATGATTTTTAAAAAAGATTTTATTTATTTATTCATGAGAGACACAGAGAGAGAGGCAGAGACACAGGCAGAGGGAGAAGCAGGCTCCATGAAGGAAGCCCAACGTGGGACTCTATCCCAGGTCTCCAGGATCAGGCCCTGGGCTGAAGGCGGCGCTAAACCGCTGAGCCCCCCGGCTGCCCTACAGAATGATTTTGATATAATTATTCTTTTTTAAAGAATTCATTTATTCATGAAAGACCCAGAGAGAGGCAGAGACATAGGCAGAGGGAGAAGCAGGCTCCCCGCAGAGAGCCTGACATGGGACTCGATTCGAGGGCCTGGGATCATGCTCTGAGCCAAAGGCAGATGCTCAACTGTTGAGCAACCCAGGCGTCCTTCTTTTTTTTTTTTTTTTTCTTTCTTTCTTTTTTTTTTTTCTTTTTTTTTTTTTTAAAGATTTCATTTATTGATTAATGAGAGATACAGAGAGAGCAAAGACATAGGTAAAGGGAGAAGTAGGCTCCCTACAGGAGCCAGATGAGGGACCTGGATCCCAGGACTCCGAGATCACGACCTGAGCCAAAGGCAGACATTCAACCACTGAGCCACCCAGGTGCCCCATGTTTGATATATTAATTCTAGAAATTAATGATCTATTGTCTTTAAAATATTATTTAAGGAGGCATAGCTCTACCAGTAGTGATACTGTATAATGGGGTTTACCAAACAGTCTTCTCACAATGAAGGACAGATGCTTTGGCACATAGCATCATTATGAATCCTGAGCAACACTTCAGTACAACCTAAGTTAGTATATGGATGCTCTCCATTAAATAACTATTGTAATAACAAAAATGTCTTATAAACACGTCTACTAATATTTATCGGGGATGAGTCACAACCTTCTCTTTGCTTTTTAATTCAGAAAGTCTTGCTGATTTTGAACTATACACAGATTTTTGACCTCCAATTTCCAATGACCTTTTTAGGGAAGGTGCACCTATCTTAGTAAAGATTTACAATCTGACTTTGCAATGTCTCTAGAAAGTATGGACGTAACAAACTAGGTGTCATCTTTAGGAGTTTTGCCAACTGCCATTCATATGTTCAAGCATTTTTTAATCCAGTCTGAGATACATATAGTTATGAACCCATGTTCAAATGATTATAGGTTTACATTGTCATTTGAATAGAATTAATGCAAAATTAATCAATCAAGGGAAAGAATGGCTGCCCCTTTACTATAATACTGGAAAACTAGGGGGCTCTCATTATAATATTGGAAACATTAATAGTAACCCAATCCTGAAGAAACTTCCCCAAGGATTGTCTGTTGTCCTTGTGTATCATATCTGGGTTACAGAAAACTACCAGGTGAGAATTTTTCTCCCACCACACAGCCAACTAGGAGGTCACCATAACACTGTGTGCTCCATTTACCCTGCCAATCTCAACACTTATTTGGAGCCTAATCTTGGAGATGGTAACATTTAAAATCAGCCACTTACTTGATTGTGTTAAGAGAAAAAAAGGTGAAAATAAGAAAAGCTGTAGCCTTGACTACATTATTGGCCAAAGGAACCATATTTTATTTTTTTTTTTAATTTTTATTTTTTTTTAATTTTTATTTATTTATGAGAGGGGAGAGAGAGAGAGAGAGAGAGAGAGGCAGGCAGAGACATAGGCAGAGAGAGAAGCAGGCTCCATGCACCGGGAGCCCGATGTGGGATTCGATCCCAGCTCTCCAGGATCGCGCCCTGGGCCAAAGGCAGGCGCTAAACCGCTGCGCCACCCAGGGATCCCGGAACCATATTTTAATAGTAGGAACAGACGGTACCATGAAAAGATGTTTATAATTATTCATAGTCATTAATTATCCAAAATCATAATGAGAGTGCAAATATAACAGATTCTGCAGCGTCAGAGTCCATGCTTGAGTATGCTAAATAAAAAAACAAAACTGGAATTAGATAAGACTTTTTTTTTTTTAAAGACCACTGCAGTATGGGGAACTTTGATCTCAGGATTTTCAGTACCTCCAAATAAAACCAAAAGACCTGTCTCCTTTTATAGAGATGGATAAGTGGAGTAGCAGGCACTTTTAAGGGAAAATAGGATAAGTAGGGCCGATGAGTATATAGCATGATTTAACAGTCAATGCTTTTTGCTGAGTTTACCTAATTCTTGAGGTGAGCCATTTCAGGAGGGTGTTCTTGCAATTCACTGCTTGCTTAGTTGTAGTGGGAGGGGGTGCAAGCTAAAGGTCAGGGGTTCATGGGGAGAGAAGACCGCCTCATGTTTAGTCAGGACAAAACAGAGATTAAGCAGTGGGCAATTGTGAATGCTTGGTTACGTGACAATGACAAGTTCTAATACTTATGCACAAAATGAAAAGAATATTTTGCTGCTCCAGGTTAAGACCAGACTGTATACCTGAATACCATTTTTCTTTTTGAGCTGTTCTCTATCATAATATACACATTTTTATGTGTTAATATATATATATTCACACATTAAAAAGTATACACACATTCAGTATTACCAACATTGAGTTTAAAGATAGTATTATTTAATAAGTTGCAATTGCAGGTTTTAAAATATAAGATGTCATCACTTTTTTTTTTTACCTATTACAAAACAATATTTACAGTTCATTGATTGAATTTTTCACTAAACTTGAATACTATGAAGAAAAATGCATTTCTACACAGATAAGAATACGTTAGTGAAATTGCCTGTCAGCCAAGTTATTTATTCATGTATTTTCTTGAATTCTAATTTCTTTTGATATCTCAAGATACATGGATCATTAACAAATTATCACAGTCTTTCATTACTTCAAACACTGAAGTGTGTTAGAGATTTTTAGGAAACATTTCTAACAACAGTGAGAGTCATAAATCAGAGTTTCTATTGGGAATTTATTTTTAAAATGTTGACACCTGAAACTTTATTTAGATAATGCAAATAGACTAACTTGGAGATCTCAGTATTTTTGGGTGGGATGGGTGGGGAAGAGCAAACCTATTTAGTTTGCTGGCAAATGTCGTGAATATGTAACTCACAGAATTTATATTTATATCCAGCAGATATCTGACCTACCCCGAATTCTTTTAATTACATGTAATATATTGCTAGTGCCTACAAGCTGCATGATGTTCCATAAAATTTCTCTTAATATTTAATATCCTCAAGTTGGATTTTATTCTCTAGACTAACAAATTTATATTAGGCCTTGTAGATCTCAGGGGTAAAGCAAAGTAATATATTAAATAGAATTCATATTTGCTCTCAAGACTACTATTGAATTATTTAACCCTGTTATGCTTACAGATTGCTTAAATTATAAAAAATAACATGTGTAAAAATTTATCATGGTCTCACCAAAATGATAATTATCATTGTGCTTTATTAGAGATAATGTAAAGAAATTAAGTCATTACCTAGACCTTCTGCAACTACAGATAAAATAGATGCAAATAAAAGAACCATAAAAATTGGATCACTTCTGCACATCTGCACTTTTTAATTCTAAAAGCGATTTTGTAAACCTTTTTTCATCTTTCTGGTCTCACAACATAGGAACCTTGGAGTTCACCTTCCCTCATTAAATTCTCTCAGTACCCTCCTAGCCCACTGTGGGACCTCTGTAACTGCCTAGTGGTTCTCTGTGAACAGAGTGTCGCCTCCTCTAATACAGACAGGCCTCTGATGCCAGACTAATCCTCTTAAAACACTACTTTCACAGCACTTATCTTTTTCATAAACCTACAAGATCCCCTAATGGCTTGTCACATTGAATTCATGTTCTTAAGCCTTGTCTTATCGAATAATTTAAAAACCTATATTAACTTCTACTTTTATTCTTCTTCCTGTGAGGATTCTCAGCCTGTTGTCTGAACTCATTTTGAAACAGAATGAGGATAGAGGACAAAGTTACAGAATAAGAGGGGGAAAGTGAATAGAGTGGGAAAGGGAACATTTTTTAGAGAGAAGAAAGGAATCAAAACAATCATAGGGCCATAGATCTCAACCCAGAAAGCAGTCAGATTGAAAGAGGAATTTTATTCTCTTGCATGGCTTGGATATTTGGAGGTAGTGGGACCCCAGGAAGCATTCATGGCAAAGGTGGGGAGATCATTAAGAAATTCCCATTTCCACTATACCTTTGTCCCATGGTGAAATCCTATGAGTCAGGTTTCCTAATCTTGCACTTCATTTATGTGTAAAAAAAATACCAAAAGAATATGTCATATGGCCACTAACACCTAGGGCTCAGCTCAGGTTTCCTTTCACTGAATCCCTCCTAATTTCTATCCATTTTCTCCCAGTCCAGGATGGTATGTTCAACTACATTTTATTCACGTTATAAATTAGACATTAAACTCTTGATATTACAGACTGTACCTTGAATTTTAATCACTAATGCTTACCTGGCACACAGGAGGCACATCTAAAAATGAAGTGTACCATTCATATTTTAATGGAATATTGGCTTCCAACTACGTACTAGATGATGTTCTAAGAATGAAAAATCAGTGAACCAGTAACCAAACTAAAAAGATTGGTTTCATACAGTTTTCATTCCTGTGGATAGAGATAATAGATGCATAAATGAAAATAAAATATATCTAGGGGCAATAATACAGATAAAACAATCATGGAAAATTAATCCATCCTATACTTATTATGTCCAAATTTTAAAGACCACTTCTTAAAACAGTATTTTTACCCTCAGTCTCAAAACCTAGAAACCTTTGAGTTCTTTGTGACTCACTAAATTCTGAATAAAGGAATTAAAAAGTATAGGGGAGTAAAGAATAATTCAGTAGGGTACTGTCTTTCACACAGAGGACTGGATCAAGTCTTCTTGAATGAGATGATGGGCATCTGAGGAATTGTGGGAGCAAGTCAAGAGAACACTTGGGACCAGCACTGAAAGCAGACATAAATAATTTGGGGAATGACTCTGAGGCTAGAGCATGAGTAGTGTGTTTTAAGAAAGACAAGTGCTCAGAGTGACTAGAAAAATCAAAGCAAGGATAAACACAGTAGGGGATAAAGTGAGTGAATTATGGCCTTGGGGGCAGGGGGCAGGTTATGTAGGACCACCTAAGTCCTAGTTGAAATTTTTACCCTTTCTGACTAAGCTGTATATTGCAATGCTTTGTTCTCAGGCTGTACAGGATCATCACCTGAGGAGTTTCAAAAATATCAATGTCCAGGTTCAGCTCAGAAATATAGAGACCTGGAAAGTTACTTTCACCCTTTATAAGAATATATTTTTAAGTACTTGGGAACACTGGTAATAAATGACTTTACTGTAACCACTGAGAGTGAGGAGGAACAGGAAAACAACTCAGTTGAAATATAGGCAGAGAAAAAAAGCCCTCAGGAGGAAATAAGACCCAAGCATTTGTGGAACTGGCGCAGATGTTGCTGAATGACTAGAAGCTGTGGAGAAGATTCAGCTGAAAATCCTTAACACATTGCCGAAGGCTGTGTGGGGGCTGGCATGAGAGCTGGAAGCCTGGGGAGCCACAGATACAAAGGAGTCTGTATAGTTTTGCAGGCTTTTCCTCCACAAATTCTACTGGACACACAGGGCAGTTTGGGGGAATTGTGAAAAGGTTTGTGTGTGTGAGAGACTCCATCTGGGAGGGGAATAGCAGCCACTGTCAAAATTCCATCTAGACCCAACTTCTTTTTTTTTTTCCTTATGGAGAAAAGAAAGCCTTATTCTGCAGGGGAAACACAATGAAAGGGGTTGCTTTGGGGGTACTCATGAATGCTTATTGAGGCCAGAGGAGAGGAACAGGAAAAGAAATTTCTTCTTCAGGAGAGGAGCTTACTAGACCTGTCATTACAGCTGGATAAAAGGCAGAGACACATGTAAAAGCCAGAGTCTTAAGACCCAGGTTCACATTGTCTGGATTGTGGTTTAATTAGAGTGTCAGAGAATGTCCTTCCTTTTCTCACCCTCACCAGAACACTACCATACTTTGATTCAGAATAACACTAGGGCCTGCCTGAGAAACCCAGAGGAGCTGTGTTCTCTCTGGTGCATAGAAAATCCAGGTGATAGGGTGAAGTAGATATGAAGAGGAACCATCTAGAATAACATAAACACACTACAGCCTTAGCAGAAGGAAATATGTGGTCATTTACAACTACAAAAAAAAATATTTACCTCAATACCCACTGACCTATCTGATTTTTCCAGCTTTCAGTAAGTTACTGGAATAAGATAAAACAGTCTGAAGAGGAAGCAACCATCAGACCCAAACTCAGGTGTGGTACGGACAGGGAATTTAACTTGAGTAGGACTTCTGTGTTAAATGTTTTAGTGAAAAGGTAAACCTACAAAATCAAATAGGTAATTTCAGTGGAGAGATGGAAATATAGGAAGTAATCAAATGTGTCATAAATAAATATCACAATAACATAATAAAGAATGCCTTTCAAAAAAGAAAAAGAATACCTTTCATAGCCTCAGCAGGTATAGCGAAAGAAAAATAAATGAACTTGAAGATAGGGCAGTTGAAATGAGCCCCAATGAATTGCAAAGAATGCAAAGTGTAAAGAACAAACAAGAAAGCAAACAAATGAAAGAGAAAATGGAGTATTCAAAAATTGTGGCACAGTATCAGACAATTTAACGTAGGCTTAATATGAATTCCAGAAAGAGAAAGAGAAGAAATGGAGAAGATGAAGCAATATTTGAAGATACATGAGCTGAAAAGTCTATAAAATTATTTTCCAAAGTTAATGAAAACTTCAAACCACAAATTTAAAGAGAAAAATCCATACAGGAAGAGAAACAAATAATAATGTAGGCATTTTGGGATGCATGGGTGGCTATTGGTTAGCATCTGATTTCAGGTCAAGTCATGATCTCAGTTCTGGGATCAAGCCCACATGGGCTCCCTGCTTAGTAGGGAGACTGCTTCTCCCTCTCCCCTTCTCAGATATTTTTTTTCTCTCTCTCAAATAAATTCTCTAGGAAAATTTTGGTCTATTGTATTCAAAATGTGGAAAAGCCAAAATTCTTGAAAGCAACCAGAGGAGGAAAAAAAACAATCCCTACAGAGAAAGGGAATATGGATGATTACAGATGTCTTGTTAGGAATTGCAAAAGTTTTAAAACAATGGAATGACACCAATATGCAAGAAAAGAAGGAAAAGGTCTCTCATTCCAGAATTCTACAGCCAGTGAAAATAACCTTTAAAAATAAAGAATAGGTATATTGAAATCCTTTATACTATCTTGGCAACTCTTCCATAAATCTAAAATTGTTACAAATAAAAATTAAGAATGAAATATTTTTTTCCATCAAACCAAAATTGAGGCAGTGTATTGCCAGCAGACCAACTCTGCAAGAAATGTTAAAGGAAATTATTCTGGCAGAAAGAATGTCATAAAAAGACAGAAATGCTTCAACTCAAATCAAGACTGTTGGAAACACAATTTGAAAAAGAAGTTCTTTTTTCCTCTCCTTTGTAATTACTCTAAAAGATGACCATTTAAAGCAAAGTAGTAATAAGGCACTGTGTATTTAAAGCATACATGAAAATGTGAAATGTATATAATGTTAATAGCACAAAAGATAAGAGGGAGAAATTTGGGACTTCTATGTAAGGTCCTACAAAACATGAAGCATTGTCATTTTATTTGGCATACTAAATTGTTTAAATGTTTCTTGTAAACTGGAAACTCCTAAAAGGTTTTTTTTTATGGTTTTTATGGGGCATACAGAATAGTTCAAAATAGATGAAGTGGGATATAAAACTCACAAAAAATTAAGCTCATAGAAAACATAAAGAGTGGGGAAAAATACATAACAAATGTAACTAACAGAAAAGAGATGGAAGGGGGTACCTGGGTGGCTCACTAGGTTAAGCATCTACTTTCGGCTCAGGTTATGATCCTGGGGTCCTGGGATCCAGTCCTATGTGAGGCTCCGTGTTCAGTGGGGAGTCTGCTTTTCCTCCTCCCTCTGCCCCTCCCCCCTGCTCATGCTCTCTCTTGTGCACTCTCTCTCTCAAATTATTTTTTTTAAAGAGCTGTAAGGAGAATATTAACCCTATCGATCACTTTAAATTATGACCAAAAGAAAGCTGAAGTAGCTACATTAATTTCAGAAAAGTAGATACCACAACAAGTAACATTACCAGGGATGAAGAAGAAAACGATGTGTAAATAAGGACACAATTTAAAAAATTAATAGTGTGTACGCACTTAATAGAGTTTCAAAATTACATGAGGCAAAATGTATACATGAATGAAAGGATAGAAAAATCCACAACTATAGCTGTGCTCTTGAGCATGCTTCTGCCAGTAATTGAAAATATAAGAGGATACATATGAGTAAGAGTATCAATAACCTGAAAAACACCATCAACAAGCTTTACCTAACTGACTTTTATAGGCCTACACAAATAGTCAATCCTTTGATAATGATTCAGAGACATTTTTATGAAGAAATGATAGCCTTTTCAGGGCATGGTATTGGAATACTTGGATATCCATATGTTAATACATTAACCTTGACACATACTTTTCACCTTAGACATATATTACCTCAAGGGACACTAGATGCCTAAATGTTAGACTATAAAAATGTAAGACTATAAAGCATTCAGGACAGAAGTTTATGTAACCTTGTGTTTGATGGTGATATAAGGTTCTGTGCAAGGGAGTATTTAGGATGATGAAACTCTTCTGTATGGTACTTTGATGGTGGATACATGACTGCATTTATCAAAACCCATAGAAAGGTACATCACAAAGAAAAACTTTTAATGTCTACCCTCTTAAAGACATATCTACAAAGATCTATATAGGTGATATCCAGAATGAAGTGTAGAGTATAGCAAATTAATCTAGTCCTACTACAAATGTATGGTAGACTCTCACTGCAGGGAATAAGAATAAAGGGAGCAGAGCTAAATAACTCTAGAAGCAGCGTCTTGTATGGATACCATAAGGCTAACTACAAAAGGAACTCTATATAAACACTGTGCTTTAGCTGGTAAATTTGTTTTTCACAGGGGTATGACTTAATAATCTATAAACAACCTTACATGCATGTAATCAACCTTACATGCATGTAATCAACCTTACATGATTCCTTACTAGGAATCAAAATAAGCAAATAAATTATAGATAATGGAAGCTAGTTTTTCTTCTCAGAGAATTTACAAATAATCAAGAGGAAGGCTATCACGGAGCCTGCAGTGCTGGTTTATGGTCAGAGATACTCATATTTATTGTACTTACAGGTAGATAGAAATAAACACAGCCATGTATGTATACATAGGTTAGTATATATAGGCATGTTTTCTGTATGAGAGATTAGGAGCCATGATCTCCCAGGAGCGAGGAGGTCACCTAGATCTTGGCTTTTAAAGAAAACTGGATCCCTGGAGAAATGTCTGATTCAAAGTTTGAGTGAGGAAAATATGAGATAAACCTAGGGCACCATGGGCCACAGAGTACAAAAGTACAGAAACAAACAATAGATGAGGTATTTTGAAAGAGATGCATGAGATGGTCTGAAAGGGCCCCCAATGGCCAAAGATCAATTGAGGCAAAAAAATTAGGTTATAATTAAAGCGTGAGATAAATATTCATGAATCCATACTGATGAGATATATATATATATATATAAGTGCTTATTAATGGGAATAGATTTCCAAATAAACCCTGTTAAAGGAATTAAGGAAATACAAAATTATAGAGCACCACAGTAAACATTGCTGAGGACACAATAAATTTGGCTAAAATTAGTTGTTGAAAATCAGTAGGTGAAACTTTAAGGGGAAACAGAATATTTGCAGTTAAAAAATCAGTAGGTGAAACTTTAAGGGGAAACAGAATATTTGCAGTTAAAAAAATCTCCCCCAAGATATTTATTAATTAGTGTTGTGGTTTTTTACTTATTTCCATAATTTCTAGACACCCTTCCTAGAGGTGGATTTTTAATTCCCTGTTCCTTAATATGAATAAGACATAGGTAATCACTTCTAACATAGCCAGGAAAGGGAAAAAATCGTAATTAAATAGTAATTTTACAGGGCAAAAACCTGGCCAACATCATCTTAACCAAGTAATCAAGGTTAATAATAAGTCGTGTTTATATCAGGTATCCCATGAGGTGGTGCAACAAGAAGTGCACATCCCTTCTGTGATATTCTTTCTAAAACTTTATAGCCTCAATCTAGTTAAAAGTAAACTGACAAATCCAAGTTGATGGATATTCTACAGATGGATGGACATTCTAACTAGGACTCTTCAGGAAGTGTTAAAGGTAGTAAAAAATAACAAGGGAAGATAAAGAATCTTCGCAGATTAGGGGGCTAACAGCATGAGGCCTAAATGTAGTATGGATCCTGAATTGGATCTTGGAGCAGGAGGAGGACATTAGTGGAAAGACTGATGGAATCCATATAATGCGTCCACTTTAGTTAATAATACTGAATCAGTGTCCGCATCAATCAGTTACATAAGATACTATCCAAGAGTTCTCTGTAGTGCCTTTGCCACTCTTCCGTAAATCTGAAATAATTTCAAAATAAAACTACTAAAATTAAAAACCAAATTCCTGTCTTTATTATTAGATTTTAAATTTATTTTTATTTTTTAAAAATATTTATTTGAGATAGAGCAAGGGAGAGAGAGACAGCATGTGTCAGGTGGAGGATAAGGTAAGAGAGAGAGACAGAGAAGCAGGCTCCTCACTGAGCAGGAAGCCCGACACAGGGGTCGATCCCAGGACGCTCGGATAACTCCTTGAGCCGAGGGCAGACAGACACCTAACCAATTGAGCCACCCAGGCACCCCCAGATTTTGAATTGAATTGGTGTGAACTCAGGCCTACAAATGAGTATTTAATTTTGATATTTACAAAGTTCTTTTTTAAAAAATGAAGGTGGGACACCTGGGTGGTTCAGTGGTTGAGCTGCCTTTGGCTCAAGTCCTGATCCTGGGTCCTGGGATTGAGTCTTGCATCGGGCTCCCTGCAGGAAGCCTATTTCCCCCTCTGCCAATGTCTCTGCCTCTGTGTGTCTCTCTCTCTCTCTCTCTCTCTCTCTGTGTTTCTCATAAATAAAATCTGAAAATAAGTAAAAAATAAAGGTGAAGCAAGTTTTAATAGTGGTAATTATTACTCTAAGTGAAACAATTAGCATTCAATATTTTTTGATGAAAAGAACTATTATTCCTCATTCATGATCTGGTGTTAGGTCTTGGGTGACTCTCCTGAGTATACTACTCTTTTAAAAACTATATTCAGTCCTACTTGCATGACAGCATATTAAAATCTCTTGGGCAGTGTACCATTACTATCTCTTATTTTAACTTTTTGTGTTTACTGAAGTATGATTAACATACAGTGTTACATTAGTTTCAGGTGTACAATAAGATTCAACCATGGTATACATTGCTCAGGGCACATCACTGTTAAGTATACTCTTGATATCCTTTCTCTCTTTCATTTATTTTAAGTTTTAATAATTAACTTTTATTTTTTTATTTTTTAATAATTAACTTTTAATCAACTTTGAAATATAAATTACATACAGTAAAAGGCAAACATTTGGAATGTGCTGTTGGCTTAATTTTGATAAGTGTATGCATCCATGTAACCACCATGTTAATCAAGATATGAATCAGTTCCATCACAGAACCTCCCTTGTACCCCCTTGTATTAAACTCACAAGCCAACATCCCCTTGCCACTCCCAAATTTGGGAAGATGCTGACATGCTTTCATTTAGTATTGATTAGTTTGCTTATTCTAGAATTTTATATAAATGAAATAGAGCAGTATGGAACATTTTGTATCTGGTTTCTTTCTTGGCATAAGCATGCTGTTGGGTATATCACTTGTTCACGCCTTTTTATGGACTTTTGAGTTGTGTCCAGTTTGGGACTATACATGTTTATACATATTTGATGAGTTTGTGTGGTCATATGTTTTCATTACTCCTGGATAAATTACTGGGAGTTAAATGATTGAGTTACATGGTAGACATATGCTAAACTTTTTAAGAAACTGCCAAAAAACCTGTTATTTTTGAAAACAGCTATAGAATACTCTCATTAAGGATTCATGGGAGTTTAGTTGCACCATGTTGTTGCCGACACTTAATATTGTCAAATTTTGGTCATGTAATCTTTCTAGGAAGTGTGTCGTAGAACTCATTGTACTTTTCATTTTTCATAAACTAGTATGTTGAGTACTTTTTCATGTGTTTGTTTCACATAACTACTTTTGTAAAGTCTCCATTTAAATCTTTTCACAATTTTTAATACATTATAAACATTCTAATGATTGGGTTATCAGCATCCTTCATATTTTCTGGATCTAAATATTTTGTTATATGTGTATTGAACATATTTTCTCCTGTCTGTGGCTTTTCTCTTTTTTTTTTTTTGACCTATCCTTTCAAAAAGCATGTGTTTTTAATTTTGATGGGCTTAGTTTATCATTATTATCATTTTTTCCAATTGTCATTTTTTATCTTTCATGATTAGTGCTGTTAAGTCCTAAGAAATATTTGCCTAAATTTTCAAAATACCTTTTTTCCACGGTTTTCCTCATATATTTTAATTGTTGTAGTTACTAGTATTCTGTGAAATTGAAATGATTTGCCTCTGAAATAGCTACTAATTAGATGAACTGCCTTATTTAAAATGCCATCCTTCTGGGATTAGATTAGCATGAATTAAGACTTCCTTATTCCTCCTTTATCTCTCAGAAGTTGTATAAATAATTAGGTTCTGTAACTTTGCTGCAAAGAAACTGAAAATATGTCTGTGTACTGAGGTTGGGCCCTGTATTTATATATCAGACAACCGTCCTGTAAAATATATGGTTCTTTAATGGATTTTTTCCTTAGGGGATTGAATTATTGCCTTCAAAATGGACAGGTAACATAATTAAGTTTGTTTACAGCTCATAGTTTCCACATCTGATTAACATGCACCAAAATCAATCTTAATTATTTCTGGGTGCTTTACTGTGTTAAGTTACTAGATCTGATGAATTTGGTATCTATTGTCTATTTTAATCTTGTGTTTCCTTCTGGGCAGTTGTAAGAACGTGAGTAACTAATGAGTAGATAAGTCTGAGCTTTCTGACATGTGGATCCCACTGCTTGTACTGGGGAGCTTGTTTGAACATTCCCCCACATCTGGGAGTCCTTAGTGAGCACAGCTGACAAAATTGCAGAACATTTCTGGGATATTGTTTACTTGGCAAAGAGTTGCTAGAGTCACTGTCTTTCCAACCACATGTCAAACTTCTTTTCATGGGGAAAATATGGTGCCCAGAATAGGATTCTTCTGAGACCACAGCTTTTCTGCATAGAGTGATGAGAAAAAATCAACTTTGTTAATATGGTATCAGAATATAAATTATTTTATTATCTAATATAAAACCAATTAAAGGCTCACCCAATAAATTAATGTAGGTTTTTATGTGAGGTTTAAGGACTGAATGCTACTTATTCTTTATGAGTTATGTTTTAATTTATATGTCTCTTTTTAAAATTATATATGTGTACATACACAGAGGTATTTTTATTACAGCATTGAAATTGGTATAAAAAAACAGGGTTTTCATGATGATTGCTGCCTTTCTCTGTACACTTATATTACACATACTTTGTACCATATGATTCAGCATTTATGTAGTTGAAGATTATTTACTTGTTCTACTTTTACATTAACTGTCTCCCCAAATATGCTTTATTTATATTTTAGTGTATTACTAAAAATTGGTCATGACCATTTGACTTTCTTGCTCTAGCCACCTATCTTGGTCTCTGTCCAGCATCCCTCTCTAGGTAGGAAAGAATGTTTTAGTTGGGATGGTTTGTTGAAAGAGCTAACCAGAGAAGAAATATAAATTATTTAAAGTAAGTTAGTTTTCTCACACAAGAATACAGAACCAGGCCAGGAAAAGGTATAAGAGGCAAGAGAGTTCAGGTTGAAAGAAGCAAAACCATGGTCATTTCTCAAGATCAGTCTTAAGAAAGTGCTTGGAACTGTAGAGGTCTCTGCCCTTGAAATCTTGAAAAATTTTAAATTCTTTAGGTATCTGTGCCTCACAGATCCACAGAAGGAACATCCTACTATCTAACACTTATTAGTCCCTGCATTCTCCTGCTAAGAGAAGCTTGACAGAAGGGGTATATGGCTTCTCTATAATGAGAAAAGGAAATATCCTCATTCCTAGACACAGCAGTGGTGAATAAGAATTTTTTTTATAATGGATAAGTATTATATGGATAATTTTTGTTATATATGACTGGTATTCTTTTGACCCTTTCATTTTCTCCCATTAACATGTTAGCAAGATGGTGAACAATTAAAGCTAATGTGACAAAAATTATCCATAAAATTAATCACTAAAATAACCAAAAGATAACTATAATTTATTTTTCCTGACCAATGTTAAACTTTGAAGAACATTTATTTTATAAATTGAATTAAGTTAATACAGAAAATTTCTAAATCTCATGTAGAGATACTGAATCATCTTATAAAAGAAATAATCAGAATGTAGGGCATTATTATTATTATTTTAAGATTGTATTTATTTATCCATGAGAGACACAGAGAGAGACAGAAACACAGGCAGAGGGAGAAGCAGGCTCCATGAAGGAAGCCCAACGTGGCACTCTATCCCAGATCCCAGAATCAAGCCCTGGGCCAAAGGCAGATGCTCAACCACTGAGCCACCCAGGCGTCCCACATTCTTCTTATTATTATTAGGGCACCAGATTTAAGTATGGAGACAAGATTTAATGAACAAACAATTTCTGAGCCATGTGAGTTTTGTACGAAAATGTAAATTTGTGTATGTTCTTGTAGAATGGTATGTTTCTGTTTCTGGGAAGTAGGGGCAGACATTGGAGAGATGGAGTGAAAGAATGAATCCAGTAGTGCAATTTTCCTCTTTTGTCCTAGAATAATGATTATATCCACATATAATTTCACATTTTTTTCCAGTTAAATTCTATTTTTCAGCATGACTTAAAATCAGAACTAAATTTAAGAAGTAGGAGTGTTGGTGAACAGAATCTCAAATTATAACTACACTGATACTACTATGGGTCATATATCTTTCCTTAATTTCATTAGCATTACAAAAAAGTACAGCAAGGGGCCAGCACTCTTTGTTAAAAAAACAAAAATGTAACAAAACAAAAACTATTGTATTTACTACTTATCAGTAAGGGAGAGAAAAAAATCTTGAGCTTTATTTTTTTAATTTTTTTTAATAATAAATTTATTTTTTATTGGTGTTCAATTTACCAACATACAGAATAACACCCAGTGCTCATCCTGTCAAGTGCCCCCTCAGTGCCCGTCACCCATTCACCCCCACCCCCCGCCCTCCTCCCCTTCCACCACCTCTAGTTCATTTCCCAGAGTTAGGAGTCTTTATGTTCTGTCTCCCTTTCTGATATTTCCCACACATTTCTTCTCCCTTCCCTTATATTCTCTTTCACTATTATTTATATTCCCCAAATGAATGAGAACATATAATGTTTGTCCTTCTCCGATTGACTGACTTCACTCAGCATAATACCCTCCAGTTCCATCCACGTTGACACAAACGGTGGGTATTTGTCGTTTCTAATGGCTGAGTAATAATCCATTGTATACATAAACCACATCTTCTTTATCCACTCATCTGTCGATGGACACCGAGGCTCCTTCCACAGTTTGGCTATTGTGGCCATTGCTGCTATAAACATCGTGGTGCAGGTGTCCCGGCGTTTCATTGCATCTGAATCTTTGGGGTAAATCCCCAACAGTGCAATTGCTGGGTCATAGGGCAGGTCTATTTTTAACTCTTTGAGGAACCTCCACAGAGTTTTCCAGAGTGGCTGCACCAGTTCACATTCTCACCAACAGTGTAAGAGGGTTCCCTTCTCTCCACATCCTCTCCAACATTTGCTGTTTCCTGTCTTGTTAATTTTCCCCATTCTCACTGGTGTGAGGTGGTATCTCATTGTGGTTTTGATCTGTATTTCCCTGATGGCAAGTGATGCAGAGCATTTTCTCATGTGCGTGTTGACCATGTCTATGTCTTCCTCTGTGAGGTTTCTCTTCATGTCTTTTACCCATTTCATGATTGGATTGTTTGTTTCTTTGGTGTTGAGTTTAATAAGTTCCTTATAGATCTTGGAAACTAGCCCTTTATCTGATACGTCATTTGCAAATATCTTCTCCCATTCTGTAGGTTGTCTTTGAGTTTTGTTGACTGTATCCTTTGCTGTGCAGAAGCTTCTTATCTTGATGAAGTCCCAATAGTTCATTTTTGCTTTTGTTTCTTTTGCCTTCGTGAATGTATCTTGCAAGAAGTTACTGTGGCCGAGTTCAAAAAGGGTGTTGCCTGTGTTCTCCTCTAGGATTTTGATGGAATCTTGTCTCACATTTAGATCTTTCATCCTATTTTGAGTTTATCTTTGTGTATGGTGCAAGAGAGTGGTCTAGTTTCATTCTTCTGCATGTGGATGTCCAATTTTCCCAGCACCATTTATTGAAGAGACTGTCTTTCTTCCAATGGATAGTCTTTCCTCCTTTATCGAATATTAGTTGACCATAAAGTTGAGAGTCCACTTCTGGGTTCTCCATTCTATTCTATTGATCTATGTGTCTGTTTTTGTGCCAGTACCACACTGTCTTGATGACCACAGCTTTGTAGTACAACCTGAAATCTGGCATTGTGATGCCCCCAGATATGGTATTCTTTTTTAAAATTCTCCTGGCTATTCGGGTTCTTTTCTGATTCCACACAAATCTTAAAATAATTTGTTCTAACTCTCTGAAGAAAGTCCATGGTATTTTGATAGGGATTGCATTAAACGTGTAAATTGCCCTGGGTAACATTGACATTTTCACAGTATTAATTCTGCCAATCCATGAGCATGGAATATTTTTCCATCTCTTTGTGTCTTCCTAAATTTCTTTCAGAAGTGTTCTGTAGTTTTTAGGGTTTAGATCCCTTACCTCTTTGGTTAGGTTTATTCCTAGGTATCTTATGCTTTTGGGTGCAATTGTAAATGGGATTGACTCCATAATTTCTCTTTCTTCAGTCTCATTGTTAGTAGTATAGAAATGCCACTGATTTCTGGGCATTGATTTATATCCTGCCACACTGCTGAATTGCTATGAGTTCTAGCAATCTTGGGGTGGAGTCTTTTGGATTTTCTAAGTAGAGTATCATTTCATCGGCGAAGAGGGAGAGTTTGACTTCTTCTTTGCCAATTTGAATGCCTTTAATGTCTTTTTGTAGTCTGATTGCTGAGGCTAGGACTTCCAGTACTATGTTGAACAGCAGTGGTGAGAGTGGACATCCCTGTCTTGTTCCTGATCTTAGGGGAAAGGCTCCCAGTGCTTCCCCATTGAGAATGATATTTGCTGTGTGATTTTCGTAGATGGCTTTTAAGATGTTGAGGAATCTTCCCTCTATCCCTACACTCTGAAGAGTTTTGATCAGGAATGGATGCTATATTTTGTCAAATGCTTTCTCTGCATCTAATGAGAGGATCATATGGTTCTTGGTTTTTCTCTTGCTGATGTGAAACAATCAATGTGATTTATCATGAGTGTTGAACCAGCCTTGCAACCCCGGGGGTAAATCCTACTTGGTCATGGTGAATAATCTTCTTAATGTACTGTTGGATCGTATTGGCTAGTATCTTGTTGAGAATTTTTGCATCCATGTTCATCAGGGATATTAGTCTGTAATTCTTTTTGGTGGGGTCTTTGGTTATGGAATTAAGGTGATTCTGGCCTCATAGAACGAATTTGGAAGTACTCCATCTCTTTCTATCTTTCCAAACAACTTTAGGAGAATAGGTATGGTTTCTTCTTTAAACGTTTCATAGAATTTCCCTGGGAAGCCATCTGGCCCTGGACTCTTGTGTCTTGGGAGGTTTTTGATGACTGCTTCAAATTCCTCGCTGGTTATCGGCCTGTTCAGGTTTTCTATTTCTTCCTGTTCCAGTTTTGGTAGTTTGTGGCTTTCCAGGAATGCGTCCATTTCTTCTAGATTGCCTAATATTGGCGTATAGCTGTTCATAATGTTTTTAAAATCGTTTGTATTTCCTTGGTGTTGGTAGTGATCTCTCCTTTCTCATTCATGATTTTATTAATTTGAGTCTTCTCTCTCTTCTTTTTAATAAGGCTGGCTAATGGTTTATCTATCTTATTAATTCTTTCAAAGAACCAACTCCTGTTTCTGTTGATCTGTTCCACAGTTCTTCTGGTCTCAATTTCGTTGAGTTCTGCTCAATTTTAATTAACTCTCTTCTTCTGCTGGGCGTAGGGTCCATCTGCTGTTTTTTCTCTAGCTCCTTTATGTGTAAGGTTAGCTTTTGTATTTGGGTTCTTTCCAGTTTTTGAGTGGATGCTTGTATTGCGATGTATTTCCCCCTTAGGACTGCTTTTACTGCATCCCAAAGATTTTGAATGGTTGTATCTTCATTCTCATTAGTTTCCATGAATCTTTTTAATTCTTCCTTAATTTCCTGGTTGACCCTTTCATCTTTTAGCAGGATGGTCCTTAACCTCCACGTGTTTGAGGTCCTTCCAAACTTCTTGTTGTGATTTAGTTCTAATTTCAAAGCATTATGGTCTGAGAATATGCAGGGGACGATCCCAATCTTTTGGTATCAGTTCAGACCTGATTTGTGACCCAGTATGTGGTCTATTCTGGAGAAAGTTCCATGTGCGCTTGAGAAGAATGTGTATTCAGTTGAGTTTGGATGTAAAGTTCTGTAGATATCTGTGAAATCCATCTGGTCCAGTGTATCATCTAAAGCTCTCATTTCTTTGGAGATGATGTGCTTAGAAGAACTATCGAGGGTAGAAAGAGCTAGATTGAAGTCACCAAGTATAAGTGTATTATTAACTAATTATTTCTTCACTTTGGTTATTAATTGGTTTAAATATTTGGCAGCTCCCACAGTCGGGGCATATATATTGAAGATTGTTAAGTCCTCTTGTTGGATAGATCCTTTAAGTATGAGATAGTGTCCCTCTTCATCTCTCACTACAGTCTTCGGGGTAAATTTTAGTTTATCTGCTATAAGGATGGCTACCCCTGCTTTCTTTTGAGGACATTCGAATGGTAAATGGTTCTCCAACCTTTTATTTTCAGGCTGTAGGTGTCCTTCTGTCTAAAATGAGTCTCTTGTAGACAGCAAATAGATGGGTCCTGCTTTTTTATCCAGTCTGAAACCCTGCCCCTTTTGATGGGGTCATTAAGCCCGTTCACATTCAGAGTTACTATTGAGAGATAGGAGTTTAGTGTCATCATGATATCTATTCAGTCCTTGTTTTTGTGGATTGTTCCACTGAACAACTTCTTAAAGGGGTATTTTAAGAGTCCCCCTTAAAATTTCTTGCAGAGCTGGTTTGGAGGTCACATATTCTTTCAGTTCCTGCCTGTCTTGGTAGCTCGCTATCTCTCCTTCCATTTTGAATGAGAGCCTTGCTGGATACAGTATTCTTGGTTGCATGTTCTTCTCATTTAGGACCCTGAATATATCCTGCCAGCCCTTTCTGGCCTGCCAGGTCTCTGTGGAGAGGTCTGCTGTTACCCTAATACTCCTCCCCATAAAAGTCAGGGATTTCTTGTCTCTTGCTGCTTTAAGGATCTTCTCTTTATCTTTGGAATTTGCAAGCTTCACTATTAGATGTCGAGGTGTTGAACGGTTTTTATTGATTTTAGGGGGGGATCTCTCTATTTCCTGGATCTGAATGCCTGTTTCCCTTCCCAGATTAGGAAAGAATTTGTTCAAATACATATTCTGGCCCTCTGGCCCTTTCGTTGCCCTCGGGAACCCCAATTAAATGTAGGTTTTTCTTCCTCAAACTGTCGTTTATTTCCCTTAATCTATCTTTATGGTCTTTGAATTGTTTGTCTCTTTTTTCCTCAGTTTCCCTCTTTGCCGTCAACTTGTCTTCTATGTCACTTACTTGTTCTTCCACCTCGTTAACCCTCGTCATTAGGACTTCTATTTTGGATTGCATCTCATTCAATTGATTTTTAATTTCTGCCTGATTGGATCTAAATTCTGCTGTCATGAAGTCTCTTGAGTCCTTTATGCTTTCTTCTAGAGCCACCAGTAGCTGTATAATAGTGCTTCTGAATTGGCTTTCTGACATTAAATTGTAATCCAGATTTTGTAATTCTGTGGGAGAGAGGATTGTTTCTGATTCTTTCTTTTGAGGTGAGGTTTTCCTTCTAGTCATTTTGCTCAGTGCAGACTGGCCAAAAACAAGTTGTATTGGGAAAAGGAGAAAAAGAGGAGAGAAAGAAGGAAAG
Organism: Canis lupus dingo; assembly: GCF_003254725.2. Lineage (NCBI taxonomy): Eukaryota > Metazoa > Chordata > Mammalia > Carnivora > Canidae > Canis > Canis lupus. The sequence continues at coordinate 9,786,404 of NC_064253.1, read as the reverse complement.
AAAAGAGAAAAAGAAAAAAGAAAAAAGGAAGAAAAAAAAAGAAAAAGAAAGGGGAAAAAAAGGGTGGGGGAAGCAAACAAATCAAAAAAAAAAAAAAAAAACCCACGGGGAGTATCTTCTGATTCTGTATACTTTAAGTGCCTTGACTTCCCCTGGAACTTTTCCGTCTAGCTGGTCTTCTGGGGGAGGGGCCTGTTGTGCTGATTTTCAGGTGTTAGCACTTGGGGGAGCTGCTGTGCCCCTGCCTGGTGCAGGGCTCAATGGGGGTTGTTTACCCTGTGAGGCCCCAGGAGGAACAACCCCAGTGGCGGGGCCAGTTCCGGAGCCCTGGAGTCAGCTCCTGCAGTAACAAAGGAGCTCTGAGTCTTCAGGGCCTGGATGCTTTTTGTTTCTTTCTTTATTCCCCCCCCCCCCCCCCCCGTCTTCCTACCTTGATAGAAGCGTGAACTCTTCTCACTGTAGCATTCCAGCTGTTCTCTCTTTAAATCTCAGGCTGGGGATCCCTGGGTGGTGCAGCGGTTTGGCGCCTGCCTTTGGCCCAGGGCACGATCCTGGAGACCCGGGATCGAATCCCACGTCGGGCTCCCAGTGCATGGAGCCTGCTTCTCCCTCTGCCTGTGTCTCTGCCTCTCTCTCTCTCTCTCTCTCTCTCTCTCTCTGTGAGACTATCATTAAACAATAAATAAATAAATAAATCTCAGGCTGAATTAATAGATTTTCAGGATGATTTGAAGGTTATCTAGGTAATTTGGTGGGGACTGGTGATTTGGGGACCCTACTCTTTCGCCATCTTGCTCCTCGAGCAAATCTTGAGCTTTAAATTTGTATCAGCAATTTCCCTTTTTCCAGTTAGGTTAACTTAGGGATATTTCTAAACTATATCTGTATTTCTAAACTATAATTTCATTTGATATTTTCCATAACTTAAATTGCACCAGGAACCATTTCAAATTTGCTATAGATAAATAAGTAGATGCAGATAGATCAATAGATAGGTAGCTACTATGTGATACACATAGAATAATGCACACATACTGGGTGATTCTTTAGCACTTTATAACCTGAGTTGATCACCTATTTAAAAAAAAATAGACATGTGGAAGGAGGAAAAAATTCTCCATTTTAAAACCACTCAGATAACTGCTTATGCTACCTAGTATGTAATTCCAGACTCCTAGAATAAATATCTTGAATTGCCAGAATTTAATTATTTACAAAATAATTAGAATAATGCAATTTTTAGACATGAACAGATCTAGATGAAAAGGATGTTTAGAAATCCAAAACAAGGCAACAGTTAATACACATAGAAGTCTATGTAGAAGAAAGTTGGTTATAAAGACCTAAAATCTATTCATCTTTAGTTATTAGTCATGAGATGTGTGTGTTTTTCTATATGGTTGTTTCATTGTAAGGGATATGGTACTCATTGATCATTCAGTACAAAATTTAGATAATTATTTGAATACTAGCATGTTGTAGCAGAAAACCCTCAAATATTTGAGACAAAAATTAGTATGTATTTTATTACTTCATTTAAGTAATAGTGTGTGCTTAGGTGGATATTTATCTTTATATACATTATATATGTTATTTATTTATTTATTTATTTGGTGTATTTTTTTATTGGAGTTGGATTTGCAAACATATAGTATAACACTCAGTGTTCATCCTGTCAAGTGCAAGTGTTCCCCCCCTCAGGGCCCATCACCCAGTCACCCCATCCCCCTGCACACCTTCCCTTCCACTACCTCTTGTTTGTTTCCCAGAATTAGGAGTCTCTCATGTTCTGTTACCCTCACTGATATTTCCCACTCATTCTTCTCTCCTTTCCCCTTTATTCACTTTCACTATTTTTTATATTCCCCATATGAATGAACCCAAATGATGTTTGTCTTTCTCCAATTGACTCACTCAGCATAATACCCTCCAGTTCCATCCACATTGAAGCAAATGGTGGGTATTCGTTCTTTCTAATGGCTGAGTAATATTCCATTGTATACATAGACCACATCTTCTTTATCCATTCATCTTTCGATGGACACCGAGGCTCCTTCCACAGTGTGGCTATTGTGGACATTGCTGCTATAAACATTAGGGTGCAGGTGTCTCGGTTTTTCACTGTATCTTTATCTTTGGGGTAAATCCCCAATAGTGCAATTGCTGGGTCATAGGGTAGCTCTATTTTAACTATTTGAGGAACCCCCACACAGTTTTCAAGAGTGGCTATACCAGTTCACATTCCCACCAACAGTACAAGAAGGTTTCCCTTTCTCCACATCCTCTCCAACATTTGCTGTTTCCTGTCTTGTTAATTTTCCCCATTCTCACTGGTGTGAGGTGGTATCTCATTGTGGTTTTGATTTGTATTTCCCTGATGGCAAGTGATGCAGAGCATTTTCTCATGTGCTTGTTGGCCATGTCTATGTCTTCTTTGGTGAAATCTCTGTTCATGTCTTTTGTACATTTCATGAATGAGTTGTTTGTTTCTTAGCTGTTGAGTTTAATAAGTTCTTTATAGATCTTGGATACTAGCCCTTTATCTGATATGTCATTTGAAAATATCTTCTTCCATTCTGTAGGTTGTCCTTTAGTTTTGTTGACTGTTTCTTTTGTTGTGCAGAAGCTTTTTATCTTGATTAAGCCCTAAGAGTTCATTTTTGCTTTTGTTTCCCTTGCCTTCATAGATGCATCTTGGCAAGAAGTTGCTGTTGACAAGTTCAAAAAGGGTGTTGCCTGTGTTCTCTCTAGGATTTTGATGGATTCTTGTGTCACATTTAGATCTTTCATCCATTTTGAGTTTATCTTTGTGTATGGTGCAAGAGAGTGGTCTAGTTTCATTCTTCTGCACGTGGCTGTCCTATTTTCTCAGCACCATTTATTGAAGAAACTGTCCTTTTTCCAGTAGATAGTCTTTCCTGCTTTGTTGAATATTAGTTGACCATAGAGTTGAGGACCCATTTCTGGGTTCTCTATTCTGTTCCGTTGATCTATGTGTGTGTTTTTGTGGTACTACGACAGTGTCTTGATGATAACAGCTTTGTAGTACAACTTGAAATCTGGCATTGTGATGCCCCGGCTCTGGTTTTCTTTTTCAATATTCCCCTGGCTATTCAGGGTCTTTTCTGATTCCACATAAATCTTCAGATGATTTGTTCCAACCCTCTGAAGAAAGTCCATGGTATTTTGATAGGGATTGCACTGAATATGTAAATTTCCCGGCGTAGCATTGACATTTTCACAATATGCTTCCAATCCATGAGCATGGAATTTTTTCCATCTCTTTGTGTCTTCCTCAATTTCCTTCAGAAGTGTTCTATAGATTTTAGGGTAAAGATCCTTTATCTCTATGATTAGGTTTATTTCTAGGTATCCTATGCTTTTGGGTGCAATTGTAAATGGGATAGACTCCTTAATTTCTCTTTCTTCAGTCTCATTGTTAGTGTATAGAAATGCCACTGATTCCTGGGCTGTGATTTTTGTATCCTGCCATGCTGCCAAATTGTTCAGAGTAACTATTGAAAGATATGAATTTAGTGTCATTGTAATACCTATTCAGTCCCTGTTTTTGTGTATTATTTCTTTGGGCTTCCTCTTCCTTTTCTTTTGCAGGGTCCCCCTTAATATTTCTTGCAGAGCTGGTTTGGTGGTCACATATTCTTTCAGTTTCTGCCTATCTTGGAAGCTCTTGATCCCTCCTTCTATTCTGAATATGAGCCTTTTTATATACTTTATTATTTGTTTTAAAGATGTTATTTATTTATTTAAGAGGGACAGAGACACCACAACCCAGGGGAGGAGCAGAGGGAGAAGCAGACTCCCCACTGAGCATGGAGCCTGATTCAGGCGTTCCATCCCAGGACCCTGAGATCATGACCTAAACCAAAGTCAGATGGCTTAACTGACCGAGCCACCCAGACTCCCCCCTTCATATACTTTAAAATTGATGAGCACCCCTGCAGTTATTACATGCATTTCAAAAGGTTTTGAATCACACAGAAGGAAGTGTTGCCTGAGCCAAATTTAATATGTTTGTTCATTCATCTGAAGCACAGACAGTAGTGTACATCTTCTAATATCTAGTTATTCATTGTTATTTTAAAATAGTTTTTGAAGTCCCTATGGTTGATGGAAGTCTTTACTGCAAATGGAGGTATCCATTGCTGGGGGGCCTGGGTGGCTCGATTGGTTAAGTGTCAGACTCTTGATTTTGGCTCAGATCAGGATCTCAGGCTCCCTAGATCAAACCCTTTGTTAGGCTCTGCACTGAGCATGCAGCCTGCTTAAGATTCTCTGCCCCCATCTTCCTTTGTCCTTCCTACCCTTCCCACTCATGCAGTCACTCTCTCTCTCTCTCTCTCTCTCAAAAAGTACTCATTGTTTTCCAAAATATTCTCAAATACTAATAAATTATCTGAATATCATGATCTGTATACTGTTTTTCACAGTCATGGTGATCCTAAGTCTGTTGTATGACAGCATTTGCATAAATAAGAGGGGATTTTAAGAACAGAACATCTAGCTATTTTTCAGAGGGAATTTTTTGCCTCCTTGGTGAGAGTACAGTTCTTGTAGCTGTAAAAGACTCTGAACATAAACATTATCTGAACGACCAATTGAAAACCTCACTGGAAAAGATAAAATATTTCCTTGGAAACGAAATGATCAACTCAGCAATGCACTATTGTTTTGATTGGTTCACACTCCACATTCTTTTTTTTTTTTTCCTCATTTTGACAATTGCTTATTTGAGGAATTTAATAAACCAGTATCATATTTAGCTAGTATGTAATGCTCTAATATTGTAACCACATGATTTTTTCCCCTAATATATTACCTAATAAATTAGAACTGTTCATAATGAAGAATAAGTGAGTTTTCTTCATTAGAATCCAAAGTGCCTCCTGGGGGCTGGAACTCATTCTGGCCATTATGTTTTGATCCTTCCTCTTCTCCATTTGGAGGTGGATAAAGGATAGAGAATTTTAGGGTTGAATTCTTGCTTTTTCACAGGCAGAATTACATGAACTTTGTTTTGTTATCTATCTTGTCTCTTAGTTCTTATAGATAGGAATACAAAAGATCTCAGGAGTGCTTTACCCTAAAAAGTATGGTGAGAATTAATGTTTGTGTTTATGAAAAATGCTCTTGCTGCCTTGGGGGAGGAGGTGGAAGCTGGGCTACTTGGGAGGCTCCTCCTGCTGCTGTTAATAATACTAATTTAGAGAGTTGTAGTGAGAATATCAAGCAATATGTATCTCCCATGTATTTTAGACTTTGCCAAACTAGATGACCGCTCCTGAATTCCATCAACTAGTAGGTGTTTATCGGTTTGTAATTTTCAAGTAATTTATTTATATTTTAAGTGAGGGCCTCTGAAATTATAATATAATATAATATAATATAATTATAATTCGGGTAGAATGAGTAGTCCTCTAGTTAGCAGGTCATCAGCAGCAAAGGATATTCTGGAGCTAATTCACCCCAGCACATCACACCATGTAGCAAGCCAGCCCCTGTGACTGAAATGATGCTGAAGAAGCAAAGTGAATTACATTCTCCAAAACTTATCAGAGAGAACTTAACTTTAGCTTTTCAACCACCCCCGTTTTTTTTTTTTACATTTTTTTAAATTTAAATTCAATTTGCCAACATATCGTATAACATCCAGTGCTCATCCCATCAAGTGTCCTCCTCAGTGCCCATCACCCAGTTACCCCATGCCCCCACTCACTTCCTTCACCCCTTTTAAAGCTTGTAATATTTTAGGATTTGATGACTGCAGTCTATATGTCTACTGCAAATACAGAATATTAATCATTGATTTGTGGTGACATACAATTTATATTTCAGTGATAAAATACAAGTCTACAGTTTATTATTTTAAAAAAATTTTTTAAATATTTTATTTATATGAAGGAAAGAGCGAGCACATGAGCAGGGAGATGGGCAAAGGGAGAGGGAGAGGGAGCAACAAACTCCCTGTTGAACAGACAGTCTGTCATGGGTCTCCAGTTGGGGGTTGATTCCAGGACCCTGAGATCATGACCTGAGCTAAAGCCAGACACTTAACTGACTCAGCCACCCAGGTCCCCCATCACTCTACAGTTTTAAGGTTATCTGCCTTTGGCTCTTCATCCTGGAGAGATAATAGATGAACTTAGAGCTCAAATATTTTAAACGTTCAAACCTTATTTTAGGTTTGAAATATTTTAGGATAATTGTGATGTTGTTTTGAAGAATATATTCATACTTTTGCAAGATGCTTAGCTAATTACCTAGTGTCCAATAAAGTGTAAAATGTGTTACCTACTTTATAGTGTAGTGTAAATCTTCATCATTCATTCGGTGTCAGGGTTACATTATTAATATCATTGGTGACACGTTAGTGCTTATACTGGTGATTCTAGGTCTGTTATGATAAGAGTTATTGTGTTGCCCTGTTTTTTCTGAAATTGTTTTTTATGTAGGTAGAAATGGGTTTTATACAGAAAAAATAATAGCTAGAAGGGTCAAGCAGTGGCTCTGCTGGTACATTATATTAAGTAGAATATATCTTTTTGAATATACCTTCAAAAAGAATATATTGGAAGTTATCATTAAAATTGCCATGTTCATGGGTTTCTTAAGGTCCAGTTGATGTGTAGACACATTATTTTTTAAATCTATTTTTATTTTACCTGAATTTAGACCTTTCTTTCTTTTTTTTTTTTTTTAAGATATTTACTCATGAGAGACACACACATACACACATACACACAGAGGCAGAGACACAGGTAGAGGGAGAAGCAGGCCTGCCTGCAGGGAGCCTGACGCAGGACTCGATCCCAGGACTCCAGGATCATGCCCTGGAATGGTGCTAAACCACTGAGCCACCCAGGGATCCCCAATTCAGACCTTTCTTAAGCAAAAATGAAGCTCACTATAAATTTTTTTATAAAGGACTGCTTAATGATGAGAGTTTCTTCTAACCTTTTGGTGGGAAAAACAATTGCTGACCAGGATATGTAAAGAATTTACAAGCAGTGCTGACGGTACTCCTGATAATACTGCCGAAGTCGGGGAACATAAATTTTTGTTGCAGTAATTCCAACAATTGTGTACTTTTCTCTGGCACTGCTCAGCAACCCGGGTTTAAAAGCTTAATTATGGGCAGCCCTGGTGGCGCAGCAGTTTAGCGCCGCCTGCAGCCCAGGGCGTGATGCTGGAGACCCTGGATTGAGTCCCACATCAGGCTCTCTCTGTATGATGCCTGCTTCTCCTCTGCCTGTGTCTCTGCCTCTCTCTCTCTCTCTGTCTCTATGAATAAATAAATACAATCTTTAAAAAAATAAAAAAATAAAAAAGCTTAATTATATTAACAAGGCACAATGTAATCAAGAGTTAATTGTGCTTATAAATAAAATGGTGGATTCACCTCTAATTGAGTCACTTTCCTGCTTGAATACCTGTTTGCTCTCCATTGCTTGCTGAATTCAATCTTGTCTTTCATTTAGTATTCAGTGCACATACCTCCCCATCACTATCTTACACATACACATTTTTCTTAGTCCCATTCCACTCTCAACAATGATTATTTTCCATTCTGCTTGCTGCTCTCTTAACTGGATGGAGCGGCTCATAGTTCTATGGAGAATCCCTTTTTCCTCCCTAGCCTTGTTTACAAAAGACACATCTGATCAAGGACTATTATAAAAAATATAAAAAACACACTTGAAATGCAACAATATAAAATACAACTTAAAATAGGGCAAAGATCTTAATATACTTCACCAAGGAAGATATGAATATGGCAAATTGGCATAGGAAAATCATCTGTCATTAGGGAAATGAAAATGAAAACAATGATGAAATACCACTATAGTAATATTAGAATGACCAATGTCTGTTACAATGTTGATAACAACAAATGCTGGTAAGGACATGAAGCAACAGGAACTCTCATCCATTACTGGTAAAAATGCAAAAATGGTACAACCAATTTGGAACACAGTTTGGTGGTTTGTTATAAAACTGAATATACTGTTAACATATGATCTAGTAATCCTGCTCTTTTGTGTTTGTTGACCCAAGGAAATTGAAAACTTAGGTCTATGCCAAAGTCTACACACAATTGTTCATAGCAGCTTTATTCAGAATTGCCAAAACTTAAAAGGAACCAAGAGGTCCTTCAGAAGATGAATGGAGAAATAACCTGTGGTACCCCTGGAAAAAAGAATATTATTCAACACTAAAAAGAAATGAGCTACCATGATAAGACACAGAGGCAACTTCACTGAACCTTAATGGAACTAAATGAACTTAGTGATATGAAGTGAATGAACAATGAACTAAACATAAGTTTCTAAATAAGCCAATCTGAAAAGGCTACATACTACGTAATCCTAATTATATTACATTTTGGAAAAGGCAAACTATGGGGATGGTAAAAAGATCAATGGTTGTCAAGAGATGAGGAAGTAAGGTAGGGATGAATAGGCAGAGAATAGAGAATTTTTAGGGCAATGGAAATACCCTGTATGATACCATAATGATGAATAAATATCATTATACATTTGTCCAGACCCATAGAATAGGGAACAGCAACAGTGAGCCATAATACAGATGATGTTTCAGTGATAATCATGTGTCAGTATAGATTTATCCATTGTAACATACATCTCACTCTGCTGGGCGATGCTGATAGTGAGGGAGACTGTGCCTGTGTGTGAGCAGAGAGTATATGGGAGATCTCTGTACCTCCTCCTTAATTATGCTGCAAGCTTTAAACTGCTATAAAAAATAGTCTTGGGGGACCTGGATGGCTTACTGGTTGAGCATCTGCCTTTGGCTCAGGTCGTAATCCTGGGTCCTGGGCTCGAGTCCCCCATCGAGCTCCCCACAGGGAGCCTGTTTCTCCCTCTGCCTATGTCTCTGCCTCTCTTTCTCTCTCATGAATGAATAAATAAAAATCTTTTAAAAAATAATCTTAAAAAAGTTTTTAAAAAGTGGTAGAGGATCTGGATAAATGTTTCTTTAGGATTTTTTTTTTTTTTAATAGCCCTTAAGTGGTATCCTCCTCTAGGGTCAATCCTAACGATACTTCCTTTTTCTGTTTCTGGGAAATTTTCAACCTGTCTGAGAAGTTTTCCCAGCTGTCTGGTTTCCAATGCAATTTCTATGCTGTTAAATTCTAAATGTAGTAGTCTCCCATTTTCCATCATAGGATGCATTCAAGACCCTTATTGTGTACCTGAAACTATGGGTAGTACCAAATGCTACATAGAGTATTTTTTCTTATATACACTTTTCCAATGATAAAGTTTAATTTATAAATTACACATAGTAAGAGATGAAAATCGTAACCAGTGAAATAAAACAATTATAACAGTATACAAAAATAAAAGTTATGTGAATGCGATCTCTCTCTTTCAAAATATACTCTTGTACCATACTCAACCTTCTTCTTTTGATGATATGAGTTGATGAAATCCCTATGTAATAAGGTGAATGACGTGGACACTGTGGCATCATCGTGCTACTTTTGACCTTTAGAGGATTACCTGCCCTTTATTTTTTTTAATAAATTTAATTTTTATTGGTGTTCAATTTGCCAACATACAGAATAACACCCAGTGCTCATCCCGTCAAGTGCCCCCCTCAGTGCCCATCACCCATTTACCCCCACCCCCTGTTACCTGCCCTTTAGACTACAGGTCACTGAAACCACAGAAAGCAAAACTATGGATAACAGAGGGGCACTGTATCTTTTGAGTTCCGATTATACACCCTTTCATGAGGTGAAATTTTCACTTAAATATTCATGGGGAACCACAGTCTGAGTATTTCAAATACTGCTTGTACTCTACTGTTTCTTTTTTTAGTAAATGGCACTGCCATTCAACTAGGGACCTACATCAGAATCTTGGGCATCTCCCATAACTGTTTTTAACTCGATCACCCCCTATCCAGCCAACCCTGTCATTATCACCAGAATGTGCCTGGACTCTGTGCTTGCTTTTTTCTTTTTTTCTTATTTCTATGGCCATCATTCTAGTACCACCCTTAATATTGAAATATATGGGAATTATTCCTCTCTCATCTATTTTCTCTCTTCTTAATCTGCAGACATATTAATCTCCCCCCATCCCTTAAAAAAAAAAACCTGATTTTTTTCACTGTCTGGCTTAAAACACTTCCTTCCTTCTGGAAGTGGGACTTCCATAACTTTAGGATAGTTCAATCTCTTGGACATGGCTTTCAATGGCTGATGTAATCTGCCCATTTCTTTAGATTCTCTGTCTCCATGCTCAATCTCACTTTCTCTCCTCTAGCTAGATAAATAACTTTTAGGTTTGTGAGCTGCTCTGCTTCCTTTGGCACAGAGCTTTACCCCATACGGTATGTTAACTCTCTGGCCCAAAGCCATCTGGCCAGCTCTTGCATATCCTTTAGCAAGGATATGCTCGTCTCCTGAGTTTAGAATCCAACTTTTATATTCAGAGCCCAGCTGAGAATCTGGAACACAGTAGGAGAATATAATACCTGTTCTCGTCTCAATAAATATCCACTGAGTGGGTCTCTCTTGCCTCAGAGTGTCACAAGGCTCTGATTAGATTTTTCTTTACATTTCTTATATAGATATTGTTGAACCAGATATATCCAAATATGGAATTCTTTACCTGTAATTCTTGCTTGATTGACCTTACTATGTTGTCCTCCTCTAAGTATGCTTAATAACATTGTTTTATAAATACTACTATTTATAATAATACTATTACTGTTATTGCCAATACTAATAGCAATGATCATAATGGTAATTGTATCAGCTAATATCCACTGAACAGTTATGTGCATGAATTTTGTGGTAGAATTATATTGTGTCATCTTTTACACAAATATAATGGATATTGCTCATATTTGTAATTAAAAGGACTGAAAGACTGGCACTGAGCAGCCTCCAGAGAGATGCATTTTGTTACGGAAGTATCAAGCTGGACTTCAATATTCAATCTATTTTGTTTCATTTTTTTTACTTTGTTAATTCATGTTGTATTTGTAAGGCTAAAAGAAAAGACAAACAACCCAAGCAAGACAGCCAGTGAGATAAATAATATAACCTGGCTTTAGGTAAAAAGACTAGGAAACATCTAGAAAACAATAAGAAATTGCCATTATTAATTTAAGGCAATATTTTCCAAGAACTAAGCTAAATGTTTTATATAAATCGTCTCATTTAAATTTCATTCTATGAGGTAACTAATTAATGTCATTAAGAACCATATTCAAGTCTAGGTAATATGTAAATAAATTAGGAGTTGTAGCTAGATCGTTTTGATTTCATAAGCCTGTAACTACTAAACTCAAGAGACACAGAAAAATTTGCATAGATCTGAGCAGAAAAGAAGGAAACCAAACCCACTCATTACATTTCAGAAAGCAGATCAAGGCAGCCCAAACCATCTGGTAATGGATGTGAAGAAACTGTTACAACAACATGGTCTCTGAGTGGAGGGCAGAGCATCATTCCCAGGGTCAGATGAAAGAATAATTTAGGTTTAAAAAAAAATTGACTTGAGAATGCACAGATGGAATAAAGACATAATTTACATTTTAAAAGAAGGGGTTTAAATTTCACAGAAATGATAAATCAGGTAACTTCTCTAAAAATCCACCCTTTGATGTGTTTTTCTTTTCCTCTTATACCAATAGATATGCAAATGAAATAGGGGAATAACAGGATAGCCAATTATTCTGCCTCAGTTCATTACTTTTAGATTTCTTGGTATTGATCATCACCTTGTCTGTCTCCTGCTAGTCAGTTTTATCAATTCACATTGTGATAGAAAAGTAATTACCTGCCACAATTAGTTCTTTGTTAAAATATCTGACTAAAATTTTTAAATATCAATTACGATCTTTTGTGATTCGTCCTTTTATATTTTCACATCACCATTGTCCTTCATTTCTGTAACAATTTTGCAACCTTTTTAAGAACTACTTTCATGGGACGCCTGAGGGGCTCAGTAGTTGAGCATAAGCCTTCAGCTCAGGCGATGATCCTGGGGTCCTGGGATGGAGTCCCACATCAGGCTCCTCACAGGGAGCCTGCTTCTCCCTCTGCCTATGGCTCTGCCTCACTTTCTGGGTCTCTCATGAATAAATAAATACAATTTTTTTAAAAAAGAACTACTTTCTTAATATCATTTAGTGTAGCTTTTCTACAGGAGCTGGAATTTCCATTTGCAGTGTTAGTTATGACTGTACTTATTAACTGGGGTAGATTGAAATTCAGAATTAATCTGTGTAAGTTAGGAGGAGCACATACCTTATTATTTTAAAATTTTTTCTAAAGGTTTTTATTGAGAGAGAGAGAGAGAGAGAGAGAGAGAGAGAGAGAGAGAATATGAGGAGAAGGAGCAGAAGGAGAGGGAGAGAAAGTCTTAAGCAGACAGACCACACACTGAGTGCAATGCCTGAGGTCGGGCTTGATCTCAGGACCCCCGATTGCGAGATCACAACCTGAGTCCAAACTGAGTCCAATGCTTAACTGACTGAGCACAAGAAAAGCACATGTTTTAAAAGATGCCATATTTGTTGAAGGATTGCAATTCAAAATTATCTATTATTAAATTTTCTTTCACTCTTTTATACATGAGCTATACTTGTTGACTTGGAAAATGCATTTAAATTGAAATGAATTGAGAGTGATAATTTTTGGAGATCTCTTTATCTTCCTCAAAAGTCATTGCTTATGTGGATTTTGATTTTAAAAAAATCTCAGGGGCACCTGGGTGGCTCAGTGGTTAAGCGTCTGCCTTTGGCTCAGGGTGTGATCTCAGGACCTGGGATCAAGTTCCATATACAGCCTGCTTCTCCCTCTGCCTATGGCTCTGACTCTTTCTCTCTGTGTGTCTCTCATGAATAAATAAATATTTTTTTAAATAAAATTTTAAAAATCTCAAACAGTCCCATTTTTCTTGACAGACTACTACTTATAATGTATATTTGAAGATTCATTTCATTTCTTTCTTTTTTTAAAAGATTTATCTATTTATGACAGAGAGAGAGAGAGAGAGAGAGAGAGAGAGGCAGACACAGGAGGAGGGAGAAGCAGGCTCCATGCCAGGAGCCCGACGTGGGACCCGATTCCGGGACCCCAGGATCGCGCCCTGGGCCAAAGGCAGGCGCTAAACCACTGAGCCACCCAGGGATCCCCCTTTCGTTTTCCTTTTTTCCTTTTCCCTTCCCTTTTCCCTTCCCTTTTCCCTTCCCTTTTCCCTTCCCTTTTCCCTTCCCTTTTCCCTTCCCCTTTCTATTATCTATCTATCTATCTATCTATCTAGCCTGAGTGGAGGCAGGAGCAGAGTGAGAGGGTAGAGTGAGAAAAAGCATCTCCATCAGTCTCCTTGCCAAACTTGGAGCCAGACTCAGGGCTGGATCTCACAACCCTGAGATCACAGTCTGAGCTGAAATCAAGAATCAGACCCTTACCAGCTGAACATCCCAGGTGCCCCTAAAATGCATATGTAAGTAAAACTCTAGCGACTCAAAGGATACTATTAAAAGATTACCTAATCATTCAAAATGCACATTGGTTAAATTGTTTTTCTATGGCCTTCTAATGTATTTACGTTTATACAAAAAAATCTAAGTGAAAGATTTTTTAAGATTTTATTTATTTATTCATGAGAGACACACAGAGATAGGCAGAGACACAGACAGAGGGAGAATCAGGCTCCATGAAGGGAACCTGACATGGGACTCAATCCTAGATCTCCAGGATCACACCCTGGACTGAAGGTGGTGCTAAAACGCTGAGCCACCTGAGCTGCCTGAAAAAGGTTATTTTAATTCAACATTTCCTCGGAAGATTCATTGCAGGCAGTGTAATCGGTTGGGATCTCCAAGTATTGTAACTGGACCAGTGTGAGTTTGCTCCTTTGGTGAGTCAGAAGCTACACCAGGTTGAGTTGTCCCTCAAAGAAAACTTTATTTCCAGCAAATAAGGAGAACAGGAGGAGTGCTTGACTCCTTGAGCAAGGGTGGTGGGGTTCCTTTTATTTAGGGCTGGGATGAATATTTCGGTGGGGAAGCCTGGTCATGAGACATAGAGGTGGGCATAAGGTCACACACGTGCCTTAAGGAAACTTGCATATACACACAGTGGGTGTTATGTGAATGAGACTGGTGCTCCAACTTGGGCAGAGGTTTTAATATTATAATGAGGTAAACATAGTTGTCACTCATTCTAGAGCTCATTCCAAGGTCTGTCTGCAAAGTCATGAATCGGAGGTTAAGCTCCAACTGGTCTGGGTGGTCTGGGCCATGTCAGAGCAGGCACTCCATCAAGGGACATTTTGTTTCCCATTTGCCTGAACTATAAGCTGGAAAAAAAAAAAAAGCTTAAGGAAGAATGTGGAACAGAGGCTGGTGAGTCCAAGAGGGTGGGCAGTACAGGGCACGTCTTGGGGTCTAGCTGGTGACAGTATTGACCTGGTTTGAAGTGTTGGGATTTGGAGCTGATGGCCAAGAAAGAATTCTTGAGACACCTTTGGTGCGAAAAGGTGATTTTATTAAAGCATAGGGACAGGACCCATGGGCAGAAAGAAGTGCACTGGGGTTGTGAGGGGTGGCTGATTACATAGGATTTTCTATTCTATGGAGGGGAGGGTGATATTAGGGCTCAGAAAATGGAGTCTACAGGTTTTTGGAGATTGCTTTTTTCTTGTAAGTTGTTAAGACAGTTGCAAATTGATGGAGACTCAGGTCCTACCTGAATTCAGTGATCTGTATCTGTTAACTACTCATTTTACCTTTTCCTTTGTTCTAGGGCAGCCAGGAATGCCTGAGTAATGTCACATATCTCACCTGGGGAAGGGTTGGGGGTGGGAAGTGAGGGATATACAGGTTGCTGGTTGTTAGTTTGTGTTTTGCCCTCAGCCTGCCTTTTGCTCCCTTTTCTGAATGACACCCATGTAAATTACACCTGTTCGTTTTATTGAAACACTGATACAGCAACTCGAACATCAGAAATTTTTGGAATTCTTCTATGATAACATTAAAAAGGCAACTTGAAATATTAAACTTTATTAAGTTATATGTACATACATATTTAAAATAATGCTAAGCATGCACTCAGCATATAAAGTTACAATAGGGATCCCTGGGTGGCGCAGCGGTTTGGTGCCTGCCTTTGGCCTAGGGCGCGATCCTGGAGACCCGGGATCGAATCCCACATCGGGCTCCCGGTGCATGGAGCCTGCTTCTCCCTCTGCCTATATCTCTGCCTCTCTCTCTCTCTCTCTCTCTCTCTCTGACTATCATAAATAAATAAAAATTAAAAAAAAAGTTACAATAACTTTTTCTTAAACAGGGTAATCTATATACTCCCCTTAGTTCTGTAGTTCAACTTAAAAACTATTTTAATTTGAAAATCATGTTTTTCTTCTTCTATAGTTTTTACTAGCATCTTAAAAATAACATTAAGTAGCTTATGATAATCAAGTTGATGATTCCTATATTGGCTTAGTTCCCTTATTCTATTTGATATGGTGATTCCCTCAAAATCTGATCATGTGTTTTCTTTTATCTGACAATCAGAAGAGGATTGTGTCTAGATACATATACATATATATTTACATATATATTTTTAATTCATAAAAAATAAACAATTTTAAAGTGATGTATACATGAAGCTTCTTCTCACTGTATAATTTAAAACTTTTACATCTCATTATTGATATTTAGCTTTTGGTACCAGCAGCAGGGCATAGTAGACTGTTCTGACTGGTCAGGGGCCTGCTCTGTTACATGTCTATAGATATGGATACTGTACTGGTCTGTGTATGTTTTGGATGTCAGCTCTTCATGTAATACCTAATAAGTAGATCCATAGAAGTATTTTACTATTTAAAAATGCAATTCAGTCAGAATAGACATTCCATTTCCATTTTGCATTTATTGAGTCCACACCAAATACTGTGCTAATTGCTTTTGTTCATTACCTATTTAAATCTAAACAGCTACTGCACGAGAGAGCCACTATAGTTAACTCTTTAAAGGGAAAACAAGAACCAGAGATTGAGGAAATTTTATACTTAGATATTAAGCAGATAATTTTTTTAAGCAGGGAATTAAAACACTAATCCACTACTATTTGATAGCAAAATCCATATCGTTTCAATCTCAAACTTCACTGTGTCTTAAAATATATGAAATCTGGGGTGCCTGGGTGGCTCAGTCCATTAAGTGGCTATTTCTTAATTTCAGCTCAGGTCATGCATGATCTCAGGGTTCTGGGTTTGAGCCCTGGGTTGGGCTCTGGGCTTAGCTGAGGAGTCTGCTTTAGAGTCTCTCCTCTCCCCCTTCAATCTCTAAAATCAATCAATCTTTAAAAAAATGAAATGCATTTTTATTTCTAAAAAGTAAAATAGAGTTTGTCTATCTCAGAATATTGTTAATTGTTCTTGGCTCATGGAAGATGGTTTGTAAACATTTTCATGGTGATTGATATAATTTACTGAAGTCAACTCTATGTTGCTATTCTTTTCTAGATACCAAACAAACTAGTTTTTTTTCTACATGAATATATTGAAGAAAGACAGTAATAGCTATTATTTCATGAGCTATCAAAATGAAGAAACCATTGAACCAGAACTAGTTGCCCTGTTTTTCTACTTGACTTGTGTGCAAATATGTATTTTAAAGTAATTTTGTTGTTCCTTATGTGGGCAATAATGGAAAATTTAATGAAATTAGGCATATAAATTACTTTGAGACTTTCAATACAAGGCACTGTGAATATGATGGCACAATTTTGACAGCTAATAATTTCTGGAATAATCATTATATGGTGTGAAGGCTTGATTTATTTTTATTTATTTTTTTTTTGGCTTGATTTATTCTTACATTAATTAGGATGGTCAGTCCAAGTACTCCTTTGAACTAATATTGATATTCTAAGGTTTGGTTTTATGGTATTTATCTTTCTTCATGAGAATTATAGATATTATTAAGCAACTTCAGGACAGCTGAAGAATCAAGAAGTGGGGCTTTTAGGAATGCCCTCAAAGTTACCCTCCATAGATGAGCCATTGAGAAACTTCATCCTCTATCATCAGGAGTCTGCCTGACTGGCATGTTGTAGCAGTATCTGGTGGGAGCTAAGAACCAGATCACCACCCTGCAGAGGGGAAGCAGACAGGAATTGATTCCTATGGCAGCCAGCATGAGAACAATGGCATGCCTGCCATCACCCTTAGGGGTGGATCACATGTTCCACACCTCTGACATCTGTAAAGCCAGTGACTATACTGCATCTGCAGTTACTATTTCCCCAGGAAAGAAAAAAAAATCATTCCACCCAGATTTTGTCAGCAAGAACAGCAGCAGAATTCACATCTAAGTCTCCCTTCTGGATTCCACATTTGGAGTACATCTGACTAGTAGATCCCAAAGCCCTTCTAGCCACACCCCAGGCTTCAGAGGAGTCTAGAAACTGTAGGCTTTTTTTTTTTTTTTAAAGATTCTATTTATTTAAGAGGGACACACAGAAAGAGGCAGAGACCTAGGCAGAGGGAAAAGCAGCCTCCCTGCAGGGAGCCTGATGTGGGACTTGATCCTGGGACCCTGGGATCACACCCTGACAGTGGAAGGCAGATGCTCAACCACTGAGCCATCCAGGTGCCCCTAGAAAATGTAGCTTTTAGTTTCCCTGTCTGTGTGAAGGAGGTTTTCCATGGGAAGGGGGTTGAGATAGAATGGATGGTTAGAATCATTTCATCCTAGACACGATCATTATGTTTGCCATCATTTGTTCTAAAGAACAAATAGAAGTGTGCCAGGAGGGGCAACTGAAAGGAGCTCTTGGGCAGAGGAAGATGTTGGAAACTGTAAAGAAAGAAAAGAAAAGAAATTGGAGTTTATTTTTGAGAAGCACAAATAGATGGGAGTGAGTGAAAAATGTTTGTGTGGATAGCTGGGTTGGGGGAATGGAAAGATTTCAAGTACCATTTTATAGGCATTCCATTTTGCTCCAGGAGAAATGGGGGAGGCTAATAAGTCTTTAAAACTAAAAAAGTGCTGAATCCTACTCTTTAAAAAAACTCAGGATGATATTAACGATCCAAGAAATTTTAGTGTTTCTTTTAATGTTCTTCCTAAAGGGATCTTGATGTATTCAAGTACATTTTAGCTTCTCAGCATGAAATCCAGGCTTTGGTGTAGAAAGAGTGCTCAGCATAAGCTTGTGACTGGCCTGAATGTCATAATAACTGAGTATTAACTTAAACAACAAGAAAAATAACAGTGAAAGCTGATAAACTAATGTAGGCTTCCCTGATGTGGTCTATATTTTTATAGAGAGAGTACCTAAATATATATGTTTATTTACATATACATTTATATATTTAAATATATACACCTGATATCTGTATTAGCTCAGGGAAGAGAATCATAAACCAATAAGAAAAAAATCCTTAGAAAAGCAAATTTGGGAATTATTGAGTTAAACCCATGCTTGTGGTTTCCTGCAAAATGCTCAGATTTTATAACCTAATGTGCAATTTGAATCTTCGTGTTGATGATATATTATGCATCATTTTTCACAATTATTTGACAAGGGAAGTATATTTTCCTGTAGCATAGTGGAGGACTAGTGTTTCACAGAACAGATTTTGGATATACGGACTTAAAGTCATTGAATTTCTTAATTATTTCTAGACCCCTTGGGAAAGAATATGTTTTAAAAATTTGGGTTAAGTCATCAGTTTATCTTTTGATATTTGTATTCATTTTTAATGTGTTTCCCTTGAGCATTTACAAATCTAGGCACTTCTTAATTTAACTCAGCAGCTGGAAGGGAAAGATAGCATGCACAATTAAATTTATAGATTATTTTTTTAAACATCCTTTATCCATTTTCTTTACATAACAAACATCTTTTTCTAAGAAATGGTAACAGTTTTGTAAAATTTGCAGCATCTCTTCTCCTTTCTTATGTTTACCTACTAGGATTAAAAAAAAAAAAACAAACAATGACCTAAGCAGATGACAGGAAATTGGACAAATGAAATAAATGTTTGGAAAACCCCTTGGCAGAATTTGATCCTTCTTATTTCAGATTAAGAATGCTAATTTAAATATATGGGAAAAGACGTAGACTTGATATTTTAGCAGATGTCAACACAAAAGTTCTCGTGATAAACTGGACAAAGTTGAACAGGTACAGAAGACTTTGTTCAAGGTTACTGCAGGTAAGAGAGGGTGGAGAGGCCAGAACTCATTCTGAGCTCAGCATTACTTGAAACACAGGGCTGGAGAATTTCTTTTTTTTTTTTTTTTTTTTTTTCAATTTTTTATTTACATTCCAATTAGTTGACCTACAGTTTAAGATTCATTCCAGGTGTACAATTATATGATTCATCACTTATATTCAACACTCTCATGTTCATCACAAGTGCCCTCCTTAATGCCCATCACCCATTTAACCCAGATCCCCTGCAGCAACCCTCAGTTTGTTCTTTATATTAAGTCTGTTTCCTGGTTTGCATCTCCCCCCTGCCCACCATGTTCATTTGTTTTGTTTCTTAAGTTCCACATATGAGTAAAATCATATGGTATTTGTCTTTTTTGTCTTTCTCTGACCTATTTCACATAGCATAGTATATACTGGCCTCATCTATATCATTGCAAATGGCAAGATTTCATTCTTTTTGATGGTTGAATAGAATAGGGCTGGAGAATTTCTAAAAGTTAGGTTAGGGAAATCATAGGACATCTTTCCTTGATAGTTGCCTTTAATCAAAGCAATAGTAAACATCCTCCTATTTTCATAACAGGAGGTAGTTTTAGAAATTGGAGCAAGTCATTCTGTCAATGACTTACCCTCCCACAGACACCAGGAAAATGGGGAATCTATCTTCCTTTAATGACTACACTTCAAAAGAAGGGCTTCCAGGTCCTTGAGAAAGACTTCCCAGATTGTAAAGCTTGCAAGCAGCCTTTTAAAAGATTTACATCAAAAAGGGCAGTGAATAGACTTACAATTAAATATTTTCTGAAATAAATATTCTAGGAAAAGGGGGGATCAGGGGTCTGTAGTGAGGAAGAAGCCTATCTAATGTTCATTCGAGTTTATTTTTTTTTATTTTTTATTTTTTTTAAATTTTTTTTTAATTTTTATTTATTTATGATAGTCACACAGAGAGAGAGAGAGAGGCAGAGACACAGGCAGAGGGAGAAGCAGGCTCCATGCACCGGGAGCCCGACATGGGATTCGATCCCGGGTCTCCAGGATCACGCCCTGGGCCAAAGGCAGGCGCTAAACCGCTGCGCCACCCAGGGATCCCTTCATTCGAGTTTAGAAGAAGGTTAAGGCTGTCTTGGGCACAAAGTATAACCAGAGAGAGTGGGTGGGCCATTTTCTGGGTATTTTCACAATAGTAAGTTTAGAACATATGCATTGCCAGATGTACAGAATGAATAGAAGAACATATCTTCTCAAGGAATGAACTAAACCAATATTTTCACTGTCTCTGTTTCCAAAAAGTCTGTTCCTTGAAAAGCAGAGCAAGAAGAGACATATTTTATGCCTCCCCTTTAAATTGCTCTCTGAAAAAAATTAAAAAAAAAAAAAAGAACGACTGTAATCCTAAAATTCCCACTGCAAACAAGAAATAGCTACACACTAATACTTACACTTTTTTATATATATTGTTAGGTAATAAGATGTTCACGTTAGAAAATGCACATAAGATGTTTTTGTTTCCTCTTCTGATTTGCTCTAGTTCCCTGAATTTCACATGTAAAACTAGCCAGCAGTGACAAATGAGACCACTCTTCCTGGCTTTTTACATCTCCTTTATTAGCACTGTCCAGCTTAAATAGTTTGAGGAATGCCCAGGGTTCACACATCTGTGCTCATGTACAGATCTGGTCAGCCATCTTGTGACTTTTTTTTTTTTAACATAATACCTGTCTTTGGGCTTTACTTTCTCCTTGGCTGAATTTCGCAGCACACTCAGGACTATTCAAGATCTGCTGGGTGCAAGTACTGTTTCACCTAGGCACTGAGGTCCCTTGGAAATAATGCCCTCCTGTTCTCTGGATGATGTGTCTGGCACTCTGGGATTTGTGATATTCTTTCTTCTTCTTTCATCAAATTAGTTTTAGAAGGTCATGAACCTTTCACTATATGTGCTTATATGTGTTACAGAGTTGCAAGTTAACAGCTTCTCCATATTTATTAGTGGTTCTTCTCATGAGGACCCTTAGAGGAGTCCATGATGAAATAAATACTACATTGACTATGCTTCTCTACATTCTTCTCCTCTGTCCATACTTGAGGCTTTATGAATGTGTTATGCTTGTCACATCTGGCTCTCTCTTCCTTTGGGATTAGTTCTTTCCAAGAGTCTCATTAGATACTGCTGCACACAGATTTCTGACTGAGCAACCCCACATATTTTCCAGACTGTATACGGTCATGTCTGCTCTGTGGTTTGGGTTTAATCTGGGATCTATAATACTTGTTTTTTGTAGGTACAAATTCTCTTACTTGCTCATTCTTTTTCTTTCTGTATTGTGTTCCATTCATTCAGGTGTATCAAATTATGGTCATTTTAAATAGGTATGTAAGTTTTAGTTTTCCTTTATGTAAATAATTCGCATAACTTTCAGCAATAATGAGTACATTGATATATTATACAACTTGCAGGGAAGGTGTGGCCCATATACTACTTACCTGCATTTGCAAACTAGGCTGTTTCTTTCAACAAAGTGCCTATTTTATGTCAGTCTAGGAATGTGGCTATACTAGTGAGTGAAATAGACTAAAATTCTTGCCTCCAGGAAGGATATATGTAAGTTACAGATATATAATACATTTTGGTGTGTGTGTATGTGTGCCTGTGTGTATATTCTATATAACAAGATTAAGAATTTATCTTCCAGGACAGCCCAGGTGGCTCAGGAGTTTGGTGCCGCCTTCAGCCCAGGGCCTGATCCTGGAGACCCGGGATCGAGTCCCACATCTGGCTCCCTGCATGGAGCCTGCTTCTCCCTCTGCCTGTCTCTCTCTCTCTCTCTCTCTCTCTGTCTCTGTCTCTCATGAATAAATAAATAAAATCTAAAAAAAAAAAAAAAAAAAAAGAATTTATCTTCCACATATGCACCAGTTACTCCCTCTTGCTCCTTTTAGGCCTTATTGTTTTCATAAACAGTTTTATGAATACAAAAAACATTTTGCATTTTCTTACTGTGACAACTCCTTTGCTGTCTATGTGGGCTCTTTTTTTTTTTTTTTTTTTTTTAAGATTTTATTTATTTATTCATGATAGTCACACAGAGAGAGAGAGAGAGGCAGAGACATAGGCAGAGGGAGAAGCAGGCTCCATGCAGGGAGCCCGATGTGGGATTCGATCCCGGGTCTCCAGGATCGCGCCCTGGGCCAAAGGCAGGCGCCAAACCACTGCGCCACCCAGGGATCCCCTATGTGGGCTCTTTTTATAGCAACTGTCACTTAATATTTGGAGGAGAAATATAAAATGGTTCTCCTTTTTCTAAATAAAAACTCATGGTAAAGAGGCAAGACAGTGATAAAGATTTCATATCTAAGAGTTTTCCCTTCCATTATTTTGGGTGGGGTCACAGGGAACTTAGTAACCATAGACTAAACTACCTGATTCCTGTGAATCTCTTCCCTTATCTGTAAAATGCAGCTACTCATAACTTCTTGAAAAGATTGTTGCAAGCACCAAAGAACATAACTATGGGCTGATGTTGTGCCTGGGACATAGTGGGCACTTGCCACCTTGATTATGTTCCCTGTCTCAGAAATTAAGACTGGCCATTTGCAAATCAGACTCATGTCAAATAAACTTAAGAAAACTGATAAGATTGAAACACAAATGGCCTTAACAAATTTGAATCCTCTCTTTGTTATTACCTCTCATACTTCAGTTTGGAATACACTTGATCATACTCTGTGTTGTATTGTTTTTATCTCACGTGTCCTGTTCTAGTAGGAAACCTGTGGTGGTCATAGATGTACCAGCCTCATCTCTATAGTTCTAGAGTGCTTGGAAACGGTTTTATGCAAAATCCACTCAATATGTAATTTTTCTGTTTTTAATTTGTGGAAGTACCTCTAAGTTCACAATGTTTTCCCCCAACATATGTATTTAAAAACAATAATAGTATGCCTATTTATTTATTTGAAAGATTTAATTTATTAGAGAGAGTGAACGAGTGAGAGAGAGAACAGGAGCAACAGGCAGAGGGAGAAGCAGACACCTTGCTGAGCAGGGAGCCAGATGTGGGGCTTGAAACCTCTTGGGACTCTTAACCAACTGAGCCACTCAGGCACCCTTAAAAGCATGCCTAATATCAATAGTTTATTAGGAAGAGTTGATGATATTCACCTTTAAATTTTTTATTTATTTATGATAGTCACAGAGAGAAAGAGAGAGGGAGAGAGACATAGGCAGAGGGAGAAGCAGGCTCTATGCACCGAGAGCCCGATGTGGGATTCGGTCCCGGGTCTCCAGGATCGCGCCCCGGGCCAAAGACAGGCGCTTAACCGCTGCGCCACCCAGGGATCCCGATATTCACCTTTAAAATATTTTCTTAAGTTTTATTTTTCTCAGTTTAGTTTTACTTTTTTGACATTTCCAAATGCATGCAAACATAAATCTCATTTCTTTCTGTATCCTTAGGTGTCTCTTAAATATTTTGCTCCTGTTGTAAGGGACAACCAAGATAAATTATATTGTATTATTGTGCATGACAGAGCAGCACAACACCATGGGGCCAAATTCATTCCATTTCTATGAGTCTGTTAGAAGCTTCCACACAAAGAAGCAGGAGAGTTACATACATAGAAAAAATCATTTATCCCAACCATATGTATTATCTATCCTTTTTTTGTTTTTAATTTCTCTACCCTTTTTTAAGTGGAATACAGGCTTTGCCACATGCAACCTCATCAGTCACGTGTTTCAGGAGTAAATAAACCACCAAGAAGATCAAGTAGGCGAGATTTTCACTTCAGTAAGTAATAGCATTCACAGGGAGGAAATTCTACAAAGTTTCTGCATGTGCCAGATGCATATTAGAACAGTGAGGAGAAATCATAAGCAGTGACTCTTTTATGCCTTATTTTACTTCCATTTAACCAAACCAGAAAACTTTCTCTGAAAAACAGGCAGTAGGATCTAGAATAGTATGGTATCAGGAAGTTTTAGATTCCATCCTCCATCCTTCACCTTGCTTAGAAGGTCCTTTGAGCAAATTCTTTAATGATTCTATGCCCTTTTTATGCCTTCCAGAAAGCCACGATTGACAATTGAATATCTTCCACTAAGTGGATAGGAAAACCGTGAAAGAAGTAAGTTGTAGTTCCTCCAGAAAAAAAATTCACTGACTGATAATAACTTGAATTTATGTAAAGTTTGATCTTTTGCACTGTCATCTGAAGAACTGAGAAATGGGGTACTTTGAATACAGGAGTCTGAAAAGGCAATAGGAAAGCTGTGAGTGCTAAAATTGGCATGACTGGTTATCTGAAAGATTCCATGAGTTTTTATATTCCTTCTCATATATGAACTCTACTCATGTAGTCTTCCAGAAATAGTAGCAAGAAAAGGTGGTGAGAGATCAGTTAAGGCTGAGAGAGAGAGAGAGAGAGAGAGAGAGAGAGAGAGAAAGTGAGTAAAGGGAGAAGGAGATGAGGGGGGAGAGAAAGAGGGAGAGAGAACTGAAGTGTTTTGTTTCAATAAATTTGTTGGTTTCATCATGACATTTCACCACAATTGAACATTTTACCTGGTGGAAGTGAGAAGAAAAAGATTATCTGGTTTAGGAAACTGGAACTGGAGTATGCTGCCTATGATGTCACCTCTGGAAAGGTCTCCTGCTGTTCTTGAATAACCACTGTTCTTTCAGGGAAGCCACAAAAACATGACTGATAATTAGGAGAAGTAATTACTATTTATACATTGACACCAGTTGTGTTCTTCAATTCTGATTATCTATGAGTCTCCTTTTTACTCCAGTTTTGCAGATGAGGAATAGAAGACTTAGAAAAGTGAAAAGAAATTTTCCAAGTTACATACCACTATTTCTACATCTAGAATGTGCTTCTCTTGATAACACAGCCCAAGTTGTTCTTAATTTGATATAATACTATTGTTTTGTTAATTCATTGAGGATATATAAAGATGCAGCTCCAAGTGAGCAGTTATTGTTTAGAAAATATCATAAAATATATTAAATGTATTGCTTTTGTGAAAGGTGTGACTCTATTCAAATTAAATATAATAATGAAGATCCATATTTAAAAAAATAAGCTAAAAAAATAAGCTGGTGAAAAAGTAGACAAATACATGTCAAAATATGCCTGATTGTCATATTGAAATTAGTCCACTGAATTGGGTTCTCAGTTTTCTAAATGTTAAACCAAATGCTTGAGTTGTGTTAAAATAAACTCACAGAGAAATGGGTCGTTCTAATATTATTATTTCTAATATTAATAGGTCTTTCTAATACATTAGAGGAGTGTTGTTCTTTATAGAATGGGGCATCTGGGCTCTAACAAAAAAATGGTATCTACTGTGATTTTTTTTGAAAGACATGTTATTGAAATATATGTTAATTTTTTGGCTAGATTGTAGAAATAAAAAGTCCAAGGTACAAGCCAGGAAAGCCAGTTCTTGGGAAGTTAAACTCACATGACCTCACTTTATTTCTTTAGGTCATTTAATTCTACATTTTCTAAAATATGCTGTAGGAAAACTAGTTTACAGGATGATGATAGAATTTCCTGGTTAAAAAGTCATGGTTGTAAGCCATTATGAATATTTTGGATTGTTAATTAAATTGTGTTCCTGATCCTTTAGTCACCAGATAAATATTATGCTTTTTAAAATAGGAAAAAAAAAAGTGTGCTTGCTTTATAATCCTACCAGTTATTTCCTCAAGATGAGGGAGGGTGGTGTTGTCAAACAATTACAGTTTTTAATTTTTTTCTTTTTTAGATCTTCATACTTAGGCATTTTTCCAATCATTTCATTACAACAAAACAATCTGAGACGTAATGAATGAAAATTAAAAATAAATAAAATAATCTGAGACATAGGATGTAGGAGAGATAATTTTGTCTTGAGAACAGTAGGGGTAGGATTGTTTCTACCATGTTGTATGTACTAGAAGTCTCCACCAGGTATGTTGTAAAATAAACCCAAAATGGGTTGCTTACAAAAATATTTATTTCTTCCTCATATTGCTGGCTGGCTATACGTTGAGTCTTTTGTCGTTCTCTTCTGTGGTGCATTTCCTATCCCAGGATCCAGACAGAAAACAAAGTATCTGTCTGTTGCCTGTGTCTCTTACTTCTCTGTGATAAAGTACATGAGTGTACTTCTCATATGCCCTTACCAAAGCCAATGGTGTGGCTAAGCCCGATGTCAATGGGTAGAGGGTGCATTATATCTATGGGGGGGGAAATATATTGGGGAGCAGTATTTAAACCTCTTACAGGAAGGCACACATTTTTTACAAATAAGTTATTAATTTTGATGTAATATTCATCAGAGGATGGAATAGAGTTTGTTGTTTTGAAGGTTCTCTTTTGCTCCCACCCTCCAACATATTTTTTTGAACATTTAGTTGTGTCCTGGAATCTACTTTTAATAACTCAGACTTGCATATAGTGGATATCTAACGAAATTCATTCACTTTTAAGATTGAAGCTATTATTGTCTCTTAGCAATATGAAAGTGCCTCATGCATGGTTATAAGATTATTTATGAATAGACAATTGGTTCTTTGAAATTAATTTAAACCCAATCTAGTAGCCACAGTGTGAACATTTTGTTCAAGAAGATTGGAAAGCAGTTCAATTTCTGCACTGCCCATTCTCTGTTGCTTTCCACGTGGCATTCTGTCTTAGATATCATCAGCATATTATCTAGTGTTTGCATTTCAAAAACTGCTGCTTTCTGGGTTTGATGCTGCCTCCAAAGTCTGAATCAGGCGTATAGGCACAAACTAACTGCTACTTAAGTTTAGTGGGTAAAAATTGTCAAGTAGTTGAAAATTAACATGTATTTCAGGTTATTAAAGTTATGATAAATGAAGCATACAAAAAGTGGTTTTCTTAAGGATTTACCTTTCTTCCAAACACGATACAGGTTGTACATTTTTTAGGTAATATTAATATGTCACATTTGTAGCACAGATCAATGGAGAATAACTTTAGACAAAAATGTATCTTTTGACCTACATGTACGTATATATTATTAGAGAAGTTCACAATTAAATAAGTGTACAAGATCAAAATTATTCACCATAAGCCATGATGAGCATTAATGACTCAAATTACTGAAGGAATTTTTAGCGTTCTATCACTGGGCAAATAGAGAATCAGGTTTCAAAAAAAGTCAAATCACATATTCTCCCTTTGTTTCACTTCCTACTATGGAATTTTATCAGAATGTCTCTGTCCAGCCTTGCTAATCAATGTGGCTAACTGACTTGTAACAAATTCCTCTGTGAAGCCATCATTTACTCTGACTTTGTTGCAGTTCCACTAATGACTTTGTGGATAGATTTGTCAGGACCTTCTGCTAGGATTAATGTTATCTGTCTTCCCTGAACAAGTAAAAGAACAAAGAAAAAGAGGAAATAAAAAGCAGAAAGATTGGAAGAAATAGTGATCAATATTTGTATTATTGGGAATTTCAACTATTCTTACTTATTAGAATCCCAATACTTAACATTTATATTATAAATCTTATAAATTTCACTGATCTTATTTCATATCATAATTTGTTTGATTTATCTGAAATATGTATATAAGAAATTACATTTTTGGGATGCCTGGGTGGCTCAGCAGTTGAACGTCTGCCTTTGGCTCAGGGCATGATCTCAGAGACCCGGGATGGAGGCTCACATCAGGCTCCCTGCAGGAAGCCTGCTTCTGCCTCTGTCTATGTCTCTGCCCCTCTCTGTGTCTCTCATGAATAAATAAATAAAACCTTTAAAAAAAAAATTACATTTTTTGGGGAGTGACCATTTTGCCCTTGGCAAAGACAATAAATACAAAATGATAGGAAAGAATATCCCCTAAATTAATGGTGCCAAAAGTATGAAAGTGCATACCATTATTGTAATATGAAAAAAAAAAACAACTAAGGAGATAGGAATTCAAATAAGAAAAGGTTTGGATTCAAGAGAAGTCACAAATTATGACTATAGTGAAATACAGCTAGCTATTGAGACAATGCAGTAAAACCAGTATTACACATTGTTTCCTACAAAAATAATACATAGTCAATATTTCTATTTCCATGTATCAATTAAATGTGTTAAATCATAGTGTTATGGTAAGTGTTCAATTTTAAAATAATAAACTGTTCTATTTGGGATAGGTTTGAACAAAATTATTCTGAATAAAGGAGATGGGGAAAATATTCTTAGGTAATTGTTTCTGCTATTTAACTGATTAGACTATTTTTGCTGGGGAAATTAAATACATAGAAATGGATAAGAAAAATAAGATTATGTTTTAATGAATTTATTTCTTTTATTTTTGCCAGTATGAAAGGACTTTTAACAGTAAAACTGTTGAACACACATACTCAATTACCATAGGGTCTTCCATTCTCTTCTCTTGCTAGATACACTAAAATTAAGCTTTCCCAGGAACTGATAAAGTACAAGGGTTTCTTTGAAGTGATGCTCTAATCCATTTTGTTGGCTAATATATATGGGAGCGTCTTAGTCAGCTCTGGTGTTATAGTAAAATATCACAGACTGGATGGTTTCATCAACAGCAGTTATTTCTCACAGGTGGACATTGGAAGGTCAAGTTTTTTTGTAAAGTTTATTCATTCATTCATTCATTCATTCATTCATTCATTTGTTCATTCAGTCATTAGAGACAGACAGAGACAGGCAGAGACATAGGCAGAGGGAGAAACAGGCTCCCTGTGGGAACCTGATGTGGAACTCGATCCAACGACCCCAGGATCACAATGTGAGCCGAAGGACAATGCTCAACCACTGAGCCAGCCAGACATCTCTGGAAGGTCAACTTTAAGGTGCTAACCCAGTTAGATTCTGGTGAGAGTTCTCTTCTGGCTCTCTTCTGCTGATGGCCACTTTTTTCATTGTGTCTTCATCTAGTAAAGGGAGAGCTCCAGAGTCCCCTCCTTTCCTTAGGAGGACGCTGATCCCATTGGAGATTTGGAGACAAGAATCTACTGACCAGAGAAGCCAGTAAGGTGGGAAACAGTTGTGTTTTTCTTATCCATACATGTGTTTCAAAATTAGTTTTCAGTATGTCCTTATGGCAGTCAGAAAACTAGCACACAGTAGACAGGTGTTGAGACAGCAGACGGTGGTGTGTTTTGCTTTTGTGCTCTCTTGAATTTCTTGCTTTATTAGCCACGTGCAGTCCTGCAAGGAAGTGGAGGGTCTAGTCTATTTGCATGATTTTCAGGTGTACAGTAACATTTGTATTTCCTCTCCGGATCCTGCTTTTTGTGGTGCAGTGTTTTAGCATCTTAAGTTATAATATGATTAAATTTTAGATCTTTGTTTTGGGTTGAAAATGATTTTCAAATGCATATTTCTGAAGTTCTGGTGATACTCTTTAGTAGATTTTTGACGTGCCTTAAAGTCCCTGCCCATTGGATGCAAGGCCAGGCGATCAACTCTGTGCAGTCCTAAGACAGTATGGAAAAGGGGAGGAGCTTTGGTATTTGGTTAATGAAAAAGAGACAGAGTGGCGAACCATGAAACCATCTGAATCAGATCTTACAATGCTTGCAGCGACCTACAATCTAAATTGATGCCTTCAGAGCATAGGTACACAGCTGTCTCATGGAAGGCCTTGATGCTGGTTCTCATCTGATTGTTTTCCTTGCTGGTATAGGATGACAAACACGGCTCTTTAAAGATTGCCTGGGGTATCACTGTTGTGCATGTATATTCGGGAGTGTGTGTCCCCTCTGTGTTCGTAGTAAAAATTTCAGAAGCAATTTGTTGATTCAAAGATTATGATAAGGGCAGCCCCGGAGGCCCAGAGGTTTAGCGCCGCCTTCAGCCCAGGATGTGATCCTGGAGATCCAGGATCAAGTCCCACATCAGGCTCCCTGCATGGAGCCTGCTTCTCCCTCTGCCTGTGTGTCTGCCTCTCTCTCTCTCTCTCTCTCTCTCTCTCTGTGTCTGTCATAAATAAGTAAGTAAGTAAGTAAATAAATAAATAATAAATAAATAAAATCTTTAAAAAACAAAGATTATGATAATCTCAAAATATTTGTACTTGTATTACTGGCTTATTTCACTTAGCCTAATGCCCTCAAGATTTATCCACTTAAGGATGCCTGGGTGGTAAGTGTCTGCGTTTGGCTCAGGTCATGATCTCAGGGTCCTGGGATGGAGTCCCCCATCAGGCTTCCTGCTCAGTGAGAAGCCTGCTTCTCCCTTTCCCTCTGCCCCTCCCCCTGCTTGTGCTTTCCCATTCTCACTCTTTGTCAAAAACATACATAAAATCTTAAAAAGATTTATCCACTTCCGTGGAGTATCTACGGTAGTTAAGTAGAAAGAATGGTGGTTGCCAGGAGCTGGGAAGAGAAGAAACTGAGGGCCAACTGTTCACCGTGTTCAGAGTTTCAGTCAAGCAAAATGAGAGTTCTGGAGATCTGTACAACGTTGTGCTCATAGTTGAAGGTGCTTTACAAGTATGCTGACTGTATTGTCCACTTACAAATTGTTTAAGAGGATAAATCTCATGGATTATGGTTTTTTTAAATGAAAATTTAAAAAATAAATAAAACTAGGGAAACCTGGGTGGCTAGTTGGTTAAGCATCTGCCTTTGGCTCAGGTCATGATCTCAGGGTCCTAGGATGGAGCCCCACATTGGGCTCCCTGCTCAGCAGGGAGTCTGCTTCTCCATCTCCCTCTGCCCCTCCCCTTGCTTGTGCTCTATGTCTCTCAAATAAATAAAATCTAAAAAAAAAAAATGTTGCTGCCAGAGTAGACAGTGCTGCACACCAAGGAAATTTAAGGCATATATGTTGTTGTCAGACTATAACTTGTTTGCAGATTACAGTAGCCATTCAGCTTCTAAACTGCCATTTCTCTTTTGACAAATTACATTTAATCATGAAGATAAAGGTGTTTGTGCACATGAAAATAATTTGACCTTAATGATCATATATAATAAATTTCATTTACAAATGGTGACATTTAAAAAAAGACATTTAAATAAGATGAACCCAACTATAATAAATAAAGATATATAAGCATAAGTAAGATCCAAGACGTTTGGCTTTTTATTTAAAAAAAAGAGAATTGTAGGGATGCCTGGGTGGCTCAGCAGTTGAGTGTCTGCCTTCGGCTCAAGGCATGATCCAAGGTCATGGGATTGAGTCTGACATCAGGGTCTCTTGCAGGGAGCCTGCTTCTCCCTCTGTGTCTCTCATGAATAAATAAGTAAAATCTTTTAAAAAATAAAAAGAATTGTTGAGAAGAAAATGAGGTTTTTTGTTTGTTTGTTTGTTTAAACATTTATTTATTTGAGAGTGAGAGAGAAAGCTTGAGCATGAATGAGCTGCAGCACGGGGGTGTGGGGGAAGGAGAAGCAGAGGAGGAGGGAATGGGACAAGCCCACTCACCACTGAGCAGGGAGCCCAGTGCCCAATGTGGGACTCTATCTTAAGACTCTGAGATCATGACCTGAGCCAAAATCAAGAGCTCAACTGACTAAGCCAGCCAGGTGCACCAGGAAAATGAGAGTGTAAGGAAAACTCTATAGAAATTTAGACTGGGAAAACTTGAAGTATGAGTAGTATCTACATATATTTTCAGATGACCACAACTCTGCCCATCCAGTACATGGACGCCTCTCACACCCATTGTAACCATGACCTGTACAATTCACTTTAAGTCAAGTCAGTAAACATGGCTTGAGCCAAAGTTTAACAAATACAGTGCTATTTGATCGAGTCGTCAAGTCTTGCCCTGTGGAGGACAAAAACCTTTTTTAAAAGAGTTTGAATAATCACACTGCAGCATTTGCTACAAGAACTTTCTTCATCATTCATTTCAAGGACCAACATCTTCATTTCCCATTCAATTCTCCTATCACTCTTATGACCTTGAAGTTTCTACATTCTCCTTCTTCCTCCTGTTCTACTAGGGTCTGAGAATACTTGAGTTATAACTCTGCTATGTTGGGAAAAAATAAGAAGGCAGTATGTAGTAAGTTTCAGCATTATTGGTAATACTGTACTTCTTTTAAAAAAATCATCTAGAGCAGCCCCGGTGGCTTAGCTGTTTAGCGCCACCTTCAGCCCCAGGCGTTATCCTAGAGACCCAGGAGTCGAGTCCCATGTCAGGCTCCCTTGCATGGAGCCTGCTTCTCCCTCTGCCTGTGTCTCTGCCTCTCTCTCCTTCTGTATCCCTCATGAATAAATAAATAAATTAATTAAAAAAAATAAATCATCTAGACAAAGTGAGAAAAATAATTATATTTTTTATATTTGTGCAGTGGTCACATTTGTTTTATGATCATGCACATTCCTTCATTCACTTTTCCACTTTTGAAATGAAAACATGTAACATCCTCAGGTGGAGAGATTGCTTTCAACATCAGCTTGGTAAATAGTAAGGCAGTGTAAAGGCAGGAGCTGAGGTTTTAATCCTTTGTCACTGTCTGTAGGAGTTATCAATTCTTCTGTAACAATTCGCCCTAGTACTTAATACTTTAGAATAGAAAAAAAACATTTGTCATCTCACAGTTTATTTTTAGTGGATGAGGAATGTGGGAACAGCTTAGCTAGGTGGTTCAGGTTCAGGGTATCTCATAAGTGTGCAATCGATATATTGACTGAGGCTGCAGTCACTCTATGTCTAGGTTGGGGAGTGAGTGTCTGCTTGAAAGCTAACTCATGGAGTCCTTTCCACAGGGCTGCTCAGACCGTGGCAGCTGACTTCCCCAAGAGCAAATGACTCAGAGAGTAAGGGACTCATAAGACAGAAACAACAGTCTTTCACACTCTAATCTCAGGAGTGACTTTTGATCACCTCTGCATGTTGTTGAAGAGAGTCAGTAAATCCAATGTAAACTCAAGAGGACTAGCTACACAAGGGAGTATTAGGAGGGAGGGAATCACCGAGGGTTATCTTAGAGGATCCGTACCACATTTAGTGCATTTCGTGTTTCCTTGCTTACACAATAGGACTCATCATAGTAGTCTCACAGGAAATGAATCGATCTTTGTAAAACCTACAAAGCCTAGTAGGCTCCTCTCAGTAAATGTCAGCCATGATGACAATGATACTGTTGCCTGAGTCTCTCCTATCTTTAGCCCTAATTTCTCTGTCTAGCTTCAGGGTTTCTCTGCCTCCATCAATTTTTCGGTTAGGCTACCAGATTATTCTTATTGGAATACAACATTTGTTGTTCATTTGCATACTTTACACTCAAAATAGAGTCTCTTTCATTAAGTTTACACCCTGTCTTCACCGCCCTTTCTAATCTGGTCCCATATTTCTCAGGTACCCAAATAGACTTGGTGTTCATTGGACAAGGATCCTGCTTTTCCTTGAATCATGTTCTGCTCTCCTCTTCCCATAGTTTTTATTTTCTACTTTAAGTCTGTAAGGCAAGCTTCCCTAACTAATACTACTTTTTCAGCACTATGAAGGCTATGTTGAACAAGGTAACGCTTGTCCTTAAGGAACTTCTGACTTCATGGAAAAACAACAGAATGGGGGAGCATTACAATGCAGCAGGATACATTTTTCCATTAGGTAATGGATATTGTTGCTAAGGAAAACCTGTGTTAATATGTCACAATCTAGATTAAAGAATACATCCTGAAAGATGTTACATTTAATATTAGATCTGAAAGGGAAGAGAAGATAACCAGACAAAAAGGTGTAAGAATTGATGGGTTGGGAGAAGTGATTGAAAAGCAGGTTCAGGGCATATGCAAATATGAAGCTATTCATTAATTCTTTCTTTTGGATAAATTACAACTAACCAATGGGATTATAATTAAAGTAGTAATACTCTTCCTAATTCTCCTCCATATCTTCTAATTCCTACTTTCAGGCACAATAAGGCCTAGTAAGAGCTTAATCAAATACTCAATTGATTAATTTAGTACTAATGGGAGATTCTCTTTCAGGCTGTGCTCATTTTCCATATTACCTGATGATTTTTCAAGAGTGATTAAAAAATTTATTAATGTGAACACAATGCTATAACTTTTACTATCTCTATTTTGTGTTTATAGTGTCTATATAATAATCTTAAGAAAATGTTGTTTCCAATAGTTAATTTTAGATTGTGGCACTATACAAGATATTTTACAAGTCTAAAACCACTTCAAACAGGCTGAGCTCTGTGCATTTTCCATTTACTCTGGCTTGCCTTTTTTATATAATGGCTCTGGAGTGACAGGTAGATAAATATCTTTTATATTGAGGTATAACTAACATGTAATATTTTATTTCAGGTATACAATCTAATATTTTGATAATTGTATATGTTGTGAAATGATCATCACTGTAAGTCTAGTTAACATCTGTCTCCATACATAGTTACAATGTTTTTTTTTCTTGTGACAAGACTTTTAAGATCTCCTTTCTTAGCAACTTTCAAATATGCAATATGGTATTATTAACTTTAGTCATCATGCTATACATTATATTCCCATGACTTATTTATTTTATTAGTAGAAGTTTGTAACTTTTGAAACTTTTCAGTCATTTTGCCCATTCCACCTAATCCCCTGCCTCTGGCAACCACCAATCTATTTTCTGTATCTGTAAACTTGGAATTTTGCTTTGGGGTTTTTTGTTGTTGTTATAGTTGAATTTGGGGGCTTTTTTGTTTGTTTTTGTTTTAGATTCCACATGTAAGTGAGATGATATGGTATTTGTCCTTCTCTGTCTGACCTACTCCATTTAGCATAATGCCCCCAGAATCCATTCATCTTGTCACTAATGGGCACTTATTTTTTATAGCTGAATATTCCATTGTGTATGTGTGCAGGCACATGAGTGTATCACAGTTTATTCACTCATCTATTGGTGGACACTTAAACATATGTTGGCTATTATAGACAATGCTGCAGTGAACATGGGGGTACATTATTCTTTTTGAGTTAGCATTTTCAGTTTCTTCAGATAAATACCCAGAAGCAGAATTAATGGATCATATGGTAGTTTCTACTTTTAATGTTTTGAGGAACTTCCATACTGTTTACCATAGTGGCTCCATGGGTCTGTTTCTAGCAACAGTACCTGAGGGTCTCCTTTTCTTCACATCCTCAACAACATTATTATTTCTTATCTTTTTTAATAGCCATTCTCATGGGTGTGAAGTGAAATCTCATTGTGGCTTTGATTTACATTTCCCTGATGATAAATGTTGTTCAGTATCTTTTCATGTAACTGTTGGCCATCTGTGTGTCCATTCAGATCATTTGCCCTTTTTAAATTGGATTGTTTTTGGATATTGAATTGTATGAGATTTTCATGTTTTGGATATTAGCCCTTTCTCAAGTATAAGATTTGCAAAAATTTCTGGCATTTGATAGGTTGCCTTTTCATTTTGTTGATGATTTCCTTTGCTGATTTTTTTTAGTCTGATTTAATCTCAGTTTATTTTTGCTTCTGTTGTCTTAGCATAAATATCTTAAGTTATTTAACTTCACAGTCTCAATATTTTCATTTCTAAAATGGAAATAAAATGAATACTTTATGAAGGTTTGATAATGAGGTGATATAATGCACTTTGTGCTGTGAAGATTTTCACTTATAATTCATGATTTAATAAGCATTTGTGCTGTTCATGGAATTTTTGTTGTTTTTTTTAAATAAATTTATTTTTTATTGGTGTGCAATTTACCAACATACAGAATAACACCCAGTGCTCATCCCGTCAAGTGCCCCCCTCAGTGCCCATCACCCAGTCACCCACCCCCCCGCCCTCCTCCCCTTCCACCACCCCTAGTTCGTTTCCCAGAGTTAGGAGTCTTCATGTTCTGTCTCCCTTTCTGATATTTCCCACACATTTCTTCTCCCTTC
This sequence comes from Canis lupus dingo, assembly GCF_003254725.2. Classification (NCBI taxonomy): domain Eukaryota; kingdom Metazoa; phylum Chordata; class Mammalia; order Carnivora; family Canidae; genus Canis; species Canis lupus. The sequence continues at coordinate 9,750,316 of NC_064253.1, read as the reverse complement.
CCTTATATTCCCTTTCACTATTGTTTATATTCCCCAAATGAATGAGAACATACAATGTTTGTCCTTCTCTGATTGACTGACTTCACTCAGCATAATACCCTCCAGTTCCATCCACGTTGAAGCAAATGGTGGATATCTGTCGTTTCTAATGGCTGAGTAGTATTCCATTGTATGCATAGACCACATCTTCTTTATCCATTTATCTTTCGATGGACACCGAGGCTCCTTCCACAGTTTGGCTATTGTGGACATTGCTGCTAGAAACATCGGGGTGCAGGTGTCCCTGCGTTTCATTGCATCTGTATCTTTGGGGTCAATCCCCAGCAGTGCAATTGCTGGGTCGTAGGGCAGGTCTATTTTTAACTCTTTGAGGAACCTCCACACAGTTTTCCAGAGTGGCTGCACCAGTTCACATTCCCACCAACAGTGTAAGAGGGTTCCCCTTTCTCCACATCCTCTCCAACATTTGTGGCTTCCTGCCTTGTTAATTTTCCCCATTCTCACTGGTGTGAGGTGGTATCTCATTGTGGTTTTGATCTGTATTTCCCTGATGGCAAGTGATGCAGAGCATTTTCTCATGTGCGTGTTGACCATGTCTATGTCTTCCTCTGTGAGATTTCTCTTCATGTCTTTTGCCCATTTCATGATTGGATTGTTTGTTTCTTTGGTGTTGAGTTTAATAAGTTCTTTATAGATCTTGGAAACTAGCCCTTTATCTGATATGTCATTTGCAAATATCTTCTCCCATTCTGTAGGTTGTCTTTGAGTTTTGTTGACTGTATCCTTTGCTGTGCAAAAGCTTCTTATCTTGATGAAGTCCCAATAGTTCATTTTTGCTTTTGTTTCTTTTGCCTTCGTGGATGTATCTTGCAAGAAGTTACTGTGACTGAGTTCAAAAAGGGTGTTGCCTGTGTTCTCCTCTAGGATTTTGATGGAATCTTGTCTCACATTTAGATCTTTCATCCATTTTGAGTTTATCTTTGTGTATGGTGCAAGAGAGTGGTCTAGTTTCATTCTTCTGCATGTGGATGTCCAATTTTCCCAGCACCATTTATTGAAGAGACTGTCTTTCTTCCAATGGATAGTTTGACTTAATATCTATTCTTCTTATCTCAGGATGATGCTAAGTTCATCCATCCATCCATAAGATAGAGTATCTACCATGTGCTGGGCTCTTGTTGGGTATTACTGAAGCAAAGATGAAAAACTTTCTCTGCCCAGTAGTTGCTTATGGGCTCCAATGTAGGACAGATATTTGGGCTGTCAAATGAAACAGGGTTTGGGAAATGTTGAAATGGAGCCACTTGGTGGTGTAACAGAAAACTTGATCAACTTTGTTTCTGGAAGAATAAGGCATGGGATGCTTCCCAGAGTAAAAACAGGCTTGACATGAGTTTCAAACAGTAGGAATTAACCATGAGAACATTCAAGGAAATCCATCCCCCCCAAAAATAAAAATGCACAGGCTAGGTACTAGGTAGCATGATGATTGTAAAAAATGGAAATGTTTTGGTATGGGTAAATCCAGAATTCATGTATTATTTCTTGTTTTAGAAAACATATGCTTGTTATTTCCTCATTATTGTAGAAAGGTACAAGGTATAATTCTTCTTGTGTGCATTAAAATAGTGTGTCTCCTCACATCTTTTCATCCCACTTCTTAATATCTTTAAGGCAACATCCAAATTCAACACAGGTAAAAAAAATAATATTTAATAATGAAACTATGGATGAATTTCTATGACAATGCTTTGTTTTCTTCTTTCTGTGTTTATAACATGAATCTTGGCAGGACAGGGAATAGGTGGTATTCAGGGAGGGAAAAGGCATGGATGGAAGTGGTCAAGTTATTTACTAAATAAATAGAGTTCTGGTGAGCAAAAACTCTCAAAAAAAAAAAAAAGACCTCTCATAAAAATAGTGTCATTTACTCTTGGAATAGGGGCAGAGGGAATGATGTTCTCTCTTCTGAAGATGAGCTGTAAAGTTTGTCTGCTTCAGTCTTCTAGGACTAAATATATTTACTACTGTGGAAATAAGTATAAAATAACATTTGCCCTTTAAAGAATATACAGGGCAGAATTTAAATGAATGAAAAGAGAGATGTCAAATTTAAATAGCTAAAAACAGTTGAAGTAAGAAATTATTATCTTTTAGAATAGAGACTAGTATCTTTGTAAGAACAAATAATATAATTCCTGCTGGGCTGGTTCAAAAAAACTACATTTTATCATACTCACAGAAAAGGTATTTGCCTGCCAATGTAGGCCTAATAGCAAAGTATAGCTGTCTCCTTCATCCATACCCCTAAAAAGAAGCAGAGAACCATACCCCTAAAGAGAAGCAGTTTCAGAGATAACTCTTCATATATCTACAATATAATCAGTGTACCTCAGAAAAAGAACATTAAGTACATTTAGAAATAGCATAAACAACAACAAAAAGAAATAGCGTAAACACTTTATGGCTTATGAACTAGAAAAATATAAATAGGCCATATTTGTATAGCTGGAATAAAATTGAATCCTCAATATGTTCTTGTAATACAAATTAAAGCAATTCATGTTCTTTCAAATTAATTTAAGGTTTAAGCATGATGGATTTGATAGATAATTATTTATAACTAGATTTTAGACCCAATTTATATATAAAATCACTTAATTATAAACATCAAAATAGAGGATCCCTGGGTGGCTCAGTGATTTGGCACCTGCTTTCAGCCCAGGATGTGATTTTGGAGTCCTGGGATTGAGTCCCACATCAGGCTCCTTGTATGGAGCCTGCTTCTCCTCTGTCTGTGTCTTTGCCTCTCTCTCCTCTCTGTCTCTCATGAATAAATAAATAAAATCGTAAAAAAAAAAACCCACATCAAAATATAATTTATTGAATAAACATTACTGAGTTTGCAACTTTCTCTTTCTTGATCCCAATAATCATATCTTATTTTTGTGGTTTTAGAAAACACAGCATTCTATTTTAAACTAATTTTATAAAAATGTTACCACACTGTATTCTTAAAATAATATTTTAGGTTAACTTATACTGATGGAGCCTAAGAGTATACCTTAAAACACGGAATCAATGTTTAAAAAATTATTAATCATTTATAAGATGTATTCTAGATTATGTCACTTTAGGGATACTAATTTTGGTAACTACAAAAAAAAAAAAAAAAAAAAAAAAACAGAAAAAGACTTCCACAACATTGCTTGAGATTTCATAGTTCACTATGTAGAATGCCTTTTTGCAGAAGTAAAAATAAATAGCTCGATATGTCCATTTATAATAGGTTTCCCTGAACTTGGTTGCTTTAAATCCGTACTGTGAGACAAAAGAGACATACTACATATAAAGTGAGCCTTAAAAGAAAAAAAATAGAGGGGGAGGGGCAAGAGGGCGGAAGAGTAGGGTCCCCAAATCACCTGTCCCCACCAAATTACCTAGATAACCTTCAAATCATCCTGAAAATCTACGAATTCGGCCTGAGATTTAAAGAGAGAACAGCTGGAATGCTACAGGGAGAAGAGTTCGCGCTTCTATCAAGGTAGGAAGACGGGGAAAAAGAAGTAAAGAAACAAAGGCCTCCGAGGGGGAGGGGCCCGCGAGGAGCCGGGCTGAGGCCGGGGCGAGTGTCCCCAGGACAGGAGAGCCCCGTCCCGGAGGAGCAGGAGCTGCACCGACCTTCCCGGGGGAAAGGGGCTCGCGGGGAGTTGGAGCAGGACCCAGGAGGGCGGGGATGCCCTGGGCATCAGAAAAGACCCCGAATAGCCAGGGGAATTTTAAAAAAGAAAACCATATCTGGGGGCATCACAATGCCAGATTTTAGGTTGTACTACAAAGCTGTGGTTTTTCCTTTTCAGTTTGTTAAATGGGTTGAAATACTTTGGTTTGTTTCCAAAGTTAGACCATACTTATTTACAGTTAAGAATTTTTGCAACCATCTTTTGAGAGGTAACAGTCTCTAGTTTTCCTTTCTTTTAATACTTTCATGTAGTTATAGGCTAAGGCTGGTCTCAGAATTAGTTGGCAAGTGTTCCCTCAATTTTCTGCAGTTTAGGTAGAATTACATCCTTCTTAGTTGTTTCAAAGAATTAATGAATGAAGTCATTATTTTTCTGGTGTTTTCTTTTAGGGAAAACTTTTAGCTATGAATTCAATTTCTTTAATGGATACCAAGACTATTCAGGTTACCTTGAGTGAGTTTTGGTAGTTTGAGCCTTTCATGGAATACCTCTTTCTTTTTTCTTTTTTTTTTTTATCAATTTAGTTATTTTTATAACTAAGCTATAAATTTATTGCTTAAAATTTTCAATAATATTTTTGTTATTTTATAATATCTGTACAGTCTGTATTGATGTCTCCTCTCTCTGTTTTTATTTTCAGTCTTTCTTGATAGAGGTTCTTCATTTTTTATTGATCTAAGAGCCATCTTTTGGTCTCATTGGTGTTTGTTACTTTTTTTTTAATCTCATTGGTTTCCCTTCAGATAATTATTATTTAATTTCAGTAGCTTTCTTTACTTTTTTTTTTTTTTTTTTGGTCTTCAGTTTTTTAAAGGAAGAATCTGAGGTCATTGATTTTAATCTTTTATAATGCTATCAATTTCCTGTTTCAGTTGCATTCTACAAATTTTAATATTTTTTTCTTTTTTATTAGGTTTCAAATGTTTTCTAATTTTTATTTAGATTTCTCCTTTGACCCACCAGTTATTTAGAACTATATTATTTACATTTCAAATATTTGAAAAATGTTAGTTTATCTTCCTATTAATTTAATTATAATGTATACATTGCAGTGTATGTATACTTGTATCTTTTTATATTTATTGAGAGTTTTTTGTGTAGTAGAATGTGCTCTATCCTGGTAAATGATCTATGTCCACATACAAAAACATTATATCGCTGCTGTGGAGTAGAGTGTTTTATAATCATCAATTAAACAAAATTGTCTGATAGTTATTCAAAGTTTTTGTTTGTAGTATTATTTTCTTTTTACTCTAACAATTTTATTTATTTATTTATTCATTCATTCATTCATTCATTCATTCATTCATTTATTTAATCTCTAATTCATAACCCTGAGATCAAGAGTCCGATGCATCACTGACTGAGTCAGCCAGGTGCCCTCCTCTAGCAATTATTGAGAGACAAATATTGAAGTCTCATATTATAATCAAGAATTTTTAAATTTTTTTTGTAGTTCTATCAGTTTATCTTCTGGAATGTATCATGTATTTTGAAGATCTTTTATTAGATGCATCAACATTGATGATTCTTATATTCTCTTCAGGAATTGGCCTCTTTATGACATTACCTTTTTGTCCTTCTGTAATATTCTTTAATCTGAAATATATTTTATCTGATATTAATACAGTTATTCTAACTTTGATTAATCTTAGCATTTTTTCTATACATAACATGCAGATAAGTCTTGCTTTTGTATGAACTAACAGTCTTTTAATTTTTATTGAAGTGTTTAAATTATTTAAGATGAGTATCCATATTTTAGGTTAATCTGCCATCTTGATACTTGCTTTTCTATTTTTTCTTTGTTCACTTTTCTGCCTTATTTTCAATTTACTGAGTAGTATTTTAAATTCAGTTTTATCTTTACTTTTGGCTTACGAGCTAAAACTGCATTACCTGTATGTGTGAGTGTATATAGATATCTCTGTTTTATTGGTTGCTTTAGGATTTACATTACAAAGTATTAATTCATCACAGTCAGTATTCAAGTTGTATTAAGGTACCTCACTTAGACTTGATACAGTGGACTTTCATTTCTTCTTATTCTGCTTTGTTATTGTTATAGAATTTATACCTATTTGTCTTAAGAATCCCATGACACACTGTTATTATTTTTGTTTTAAGTAGTTTATTTTTTAAGAGATGTAGATGTAAAAAGTGAGAAAATTGGGGGTGCTTGGATGTCTCAGTTGATTGTCTGCCTTCATTCAGTTCAGGTCATGATCCCAGGGTCCTGGGATCAAGCCCATGCTTGGCTCAGTGGGGAATTTGCTTTTACTTCTCCTCCTGCCCCCCTCTCCTCCTCGTGTTCTCTCTCTCCCTCTCATTCTCTCTCAATAAACAAGATCTTAAAAAAAAAAAGTTACAAAATTGTCTTTGTGTTTTCCCATATAGTAACTATTTCTGCTGCTCCTTATTTATTTGTGTAGATCCAGGTGTTTATCTGTTTATTGGCATCATTCCCTTTTTATTTTGAAGGACTACTTCAGAAATTTCTTATAATGCTGGGCTGCTGCTGCTGAATTCTTTCATCCCCTGTATGTTTAAGAAAAATTTATTTTGTTTCATTTTTTAAAGGTATTTCTACTGAATATATAATTCTAGTTAACAGATTTATTTTTTCTTTTCTGTATTTTAAAAATGTTTCTGTGTTTTCTTACATGTTTTTTTCTTTCTTTTTTTTTTTTAATTTGAGTGTAGTTGACACACAATATTACATTAGCTTCAAGGGTGCAACATAGTGATTTTGGCAAGTTTTTACATTATGCTATGTTCACCACAAAATGTAGTTACCATCTGTCCCCATACATCATTATTACATTATCATTGTCTGAATCTCTTATGCTGTTATCTTGTGTGCTTTCTGATAAGTAATCTGTTATCTTATTTTTTTCCTGTAGCTTTTCTTAAGATTTTTTATATTTGTTAACTTGTATTTTTAATATATTTTTATTTATCTTAAGCCAGTAGATTTTGGGGAAATTTGTTATTAAAAATATATTAAAAGCATATTTTGTGTTCCTAGTTAACATGTTCAATCTTTTCTCTAGTTTCCTGAGATACAATTTAATAATTTTTTAATATTGTCTCTGTCATTTCTGGTTCAGTTTGATCAATTGTTTTTTCTTTTCATTATAAATTTTGATTGGATGCCAGACATTGTGAATTCTACCGTGCTGAGTGCTGGATATTTTTGTAGCCTTAAAAATATTCTTGAGCTTTATTCTGGCACGTGGTTAAGTTACTTGGAAACATTTTGATATTTAGGTTTGATATTAAGCTTTGTTATGGGGGACCAGAGAGCAGTGTTATGTCGAGGATTATTTTTTTCTCTACTATTAATCCTTTTGAGTTCTAGAAAGCCCTATAAATCATGAGGATTTTCAATCTAGCTGATTGGAGCTATGTGCACTGAACTATACACACTGTCTGAGCTGTATGCACTTTTGCACTTACGCACTTTTGCACTTTTGGGGGTAGTTCTCTTCCTCCTCTCTGAGCATTTGACTCATATATATACTACTTAGTATTCAACTGAATACATGAAGCACCCTCTGTAGATTTCTAGAGTTCCCTCAATATGTAGTTCTTCCCCAATATTCTGCTTTGCAAACTTCAGTTGCCTTGATTTTTCTGGTTTCTCTCTCCTCAAGTCAGGTAGATTACTGGGCTTTGACTAGGTTCCAACTCTGAACTAAGATCTATCTAAACTTACTTCAGGCACAGAACTGGGGCAATTATAAAGTTTACCTTTTTCTTCCATCCCACTATATTTATTTGTCTCAGAGATCCTTATCTTTAATTACCTCCTTTCCAATGTACTGAAAACCGTTGTTTCATTCATTTTGTCTGTATTTTTCATTGTTTCTGGCAAGAAGGTAAATCTGATCCCTTACCCATCTTGGCCAGTAGAAGTTCTGTGCCTCAATTTTAAAATAGCTGATGAATATCTACACACTGAAAGAGAAATGTGACAGGGTCATATAAAAACTCACCATTTCCAACCACCAGCTTCTCCTCATTTTTCTTATTTTTATTCATGTTCCTAACATTCAGCCTATAACCTCAGCTTCTTTGTTTCTGTCAACTTCCAGTGTCAGCCAATAGGTTGCCATGTTCTGATAAACTTAAATTTTTACTAGCACTTGGGTCATCTTATTTTCATTTGTGCTTTCATCACCTATGTTCAGTTTTCTTTATGTTTTACCTAGGCATTATGTAATCTTTTTTTTTCTTCAAGATTTTATTAATTTATTCATCAGAGACAGAGAGAGAGAGGCAGAGACATAGGCAGAGGGAGAAGTAAGCTCCTTGCGGGGAGCCTGATGTGGGACTCGATCCCAGGACTCTGAGGTCATGACCTGAGCTGAAGACAGATGCCCAACCACTGAGCTACCCATGTGCCCTACATTATGTAATCTTTTAATATAAAATGCATCAGCATGACTCTCAGACTTAAAAGTCTTGTATAGTTTTCATTGCATGTACGATAAAATATAAAAACCTTAAATGAGCTTTAAAGCCCTTTATAACTAGTCCCTTTATACTGCTGCAGATTTATCTCATACTGTTCTGTCTACAAATTGCTTGTCATGTTTTCCTTTTTTCAGCTACTTGAAGACTTTTCCCATGTCAGAGCTCATACATTATGTTATCTGCTCTGCTTGAAGACTTTCTTTCCTACCTCTTTGCACAAGTTAGGTCTTTTATTTCCTTCAGGACTTTGCCATTTCCTGAAAGAAACCTTAAAGGGCCACCAACTCAAAAAAAGCCTCTTTTCTAGAATAGTCTCCCTCTTAATCTTTTGGTTCTAGTGATAACAATAACTTTTAAGAAGTAGATTTTAATTTATTTTTCTGACTGTCTTTTAACTGTTTTTCTCTGCCATAAACTACATAGCATGAAGATTTGTCTCTTCCCATTACTGTGGCTTGCACATAGCACATGAACACTCAGGAATATTTGAATGAGCAAATGAAAGAATGTTCTCTTTGATTCTTTTATTCACTTTTATTCTGACCTCAACTTTGCTTTCAGATTAATTTTCTAACACCAACTCCAGTTTACCTTTTTGTCTAAATAATATCAAAGTTCTCTTAAAAAATTTAAATAAAATTTAATTAACATATACTGTATTATTAGTTTCAGAGGTAAAATTTAGTGATTCATCGGTTGCATATAACACCTAGTTCTCATTACTTCAATGCCCTCCTTAATGCCCATCACCTAGTTACCCCATCCGACCCACCCCCTCCAGCAACCTTCAGTTTGTTTCCTATAGTTAATAGTCTCTTATGATTTGTCTTCTTCATTTTTCTTATTTTTTTTTCCTTCCCTTCCCCTATGTTCATCTGTTTTTTTCTTAAATTCCACATATTAATGGAATCATACAGTATTTGTCTTTCTCTGACTTACATCACTTAACATAATACTGTCTAGTATCAAAGTTTTCTAATTTCATAATAAATTTAGAATAGGGGTGCCTGTATGCCTCAGTGGTTGAGCATCTATCTTTGGCTCAGGTCAGTGATCTCGGGGTCTTGGGATCAAGTTCTACATCGGGCTCCCAGAGGGAGCCTGCTTCTCCCTCTGCCTATGTCTCTGCCTCTCTCTCTCTGTGTCCTTTCATGGATAAATAAATAAAATCTTTAAAAATATTTAGAATAATTTTAAAAAGTCATAGGTTCACCATTTCATTTCTACTCTATGCTCTGACAAACTGTTTCCTCACTTTTGTCTTTGACAAAGTTATTTTCTCTGTGCAAAGCAAAAACAAACTAAAAAACAAAAATAACCCCTTTTGCCCTGTACCTCTATGCCTGTTCTTATTTACAAGCCCCACTGTTCCATGAAGATGTCTCTCCATTAACTCCACATGAAAATCATCATAGTAACTTCCAAATCCCCAAATTTCTTTGCTAAGTAATAACTTTGTTATATACTCATTTGTGAGATTACTTAATATTTATCCTCAGCTATATACATATACATATACAGCTATATATATTGGACAAATATTTTTACTACGACAATTATCACCATTTCATATACAACTGTGAATACAGATTAAAGTGTATACTTTAGAAAATATGTATAATTTTTATACTGATATCTATAATTTACTTTGAAATATGAGAGCAAACTGATATATGGTATGTGTTTTGCAGTTTAAACTATAATTCAGGTATGGTAAGCATTCTCATTAAGAACACACTTTCCAGAAGAGGTCAGGTGTTAGTTCTAATTAGGAAGTCTAGTCTCAATGCTGCTAATTAGTATTCTGAATATTGGGATCTTTTCTTTTTTGCGTAGGACAATAGTTGAATGTTTCCTGACATTATGAGTTTCCAAATAGACTCTTCATAAAATTCAGTGTAATGAAGTTAGTGGATTTGTGTCAAATATTTTAGAGTTATGCCTTCATTTGCATGAACTATGTGAATCCAGCCGAGTGTAGAATCTAAACTGCTAGACTATAGGAATGATAGTCAAGTCCTGGCCCTATATTCAGTCATGGGATGAAATTTTAGCTTGTCTGGTACTGAAGAAAGGGTAACAGTTCTGCCACTGGATGCTGTTGTTTGATATCAGAGAATCCTAGAAGGTCTCAAATCTGCAGAGAACATATACCAAAAATATTTTACATTTCAGGGAATACTTTTCTTCCCCTTGCTGAAGACATGATAGCTTTAGGAAATTTTCTTGAAAATACTGGGACACCTGAGTAGCTCAGTGGTTAAGTGTCTCCCTGCAGCTTAGGGCATGATCTCAGGGTCCTGGGATTGAGTCCCACATCGGGCTCCCTGCAGGGAGACTGCTTCTCCCTCTGCCTATATCTCTGCCTTTCTCTCTGTCTCTCATGAATAAGTAAATAAAATATTTTAGAAAAGAAAAGAAAATATGTTTATATTCACATTAAAATTTTAGATTTTTTTTCTAAGTTGATGATTAAGACAAAGTAATTCATAAAGCTTTTCAGGATGTTTTATGAAGCTAGTTTTGCTTGAAACTTATATAATTCATGATAAGGAAAACAATTATTTTCTTTAAATATGGTTATACCTTACTATTAATGAGGGAAGATTCTGTCAAAGATGAAATATATATATTCACATGCTAAGAAAACTACCCAAAAAACATAATTTTATGAGGAATTTGTTTATATATATTTGTTTTATATATAAAGGAATTTGTTTCTTTCTGTGCAAAATTAAATATAACTCATATTTTCACTTCTAGGACATTTTATTTTTTTTTTATTTTTTTAAAGATTTATTTATTTATTTATCCATGATAGACAGAGAGAGAGAGAGAGAGAGAGAGAGAGAGGCAGAGACACAGGAAGAGGGAGAAGCAGGCTCCATGCCAGGAGCCCAACGTGGAACTCGATCCCAGGACTCCAGGATTATGCCCTGGGCCAAAGGCAGGTGCTAAACCACTGAGCCACCCAGGGATCCCATTTTTAGGACATTTTAGAAGAATGTTTTCCTATGTCTATAGGCTACTTCCACAATGTGGCCAAAACTTTTTTTTGAAGCTGCGTCTCTTCTTTTTATGTGGCAGATTGTCCCTTTTGTTACAAGGCTCTGCACACTTGCTGATGTCCAAAATGCTGTGTTCAATCTTTTCTACCTTTTTGTCCTTATTTACTCTTCTTTTATCTGTTGTGTTGATCACAGGTGGTCTTTAATTTCACTTCTAGTGAAATACTTCATTGGAAGTGAAATACTTCCAATTAGCTGTCTCAGCCTACAGTAATTTTCTGTCTTTTGACCCAGTATATAGCACTTTTTTTCAATTATCATGTATTGTTTGAAATTTGTTTTCAGTACTCTACTATATGTCTTATATTCATGATTTAACTGAAATTCCCTAAGCTCTGTTGTTATTCACATTGTGCACAGCACTGTGTCTTAAGCCTGAAAATACTCCCGAGGTAATTACTTATTGATTATGTTAACAAAGTAGTACTAGGAAAAAGGATTTAAAGACTTCCTATGACACGAATTTGTATATCAGGTTATTTTCCATAGTTGCTCTATTTTATCAAAGATCATTTGCAGTTTCTTTAATCTGCATTCTTTTCCATCATTATAATATTTTAGTTTTGCAAAACTATCCAAAAATAATTTGAGAAGTTATAGTATCTTTTATTGGAACTGATTTTTGCAATAAGAAATCATATCCAGAGCAAAATGGCCTGGGTTAATAATGAACAGATTTGCCTGTTTTCCAGAATTGATATTTTGAAAAACAATGGAAATTTCAGAAAGGGGACACATCTTACAGAACATATAATTTAAAATAAGTTAGTCTAAATATAAGTAGAGAGTAAAGTAAATGGAGAAACAAACACCTTCTCATCCTTTTTAAACATACCCTTAAACTCTTAATTAAAAAATATATTAAGTATGTACTATGTGCCAGACACTATTCTTAGTGCCTAGGATAAAACATCATCAGAAACCCATTTATATATATTCTGAATCAAGGACTGGCAGCAGACAATTTTGGTTTGTATATGCTTTTTTTTTTTTTTTTTTTTTTTTTTTTTTTTTTTTTTTTGGTGAGAGAGAGAGAGAGAATGCGAGAGAGAACAAGCACTGGGGAGAAGGACAAAGGGAAAGAGAAAATCAAGCAAGCTCCAAACCCAGAACAGAGCCCAATGTAGTGCTCAGTCTTTACAACCTTGCAATTATGACCTGAGTTGAAATCAAGAGTTGGGGCCTAACAACTGAGCCACTAGGTGCCCCTGTATATACTATTAAGTAGTAATAATCACCTTTACTGAAGTTCAAGGTAGGCCCAGCAATAGGCAGTAGAAAGTGGTGGGGACAGCAGTGATGGGTGAAAGACTACTATAGAGAAGGGGGTTAGAGAAGGCTTTTCTGAGAAAGTAGTGCTCCAGTTTATGCACGAATAAAATAAGGGAGAAACATACAAGAATCAGAAGGAATAGCCTTCCTTCAGGCAGGGGGAAGAGTAAGAGCAAAGTTCTTTGGAAGGCCTGAGTTCTGCAGAGAAGAAATCCAAGAAGGCTGGTATGGCTAGCTGATAACCATGGAAAGCTTTCTAACTTAGAAAGGAATAGGATTATTTTCTAAATGGAATTGGAAGCTGATGGAAGGGTTTAAGCAGATGAATGACAAATGTCTGGTTTTGAGGCCACTTTTCTCTTTTGCTCTCTGTTCATTTTGGGCTGTCTTCCCTTCTTACCCACTGCAGGATAGGCAGAGGAAGAGGCACATGGCTTCAGGCAGGTTGGGCTCTGCTCAGAGCTCATGTTTGACTCACATGTGTTATCTGACAGTCTGAATAATCAACTGTTGCACGAAACTAAAACAGTTCCTATTTTGTTCAGATACACCAATTGATTTATTAATATCTGCCTGGAATTATAGAATAGCTTAAAATGAGACATTGGGATAATGGATAATGAATAGGATTTTCTTTGCTTGAAAGAAGAGTAAGAAATAGTTCTGAGTGCTGGGTTTTAAAGCTCCCTAAGCATTTGAGACAGATACCCATGATGACAGAGGACAGGGAGCTGGAAGTACCTCTTCCTCTCCTCTAATGGACAGGAACCTTCTTGGGCTAGTTGAGAATGCACGGGTGACATTGCTCTTACCTGGACCCACCTGATAAGAGGCTATTTAATTTTCAGTGATTTGTTAATCATCATATGCTATATAAAGTAAACATATCTTTTTTGGAAGTCTGTAATCTCTATCATATGTTGCTTTATTGATAGGACCCTTATCTTAGGTGGACTTCAATACATCATGTCTGTTTTCCTGACAGGTACTTTCTCAGAATTCACTGTGTGTGCAGTTAGGTGATGAAGTACTCTGTCTCTATTACAATGTGTCCTTGGGTGGTTTGTTTTACGACTGGGATGAAAAGATATTGTTCCTGAAGTGATTATAGAGAGTCAAATGTTTTAAGATGGTAGAAGACAGAGCCTTAGTTTAGGGACTGAAAGGGTAGGAATAAACTTTGTATAAATGACATCATACATTTGGAATCAGGATTTTTAAAATCTGCCATCATAGTTTGCCGTATGTTAAAACAAATATAGACCTAGACTCTGTTGCTGGAGCTGGTCCTCTTCACCAAGATGTTTACATCTACAAGCTTAGCAGTAAGTACTTCATCTCTAGACACCCCTGCACCCATAAAAACTCAATAATTCTTTGCCCTCCTCCTGTGGAAATTGTTTTCCTAACAAGGCAAGAAAGTCAACACTCCTAGTGTGTTGACTATCTCTTGATCTAGAATGCACTTTAATTTCTTAATGAATTCAACAAGTGTAAATAGAGCCATAGAAGCCAACTAAGTCAGAATTATTGTTATTTTTATTATTTTAACATGAATGTACAAATGAAGTGCTTTTCCAAAACATCCTAGGCATTCTTCATTAGCTACTTTTCCTTCTGTGTGATTCTTAACATCTACTAAGGTGCCATGACTGAGGCCATGGATAAAGGGGTTAGAAATACTGTTCCAGGAGTAGCAGTGTCTATGCATTTGATCTTGAGAATAGGCTGTAGGAAGGAAATGCATGAAAAAAGAAAGAATAATGAGCTGATTACAGTAAGGCTAATGAAAGCCTCTCACACCCAGATGGTGACAGTGAATACAGGTCCAAGAGGTGGTTAGATTCTGGATATATTTTATATATAACCTTCACCATAGGATTTTTTTCTTCATTAAAAATGACACAAGAGAAAGAGAAAGGTGGTTTTTGGAAAAGGAAGAATGGAGTCATCAATTGAGTGGAGAGGTTTTGGACAGGTGAAACTGAAGTATCTTAACATTCAGTGGAGATGTTGAGTTGACTTGTATAAATGAGTTCAGAATGCATCAGAAAGATCTGAGCTAGAGTTAGACTTTTCAAATAGTAATCCTATAGATTTTGTTTAAAGACTGGATGAGAAAATTAAGGGTATAAGGTTATTTTTTATTTTTTAAAGATTTTATTTATTTATTCATGAGACACACACACACACACACACACACACACACACACACACACACACAGAAAGGGAGAGAGAGAGAGAGAGGCGGAGACACAGGCAGAGGGAGAAGCAGGCTCCATGCAGGGAGCCCAACATGGGACTGGATCCTGGGACTCCAGGGTCAGGCCCTGGACCAAAGGTGGCGCTAAACTGCTGAGCCACCTGGGCTGCCAAGGGTATAAGCTTAACTAGAGGACTAAGCAGTGAGTTTTGGGATACTCCAATGTTAAGAGGTCCATTAGATTCAAAATACAGTACTTTTGAACTTGGTAACTCTGCATTAATCATTTGCTCCGAAATGAATCAAGGAAGAGACCAGATTTTCAATGCATATACACTGGAACTATAAATGAATGCATTTTTTTTGACATTTTATAATTAGGTATAAGATGAATTTTTAGAGAGCAAGAACTAGCTCTTCTGAAATTATTTCAATGATTTATGATTTCAAAATATTTTATTGACTTTATAGTAGAGAAATGAGAACTTTTTATTTTTTAAAGTAATTTTTATATTTTCAAGAGGATATCTGGAGATAGGGCAATTACTTCTTAAATTCCCATTTCAATGCTATCAAAATTTGAAAATCTGTTTTTCAGCTTTTATTATGTTATTAATTCTTTCCAAGTGTTGTATAATTATTCCATTATTTTCATTAAGGCTTTGAGCGAGCATTTCCTTCAATTATTTAATTAGAATCCTAGAAAGGTTTCATTTTATGACACACCCTCTAACTGTAACATTTCTTATCTTCTGCAACTCTATTAGATTAGAAAATGTTATTTATACCATGAAATAATATATTTTTGATATGACTGACTTAGATTCTCTTGTAGCATTTATTTAAGCTTGATGCAATTACTTTTTTGCAAATCAAAGTTTCCTCTTAGGAATGATTGAGGGGATTAGGGTGCATGTATTTCTGTGCATATGATTCTGTGTAACTACATGTATGTTTCATGTGTCTGGTGTTTGTCCAAGAGCACAGTTTTAGCGTTTATTGCTTTTTATGTTAATATTCATAATATTGACATAAATACTTATAAATAATGCAAATTTAATATATACTAATGATTTTTAATATATTTTTATTGGAGTTCAATTTGCCAACATATAGTATAACACCCAGTGCTCATCCCATCAAGTGCCCCCCTCAAGGTCCATCACCCAGTCACCCCAACCCCCCACCCACCTCCCCTTCCACTACCCCTTGTTCGTGTCCTAGAGTTAGGAGTCTCTCATGTTTTATCATCCTCTCTGATATTTCCCACTCGTTTTCTCTCCTTTCCCCTAGAATCCCTTTCACCATTTTTTTTTATATTTCCCTGAATGAATGAAACCATACAATATTTGTCCTTCTCTGGCTGACTTACTTCACTCAGCATAATACCCTCCAGTTCTATCCATGTTGAAGCAAATGGTGGGTATTTGACATTTCTAATGGCTGCAAAATATTTCCATTGTATATATAGACCACATTTTCTTTGTCCATTCATCTTTCAATGGACAACGAGGCTCCTTCCACAGTTTGGCTATTGTGGACATTGCTGCTATAAACATAGGGGTGCAGATGTCTCAGCTTTTCACTGCATTTGTATCTTTGGGGTAAATTCCCAGTAGTGCAATTGCTGGGTCATAAGGTAGCTCTATTTTTAACTCTTTGAGGAACCCCCACACAGTTTTCCAGAGTGGCTGTAGCAGTTCACATTCCCACCAACAGTGCAAGAGGGTTCCCCTTTCTCCACATCCTCTCCGACATTTGCTGTTTCCTGTCTGGTTAATTTTCACCATTCTCACTGGTGTGAGGTGGTAGCTCATTGTGGTTTTGATTTGCATTTCCCTGATGGCAAGGGATGCAGAGCATTTTCTCATGTGCATGTTGGCCATGTCTATGTCTTCCTCTGTGAGATTTCTCTTCATGTCTTCTGCCCATTTCATGATTGGATTGTTGTTTCTTTGGTGTTGAGTTTAATAAGTTCTTTATAGATCTTGGAAACTAGCCCTTTATCTGATATGTCATTTGCAAATATCTTCTCCCATTCTGTAGGTTGTCTTTATACTGATGATCTTTGATAAGCCAAGCATCAAGGAAGGTAACAGTTATACCAAAAAAGGCACCATACTATCTCCTAAATTGCTCTTGTAGAATTTAAAAATTGCAGGGATTAATTTCTCTAAATTTGCAAATAAAGTTCCTTCCTATGAACTCTTCCTTTAAAGAACTCAGGGAAGTAGAAACATGCCAAACATTATGATAATATGTGAAAAGTGAGGCAGTAGAAAATGAACAGCTAAAGAGACTGCTGAACTTTATCAGTTGTAATGGGGAGGGTTTCCAAATGGAAGCAGCAGTTACTGTACTTCTGAAAGGATGTTCAAGACTCTTAAATTTCTGCCATTCCATCCTTTTTTTTTTTTTTTTTTTTACATAATTGCTTCTTATCAGCTTCTGTCATTTCTTAGAAATTCTTTCCCTGACTCCTCTGGTTCATCATGTTCCTTTGTTATATGTTCACTTCCTACCAGTGATGTTCCTTTCCTGAATTTATAATAATACATCCTACTGCAATTATGTGCCTGCCCTTTCCCTCAGCCTCCTTCCCTAGATGAGGCCCCATGGATGAATGCATGGAATGTGTCAGTTTGTTCACCGTGGTATCCCGCAACTAGCAGTGTCCACCTGACCAATAGGAGGAGCTCATTAATTACATTTTGGATGAAGAATTAAGACATTAAAAATAGAGTTGAATTTGTGGGTACCTTAGTAAAATATAGTGTATATTCCTATTAGATTTTTTTTAAAGATTTATTTATGATAGAGAGAGGCAGAGACACAGGGGGAGGGAGAAGCAGGCTCCATGCAGGGAGCCCTACGTGGGACTCAGTCCCGGGACCCCAGGATCATGCCCTGGGCCAAAGGCAGGCGCTAAACTGCTGAGCCACCCAAGAATCCCCGCTATTAGATCTTTAAATAAGTAATTGACAGTTTCTCATCCCTTTGTACTGATATTATTCAATTTGAGGGATGATTGGCATCTCCAGACTGTTAGATATGGTACAAAACAGATGCACTTATTCATTTGGCTCTCTAGTGGGTTTACACAGTGTCTTAGTAATTCACACATTTCAGCTTATGTTGACCTTCAAAGTCTCCTTTCTCCTTATAATATAAGCCTTTTACATTTCAGCTTCTTCATAGTTCCATCAGAAGTATTATATTCTGGATTTTTTTCTTGACCATGTTTTTAATCTTAGCTTCCTTCCACCCCCAATGTATCACATTGGACCTATCACTAATCATTTCTTCTAAATTCTATTTGCAAAATTGACAGTAATTATATGACTGTCTTTGTATTTAAAAATGATGTTTAATTTTTAATCATTATCCAATGTGTTGAAATTCTAACATCAGAAAGAAAATACGTTTCACCTCTGGAATGCACTTTCCAAAGGAAATGGCTCTAATTGAATATATTGTTTTTTTTCTACAAAGAAGTTGTCATTTTCAGGATGTTATTGCTTAGAATCAGTTTTAGCTAATAAGACTAATTGCTTCTGTCAGGCGGAAATAAGAGAACTTGATCTTTCATAGTTTTACAAAAGGTCTCATTGTTGGCAGTTTTTCCTATTGAATTTTTTGAAAGATGTAAATTGGTATCAAGAGGAAGACAATCTATAGTGCTTTGTGAGAAATCAATTTGAGGAAAATAATATTAAAATCCTGCAGAGTCTCAGTGCATTAAGTTAAAAGATATACATGTTTATGAAAAAGCCCATCATATACATTTTATAGAAAATGCAGACAGCCAACCTATGCATGGGTAAAAGCTAACTCTATTGTTTTTGAATGAATTTGTTTTTTAAAGACAAAGGCTTCTGGGCACCTCTAAAATAATGTCTCTGAAATTTCCATCTCTTAAATAAGAAAATCTCCCTTTGAGTTAATACTTTGTGAGCATATTTCAATAATACATATTAGTAAATCAACATGGACTAGGTAGTGATTAGTCAAGTAACCAAAATCAGGATGTAATTACTCTTACTCTTAGAGTAAGAAGGAGTAATTTCTAAGTAATTACTTAGAAATATAATTGAGATGTCATATTGTGAATACTCTGGATTCTGCTGTGTTCTTTGGAAGAGTATTGACTCCTTATTTAAGCTAGAAGGCCTTAAATGAGTTGGACTCGTACTGTAAACTCTGGTATTTGGGGTTCAGGTGAAAAATCTCAGTTCTGTTCTTCTATCCCTGGCTGGGCTGCTTGGTGTATCACCTACTAATACACAACTCTGGGTTGCTTGGAGATTATGGAAGAGTTAATGTACAGACTCTGGAACACCCCCTATCTAGTTCAATTCTTTTTTTTTTTTAAGATTTTATTTATTCATGAGAGACACACAGAGGCAGAGACACAGGCAGAGGGAGGAGAAGCAGGCTCCATGCAGGGAGCCTGACGTGGGATTCAATCCTGGGTCTCCAGGATCACGCCCTGGGCTGAAGGCAGGCACTAAACTGCTGAGCCACCCAGGGATCCCCGATAAACTAAAATTTAAAGATTAAAAAAAAATTATGCCATAGCTTTGAAAGCTCAACATTTCCTACTTTTAAAAGCCATTAGTATAAAGTCATTACGAAACTCAACATGAAAACTACTTTTCTTTAAGCTTCAGCTATTAGCCTGATGAAATAAGATGCCAACATATATTAATCATTGAGGTTTAATATTTACTCTTTCTGTCAAATTTTATGTGTTGTTAGATCTGTTTATCTGGATACAATATACTTTTGAGTACCCACATAATGAGAGAAAGGGGTTGTGGTGGTGTAATCTCCCAAGTTTTCTAAGATAGAAATTGAAAGGCAAGGGGGCAGAAATGACTGTGAATGAGACCTGCTTGTAGCGAGAAATGAGGAAGGTTCCGATTAAGGATCCAGTCAGAAGGAGAAGGTCCGAGAGATGGGAGTTGTAATTCTGAGGGAGAATTAAAGAGACACTGGAAGAAATTACACTGGACAAATCGAGCCTGTTCTATTAAAAGATAATTTCTGAGATTCTATTATTAAAGACAGTTCTTGCCACTTCTTGCACCTTTACTTATATCATTGGAAATTGGGTGTCACAATCCTCCTTGAAACCTCTTTATAGTCTCTCAGAGGCTTTGGCTCCTTTTGTCTTTTTGAATAGAATGGAACAATGATGTCTCCAGTGACTTTCTTATGTGTAATACTGACAGCTTTTCATTTTCTGACTCTACCAGTAAATGAATGAATGAAATCAATCAATCAATGAATAAATGGATGAATGAATGAATGACTCACTAGAAGAGATGAGAAAGGCCTAGAATGTATCTGCCCAGGACAAGCGTGAATTTTTCAACAAATTATTATTTTCCAGTCTAGGACTTAGTAAGTCCTTAGCCAGGATATAGAGAATTGAACACAATCAGAGTTTAAAGATTTTATATTAGGAAACATTTGAGCCCCTCTTATTGGAAGATTATAATATTAAGCGATATTGATGTAGTATGAGCACTTCAGGAGGAGCAGAAGGGAAATGTAAAGAGGAAAAAAATGTATGAGATGAGCTTTGGTGGATTATACTAAGGAAACACTAAGTTTCTCATGTTTTTTAATAGTTTTAGCTGAAGAGTCTTTTTAATGAGATGATTCTCAAATTTGAATTGCATTTCAGAGTCTACTATTATTTAAAATATGCAGACCATTGGATAGGTAAGATTGTTTTATTCTAGTGTGCCACTCAAATAAATAATATTGTTTATGTCAGAAAGTGTCCCAAATCTTAAAATATCCTTAGTGGAAGTACGACAGTATAGAGATGTATACAACATGAGTTCCATTATAATATGAAAAGATGATGCAGTGTGTCACCTACAAGTGGCACAGAAGTACAACGACATGACCTAGCATGAAACTTTAATAGCTATAAAACGTGCAACTTCATGTCTCCACTATCTGACCAAAATTGCAGAAATACAAGGATTCTCACATCTGTAAACTAAGACCAAGTTGAGCATCCTGGTGGAGATCTTGAGATGATGTGTTTAGTTTATTACTTCAAGACATTTTGAAGGAAATGAGAAAAACAGAGTGCCTGAAGACAATGCAAGTTAGGTTTGCATTTCATTTAATGTTTCAAGAAAATAGAGATCTTTGTCTATTAGCAATAGGGGTAGAAATTTAGATAAGTGGTAGATCATTTAGGCAGCAGGAAAGGGGAGGTACTTATTTATAAATAAATATGCATTTATAGAGTGATTCCTTCTAATGGGAGGAGACACTGTTTATATAAGAAGAGGAGAAAAGAAGAAAATGACTTGACAAAGCAAAAATGTACAGAAAAAAAAATTAGCACGAGGGAGCCTAAAATAGCCTGTAGTATTGCATGATCAGCAAAGGCTTCAGATATGCAGAGGTCGTAAACCTTCATTTTGAACCATACTGACTGTGCAATTTCTCCACCACTTCCAAAAGAAAATCTTAATCTTGTGTTCACCCTTTGCCTGAGAGCAAATGGAATACACTTTCCTGTCTTCTGTAGACTATAGTAATCAATTGCTGAACTTAACCCAATGGACTTTGTATCTGGAGGATCTGATAAAAAAAAAAAAAAGAAAAAAAAAAACTGTCTTCCTTCAGTGGGACTTCATTTCCAGCACAGTTATGCCTTTTAAAATGATTTGATCTCCCTCCCATATTAACAAGAAGCAGCCATGTTTTAGGAGTATTTCACCCACCTTCCTAACCTCTCTCTCTCTCTGTCAATGGCAATCTGAAGTGACTCTTCCTTTGCTGAGGGCTTTGACAGATACAGTCAAGAGAGGGATTTTAGCTTCGATCTTGGTTCTCAAGCACTGCTAGGCTCTTCTCCTATATATACCCCTCCATATCCTGAAGTGCATCCAGAGCTATTTGATGCTGACTTTTTTCTGCATTTGTGCTTGCTTAAGAAAGGCTAAAAAGACAAGTCTAATCCTCCCCCTGGCATTGGCTTTAAACTGAGAGGTCTGATCCATTGTCCAACCTTGTTGGCAATTACTTCTGGTCTTTACTCTGCAGGAGCAACTAGTGACTGTATACAGACCCAGAGCCCACCAATCCAGTCCAGTAGCTTCGGATTTTATGTCACTTCATTTCCTAATTACAGACACATTATTTTGCATATGATCCCATCAATAACTTCAATTTCTTTTCATCTTATATCCACTTTAGCCCTGTTTTTGTAGCTTTGGGGGTTTAGAGATATATGAAACCATCTTATCTTAATTCCACCGTTATTCCACAGTTTGCTGAATAATTATAGCCCAGTTTTAAGTAGCAGATATAAATCCACATACAAAATGTTTTCAAAGTAAACATCATATTGATTTTATATTTACATCACTATAGGAATTTTTTAAACATAGGATTTATATTTCAGGGCAGTTTAGTTCACAGAAAAAATGAGAGGTAAGTACAGTGATGTCTCACTTATCCCTTGTTCCCACTCCTGTATAGTTTCTCACATTATGAATACCCCCCAACTGAGTGGTATATTTGTGGTAATTGATGAACCTGCAATGACACATCGTAATTGCACTCGAATGTATAGTTTACATTATGGGTCATTGTTGGTGTTTTACGTTCTGTAGGTTCAGACAAAATTTTAAGACATGTTCCCACCATTATAGTATCATACAGGATAGTTTCACTGCCCTAAAATTCTTCCATTCTGAGTATTCAGCCCTCCCACCCCACCCCACCCCACTTCCAACACTGGCACCTACTGCTCTTTCACTGTCTCTGTAGTTTTGCTTTTTTCAGGATGTCATGTGGTTGGAATCATAAAATATGTAGCCTTTTCAGATTGGCTCCTTTCATTTAGTTGTAGAAGAGGTATTAGTAACTATTTCCATTTACTGAGCACACACACGGTGAATAATACGAGGAAGTGAGTAGAACATATCTAAATTTTCTCCATATTTGTTGATGGATTGATAACTCATTTGTTTTCAGTGCTGACTAGCATTTCATTGTCTGGCTGTACCAGTTCATTTATCCATTCACTTACTGACAGACATCTTGGTTGCTTCTCTATTTTGGCAGCTGTAAGTAAAACTGCTGGAAACATCCACATGTAGGCTTTTGTGTAAACATACATATTCAACTCATTTGGGTCAGTACCAAGGAGGAAAAATGGCTGGATAGTTTGGTAAAAGTATGTTTAATTTGGTGAGAAACCACCAAACTGTCTTCCAGTGTAGCTATACCATTTTGTATTTGCTGTAACAATGGTTAAGGGTTCCCTTACTCCATATCCTAGTTGGTATTTTGTGTTCTCAGTGTTGCTAATTTATGCCATTCTAATAGGGACATAGTAATATCTCATTGTTTTAATTTGTATTTCCCTGATGATATATGGTGTGGAACATCTTTTCATATACTTACTTTTTGCCATCTGTATATCTTTTCTGGTGAGATGTCTATTAAGAAATTTGGTACTTTTTAAAAATTGGGTTGTTTTCTTATTGTTCTAAGAGTGCCTTTTATATTTTGGACAACAGTCCTTTTTCAGATGTGTCTTTTCCAGATTTTTCTCCTACTTTGGTTTCCTTTTCAATCTCTTGACAGTATCTTTTGTAGCGCAGAAATTTTTAATTTTATGAAAGCCCAGCTTTTATCAATTCTTTCTTTCATGGATTGTGGCTTTGGTATTATGTCTAAAAAGTCATTGCCAAACTCAAGATCATCCAGATATCTCCTATGCTCTCTTCTAGGAGTTTTACATTTAATTCTGTGGTCCATTTTGAGTTAATCTTTGTGAAGGGTGTAAAGCTCATATCTGGATTCATTTTCTGCATGCAAATGTCCAGTTCTTATGGCACTATTTGTTGCAGAGGCTATCATTACTCCATTTTATTGCTTCTGCTCAAAGATCTGGTGACTATATTTATGTGGATCTATTTCTGTGCTCTGTTCTGTCTCAATGAAATATTTTTCTATTCTTTTGTCAATATCACACTGACAATTGTAGCTTTATAGGAAGTCTTGAAGTCTGGTGATGTCAGTCCTCCAGCTTTGCTCTTTCCCTTCACTATTGTGTTGGCACTTCTGGGTCGTTTTTCTCTACATATAGACTTTAGAATTAGCTTGTTGATATCTGCAAGTAATGTGCTGGGATTTTATTAATACTGCATTGATTCTATAGATCAGTTTGGGAAGAAGTGACATCTTGACAATGGCAAGTCTTCTAGTCTCTGAACAGGAAAATAAATCTTTTTGAGTTTTATTTCATTAATTTTTTGGAAGACACAATAAGCTCAGGTTGATAAGGAAGTGACAAGTCATGTACCAAATCTCAAGTATCTGATTTTATTGTCTTCGCTTCTAATTTTCCTAATAATATTTTCCAGGGTACATTTCTCATTATATTGACAAAAATTGTCAACATCTCTGTGAATATTAGCATTGCTGACAGTGCCTCCACTCTACTTCATCTTGAACTTCTCCTTACCAACAACTAAATGTATATTTCAAGTTTTCATATCACATCCAACTACAGCTTCTATTCATACTCTTCTGGAATACATTTTCCTTACACAGTTTAAAAAAAAAAAAAAAAAAAACCCTGTGAAAGAGCAGTTGGTGGGAATGACCCTGGCTGTGATAAACGACTTTCTAATGGTGAATTGCTTTTACACAAAATAAGAATAACAGCTTTAATGATTTAGCGATTTGCTATTTCCACTAGTCTAAATGTTTCCATCAGAGAACTAAATGTATTGAATTCTCTAAATGTATATTTCTTGAGGGGATCACCAGGGCATCAATAATAATAATAATTAATAGTATAACTGTAGCAACTTGACATTTTATAGGGATAGAGTGTACAGTTCAATCACTGACATTGTAATTCTTAATAGACTTGTAATGGAAGAGGAGTCGAAAGGTTTTTTTAGAGCTGGTATTTTCCTAGTTCTGGAAAGAAAGAACACTGTTTCTGAAATTAAGAAAGAAATTACCTTGCCTGGAAAAGTATAGAAAACATACCACATCTAATTGATTTTTCACTTACTAATGCATCAAGAACTCTTCTGAAGACACTTGCGGGAGTGTGACAGGTAGGAATGAATAAAACTTAACTTGTTGTAGTTCACAAACTAAAATTGTCTTTAAAAAAATGCAGAACTAGGCATGATTAGATTAAATATATGATCACCTAATGACCAAATAGAAATCATTTTTAAATTTCTACCTATTTTGAGAGAGAACCATTTTGGATACATTGATGACAGAAACAGCCCACATGTATTTGGCCTTAGGACTTTGTAGGAAATATCCACCACATGCCTGGGTGGTCTTATGTAACTGTTTGGCTAACTGAAAGGCTGCCAGCTCTGGAATAAATGAAGAGCAGCAAAGTCTGTGTGGTTGGTACAAGCTGCTATGCAAGGAATTCTCACATTTGCCCCTTGTGACCCAGCCAGACTCTTTAGTCAACTTGAGTATGTTGATGGCACATTGAGTGCTGTGTTTAATCCTTCAGGAGCCCTCACTGAACTGTACTGCAGTATTTTCGAGTTTTGGTGCAAAGCATCCCATCTTGTTCAATGGCTTGGGGATGTTAGCTGTCAATAAGGATTTAGCTTTACAAATAAGAAAAGTCAATTATGGGATAGTGGCTTGTAAGGAGAATCAAACCAGAGCAGAAAATTAAGCAGCTACATTTTCACTCCTGAATCTCGTGTGATAAAGTTTCCACGTGAAGTTTCATTTTTAGGTGCAAGAGATTTCAAGGATGGGGAGAAACATACATACAGAAATGTGAGAAGGAAAAGTACATTAATTTGTTGAACAGCATACTCCTTTCTTTTCATATATAAGTTGGTTAAATCAGTATTACCTTACTTGAGAATGACTAACACCCGTTAATTATTCTTTTTAAAAATATATTTTATTTATTAATTTGAGAGAGAGAAAGAGAGAGATCAAGCAGGGGGAACAGCAGAGGAAGACAGAGGAGCAGACTTCCCTCTGAGCAGCCCCACCCCCAATGCAGGGCTGGATCCCAGGACTTCGTGATCATGACCTGAGCCAAAGGCAGATGCTTAACTGACTGAGCCATCGTCGTGCCCCACTAATTAATTATTCTTAAGTTTGTAAGTTTCCAGGGTCTGAAATGGCTCTTTAGATAATTGAGGGGAGAATCTTTTTTTTTTTTTAAGATTTTATTCATTTACTCATGAGAGAGACAGAGAGAGAGAGAGAGAGAGAGAGAGACAAACATAGGCAGAGGGAGTAGCAGGCTCCATGCAGGAAGCCCGATGTGGGACTTGATCCTGGGACTCCAGGATCACGCTCTGGGCAGAAGGCAGGTGCTCAACCACTGAGCCACCCAGGTGTCCCTTGAGGGGAGAACTGTATGTGGGACAGAAAACTAAGGTCCTAGAATAAGTATGACTTACTTGGGTAGCAAACTGAACAAACATAATGGAAGAGCAGGTAGGAATAAAAATAATGGTAGTAATAATGATGGTGATGATGATGTAAATAGAGTATCTAACATGCCAGTGATGAATCCGGCACACTGGCCAACTCTGTCCTGAGGAAAGGAAATTATACTTCATTACAATGCTGCAGGTTTATCAATCTGTTTTGAGTGATGAGGTCACTAGATGTTTCCTTATGGATATACTCTTGGATTTAACTCACCAAAATCAATCTGACTTCTAAGGTACTCTAGCTCTATATATGTATACACATATGTGTGTAGTGTGTGTGTGTGTATAAAATACATTATATATATATAAAATACATAATTTTTCCCTCATTGCATTCATTCATTGAAGCATGAATAACCTTTTGAGTACATAGTAACATGACAGTTAATGTCTAGGTGCCATGTTCACATTGCTGAACATAAAAGATACCTCCACAGAAGGCTTCATTAAGGAGCATGATAGTTGACATTGACACTGTCTCTGCTAAAATTAATGTGACATAACAAACTTAATTTTAGACTCATAAAAATAGTAGGCTTTGTATCCTCTTTGTACATCCTATTTTAGACTGCCTATATAGATGAAAAAGCAAAAAAAATAAAAATCATGAGCACCTGAGTGGCTCAGTTGGTTAAGTGTCCAACTCTTGATTTTGGCTCAGATTGTGATCTCAGGGTCATGACATCAGGCCTCAGGTCAGGCTCTGTGCTGGGTGTGGAGCCTGCTAGAGGTTCTTTTCCTCCCTCTCCCTCTCCCCCCCTCCCAATGCACACACACTCTCTCTAAATACATGCATGTATGTATGTATCTATCTATATACACACACAGGTGTATTTCATTTAACCTTAAAAATGGAAGAAAATATTGTTAGTTAATATGCATAGCAGACTGACATCCTAGAAACATTTGACACATCAACCAAATATGTACTTGATAATATATCTGACGTGTATATTATCTAGAAATGCATAGAATAAGGTCTGCAAGTCTAAAAACCTGATAATATTGCTTAGCCTTGATAAGGACTTAATGGATTTGTAGAGCTCAAGAAATCATTATTTCAATTTTTAAAAGTTTTCCAATGAGAATGCATTAATCTATTACCTATACACTTCAAAGGTCCTTTATTATTACTGCTTTTAAGGACATGCCTCATGCCACTTTCCAGATATCAAAAGGTTAACTGGAGCTTGTCTGCTTAGAATGTGGATTCATGATTATGCATCTCATTTCATGATGACCTAACCTCACGCAAAAGGATGAGGAATAACATTTGCCTTCTATAATTCTCATCAAGGTAGTTTTTAACCTAAGCACATTAAAATTCTTGTCTCTTTTCATGGTCTTCAATGGGACTAAATTGAAGATCAAGTTAAAACATGTCAAGGTAAAACCAACTAATCTCCATTACCAAAGGGACTGATACAGTAAAAACTATTAGATGCAAGTCTTAGTAGATTCACCAGAAATCCTATTTAGAAATTGCTCATTTCAATATGCAGTGTTCCATTTAATAGAATACAATACTAAGCCAGAATTTTGGACTTATTTATGTAAATCTGACTTATTCCACATAAGTAAGATATGTGGCTTAAGCCAGTTATTGACTTGTGAACTTTTGTTGGCTTTTTTCTGAACTTATTTAAAACGAAATGAATATTGAGTGAAAGTACCAGGAAATGGATCATTTTACTTAAAGGATTACTAAGAATTGACATAAATTAATGACTTTGAAATTGGCTAAGTTGTTAAAATTGATGGGTGAAGCATTAAAAAAAAATCCCTGCATTTGCATTTGTTCATATTCTCTATTTTTTATTGATTTAGAAAAAAATATGTCCAAATATTAAGAGGTTGAACATTTACAGTATTCCATGGACTTGATATAAACTGAAGTAGCAATAAACATGAGCAGTTTAGACCACAGGAAAGACAACATGTTCGAAAATTATTAAATGTTGAATGAAAGAAAAAGACTTGTTAGAAGGCAAACGTGTGTGTGTGTGTGTGAGTGTGTGTGTGTGTGTGTGTAAGGTTGCTTTCTACATGCTAATTCATTGCATTTCTCTGATAACTATGAATTTGCACAATGTTTCAACATACCTTCATGTCCTGTGTCATATGCCCTTCACTGTAGGCACGCAAGCCTCCTTCCTGTTCCTAATGCATGCTAAACCCAACTCACATACATGGCTTTTACACTTAACTGTCTGCCTTGCTTCCTTCCTTCTTTCAGTTTTCTGACCTATTATGAGGTCTACTCTAACAACTAATAAAATAGTAAACCACACATCCCAACCTATAACACCTGTACCACCCCCTGCCATTACCGCAGTCACCACCATGACCACAAGCTCCACAGTATACCATTACCTTCTCTACCATCACCATCATCCTTGCCCAAGTCCTATCCCTGCCTCGTTGTTACTGTTGCCACCATCACAATTGCCTAGCCTCTTTACTGACTCTTTTTGTTAGGGTGAATGCCAGCATCTAACACATCATATATTTATTTCTTTAATTTCTGTTTTCTTCCACTAGACTATAAGTTCCGTTAAGGTTGAGACTTTGGTTCATGGATATATCTTCAGTCCTTGGAGTAGATGGTAAAGCTTGGCATTTAGAAAGTGTTTAGTACATAACACTTAATACTATAATACTTGCAGTTTGAATACAAAATGATATAACATTTCTCTTTCTAGAAAGCCAGTTTTCTAAACACCATCTTCTATATGGCTTACAAATTCCCCTTTGATAATATGAAGTTATGTTATAGTATGAATATAGTTAAATTCTCCCTTAATCCCACCTGTCTTTTGTCTCTTTCTGGAAGTGTTAGTATATTTTCTAGTTCCTGAAATTCATAATATATCTCAATAAATTGCAGGCCAAATACTTTGTTATTCATTTTCAGTGAATAACTATTTGCATTACATTTTCAGCTGATTTTTTATCTTAATTTCATTTCAATAAAAATAAGATTAATTTGGTTAATATCCTATAACAGGGCCACTGGAGTTTTGTATTTAAAAGTCTTGGGGAATATAGGCATTTGAAGTACATCATAATTTTGGTACTTAGGGACCTCATTGTTTTTTAATTGTTAGATATACCACCTTTCTTTTTTAAAGATTTATTTATTTTAGAGACAGACAGAGGGTGTTGGGGAGTAGCAGAGGGAGAGAGACCAACAGACTCCTCGCTGAGCACAGAGCCCTGCTCGGGGCTCAATCCCAAGACCCTGATATCATGACCTGAGCTGAAATCAAGAGCCAGACACTGAACCAGCTGAGCCACGCAGGCAGCCCTATACTACCTTCTTTTTGATGAGTTCTAGTTTTGGAGGTCACACTTAAAAAAAAGTCATGCCTACTCTTAGATTTAAACCACAACTACTACAACTTTATATTTTCTCCTCCTACTATTTTTATGTTCTCTCCTTTTCCCTCTAGCCTTCTTATTTACATTTAAATTTCCATCTGTATTCTGATATAAGATGTGAGATACAAATCTAAATTTATTTTTCTCCAAATATCTAATCAATTTTCGCAGAGCTATTTATGGAGTTCTCATTTCTTCCATGCTGATGTAGCCATTGTTTTCCTGCTTTTCCCGTGCAGATGATAGTCATGTACGATTATGGTAGTAGTACCACTTAATTCCAAACTTACTTATTTCTTACTCTTAATAGTGCCTTATGTCTAACAGCAGTGAATACCAGTTTTATATATTAATGTCTTGGGCTCAGTCTTTAAGAGAAGATTTCTCCATTAGACATACTATTTATTGTACATTTTCTCACTGTGTGGCTTTCCTCCTCACTCTCTTAACGTATCTTTTGATAAAAGATTTAAACCTCTTACCAAGCTTTACATAATGAGCAGGTATAGATTTTTGCCCTCAATGACTACACATTATCATTGTTTTCATGAAGGATGGATGGTGATTAGATGGATGAAAATTACAAAAACTGGCCACAAACTGGAAAGTAGAACCAGAACACATTTCAAACAATTGGCATCAGAGAGAGCATTTTCTTTGGCCTCATTGGAAACAGCTGAAAAATCAAACCCGAAAATGATCATTTAAAGCCTGCCTCATATTTGCAAATATACTTCTCAATAGCCCATGGATCTTTAATGATATCACAATGGAAACTGGAAAATGTTCTAAACAGTGTAGTAATGAAATTGTGACATGTCTGTACTTAAGAGAACCAACTAAAACAATACTTAGGGGCAAATTTATATATATTTGGTTTTATTGTTAGCATCTGATTATAACTGCATGAACATTGTTACTAAGCTAATTAAAATTTCTGTACTTAAGTTTATCACTTTAAAACAGAAAAGAACTATTTGCCTCATAAGTTGATTTTGGAGATTAAAGAAGAGTCATTAAAAAAAAAACAAAAATAAAGAAGAGTCATTTATCAAATATGTTTTATAAAAAGTTATAAATATAACAGCAACTTAGACTGACATAAATACAGTTTGAGATATCTGAACTTCTCATTTTTCATCTTGAAGTGAAAACAATGAACAATCATACTGGGTAAATTTAAATCCCTTAGTATACTGAGTAATGCTGATTGCAGTTATGGAGTGATTAAGTGTTTTGTTTATCCCTCAAATACTAGAGAAAAATAGTTCATTGCCCAAAGGATCTATTACTTTAAGTGAAATCTCTGAGCCCTAAGACAGATTTTGAGATTGTGAATTCTATGTTCTCATTACTAACTACAGTCTGCCCACGTAAATATACTGATGCTTTAAAAGGAGATTGGACCAATCACTAATGGAAAAATCAGGACTGTGAGCCAACATCAAGCTGAAAAAACAAGAACCCATAATCTCCATTATGAGATGAAACTACATGGAGATAGGAATGCAATGGGTCTGGGCTCAAGTAGTAAAAACATGATGGATGTAGTTAAAATAAACAAAATACAGCTTTTAAAAGGATCACTGGGAAAACAGAGCAAAGGTATTCAATTTTATTAATAGGGAATTTAATTTTAAATCAGAGTAAAAAAAATACAATCATTATTTTAGAGAGGTGATCAATGGAGTTGACTTGGTAAGAAACTGGTTAGTGCTTTCAAAGGGCTGTGACATTTGAAAGCTATAATAATATTTATCTTGGACCAGGTTAAAATCATAAAGATATCAAAATTCAAAGAAGGAAGCTAAATGCCTTTTTAGGGCCAGGAAGTTTGGGAGTCAGGAACGCACATATTTTCTTTTATTCATAAGAAATGAAACTCAGCCTTTTATTTTTCTTCCCCTTTAATATTGCAATTGGCAACTTTTGCCAAGTAAGAAAGATAAACATTTGGGTTGCTTTGGGTAAGACTTTCTCTTTATTTCTCTTCTTAAGAGCAGCCATGCTTTCCATTTTTACGTAATACTGGAATATTTCCCTGTAATTTTATTTTCTGCCTTTCATCTCTAAATTCTGCTTTATTACTTTCCAGATGTTGTGTCTCAAGTTTGTTTTCTTTGTTTACATTGCAAGCAACCTCACACTTTAATTTATTCACCTTTACCTTTTAGTTTTTTCACCTTTACAGTCTAATAATTTATTCACCTTTCCATTCTAAGTTACAACTCTTAACATTCTCTGACTCTAATCCTGGTTCTTATTTAAAAAATAGTATTTTTTCAGTTTAACCTTTTTCCTTTTGATTGTGATTCATTTTGATTCATATGTAAATGTTTCTGTACTACTCTTTGCAGGTTGTATTCCACTTTGTCCCCAATAACAATAAAAATATTGTTTGAAAAATGTGCCTTTGTTTTCATTCGTATAATTTTGGAAACAAAGTGGTTTGTTTCATTTTTCTTGCTGATGTGGGATTATTGTAAAAATCCTATTTCCTTTCTTTATAGGGCAGCTACTCTATTCTAATCCCTGTAGTTAGAGTATTGGCCAGTCCTCAAAAATCAAGATAGTTGTTATTAAGCTAATCAAACAGATGTGAAAAGTAGTGATAAAAGATGCTAAGTAACTTGAGAAAACTAGCTAGTAACTGAGCATTGGAAGCAGACTTTGAACTCCCTTAGTAGAGGTGAGAGTTTGTGTCTGTTCTGCTATACAGATTGCTGTGAAAGAGGCAGAAAATTAAAGGTCTGACTGTAGCTCTTTTGTAGTTTTCCTTTGTTACGTCATTTAGAGTTTGATTGCTGGTAGTGTCTGTTCATTTTATCTGTTTCTTCTTATTTAAAATTTCAGTAATCTGACCAGTTGCCCAGTGAGTGAATAATGTTTTATAAGTTGAAGGGGTTTTATATGTGTTATGAATTTGTCAAATTAACACCTACTAGGTGGAGCACAGGGAGCCAGATGGTGAGCGTTAGTTCAACAATAGATCACAAAAGGAACTGAAATACAGTTTATTATTCATAAGTCCCAGAAGAAAAACCTGGGGCACTTTGAGAGGCCACATAGGGAGGTCAGGACAGAGTGCAGACAGCGGGGCAGAACCTGGGACACATACTTTTATGAGAGGCCATGTGTTGAATCCTTTGGGGTTGCCAGGCTGAGGTCGTCTTGGTCAATTCAAACTTAAGCTGGGGTTTGTTAAACCACATGGTAGTTTTACCCAAGAGGCACAGAAGGGAAGGCTCTGGGATACAGGGGAGAAAATTGATTACAAGAGCTGTTGGAGAAATCATATCAAGAACTTATATTGGCAGGGCCACCTGGGTGGCTCAGTCAGTCAAGCATCTGCCTTTGGCTCAGGTCATGATCCCAAAGTCCTGGGCTCGAGCCTCCCCAATGCCCTTCTAGGTTGGGCTCCTTGCTCAGCAGGGAGCCTGCTTCTCTCTCCCTCACAAATAAATAAAATCCTAAAAAAAAAAAAAAGGGAACTTATTGGCTTGTGACTCTGCAAGCTATTATCAGGGCTTCTGCTTACATGAAAGGGCTAGGGTCAGAGTAAGATACTACCTACAGTCCGACCTGACAATATGGATACGTCTTATGTATAATTTGTATTATTTCATAGATTTGTATATTATATATTCATAATATTTTATATATTTTCATATAATAACAACTACTACTGATAACTAAGGACATGTATTAAATGACCTCTAACTCACTGAAGACCATTTGTTTCTGAATCTGGGAAAGGAGAATAATAATTTAAAGTGTAAAAGTAGACTGAGGTTGAAATCTCAGTTTTATTGCGTAGTATTCAACTTATAGAGTTGTTATGACATTTAAGGAAATAATAAACACAAAGCACTTGACCCAGGGCATACAGGACATGATTAAAAAAATAGTGATACTGCTAAGTACCCTTGCGTCAACTTTTTATATAAGGGCCCTGAGATCTAGTCTCAGGTACAGCCTTGGATGTCAGCACACCCAGGAGTGGAGTTTTGTTGGGAATGGCATGACAAAAGCACCTGTGAGGCACAGAGCCGTAATTATAGTATTTTCACTATTGTGTTGCTAGCAACCCAAGCGTCATCTGTCTACACAATGCTCTGCCAACTCAGAAGCCAAGAGGAAAGGCACACAGTTTCCTGAATGTACTTGGTAGTTGGTAGTTACAGAGTATGAAAGAAGTGTCTGAAAGTTCAGTGAGGCCGCCTTCAGCATGTCCAGTGCCAGTTATTCCCTTCAACAGCAGGGTGAATCTGGTGGAGCATGCTCTGTCTTCCCACGCTGCCTCATGAACTTGAAGCTCCTCTCTGAGATTTTCAAAATCCTGATCAGAGTGATTTCTCCTTTCCTATGAAATTTTCCCAAATACATCTCTGTGTTTATTACATTTCAACTCTAAACTGGTATACCTAAGTTAATGTCCACTTGTTTTATTACTTGTGCAAGTCTCCTAATACAAACTGTAAATTCTGCAGAAAGGAATTAATGTAATTTTACTCAATTAAGTTGCTTACACTTACTTTGTAAAATCATTCAGCATTTATTGAATGCATGGAAAATGTCCTGTAGCTAATGTCAAATAAGTAAGTTGCCATTTTATTTATGCCATAGATCTGAAATAATCAGAGATTTGACAGGGAGTGACATAATTGAATAATTGAAACTTTTCTCAATAATTAAACTAGTAAACATTGGGTCAGGAAGCAACTTAAAATATTTCTTAAACCAGGCCACCCAGGTGGCTCAGTGGTTAAGCATCTGCCTTTGGCTCAGGGCATGATCCTGGAGTCCTGGGATGGAGTCCCACATCATCTCCCTGCATGGAGCCTACTTCTCCCTCTGCCTGTGTCTCTGCCTCTGTGTATCCAGCCCAAGGAGCCATATAGTATATGCCATATGTGTGGTATGAACTAATTTTAAGTAATGTGAAATATTATTAAATCTTTACCTGTAACTATAGTGGGAAAGCAGTTGTGTTTAAAAATAGCAGATCCTTCTGTCTTAGAAAATGTCATCATTGTCATCCTAGCCTACAGGAAATAGGTTAGCTTAATGTGAGTGAGAGGACATCAGATAAAGACGAAGTTCTCAGTAAAAACCATTTGAAACAATGAAGAGCAATAGAATCTTAGTTATTTCATTTCAGGTGAATATTTAATATTGTGCAATTTTATTTTCAAAGATAAATAATTTTATAAAAATGTAGGATGCGATCTCATTAGTGTATAGGCAGTCAAAATAAGAATCTGGTAACATCAACAAATAGTAGAGACATACAGCAAATATATACCATGCAGTAGCTTCTAAATATTGTTACTATTCATCACAAGGTAATTATCTAAGATTAAAGGTCCAATATTGGCTGATACTATAATTATCATTTATTTAAAACACATTAAGTTGTATATGAAAAAAAGTTGTATATCAAAGTAATAATGTGTTTTGCCTTATAGATTTTGTGTTTTAAGTACTAAATTAAGTTGTATTATTAACTAAAATTTCTTCCTAATGTTTTAAGCTTATGTTTTATTACTTTTGCAGAATACAGGTGTGAAAAGTATATTATTAAAAATATTCTAAAAATTGCTTCACCCTCAAACTTCACCAAAGGGATATCTGTGAAATAAAAAACACCTTTGTAAAACACTCTAAAGTAATAAGTGTTTTAAGATCAGATATAGAGCCCCCTAGTATTAACAAATAATATACATACTCAATATATAAAATTAAAGCACTTTATTACTTTTAATCACAAATATATGCATATATTGTGTTTGACTGCTTTGTTTAAACCAAAAAGGTCTATTTATCATATACCTCTCTAAGTTTCATTTCTTAGAAAAAGTATACCAGGCATTGTGCTATATTATGATAATTGGTTTTAGTTTCATCTTGTAGGCTCCATCCAGGCAGCTGGAGGCTCTGTACAAGAGCTTCTAAGGAAAAAACCAAACTACCTCATACCTTCAAGCACAATATATATTTCCAGAGCCACCTTCATTCATAATAATAAGGGCTAAATTTTGGCCAAACTGACAGAAAGAAAAATCACTATGTTTTTTTTCTTATTACTATAAAGAGTCCAGAATGAAGTCTAGCCTGAATCAGAACTCTAATTTAATTAAGATATTAAGTTGATATTGTTCCCTGAAGCTTCTCGATTATTCACTATGTAGTTATTATCTTACCACTAAGAGAAATATACTGGAATAGTATAGTCATCTGGAACAATGCTAATTGAAAGGAAAGGGAAACCTGTAAGTCTTTCTGTTAGGAAGGGTAAGTATAGCTATGCTGAAGCATATATTCCTTGCAAAGAACTCTGAAACTTAACTCTGAGATTTAGTGACATTTTTCTATTGGTGCTGTGTGGGAAATTTTTTTTTTTTAGATTTTATTGATTTATTTATTTGAGGGAGTGAGAGAGACCACGGCAGGGGAGAGGGGCAGAAGGAGAGGGTGAAGCAGACTCCCCTCTGAGTGGGGAGCCCAACTGGAGACTTCATCTCTATCTTCATAGATTGAAAAAAATCAAGCTAGTAAAGATGTCAATGCTCTCCTAACCCATCTGCAGGTTTCATGAAATTTCTATTGAAATATTAAAATACTAGCAATTTTTTTTTGTAGACAAGATGTGATGAACTGGACTCGTCAAAGAGTGCTAGAGTTAATACCAAAATCATGACCCATAAATGGAAGAATTGATAATTGAACTTCAAAAAAATAAAAGAACTTTTTTCTCTGTGAAAGATCTTCTAAAGAGCATGAGGAAACACACTACATACTGAGGGAAAATATTTGCAAAATGCCTATCTGACAAAGTATATAGTTTATATAATGAACTCTCAAAACGTAAAAATAAGAAAATGATTCAAGTGGAAAATGAGCATGAGACAAATATTTCACTAAAGATATATGGATGGCAAGTAAGCACCCAAATGTTCAACATTCTTAGACATTTTTGGAAAATGCAAATTAAAGCCACAGTAAGATGTCATTACACACCTATCAGCATGGATAAAATAAAAAATAGTGAAAATGCCAAATGCCAGCAAGGATGTGGAGAAGCCACATCACTCATACATTAATGGGAGTATAAAATGATAGACTTTGGAAATTAGCTTGACAGTGTCTGAAAAATAAAAACAGAACAAAACTAAGCATACACCTGTGTATGATCTGTCAGTTGCACTCCTGATCAGTTATCCCAGGGAACTGAGAAATTCTGTTCATACAAAGTATGTACATGATCATTCAGAGTACCTCTGAATATCTTTCAGAATAACTGAACACTGAAACAAATGTCCTCCAGTGGGTGAATTTTTAAATAACTGTGGTCCATCCATACCATGGAATACTACTTAGTAATAATAAAAAGGAACAAACTCCTGAATTATGCAATAACTTGGATGGATCTCAAGGGAATTATGCTAACTGAAATAAATGAATCTTAGAAGTGACATACCATGCAATTACATTTTTGTATCACGCTTGAGCCAAAAAGTATTAAATAAAAAATTAATTCCCTGTTGCCAGAGGTTAGGCATTACAGTGGAAGGAAGAGAAGAGGTTGGGAGGGAATACCATAGGAAGTTAGTGTGGCTTTCCAAGAGATAGCAAAGCATGAGGGACCCTTGTTATATCACTGTTCTTGGAGCTATATCTTGGCTATCATTACCTGAATATGGAATGGTGTTATCTATTATATCTTCATATTCTACAATAGTGCATGAGAAAGTAATTGGTGCTAGATGAAATACATACCAAATGGATAAAAAGTTTAGGTAATTCTCCAAATTAATTTGTTCAGACTTGTGCTAATACATAAACTTTGTCTATTTATTAAAACAAGAGGTGATAGGGGCTCCTAGGTGACTCAGATGGTTAAACCTCTGATTCTTGATTTTGGCTCAGGTCATGATCTTAGGGTCATGGGATCAAGCCCTAAGTCATGCTCCCTGCTCAGCGGTGAGTCTGCTTCTTCCT
Source organism: Canis lupus dingo (assembly GCF_003254725.2). Lineage (NCBI taxonomy): Eukaryota > Metazoa > Chordata > Mammalia > Carnivora > Canidae > Canis > Canis lupus. The sequence continues at coordinate 9,712,671 of NC_064253.1, read as the reverse complement.
CTCCCTCTGATCTTCCCCCAACTCATGCTCTCTATCACAAATAAATAAATGAAATTTAGAAACATAATAAAGATAAAAAAGAGGTAATAGTTACTATGAAAACTACAAGTTTTGTGGGAGGGTGAATAAATATGGTAGAAGCTATTAACAAAACATCATAACAGATGCTTTACATAATTTAGATGAACTAAAAGGAATTAGCAAACTAAAAGGAATTGTATCCTGGAGACCACCCAATTCTCAGAGATCTGAAAATTCGTCAAGAATGGACTCAACTGTATACTTTTTGACTGAGGACATACTTCAGAGTGGCAAAGGGGATCAAACTATTTTTAATACTGTAATGCCAAGTGAGACATTATAAATAGAAGAATTTAAAATGAGTGTGTATGTTTGTACATGTGTGTCTATTTGCCATGGAGATAAATACATCAGTAGACAGATGGATAGATAGATATACATTGATATGATAGCACTGGCTAACTTTATAAGGAAGCAATTATATCCCTGTTTATTTGAGGTTTCAAAATGACTATAATGGTCCACAGCTTAAAAATACAGATGACCGGGCTGCCCTGGTGGCCTAGTGGTTTAGTGCCACCTTCAGCCCAGGGTGTGACCCTGGAGTCCAAGGATCAAGTCCCACGTTGGGCCTCCTGCATGGAGCCTGCTTCTCCCTCTGCCTGTGTCTCTGCCTCTCTCTTTCTGTGTCTCTCATGAATAAATAAATAAAATATTTATTAAAAAATACACATGACCATATATATTTGTCAATTATTTCCTGAGAAAAATCAGTTATGCCAGATAATGTGTATATCATCCTGTCAAATCCTGTTTATGAATTATTTGACATCATGTCATAAAATATTATTTGCAAAATTAGCTTAAATTGGTTTAGAGAAGAGTAATTATATAAACAAGAAAAAAGGCCCAAAATTTATAAAGAGAGGGTGTCATTGAATGGGATGTGACAAGTGTCTTGGAAAAAGTTTAGAAGGGCTGGTTTAAATTGCAATCTTCTTTAGTATTAAATTAATGATGTAGAAAGAGAAGCAAACTGCATGTTAGTGGGATGTGTGCATGATAATAAATTGGTAGGTGTACAAAAGAGAATAAATAGAAAAATAAATCGACCCACGCAGAGTAATAAACATAAAAAAATGAAATTCAGCTTGCAAGTATACAATTATGTCCAACAAATAATCACCTCTAACAACAATAGAACTTTTAAAAAGAGCCTAAGTTAAAATTCAACAGCTTTATAGGGAAAGCAGTAACAGAGAAGGGAATTGTGTATTGTTTGCATGTTTAGATTGCATTTTATTTCAGAATATCCAGCTCCATCAGCTTCTATTCTAGAGCATTCTAGAGTCACAATGAACTCATCACTTTTGGCAAATATATTAACAAGAATTAGAAGTTTAGGGCTTAGCGTCTATAACAGAATGAGGATAGATATATAGAGAGGTAGACAATTTAATTTTTCTATTTAATAACCATGTTTTTAATCTATTCTTTCCCTGGAGAGCATTACATCCCCACACTTCTAATTTTTTAATTTTTACTTTTTATTTTTTTATTTTTAAAAATTTTTTTTAAATTTTTTATTTATTTATGATAGTCACACACAGAGAGAGAGAGAGAGAGAGAGAGAGAGGGCAGAGACATAGGCAGAGGGAGAAGCAGGCTCCATGCACCGGAAGCCCGACGTGGGATTCGATCCCGGGTCTCCAGGATCGCGCCCTGGGCCAAAGGCAGGCGCTAAACCGCTGCGCCACCCAGGGATCCCTAATTTTTACTTTTTAAAACATTTTATTTATTTTAGGGAGAGGGTACATGTGAACAAGGGGAGGGAAAGAGGGAGAGAGAGAATCCCAAGCAGATTATGCATTGAGTGTGGAGCCCCACTGGGGGTGAAGGTGGGGTGGTGTGTGGCTCCATCTCATGAGACCATGAGCTGAGCTAAAATCAAGAATTGGACACTAACTACTGTACCACCCAGGTGCCCCCCCCAACACCTTTAAAGTTCCAAATGTAACAAAATATAGAAAGCATCTCAACTTTTACATAACAATTTCCTCATAATTGAATGTCTCCAGTTTGAAAGAAAACACTTCTAATATTTTTGCACATTTCTTGTCATTTGTCTCAACTCTTTCCCCTATCTGCCTTCATATTCTGTATTTTAGAGATAATTTCCTACCTAAATGGAAAATAGATATAAAGTGAGGAACTAAAATCCACAGAATATTTTCAAATGATGTTTTAATCAGTAATAAATTTCCCTCTGAACTATTATGTGAATTAATGTTAGTAGTTAAATTAAGTGATTTAAATGTCAACTCTCTCTCTTCAAAAAGTAGGTAATGATATAATGAAATGTTCCTTTCCTCGTTAAGATTTGATCAACTTTAATAACTTTTCTGCATCTCAGAGGTTTTTCAGAACTCTGGCATTTAAGGTCTCAAGGTTTTCACACAGATTTGTACACACAGCCTTCTTGATTCACTAATTCATAATTTTTCAGTGTTTCATGAAATACCAAATTAATATACATTTATATATACATTTTTTTTCAAATAGTTCCATGATCCAAGTGTTTAGAGAAATTTTGTGTTTATAACATCAGAGAAAGGAATTAAACCAGTTGATTTACTACACAATTTATCACAGCCTTTTTTACTGTGATGGATATGTTTATGGCATTGATTCTGGTGATAGTTTTATGGATGTGTATCTTCAAACTCATTAAATATGTACAGTTTTCTGCATATCAATCATACCTCAATCATGTGATCTAAAAAGATTTCATTGTTGATCTCACTGTTTCTCAAAAATATTAACATAACAAATTTTGTTAGCAATTTTTTTTTAATTAAAAAAATAAAGGTGTGCCTGAGTGGCTCAGTTGGTTAAGTATCTGCCTTCGGCTCAGGTCATGATCCAGTGGTCCTGGGACTAGAGCAGCATATTGGGCTCCCTGCTCAGTGGGGAGTCTACTTCTCCCTCTCCTTCTACCCCTCCCCCTGCTGTGGTCTCTCTCTCTCTCTCTCTCTCTCTCTCTCTCTTTCTCTCTTTCACACATACACATACACACTTACTTTCTCTCAAATAAATAAATGAAATCTTAAAAAAAGAAGTTTTAAGGACATGATAATCTGCCTGATGAACATTTATAGGTACGCAGGGTGAGAGCAAATGGGCACCACATAAGTGTATATTATACTTTGTTATCCTAGTTTTGTTTCCACAGAACACTTTAATCATTTTGTGACACTCAATATTGGTAGGTCACATTTTTTTTTTTGGTAGGTCACATTTTTAATTAAAATATTGTGATTAGCAGAGTCATGAGAAATCAACTGAGTATTTTCATTTGCACAGAAAGAATTTTATCACTTTAATCTTATTTTTCTTTTAACTCATTTTTTAAAGCATATATTGTTTGTTTTTTAAGTAGGCTCCACGCCCAGCATAGGGCTTGAACTCATGATCTTGACATCAATACCTGAACTGACATCAAGAGTCAGACACTTAACCAAGCCACTCAGATATCACTGTTGTTTGGTATTTTAAAATTTATGACTTAAGCCATACGCTGTTTGTGTTTATTCTCTAGAAATGAGAATTTATCTTTTTTACTCTGAAGTTCTTAGTAGAGCTTAAGTCTTTAGAGCATATATAATCATTCTTCACTAGAATGTAAAATCCATATTTTTCAGAAAAATCACAAGATTTCTCATTTTCCATTGGTCAACTACAGCAAATTTTTTTGAGGTAGCTATCATGCAGTTATTTATTATTAGAAGTTAGGCTTCTTACTGATAACTGTTTAAGTATATTAACTATTTCCATTTTAATATGTCACACTTATGCTGTCATATTTTTTGTTTTCCTTCTGTCATCATGTGTTATACAGGAGAATAAATGGATTTCAGGTCACTCCATTTTACCACTTCTTATCAATTCTGGGGAGGTACTTTGAACAGAAATTTTGTTAAAATCAAGTTTTGGAACTTTCCTTTTTTTTTTTTTTTAAGTTTTGGAACTTTCTAAGTAGCCTCCAATTTCAGGGTTTTATTCTATTAAACTAGAAATTATTTCCAAGTAAGTGCTTTCTTATTGACCTGGGGCCAACTTTTTCTTTATGCACAGTGCCTGGGGTGCTCATTACTTTTAGGGACTCACAAAAATGCTTTAATTTGAGGTGCCTGTGTGGCTCAGTGGTTGAGTATCTGCCTTTGGCTAAGGTTGTGATCCCGGGGTCCTGGGATTGAGTTCCACATCAGGCTCCCCATAGGGAGCCTGCTTCTCCCTCTGCCTATATCTCTGCCTCTCTGTGTCTCTCATGAATAAATAAATAAAATCTTTTAAAAATGCCTTATTTTAAAATCACAAGAAAATAATGAGCTTTTAGGTCAAACATTATTATATATGATATTAATATATTCATATTTATATCCATATAGTTATAACAATAATTTTGAGTATTCTGTGTTTTAATGTGTATGTGCTGCCAAAGGGAGCATGTGTGTGTGTTTTAAGGAAGGGGGAGAGGAGGTGGCTAAGGAAGGCAAAAGCGCCTAGGATCCACAGAAGTCATAATAGAGTCCTAATTGATCCTGGTTCTCCTTATTGAAATATGGGAAGCTGTGGAATTATTGATGAATCTACTCAATGAATATATAGAGATGATTTTGCTATATACATACATCCACACATACTGTTATATTTTTTGAATACTTAATGAGTAAAAGTCATTTATAAGCATTTGCTATGTATTTCTTTTAATTCTCACTATTTCTTTACATTAAAGCTGTGAGGGAAAATATAGTTGAATGGGCAAGTTGAATTTGTGTCTAAGAGAACCAACCCTGGATGAAACTTAAGCCGTGCAACTTTAGTATTAAATAAAGTGTATCTAGAAACAATTAATATAGAAAAAAATTGACCAAGTATACAGATTAATTTCATAATTAGTTTTCTTTCTATGGTACTGGTAGTCCCACAAATTTTTATAAAGTCTTATCCTCAATTGTCTTCTTTATATTTTGGAGATAATCAAACGCAGAGATCTTTCAAAACTAGCTCAGAAATCACTAGTAAGTTCTATGATTGGTCTTTAAAATTAAAAGAAAAAAAATGAGGAAAATTACTTCTAGTAGCTTTTTTGGTGGAATACTTGAGGTTTTCTATATGTAATATCATATCTGCAAATAGTCACAGTTTGTGTTCTTCTTACCAGTATAGATGCCTTTTGTTTATTTTTCTTGTCTGATTGCTGTGGCTAGGAGTTCTAGTAATGTGTTATGTAAAAGTAGTGAGAGTGGACATCTTTGTCTTGTTCCTGATCTTAGAGGAAAAACTCTCCGATTTTCACCCTTGAGTATGATGTTAGCTGTGGGGCTTTCATACGTGACCTTTATTTTGTGGAGGTCTGTCCTTCTAAACCCACTTTGTTGAGAGTTTTTAGCATGAATGGGTGTTATGTTTTATGATTTTTTTCTGCATTTATTGATATCATATGATTTTTATTCTTTGTTGATGTGGTATATCATTGAATGACTTGTGAATAGTGAGCCGTGTTTGCATTCCTGGAATAAATCTCAGTTGATTGTGGTGAATGATGTTTTTAATTTATTGTTGAATACAGTTTTCTAAAAATTTGTTGAGGATTTTTCATCAAAGATATTGGCCTGCTGTTTTTGGTTTTTTGTGATGTGTTTTTTTTCTTAACATCAGGATAATGCTGGACTAATGGAATATATTTATACTGAACACACACACACACACACACAAACATACACAAAAAGTAATCTTATTTAAAAATGACTGGAAGGCCCAAATATTTTGCCAAGGGAGACATACAGAAGACCAAAAGACACATGAAAAGATTCCCAACATCACTCATCATCAAAGGAATTCAAATCAAAACTGCAGTGAGATAGCACCTTACACCTGTCAGAATAGCTAAAATTAAAAATACAAGAAATAACAAGTATTGGTGAGGATGTGGAGAAAAAGGAACCCTCTGCACTATTGGTGAGACTGTGAATTGGTACAGCCACTGTGGAAAACAGTATGAAGTTTCCTCAAAATATTAGAACAAAGAATACTGTATGATGCAGTATTTCACCACTGAGTATTTACCTAAAGAAAAGAAAAATACTAATTTGAAAAAAAAATGTATCTCTATGTTTATTGTAGCATTTTTATAATGGCCAAGATATAAAAGTAACCTAAGTGTCCATTGGTAGACGAATGAATAAAAAAGATCTAGGGTGTGAGTGTAGAAAGGATGAGCTCTTGTCATTCATAACAAAATAGAGGACCTAAAGGGTATGATGCTAAGTGAAGTGAGTCAGATGGAAAGACAAACTCCGTGTGATTGCACTCATATATGGAATCTAAAAAACCAAATGAATGAACAAAAAGCAGAACCAAACCCATAAATACAGAGAGCAAACTGATGGTGGCCAGAGGGATAGGGTAATTGGGGAGAATCCAAAAGATAAAGGGAAGTGGGAGATACAGGCTTCCAGTTAAAGAATGAATAAGTCATGGAAACAAAAGGCATAGGGGATATAGTCAGTGTTATTGTAGTAGCATTGTATTAAAATGGTAGCTACCCTTGTAGTGAGCATAGTGTAATATTATAGAAAAGATGAATCACCATGTTTTACACCTGAAAATAATGTAACATTGTGTGTCAATTATACTCAATTAAAAAAATTTAAAAAACAAATTGCTAAATTACTTTATATAATAATGCAAAGATCACAGTTCCGTAATTTAAATCACTGTTTCAGTGTTTGTATTGTAGTTCATTCGGGTGGCTTAACTAAAATAAAATACCTTAACTAAAAATACCTTAATTAATGATGAGGCCTCCTGTTCTTATCCTTAATTCAATTATTTATTTTTCCTTCAGATTTATTAGAGTACTGGCATGCAAAATACATAAACTGCCTAATTGAAATTCATGCAATTTAAACACACTGAAGATGGTGTGGAAACATTCGTAAACATGTTGCTTTTTAAATTTCCTTAATCTATGAAGCAAAAATAACCAGAAATTGAATTGTAGGTTTTAAATTTTGTAGATTTATCACTGAACATCTGAGAAAAAATGTATAGTTGTCTTGGGATGTGGTATTATTTAAAACTGTGATTTTCAGGTGGGGGCATTCTAGATGAGATTACAGTTCATTAGTATGATCAAGTAAACTATTAAAATATTTTAAAGATGTTCACTATTAATGAAAAAGAAATGGAGATTTTTTTTAGTGATCTGATTAATTTCATCAGTTCTGGCAATCAATATGGGTAATTTTTTAAATTTTTTTAAGTGATGACACACAATGTCACATTAGTTTCAGATGTCAAATAATGATTCAACATGTTTATACGTTATATTATACTCACCAGAAGTGATTTAATCTCTACATTGTACCACAGGAAGCAGACATGGTGAATGAGTTCTCCATAAAGTAATTATACCAATGCCTTTCTCCTGTGCTAGGATATTCATTTGCCAGGCTATTCCAATTGGGTTTTGCCCAGTGAATCATAAATGGGATTTGCTGCAGGGTTTCTGGGGAAAAATGTTTCTTCCTGAATAAAAAGAGTAAGTCTAAAGAGAAGAAATCTCTTATCTATAATCCTTTTATTCTCTTTTTGCCCTGTGGCGGATGTGACCTTTAGGGCATTGGCATATGTATTTTTTTTTATAGGACAACTTTCAGAAATAAAAAGCATGTGTACTGCAAATGGTAGAGCAAAAAGGCAGAGTGCTGCATCCTTCACCTTATTGATAAGCTGTACCAAGCCCAGAAACATTCTACTTACGTAGTTCCATTTCTGTGAAACAAATCAAAGTGTTGTCTTATAAACCCATTTCCTGCTCTATTTTTATAGTTTTAATATATATATATAGATAAAATTGTTTTGCATGTCAATTTTAATTTTTTATCTAGCCACTTCACTGAATTATTTTATATTTTATAATGCAGACCTATTTCCTATGTTTCTCTTTGTATACAACCATATTTGTTTTTTTTTCATTTGATGCAAAATTTCTTAATTTTTATTTTGTATTCTTATTTATATGGTTAAAGCATTGTTGAAATTAGTGGCTGTGTTTTTTAAACATTGCTGAAAAGTATTTGATAGAACACTGTCTCTATGAAGAGGTAGGAGTCTGTGTCTCTTTCCCTTAAACTTAGTTAGATGGGATGCATGACTTTTTTTAGTAGTAGTGTATGGCAGAAATGATACTGTGTGGTTTCCTAGGCTACATAATATAAGACTAGCAGCTTCTGCCTTGTTCATTAGAAGACTGGCTTCCCTCATCTGTAATGTAACAACTTTTAGTATCATAAAGCCATCATGCTGTGAGGAATCCCAAGCCACATGGAATGGCTGTATATAAGTATTCCAAGTGATAGTCCAAGGTGAGCCCTGACTAGTTACCAAATATGTGTGTGAAGGAGCCTCCAGATGATTCTAGTTCCCACAATTTGAGTTTCCTCAAGGAGATCCACACATAGGAAAGTAGAGAATATAACCCCAGCTTTCTATGTCCACCCCAGCTTTCTAAGTCACAGATCTCACATGCATAATAAAATTGTTATTTTACATTATTAATTATTGATAGTGGTTTGTAATGCAACAATAGATTACTAGAACTGGAAAAATAACATCATCTTATTCTTGACTTTAATGAAAGTGCCAATGTTAAATACAATATTTGGAACAGATTTTGAGTTTGGCCATTTTCTCATTAAGGACATGCCTTTTTAAATTTTTATTATTATATGATCAATATTTTACTAATATATTAACACATAATCACATATTAATACATTAATAATATAGTATATATTATATACATTATTGATATGTTAATATATATTATAGATTACATAAACATGTAATAAATAGAAATTTATTATAGTTTTACTTTCATAGGTAATTACTTCCACTTTAATTTGTTAAGGTAGATTCCACAGATCATTAGTTTCTTTCTCCATAGCTAAGCGTGACTCTCCTGAATTTAATGTAAAATGTCCTAATAATGATATGGGGGTGCAGCTTTGTGATAAAGGAAGTGTAAATACTAAATCTTCAAGGAAACTGTAAATGGCAGCTAGCTTCTAAGCTCCCAAGAAGATTATAATTGGATCTTAAGAAGAGTAGAAGGCAAAACATTTTACCTTTAATTTTCTCTTTTTCTCTGGGGCTCTTGTCTCCAAATCATATGGCTAACTGTGACCACTTTGAAACGAAGAACAATAGCCCTTTCAATAAATGGTGCTGAGAAAACTGGATAGTCACATGCAAAAGGATAAAATTAGACTCCTATTTACACCATTCACCAAAAATAACTTGAAATGGATTCAGGATTTAAATGTAAGGCTTAGGGAAGCCCGGGTGGCTCAGCGGTTTAGCGCTGCCTTCAGCCCAGGGCGTGACCCTGGAGACCCAGGATTGAGTCCCATGTCGGGCTCCCTTCATGAAGCTTGCTTCTCCCTCTGCTTGTGTCTCTGCCCCCCACCTCCGCTGTGTGTGTGTGTGTGTGTGTGTATGTGTGTGTGTGTCATGAATAAATAAATAAAATCTTAAAAAAATAAATGTAAGGCTTAAAACTGTAAAATACCTAAAAGAAAACAGAAGGAAATGATCCTGATATTGACCTTGGCAATCATTGTTTGTCTATGACATCAAAAATGCAAGCAGCAGAAGTAAATTAGTAGGACCACATCAATCTGCAAACTAAAAAGCATCAACAGAATGAAGAGGCAGCCTACAGAATGGAGGGAAATATTTTACTAACTGTACATCAGATAAGGGGATATCCAAAATATATAAGGAATTCATAAAACTCAATAGTAAAATAACTCAATCTGATTTTGAGAGTGTGTGGAAGAGCTGAATAAATGTATTTTCAAATGGTGCTCATTTCTTTTTTTTTTTTAGATTTTAATTTATTTATTTATTCATGAGATACACAGAGAGACAGAGACATAGGCAGAGGGAGAAGCAGGTTCCCTCTGGGGACCCTGATGTTGGACTCGATCCCAGGACCCTGGGATCAGGACCTGAGCCAAAGGCAGATGCTCAGCCACTGAGCCATCCAGGCGCCCCAAAGGTGCTCATTTCTAATCATGGAAAATTCATATTCAAACCACCATGAGATATCACCTCACACCTGTCAGAGTAGCTTTTATCAAAAGGGCAAGAGAGAGTTCAGTGTTGAGGAGAACGTGAAGAAGAGGGAATTCGTGTGCACTGTTGGTAAGAATGTAAATTGGTACAGACATTATGGAAAACAGTATGGAAGTTCCTCAAAAAAATCAAAATAAAGCTACCATATCATCAATATCATTTAGCAAACCCACTTCTGGGAATATATCTGAAGGAAATGAAATCACTATCTAGAAGAAACATCTGCATCACCATCTTCACTGCATTATTATTTGCAATAGCAAAGACATGGAAAAAAACCTAAGTGTCTACTGACAAGTAAATAAAACAATGTGCTCTATATGTACAATAGAATATTATTCAGCTATAAAAAGATGAAATCTTCCCATTTGGGGTATGATAAATGGACCTTGAGGTCATTATGCTAAGTGAAATAAATAAGACAAGAAAGACAAATACTGTATAGTCTTATTTATATGTGGAATCTAAAAAAGAGGGGGGGCAAAATTATAGAAACAGTAGAATGGTCATTTTCAAAGGCAGGGGAGTGGGATGAGAAGGGGGATGAGATGGGAAAATATTCATTAAAAGTATAAACTTCCAGGCATAAAATGAGTAAGTTCTAGGGATCTGATATATTCACCATGATGACTAGTTATCAATATTATATTTTATATTTTCTTGAAAGTGAACAAGAAAGTAGATCTTGAATGTTCTCACCCCACCGAAACATCTTATTCATGGGAGGTGATGGATGTATTAACTAAGTTTTTGAACTAATCATTTCATGATGTACATATATATCAAATTATCATGTTGTATGCCTTAAAGTTACACAGTACTGTCTGTAAATTACGTCTCAACAAAGCTGGAAAAAGTGAAATGAAGACTATATTGTTTTGGGACGCCTGGGTGGCTCAGCAGTTGAGTGTCTGCCTTCAGCTCAGGGCCTGATTCCGGGATCCAGGATTAAGCCCCACGTTGAGCTCCCTGCAAGGAGCCTACTTCTCCCTCTCCCTATGTCTCTGCCTCTCTCTGTGTGTGTCTCTCATGAATAAATACATAAATCTTTAAAAAGATTATATTGTCTCTATTGGATCCTCTTTCATGTTGAACTTATTTTGTACAACTAAATGCCACATTGTAGGGACATAATAAATACATTAAGTGATTATGATGACAAAGCCCCAATATGGTATATTGAATTTATCCCATTTAGGAGAAGAATCAGATACTATATCACAGATAGAGGTACTTAAATCCATGCCATTGTTAAAAGTAAACAACAGAAGTAGAAAAATCTTCAGAAGGAGAAGCTGATTATTATTACTTGATTGGTTTATTTGGAGAATAATTTTCTTATTTTTTTCTCATCAAATATTAACAAGGAGACCAATTGATTATACTTTCATGAGATGTTCTTTCTTGCTAGAAGCTTTGTGAACTGTGATAATTTTGAAATGAAGAACAATAGCCCTTTCAATAAATGGTGCTGAGAAAACTGGATAGTCACATGCAAAAGGATAAAATTAGACTCCTATTTACACCATTCACCAAAAATAACTTAACATAGGGTTCATTTATCATCTGTCTTGTTCTCAGGTTAAGTATGAGTCACTGTGGAATGGGTTTCAGCATGTGGCTGATCATGTTGCATATTAACTCACAGCTTTTTATAGGGCAGATAAAGTTAATTTCAACAGATTGCTAATTTATTTCATTGCTTGGATTACTTGAAAAATCTGGTTGTTTTCCTTTTAAAAGATTAAATATCTAAATCCAAATCATATTAATGGCCTATTTTCTCAATGTTACATACCATGCTGTGCATAAATACTTTATTCCAAAAATGATTAACCTGAATTTTAAAATTCCTAATTTAAGCTAGAAATAAAACACCAATATAAAGTAGAATGTGCTTTCAAATAGGTCATTTCTCTATAGGCATCTCATTTTGTTGGTTATAATTATCCTATACTCATTGAAACCCATTGTTGTTTTCTCCCCATACTTTTAAGGTGAGACCACACCTCAGTCCTAGATATTTAGCATCAAATACTGTAATAGCATGTGCACATAAACAATTCATGTAGAATAGCTAATCTCTGACTATTTTGTCTATTTCCTTCTCAATCATGGTTGTAGACCTCTAGCTTCTACATCCACTAACTACTATCGGACAGAGATTTTCCTCATTGAAGTAGAATGTGTTTATATTTTGCCTATATTTGCTACGTATATTAGCTACATATGGAAAAACCAGTATTGGCTGTTAAATTATAAAAGGAATCTATGAAGTGACATCGGCAGGCATAATTACATTTGACCTTGAAGAGCACAAGGGCTGGAACATGCTGGAACAATTCCCTGCATAATTGAAAATCTGTGTACAACTTTTGACTCCTCCAAAATTTAACTACTAATAGTGTACTATTGACTAGAAATCTTATCAATAACATAAAGTCAATTAATACATATTTTGCATAAGTGTTATGTACTATATCCTTATAAGAATGTAAGCTAAAGCAAAGAAAATATTAAGAGATCATAAGGAAAAGAAAATACATACTCTGGAAAATAATTCATGTGTAATTGTACCCACTATGTCAAACTCATGTTGTTCAAGGGTCGACTGTATGTGACCATGGATTTGCAAAAATATGCAAAAACATTCTTCTAATAGATACTTCCTAAAATGCCATGGGCAGGAGTATAAATCATACTTTTGAGATTTTTTTTCACAAGGCTCAAATAACAAATTATTCAGTTGTTTTGTTTTCTTTTTACTTAAATGTAGAGTTTTTAGAGTTGAAAGATGTGCTTCTATAAACAAGGTGTCTCCAAACTTGTAATCTCTTCCAAATCTCTTATGAGACTTCAGATAAATAGATTTTTGTCCTTTTCCTAAATAGTTTGATGTTATATGTCTGATCTAGGATATGAGTTCATATTTTTAATAAGCTTTCATGATTTCTCGATTCACAGTCACATTTAGAAACACTACTTTAGATTCTTATCTGTCTTTAATACAAAACTTTAAATGAGCTTTCAGAAAGTGCCAGATTACAGTCAATTCGTGGTCAAATTATTTCATAGCTGCTGTTGGTGACAGTATTCTATATTGTTTATTTAAGATAGATCCTTATGCCAGATGTAACGGAAGGAAACTTTTCAATTTGTTGTGACACTCTGAGAACTTGCCTTGGATTCGTGCCCATATAGGATCATTAAACACCCATATGGAGGCGGAATACAGGAGTGGCTATTCCTGATGAAATCTGTCACTTTTTTTTTCCTTCAGAGAAAGACTTTATATGCATATAGTGCTTGGACATGTATTCATTGAAACTTTGTAGTAAAGCAATAAAAAGGATGAAAAATCTTCCCTTGATCAGCAAAATTTTGAGTTTGTAGCAGCAATCTGTTGCCTGAGTTGTGAATGAATCTCAATACACCCATTATAGAAAATAGATATTAGAGGATAGTTATCTTCCAGTTCCCACCTCACCCATGATAGCAGAAGGATTTGGCTTATTTAGTTAAAAAAAAAAAAGAGTATAATAGAAAATAACTCAAATCAAATAACTATATAATAATAATAATAATATTGACTAATAATAGTTATTGCTATTATGTTGCAATGGACACTAGGTTGCCCTGAGAATTGACAGCATGAACAAGAATGAGATATTTTGTTAATACATACTGGTTTATGATATTTAAATAGGAGAAATGGATGGACTGCTGTAAAATGTTTATTATGTGCTGTTTTCTCAGTAATAGGATATATATCCATCAGAAATAAAATCATTGGACTTAACACGTGGTTGCTTCTTCTGAAATATATTTTAAGAAATATTCTTTTTGGTGAACATATTTTAGGGTAATAATATACAATTGCAGGTAAAGTTGGCCTAAAGTTTTAAGATATCTAGCAAATTAAGAGATCTGTAATATAGAAATCATCAGTATACATATTTTTTAATGAGAGCTCTCTACCCTTTGAGTTCATCTTGTTTCAAATTAAATGTTAATCAAGATGAAAAAATCGGCAAATCTGAGTCTAAGATATTATCTAATTTTTTTCTGGATTATTGTTTGAGATTTTTATTAAGAGATTTCCAGGTAGATAGAGCTAAAGAACCCCAGTAACTATCTTAGTAGATATGTTTGAAGTTAAAGAATCCAAGAAAGATCTACAGTATGTAAAATGTTTGTAATGGTAAATGTTTAACAACTGGCCTTCTAATGTAAAAACAGCTCTGATTTGTAGCACTTGCCAGTTTGAGTGGTCTAAATATACCAACAGTGGCTGATGTCAATTCACCAGTGTTACGCTACTGAATATGAAGTTGGAAAGATACAGGATTGGCTGCCTAGCAGGTATGAGGTAAATTCATGTCATGTCATTTAAGCTGCCTAGATACAATAGAAGGTAATTCTTTTACATACATTATCCTATAGCAAACAATTTTTTTTAACAAACACTTATGTAAACAGTAGATTCTAAAAATGGCCTCCAATTATCCTAGCCTTCTGGTATTTACAGGGGTGTGGTCAAAACCTGTGATTTGCTTTTAACCAATAGGATATTCCAAAAGTGATCAGATGTTACCTCCATAATTACGTTGCATAGATTATAATGCCCATTTTGCAAATTTCTCCCTGACTGGATTAAGTAAAACCAGCAGCCATGTGAAGAAGTCAACCAGACAAAGACTGAGACAAACCTGTTTGATAGCCTGTAAGAAATAGTCCCCATGGGCCACAGAGAACTAGATTCTGTCAAGAACCATGTTAGATTTGAAGCACATCCTTCCCCTGTCAAATCTTGACATGAGACTGCAAACCAGGACATCTTGATTGTTGCCTTGCAGAGAACCTAATTGAGCTGTGCGTAGAATCCTGATCCTCAAAAACTAAATGTATATTTTTACTATTATTATTACATCATTTTAATTTTAATCCACTGTGTTTGTAGTAATAGTATTACACAAAATAGCTAATACATCTTACACAGTGTTTACTGTGTGCCAGGCACTGACATTTTATAAATTTTTATAAAAATAAAAATTTTTATAAATTTTATAAATAAGAAAATGGAGCACACGGTGGGTAAACAACTTG
The DNA here is from genome assembly GCF_003254725.2 of Canis lupus dingo. Lineage (NCBI taxonomy): Eukaryota > Metazoa > Chordata > Mammalia > Carnivora > Canidae > Canis > Canis lupus. The sequence goes on along the minus strand of NC_064253.1, from coordinate 9,697,338 downwards.
TCCAATTTCACCATGCAAATAAGTAGACAAGGTAGAATTCAGAGCTAAGCAGTTGGACTCTTGGATTCATATCATGCCCTTCACTGTCCCTGCACCAATCTTAACTAACCTGTTAGCCCAATCTAAAGTCTAGAGGGAGGATCTATTATTATATGCTTCTTTGAAAGCATAATAGTTTTTTTTGGTAATGGAATGGAACTTCAGAAGATTTTATGTCATCAAATCTGAATTCCACTGAGGTAGTTTCTCACAAACACTGCCAGGACTTTTCATGCCTTCTGGGAAGCTGAGTCAAGCCAAGAAAGAGGGTGGCTTAGTAAGTTAGACAAGGAAGAATCTGGCTGTAGCCTGTCTACAATCTGTGGGCAGTTGGAGAAAACCTTCTGCCAGAAGGCAGAAGAGGCACTGTATGTATTCAGCCGATGTGATATAATCATTGCTCCATCTCAGCTATCCAATCCCATCATTACGACTCCCAGTTAGACTAAACAACCCTGATATTTATCTAATGCTAAAATAGATTAAAGGGAAACTCATCACTTGGCCTAAAATAACATTTTTGTACATTGAGTTAAGGAAGTGACAATCAGTTATAAAATAACTGCCAGTGTTGCCACATATTTTCTTATACTGTAATGTTGAGTATCAGTTACAAGTAACTATATTGTGAGGTTTAATAGTGTCATATTCTGGATGACAGGTAGGAGACTTTTTTTTTTTTTTTTTGTGGGGGAAAGAAAAAAAAAAACATCCAAAATTTATTCTCCAACAAGACAGCATCAGCAGGTAAAAACTACAGGGGTTTCTCCACAGATCATACATTCACATGGGCATGATTTGCTTAACAGGGAGAAAGGCTCTGGTGTGTTCTCTGTAACAAAATCCACTTCACAGTGTAAACAGGTACTAGCATTGTGTTCTCAACTTACAATTCCAGAAGGAAAGGCACAACATGGCAAAAAAAAAATTGGATCCTAAAGTCAGGTGCAATAACACAGACCAACTTTTGTTAACAGTCTTGATCTACTTTTCCACAAAGAAGGAGATTCTCCACTTGGAAAAGGTAGGAGACTACATGTAATGCACAAATTCTAGCTGATTCCTTAAATCAAATCAGATGTTCATCTCTACAAAGTAAGTGGCAATCCTATCATTATTCTAGCATTCAAATTGTCCACATTTTAAAATCATGTAACAAATGCTTACCATATCTAAAACATAGAAGTATGATGGATTTGTTTACAGCAACCCCATAAAATGCCCTAAATGTTCATTCTTCCTCTAGTCAAAGTACTGTAACCATCAAACAATTTTCTATGCCGGAGTGTATTTTACTACTACAGAGGTTTCCACAGCTCTCCTGAGTGTTACCGTGCTCCTACGAATGCTATGCTATCCTATTTGCCATCCGCCACCTCTTTACTTCTCAAATCCGTGTCAGTTATGGCAGTTTTAAATTTTATATTACATTTCTCTGTTTATGTCATCCACCAGATTTGAGTTCCAGTCTTATAATCATCATTTTATTCTCAGGGCATAACATAGCAGGTTGCCAACAAAGTATTTGTTTATTGTATGAGTGAACGAATGCAGTAGTGATTCATATCCTCATAGAAAATATATACTCATGTGTAAGATGTTCAGACTATTGGTCAGTTTATTAAATGTCCAGATATCAAAAGACACTTGTGAAATGCAATTTCCCTTGCACTTGCCACAATAGAGTGGTATCATTTACCTGTGGTGTTAAATGTGGCGGAGAAATGGAGTGGCTAGATTCTTTCAATTTTAGAATTCATAAAAAATATTTAAGATATTTCTAGCTCTTTTAACTCAGTGACAAAGAAAAAACATGAAAAATCAGAAAAATGGAACAATCCCCATGGTGTTATCAGGAATAATTTTATTTTGTATGAGTATATCTGCCTGGAGGGATTTTCCTTTTCTTCCTTTGTTACTTTTTGGAAATCTTTTAGGAGGCACAAGGAGATGAGAGAAAGAAAGAACAGAGAGATGGCACTATGTAATCTATTTATGTAAATAAATCTAGTTTCCATAACACTGGATTTTCTATCCAAGGACATATGTTCCTAATTAACTCAAGGGTTATAAGCAAGTCATCTTTAGTTCAAAACTTTTCTACACACAATCTGTTCTGTCAGCCAATATTAACCAGATTACCATCTCATTTATAGAAAAAATATCAAACCTCCTATTCCATTAAATCTGTTGGTTTGAGTGAACTTATTTTCACAACCATGAAAATACACAAATTCCAAAATATTTTTCACACTCAAACCATATACTTTCCATTTATTCAAAAGCCTTAATAAGACTCTTCCAGTTGATGACTTATTTTCCCCTGATTTAATGCAAATTCTGCTGATGGGTAACATTGCAACTGTTCCATCTTACTGTTGATTCAGTTCCCTTCTTTTCTCTAATCCAAATGCCTAGCTAGAGATGGAACTGTGGTGGTGCATGAGTGCACGGTCTTCTTTTTTTTTGCATCCATCACTTTGTGATGGAATGAAGATGGTACAAATAATAAGCGGGTGTCCTCTCCTCTTACTTGACCGACTGTACCAAATTTGCAGAGCACCTTCAGTCTGTTGTCATTTCTTCTCTTTAATATTAACTGGAGATTGGTTTTGTATTGTAGCAGTCATTGAAGTGTTTTGTTCTTTTGAGATTATTTGTTCTGGAATCTTCCTTGATGCCATAGATCTGGCTAATTCTTTAAAGCTCATCTAATCATTTTCCTCTCTTCTATCCTTTACTGTTGGTGATCCTTTATATAAGCTGACCTTTGCTCTATAACAAACCTCCCTAAAACTTAGTAACCTGAGTAGTATTATTATTATTATTCCTCATTCCTGGTCATTTGGTTAATCTAGGACAACATTGCATATGAGTTTGGAGGCTGATTAGTGAAGAACTAGAGATTTTATACGTGTGTTTTTATTTTGTTTTGATTTTTTTAATTTTCCAGAAAGCCAGATAAGGTTGTTCACATGGTCATCTAAATCTTTCAAGTACTATAAGAGATAGCAAGTACAAGAACTTTTCCAGACAAATGTTTCTTTGGGAAGATTCTACTTCAATCTCTCATGCTTCTTTTCATTTAACTAAGCTCATATTGGGTCACTCAGAGGAACAAATAATATTCGATCTCTTAAAATTTGGTAGGTATTTGTGTGTTCACACTTCCTCTTTGAATTCTCTAAATTGTATATATATTATTTTATATGGTATATTTTAATATACACATTTTAAAGAATTTGGTAACAGAAGAAATTAGACTTTTTTAAAGTTTAAAGTTTAAAGTTATTTATTTGTTCATGAGAGACACAGAGACCTAGGCAGAGGGAGAAGCGGGCTCCCTGCAGGAAGCCCAATGTGGGACTTGACCTTGGGACCCCAGGATCATGACTTGAGGCTAAGGTAGATGCTCAAACACTGAGCCACCCACGTGCGCCAAGAAATTAGCAGACTTATAAATTAAATAGACCTACTAGTTTGGCACCTAGGACTTGTTAACTTCAGCAATGTAATAATTAATCGGTTACTCATTGATGGTGCCTGGGTGGCTCAGTTGGTTAAGTGTCCCCCTTCACCTTAGGTCATGATCCCAGGGTGCTGAGATCCAGTCCCACATCTGGCTCCCTGCTCAGTGGGGAGTCTGCTTCTCCCTCTGCCCCTCCCACCCCACTTATGTTCTCTCTGTCTCTCACATTCTCTCTCAAATAAATGAATAAAATCTTTAAAAAGAAGAATCACTCGTTGGAAAATAAAAACTAAATAAGAGTGAAAACAAGAGAAGCAAGTTGGACTCCCTTTAGAGAGAAAGTGCCTGACTAAAAATAAAGCCAGTAAAATTTATTTTCCTAAATTCCTATTTTGTGTCTGACTACAATGAGATTAAACTGGAAATACACAAAAGAAAGATATCTGGGAAATTCCTCTAAATTTAAAATTGTAGGGATCCCTGGGTGGCGCAGCGGTTTAGCGCCTGCCTTTGGCCCAGGGCGCGATCCTGGAGACCTGGGATCGAATCCCACATCGGGCTTCCGGTGCATGGAGCCTGCTTCTCCCTCTGCCTATGTCTCTGCCTCTCTCTCTTTCTCTCTCTGTGACTATCATAAATAAATAAAAATTAAAAAAAAATAATAAATAAATAAATAAATAAATTTAAAATTGTAAAATTACACACATGGGTCCATAAGTAAACCACAAGAGATATTAGCAAATATTTTGAATTAAATCCAAAACATATCCTTATTAGAAATACTAATTATTCACATGCTTGCAAATAGCATTCCATTCAGGGCTTGTATTTTCACTGTATCGGTCTTAATTTTAATATAATCATATTTATTATTTCTCTCACTGATCTGTGCCTTTGTGTCTTGATTAAATTTTTGTTTATCCTGAACTTTAGTAGACATTTCAAACCCAAAGATTTCTGGTATCACTCCTAAGCCGCCTCCTTTAATAGTACTTTTCCATCTCAGCTGATAGAAATGCTATCCTTTTAGTTGGTCAGCCCCCAAATTGTGGATTTTTCCCTTAGCAATGCTCTTCCTCTCACATTTCACACTCAAGTCTATCTGGAAATCCAGTCAGCCTTACCTTCAAAATATTTCCACAGTCTGACAGCTGTAATCTCCACTGTAATAACCTTGGTCTTGATATCATACCCAGATTAATGCTATATCCTCCCAACTTTTCTCCCACTTCTCATTCTATTTATATCGGTGTCTTCTCAACATAGCAGACAGGGTAATAATTTAAATGTAAGTCATGTCATATCACTCATTTTTTAAAACTGTCTTTTGTTTTCATTGATGAAAAATTTAACTACTGACTATATTTTTTAAATGATATAGTTAAATTCATTTTTAAATAATTTATTCTTGGCATAAAAACAGGCACACAGATCAAGTGGGACAGAATAGGGATCCAAGAACTAAACCCAAGCATATATGGTCAATTAATTTATGACAAGGAGGCCAAAAATACACAATGGGAAAAGGACAGTCTGTTCAGTGAATGTGTTAAGAAAACAGGACACAGCCAGATGCAAACGAATGAAACTGGACCATTACTAACACCAGTACATGAAATGACCTCAAAATGGATTAAAGACTTGAACATAGGCCTTGAAACCATAAAGCTACTAGAAGAAAATACAGTCAGTAAGTACTTTGACATTGGCCTTGGCAATGACTTCTTTGAATTTGACACCAAAAGCAAAGGTAACAAAAGCAAAAATAAACTGAGGTATGTCAAACTAAAAAGCTTTTGCACAGGAAGGAAAACAATTTTTAAAAATGGGGAAGTAGCCTATAGAATGGGAGAAAATTTGAAAAAGAGTTAACATCCAAAATATATAAGGAACTCATGCAACTCCGTTGCAAAAAAAAAAAAAAAAAAAAAAAAAAAAAACCCAAATAGCCTAATTAAAAAATGGATGAAGGACCTGAAACGCCATTTTTCCAAAGGCATACACAGTTGGTGAGCATACATATGAAAAGGTGCTCAAGATCACATCATTAGGGAAATACAACTCAAAACCACAATGAGCTACTGCTTCATTATCAAAAAGATAGGAGATAACAAATCCCTGGTGAAGATGTGCACTACCAATGGTAGTACAAATTGGTGCAGCCACTATAGGAAACAGTATGAAGGTTCCTTAAGAAATTAAAAATAGAACTATCAAATGATCCAGAAATCATATTTCCTGGTGTGTATTTAAAAGAAACAAAATTATCTTAAAAGGATGTCTGTATTCCCATATTTATTACAGCACTATTCACATTGGCCAAGGTAGAGAAACAAATAAAAGGTACAGTGTCCATGATGAATGGATACAGAAAATGTGGTGTATGTAATTATATTTATATACTTAAAATATATATTCGATGGAGTATTATTCATTCTTAAAAAAGGGAAATCCTGTCATTTGCGAGGACTACATGGATGAACTTGGAAGAAACTATGCTAAGTGAAAGACAAATACTGCACAGTATGAGAGAGAAAGACAAATACTGTACGATATGACTTATATGTGGAATCTTAAATAAGTCAAACCAGAGAACAGAGAAATAAATAGTTTGCTAGCGGGTGGAAGAAATAGAGAAGTTGGTAACAAGAAAAAATACTTATTCTTTAGTCAGTAATGATAATTTTCAAGGTATTTCGCCATTTGTGTACATTACAAGTTTATTGGCATAAAAATTTCCATAATATTCATTATTATCATTTCATTGCCTGCAACACTATTGAAATTGTTACTTTCTTTCCTCTTTTCCTGATCAATTATAAGGCAGTTTTTTTTAAAGTATCATTTTTATAGAAATAACTTAAGCTTTGTTAATCTGTATTGTCTTTTGCATGAATTCCTTTCTTCATTTCTTTCTTACCTCTATTAATTTTGCTTTCTCTTTTCTTTTAATTTTAGATAATTAATTTTGTCATTCCAACAGAAGCATTTAAATATTTTATCTTTCCTCAAAACACTGTTTTAGTGGCATTCTACAACTTTTGTCATGTAATATTGCTGTTATAATTAATTCTCAAATATTTTATTAACATGTTATTTTCTTTTGACCCACCTGTGTTTATAAATGCACTTCTTAATTTAAGAAGACATAGGAACATTCTAGTTTTCCTTTAGTTAATTTTTTAAGTTAATTGCACTATAGGAAAAAAAAATAATTGCACTATAGGCAGAGAAAATTTTCTATAACTTTAATGGTCAGCTTGGGGCTTGAATTCATGCCCCCAGAGATCAAGAGTTTCATGTTCTATGGCTCATATATTTCTATATGTTTATATTGACCTATTCCTCATGAATCAATGACAGTAATTTGTGAATTCATTTCTTAATCCCATGTTCTGTCTTACTGTTCTGTTTGCCTCTCCTTATGACAAGCTGTCACTCTTATATTTGTAAGTTTTTATATTTGGCAGCCATCATGTCCTCTGTTGTGTTGTTTTTCTTTAAGATTGCCTTTGCAGAGCTTCTCCTCTGCTTGGGAAGTAGAAAACTGAGAAATAACCTCACTACCATTTTAACAAATGAATAAAAGTTGAATAGTCTACAAAACTATAACTTTTATTAAGTCCATCAAAAGTTGAAGGCAAAAAAAAAAAAAAGTTGAAGGCAATCAAGGGAAATGAACTCCAAAAAACTGTGATATACTCCTATAAGGAGAGAGAAGACATATGAACAATTTTATCTCTGACAACTCATGGAAGGAAGAATTGGCTGCCATAGAAACAGGTAAAGAAAAAATTAGCTTAAACTTAAATAAATTTCTAAAATTGAGTTTGGGCTACTGCATCAGTTTGAAACAATTGGAAATTCTAGATAAAAGGATAGTTTGTAGACAGCCATGCTTTTCTGCCAAGATCTCAGAAAATTCACAAGACAGATTGACTCAGGGCAGGAAGCCAAAGACAGGCCATTTCTGTGGTTGTAGAAAGATGAGATGGTATGTGTTCTCGGTTGGAAGGGCATAAAACTTGAAAATATCTTTGATTTTTTTTTTTTTTTTACCAGTATGTAGCAAAAGCCTTTAACTACTGGCAGAGGAGAAGAAACCTTTTAGCTTCTGGACAACCCCAGGGAGGAGCTAAGAAACCTTCCTATCAGTTACAAGAATCCAGGCAAAGCCTGAATGCTTCTGATGGAATGGTAGAAGCAGGGGTCTTTTTGTCTAACAAGTCTCTTGCTTCTAGGATCTTGTATCAATATAAAGAAGAGATTTATTACAGATGTGGGCAGAGAAAAGAAACTTCTTCCTGCCAAATCCACTACAAATTAAAAACAGAGAATGATCAGTCATCATATACTGGAAGGATCAGTAATGCCAAGACATTCTCCCTGCCAACTACCACGAACATTTTCAACTGCATAGAACTTGCCTAAGACTGCGATTTGACAAGGAAACTGAGAATATTCTCTTTACCCCTAAAGTTAACTGAGTACTATACAACTGTAAACTGCTACTGTGGGATGGGCAAGAGTATGAAGGCAGGAGTTCTCTGTGATACAAGCAAGCATGCAAAGTATTGCTGAAAAAAACCAAATAAATGAAAAGATAAGTCATATGGATGGATTAGAAAGGTCAATATTGTTAAGATGGCTATCCTCCTAAATATCTACAGGGCCAACAAATGGTATCACATTATATAAAACAGTAACTGATAGAACTGAAAAGAGAGACTCATAATTATAATGAAGACTCCAATACTTCTCTTTGTAATTGACAGAGCACATAGACAAAAAAATTAATAATGATATATATAACATGAACAACAAAAACAACTTTACCTTCTTTTAGAAGACTATGCACCAATAGAATACCCACTTTTTTCAAGTGAATCTGGACATTGACAAAGATCATATTCTTTACATTGAAAGTAATTGAAGTAGGGCAGCCCGGTTGCTCAGCGGTTTAGCACCGCCTTCAGCCCAGGGTATGATCCTGGAGACCCAGGATCGAGTCCCATGTCGGGCTCCCTGCATGGAACCTGCTTCTCCCTCTGCCTGTGTCTCTGCCCCTCTCTCTCTCTCTCTCTCTCTCTCTCTCTCTCTCTCTCATGAATACATAATTAAACTCTTAAAAAAAAAGTAACTGAAGTATACAATGTATATTTCCTGACTACAGCACAATTGAGCTAGAAAGCAACAAAGGAAAGGTATCTAGAAAATCTCCCTTAATTTAAAATTAAATAGCACATGGATCCCCACAAATTTACAAGCAATAGTAGCAAATATTTATATTGAATGAAAAGGAAAACGCAAAAAACTTTAGGATGCAGCAAAAGCAAAGCTTAGAGGGAAATGTATGATATTACATTATTCTATTAGAATAGTAGAGATATTCCAAATGTTTACCTTACATAGAAGGAAACAGAAAATGTAATACAAAGCAAGAAGGCAGGTGATGATAAAGATAAGAGCAGAAAACACCAAAATACACACAGAAACACGCATATACAGAAAATCAAGAAAACTAAAAGCTGGTCTTTAAAAAAATTGATACAAGTGATAAAACTCTAGCAAAATTATTAAAGAAAATACGTTTTTTTTATTTTATTTATTCATAGACACAGAGAGAGAGGCAGAGACACAGACAGAGGGAGAAGCGGGCTCCATGTAGGGAGCCCAATGTGGGACTTGATCCCAGGTCTCCAGGATCACACCCCAGGCTGCAGGTGGCGCCAAACCGCTGCACCACCAGGGCTGCCTGAGAAAATACGTTTTTAAAAAACCCATTCTCTAATGAAAGGGGAAGCAGACATCTTACAGACAATAAAATGATGAGTAAATAGTTTGGACACCTTTATGCCAAAATTGTGATAACAATAAATAAGAAAAATTATGTTAGGCTAAAACTAACAAACTTATTCAAGAAGTAGATACTCTATGTAATCCTAGCTATTATATAAACTGAGTTCACTATTATATACCATCCTATAAACACTCCAGGTCCGAATAAATTTGTTACTAAATTCTACCAAACACTTAGGAAAGACAATACACAATTTACGCACACGTTTTTCCCATAAATAAGAGGAAACACTCTTGAATTCATTTTATGAAGACAGTATTACCCTGATACAAAACCAGATGAAAACATTACAAAGAAATGTAACCATAGACCATCATTCCTCATGAATAAAGACAGTCTTTTACAAAATTATATCAAATGGAATCCAGCAATATATAAAACTGACAATATATAATGGTCAAATTTATCAGAAATAGAAGTTTGATTCAGCTTTTGAAAATCAATCAATATCCTATACCATGTCAAAATGCTATAAAGGAGAAGTAAAATTATTATCTCAATGCATGTAGAAAGAGTATTAGTAAAAATTTAACACAAATTCATTATTTAAAATAAGTTTTTACTAGGTATAGGTAGAGGAATGTATGTTTTTCCATCTAACACAGAACATCTACTAGGAAATTCTGAAATACTAAATGCTTTCCCAGCACTCTCTTCCCCATGAAGACAGCAAACAAAACAAGAATATCTAATCTTTCTAGATTTTTTTCAACATTTGATTGGCAGACCTAAGAAGGACAAGAAAATAAAAAGATAAAAAAATAGAGATTGTAAAGAAAGAAACTGTCTTTATTCATACAGGGCTTATTCTTCTACATAGAAAATCCCAAAGAACCTGTAATAAAGGTATTAAATAAATGAGTACTATTAGAAGATACAAAGACAAAATTTAGCAATAAATTATACTTTTCTACAATGACAATGAAGAGTTGGAAATTGAGATTATAATGATATACATTTTAACAACATGAAAGTGTGAAATACTTAGGGATTAATAAAATACATACAAGATTTGTATCCTCTAATACATAAAACATCGAAGAAAGAAACTGAAGACTCAATATATGAAGAAATACACTGTTCATACATAGGCATGGTCAGTATTATTAAATGTTAGTTTTCCCCAAACTGAACTCTATAATTCATGTACTCTGAAGCAAAATTTTAGAAAACTTTTTTTTTTTGTTTTTAGAAATTGACAATCTGACTTGAAAATTTGTAGGGAAAAACAAAGCCAAAATAACTTTGAAAAATTAAAGTTGTGGGACTCTACTGTCTGATTCCAAGACAACACTAAAACAAAGATAATCAAAACATTATAGTATTGGTATAAGGATAAATACATAAATTAGTGGATCATAATTAAGAGTCCAGGAACAGAGCCTCATATACATAGTGTAAAGGTGATATAATAGTAATTTCAACAAATAATGCTGGGACACTTCAAAAACAGTGAAAACAAAACAAAACAAAAAAACCTTTAGCCCTTTCCATATGCAAAAATCAGATTAAATTTGGTCAGATACCTAAATGCAAAGGAGAAAACTTATAATAGAAACAATAGAAAAAATTTGTGACCTTGGAATGCACAAAAATATCTTGGGAAATCAAAATTATGAATGATAATTATAAATTGAACTTCCTTAGAATTAAAAGCTCTTTGCTTTTTGAAAACTACTATACCAAAATAAAAGCCAAACCAATATTTTGAGAAAATATTTGTATACACATATCTAATGAGGGACTTGAATCCAAGCTATGTGCAAAACTCTCACTTTCACAAATAAGACAATCTAATAAAAATGGGCAAAAATTTGAGGACTTAAAGAGCATATTTGAATGATAAATATTGACATAGCAAGATGTTCAATATCATTAGTCATTATGGAAATGCAAATTGAAGCTAAAGCCAATACCACTAGTACATATCCACTGGAATAAGAAAAACATAAAGTGGAGTCTTTAGCATCGACTCAAGTATGGAAGAAGTAGAATTTTCATCCATTGCTGGTGGAATGCAAAATGCCTTTTCAGGTCTTAGCTCTTAGAAGAGATTTTTCCGACTTGTTGACCATATTTTTTACAGAAATACAAGACTCCTGGAAAAATAACTTATTATAGTATGCATATGCATACTTTCAAGTCTGATGTCATGTATCTTGCAGAGTATGGTTTATATGTTTATTATACAAAATTATTAAAAATAATTAGATTTATACCATTATATTATTACATCTAAGTCAATTATAAAAATTAGGAAGCAAATTATTTCAATTATTACAATATTAATACTTTTTATAATTTATGAAATTATTCTAATAACAAACCATTAAAGTTTTGAGACCTATATTTGTGGCTTGGACAATATTAAAAAATAATTAAAAATAATTAGAGACTTTTTATTTTTTTTAAGATTTTATTTATTTATTCATGAGACAGAGAGGCAGAGACAGTTCACTCTCTCTGCAGAGAAAGAGACAGAGGGGGAAGCAGGCTCCATGCAGGGAACCTGACATGGGAGTCGATCCTGGGTCTCCAGGATCATGCCCTCAGCCAAAGGCGGCACTAAACCGCTGAACCACCCAAGCTGTCTGAGACTTTTTCTTTAAAAGAAAGTCTAATATATTCTGGAGAAAGATTATCGTTTGCTCATAAAAGATTTATCATGGAACCAGACTGGATTGAGTACTCTATAGGCGAGTATATTTACATCCCTTCAAATTTACATTCGTAAAATATTTGTTCTACATCTTTTGTTAGAGAAGTTGAACCACATATGGAAATGATGAAAAAAAGAGGATACTTCTGTTGTGTGAACCCGAATTTGTGAATATCATTCTTTTCAATCATACTCAGTCCTTGGAGAATATTGTTATATATCTTTTTCTTCATTTTTTTATACTTGCTGTAGCCATCTAGTATTGCAATACTTTGTAAGGGTCTAACAGAAATTGATGGTGACAATCCATCTACCCCTTCATCCAGTTTTCACATGAATACCATTAGGTTATTTCTCCCATATATTGAAAGAGAGATGTACGAAGAATAGGAAAACGTCCATTACACACTTACTGAATTTACATGCTCTTGTATAAAGGTGAGATAATGCTCATTAATATTGCAATTTCCTGGCTGATTCATGTTATGCTTCCTAAAAATATTTTTTTCTTCTTTTTCTTTAAGCCCTGAAGTACTTTAAGAATGACAAACATTGTAGTAATGACTGGGCATTTTGATAAAGTTGACAGCAATGCTATGCTAGACGTGACAAAACAGTTCATTTCACTCAATGACAAAAGAAAAATCTGTATAACATGGCATCTCTTTACAAACATTTTTTTTTGGTGAGTAAATCACAAAACATGCTATTTGCCTCTATAAAGCAATTTGTCTATGCTATGTCTAGGCTATGCATGGATAGTTATGAAACATCCGTCCATAATGTTTGTAAGAACGAGACATATTCCTTCAGCTCTCACAACTGCAGAGGCAAGATAATTGTCTCCATAATTGATACCAGTTTTGTCTGACTAATCATCAAACTTTGTAGACTGCCCAGAAGCAACCCTTGCTGCTTCAGATAATTACATCTTGATTTTCATCAGTGTCTTCATAAGGCATCAAGTGAGTGGGTGGAAATGCTGTCAAAATGATTCCATTCAAATTATTAACACTTTATTTTAAGGTCATTTCAGATGTGTTCTTAAGATATGACATAGATGTTGGTTAATGTATAATGAACACTAAAGGAGTTAAAATTTACATACAGATAGTTTTTAGACTAGAGCATAAAATAAAGCAATATGAGAAAGCAAAAACAGTTCACTCCCTTTAAGACATTTCTAATTATAAGGGCTGTGGTAAATAATTTCTAGAAGCATGAAGCATTTCAAATTTCTCAAGAGATTTAATATATACTCAGAACAGGGCATCACTATAAGACGATGTGGGGCATGGTCAATCTACAGAACATGTTTACTGCCCAAGATTCACAGTTACTACCATGAAGCCATATATGATTCATAAGTATAGAATCAAAATATTCGAGAAATCTTACAGCCCTAATTCAAGGTTGTGTAACTTCAAACTTCCATGATATTGTTCCCTATTCCATTGCAGTCTAGAGTCTGTTTTGGAACTCAGCTGTACTGAGGACCCCAGACATATGTGCTCCTTGTTTGATAGAAATATATCAATCAGGGATCCCTGGGTGGCGCAGCGGTTTGGCGCCTGCCTTTGGCCCAGAGCACGATCCTGGAGACCCGGGATCGAATCCCACATCAGGCTCCCGGTGCATGGAGCCTGCTTCTCTCTCTGCCTCCCTCTCTCTCTCTCTGTGACTATCATAAATAAATAAAAATTTAAAAAAAAAAAAGAAATATATCAATCAATAGGGGTTGCAGTCATCAGCACATTCATAACTTTACACTGTATCTCATTCCAATCTGTTTCCTTTCTACAGTCTGATGACTGTAGTCAATGCAGCATTTCAGACAGTGAGGACCTCTGACATAGACTCTTGACTGATGAAATTGTGAGATAATAAATATGTATTGTTTTAAGTCCCTAAGTCTGTGATAATTTGTTACAGAGCAATGCAACATTAGTACAGTAAACGCTCAACAAATACTTAAATATTTTATTTCACAATGAGTGAGTCCTGGACACTGGTGTTTGCTCTGATTGTCGATCCACCATTTCCTCAGCAAGCATAGTTTAACTCTGAGTATAATTGATAATGAGTAGTAGGATGATTCTAGGGTATGCCATGTGAGCACCCTGTTACTCAAAGTTTTGCTGATTTCTTGATTGACGTGCATTTAGTGAAATAGTCTTGAAAAACTCATGGTTTTGATTATGTGTATTGATATTGTGATCAATAAATACTCTTGCTCACTTGATTTCTTGTCAATCTGAACAGTTCTTTGCTGATTATTTAAAATACTTTTGCAGTGATGTGCTCCCAAGTTAGTGTCTGGTATTCAACTATGAGTTTTTGTTTGGCAGGGAATGTATGTATTTAAGCTTTGTATTTTCAACACCAGGCACTTTCTGTTGCATACTAGGCACACAATCAATGTATCTTAAAAATTAGTGTATGCAGTATGTAGTAAAAGGGCATATATTTTATAAAAATACACACAATTGATTTTGAACAATTGTATTCAAACCATGTAATTATAAATTATAGTTAAAACTTAAATATAATTTAAAATAAAAATATTTGCAATGTTTGAATATGAAGCAAGCATCATTGGTACATGATGTCACTAATATGTATCATGTAGATTTATAAGTGGGAAGATTCCTTTTGTTATTAAAGATTCTATTTGCTTATTTGAGAGAGAGAGAGAGAACAAGCAGGGGGGAGGAGCTGAGGGAAAGTGAGAAGCAGACTGGCCTCTGACCAGGGTGCCTGATGTGGGGCTTGATCCCAGGACCCTAGGATCATGACATGAGCTAAAAGCAAACGCTTATCTAAGCCACCCAGACACCCTATAAATAGGAGTTTTCTAATCCAAATTATAAATATGGTGTACAAGAGCTCTGCCTTGCTCATCTTCCCTTTTCCTTGACACTATACCCATTTCCCAGTTGCTGTGCATGTTGGGTGCTGATGGCTGATTCTCTTTCCAGATAATGCCTCAAGATTTACACTCCAGAGACTGATGATGAAGTTGTTCATCTAAGACTACCCCTTTGGTTCACCCTATCTTGTTTTTCTTTCTATCTTAAAGGTTGAATTCTAAAGAGTACTTCTTGCTTAAGTCATGGACATCTGTGTCAAAACCCATGATTTCATGATCTATATATAGTCCAGATGTGAAAAAAGCTTCCAGACTACAGCTTATCCCATGTGTTTCTTCTTTATTCCAGGCAGCTAAAACTAAAAAAGATAAAGTACTAGTCCCTCTACCCCCAGCACATGAGTGCTGAGACATGGGCGGGAGAGCTTCATTCAAAGAGAGTAGAAATGGAAGACCCTGTAAGAGTCAGTGGCTCATAGCAGTTCTGAAATCCACCTGAGCACATGTGTCTACGTCCCGCTATTTCAAAGATAGGGAATGTTTTTTGTGGCTCAGCTCAGTACCTGGAGTTGTTCCCTTAATCCTTTATTCTTCATATCTCTTGGCTAAACCCTCAGAGGCTTTCCTTCTTTTCTAAAAGAAATGTTCCATGTTTGGGCTGAGCAGCTTGCTTAACCTGCTTCCTGCCGGTAGAAAGTTGGCAGCTCAAAACCTACTTTTCATTTGTAACTCTCTCATGCCTTTATCGTCCATGCTGGTGCATAGGCCAGGACTTCTCTCTTAAAAACATTGTTATTTTTCTATGAATCTCTGCATCCCAAAAGTGACATCCAGAATTATCTCTGAATCTCAGTTTTTTGCGATGAGGTAGGGCTGCTGTGGGATAACACTCTTAAGATTCTTTTAAGTCCTCTCTATTTCTAGAAATTCATTTTTGCTTGACTTACTTCTCTTTTCCAGTATCTTAGAGTACTCAGTGGGAAAAATTCAGTTGACACTTTGAACATTTTAACTGGATATGTCCTTGTCCAGATCAAAAAGTCCCTTAAAGAGGTTTTCTAACTTCCAACTTTCCTCAAGTTATACTTTTGCCACCTTTTCTACTAGCCCAGAGCTTGATTTGTCTTTTATGAGAGTCCACTGACATCTTCCTTCTGCATTTTCTCCTCCTCCTTCTTCTTCTCCTTCTTCTTCTCCTTCTCCTCCTCCTCCTTTTTTTTTTTTTTTTAAGATTGTATTTATGTATTTGACAGAGAGAGATTGAGAGCACAGTATGGGGAGTGGCAGGCAGAGTAGGCTCCCCACTGAGCAAGGAGCCAGAGGTGATTCAGGGCTCTATCCTAGGACCCTGGGGTCATGACCTGAGCCTAAGGCAGATGCTTAACCATCTGAGCCACCCAGGTGTCTCCTTTCCTGTCTTCTCATGCTCCATCAGAGTTGGCCATTTATCTATCCCTCTCAACCTTCTTACCAATTTTCCAGCCTTTTCCTGCTGTCTGGTCCCAAATCCAATGCCACATACTTTAGATTTTTGTTTTGCTGCTAACTACCAATTCCCTGTTATTTATCTATTTCCATATGATAGACCATCCCTGAGTATAGTAGTATCTTAGCAAAACAATAATTTTCTTGTCCTTGATCTAAGGGGTGAGCAATTTGGGCTGTATGTGGCCATCAAGATGCAGTCCTCTGGCCTCTGAATGTGTCTGTATTTTCCAGAGTGGGCCTGTTGACTGCTCTTCTTGTCAGTCTGATTTTTCTCTTCATAAGGTCTTCTAGCATCAAAGGTCCAGCTTTCTCACATAGAAGCACCACATCCCAAGAGGGTAGGAGTTGCAAGGTCGAGGCTGGAAAGTCACAAAACTTCATTTTTGTTGAATTCCATAGGTCATAGATGTCACAAGGTCAGCCCAGATTTCAGGATGTAAAAAGAGACTCTACTTCATGGGAGGAGCTAAAAAGGAGTAGGATACAGTAATGAGAGGGATTGTTGTGGCCATATTTGCAAATAATCTACCACCATTAAAGAATTTAATTGATGGATTAGCTTGTATTATGTATTTTATTCTTTGATTCATAATAACCAGAAATGGTTGCTTTATAATGCTACAACTTAACATTTACAGAGATTTCAAGCAGTTTATCAAATATAATTAAATGGACCTAATTCTAATATCAAAGATAGCTTCTTATCCTACTACAAGATTAAGAAATGATAATAACTAAATGATGTGCAAGTAAATTAAATCCCAAACAGATAATTTGATTTATAAATATTTGTTTTTGTTTGTATTCATTATGAGTATTTTTTTCACCAGTTAGAATTTTTTTCATTATTTTCTCAAATTGCCTACTCCTTGTCAGACTTCTTTAACATTACTATTTTTGCACATCTTCATATCTTCTATTTATTTGAGCTCTTTATTTGGATGTGCTAACTTTAAACAATAATGAAAAGGATGTTATTCTATTACACTTAAAGTGTTCTTTACTTAGTTCCTTTAAATAATCTCTGACCATTATTTTTTTTCCTAATATACTTAAGTCCATTAAAATGTTTTAATAGTATGCTAAAAAGCTTAGCAGATTGTTAATCGTTAACAGCTCACAACCTGAATATTTTGAGAGGTGGTTTCTAAGCTTGTAACTAATTTAACAAAATAATCCCATGATACTCCTGTTTACTGTGTAAAAGTCTAAAGTGACTTTTGAGACAGTCTCTGTGCCATTAAAAATTATGTTGAAAAGTATTTGTTTTGATTGTGAAATTCCACCAGAAACCATAAGCATTATATCCCAAAAGCATTACTGTCCTAATTATCTGTCCTACTGTTTTGCCTGGTCCAAATATGGAATGGATTATTACATACATGAGAGTTTGTAGGAAATAAAACATCTTAAAGTCATTTACAACTTATAAAATGATTCTCTATTTTAATGGGTTTCCTTTAACTTTCTATTTGTAAGAAAGTGGTCTAGAAAATTATTTTAATCTTTCTATTCTTTACTGAAGTATTTTTTACTTATACTCTGGTAAGCTAAAAAATATTAATTACTCTTTTCTACTTTGACTTCTAATGGCTCTTTGATATTCTGGCTTATGACTTTATTCTCTCTGCTAAAAATCCCAATAATATAAATTTCAAATTTCTCTGAAAAGATGCTAAACCTAGCATTAAAAAATTTTAAGCTAATAACTAAAATCCAATTAATCTGGCACATATCTTAAGTAATTTTATATAAAAATATGAGAGTTGAAACCATAAGTAATAGTTTTATTTTTATAAATAGCACTTCTCATGGTGCTTGCTATGGACTGAATTGTGTCCCTCCCAAATTCATATGTTGAACTCCACCCCCAATATGACTGTATTTGAGATAGGGCTTTTAGGAATTAGGTAACATAAACTGAGGTCATAATGGTGGCATCTTAATCTGGTAGGTTTTGTGGGCTTATAAGAAGAAGGGAGAATGATAACTCTCTCTCCACGCTCATATACCAAGGAAAGACCTTGTGAGCACACAGTGAGAATGCTACCATCTGTACACCAGGAAAAAGAGTTCTCACCAAAATATAGCCGTATTAGCACTAGGATCTCAGATTTTGAAACTCCAAAACTCTGAGAAATTAAGTTTCTCTTGCATAAGCCACCTGGTCTGTGCTATTTTGTTATGGCAGCCCAAGTCAACAAATAGAGTGCTTTAAAGTTTAGTTCTGTCTATATTTTAATTAAATGGGTTAAAAATGTGAAGCCTTATTTCCCAGTCTTGTTTTTCAAGAAATGATTTCGCTCAATTTTCCTGGAGGAAAATCTCTGTGATTAAATAAATTGGGATGGACTGTATAATACAGTCCCTTCTCAAAATGCACAATACACATTCACATATCACAGGCTGCTGAAATCCCACTGTCTAATGTTGTGAAACCCAAGTAAAACTAGAGTTTCTCGAGATGAAGTTTTTAATTCAAATTTCATCTCAGCAGGAAGAAAGCAGAAAAAATCCTCATTCAAAATATTGAAAGCAGGAAGTGCTTTCATTGAAAATTTATAGAAGACATGGAAGGGGTGATTGTAGAACTAACTACACAGTAGCACTGGCTAAATTCCTCGTTAGCAATATAACACTCAAAGTTCCACACTATATATAGTCACCCCACCTCTTTTCTTTTCCTCTAAAAAAAATTCCTTGAAAAGGCATTTTTCCATGCCTGTATGGATTCTGTTCTCCTTTTCTATATTCAAGCCATCCAATGGTGAGATTACTGCCTTTTTATAGGGAGCATTTTAGACTTTTTCTCTCTTATCTCTTGTATTCCCATAAATAACAAAGATAGTATAAATAACAAATGTTATTGTTTTGAACCTTGTTTTTGAACTTTTGTTGTTTCACACAGTTCCTTACTCCATACTTTACACACTTTATGTTATAACACACCTATCAATATCATAAGGAATGAGGATTTTACAGGATGAAAATTTGGAATATGTGTTAGAAACGTAGCTTTGTATTCATCTGGGTTGAAACATTAGTTATTCTTATCAATGTATTTTCTAAATAGCAGGTGTATAATAACTGTGTATTTAAAAGTAATTGAATGGTGACATGCTAGCATTAAAATAAGCATACGAAGCTTAAATGCTCTCAACTGGGGCAAAATGCAATCACACAGAGAATTTTTTTATAAGATATAAATACTTAAAGTATAGGAATAACAAAGAATTTCAAAACCAATTCCCTTGTTCTAGATTTATTAATAATCCTTGTCTTTTTAATTGTGTGTGTGTGAGGGGGTGGGTAATCTTATGTATGCACATGTCTGCAACATAATGAATTGCCTTCATTAGTATTCTAATTATAATCCATGTTTAAACAATTATAAACCAGTTTCCCAAAGAGCTTACTGTCCCTTTCTGCAAGAGCTCAGTTTATAGCGGAAATTTTAGTTTAAAATAAGCAACACAGTTCTACTCATGGAGAATTGCCTGCCAAAGAAACAGTTCTCTCTCCGTAAATGACTGGAAAACTGGAAAAAGGTTTTAAACATTGGATAAGAGGCCCCTAAGTCAGACCATGGAAGCAGCTTACTACCAGGATGCAGTTTCTAGGCCCATATCCATGAAGGTGATAGTGAACGTTCTCAGTGGGTTGAAGAGATCCATTTGAAGTGCAGGAGGTCAAGAAACCAAGAATAGTGAAGAAGAATATCAAAGAGCTAGAAAGAACCAGCTCTGGAAATGTGCCCAGCCTGTGGCTGAACACTAATCCGTGTATCAGTGAGAGAAATCTCTCCGAGATTGGCAAGGAGCACCACCAGAAATCCGTAGGCTGAAAAAGTCCCATGGCTCATGCAAGCCTAGGAGTAATTTATTCTCATCTGCCATGGATAAGGGATGCCACATTATTTGGGATGTTGAATCGATTCCCCAGAGAGGTAAAACCTTTGTCATGGTGCTAAATTAGTTCCAACGAAAAGGCTCTTTGGCACTCACTACATCAAGTCCTAAAAGTAAGGTTTTGATAGGGCCAAATTGGTTTACAGTTTATTTGACTCCACATCACTGGCTAAAACCAAAGACAATGAGACAATTTTAAAAGCAGCAAGAGCAAATAAATCCCCACATGCAAGGGAACCCACATAAGGCTATCAGATTTCTCTGGAGAAATCTTGCTGGCCAGGAAAGAGTTGGGGGATATATTCAAAACTCTAAAAGAAAAAAGTCAACCAAGAGCATCACCTAGAAAAGCCTGGAAAAGCTATGTTTCAGATTGAAGGAGAAATAAAGGCATTCCCAGATTGATTGATTGATTGACTGATTGAATAAATAAAATAAATCCTAAAATTGTATGGAACCAGAAAAGACCCTGAATATCTAAAGCAATCTTGAGAAGTAAGAGTGAAAGTGGAGGCACTATACTTCTTGATTTCAGACTATATTGTGAAGCTACAGTAGTCAAAACACTCTGACGTTGGTGTAAAAATAGACACATAGGTACCTGCAGCAGAATAGAGAGCCCAGAAATAAGCCCTAGGATATATGTTCACTCATCTTTGAAAAGGTTGCCAAAGTTACACCATGAAGGAAAGACAGTCTATTAAATAAATAGTGCTGGAAAAACTGATATCCACAAGCAAAAGAATGAAACTGGATCCTTATCTTAAAGCATTTACAAAATTAACTCAAAATGGATTAAAGACTTAAATGTAAGACCCAAAATCATAAAACACCTAGAAGAAAATGTAGGGGAAAAGCTTTTTGATGTTGGTCTTGAATACACCCAGGTAACTATACCAATGAAAACTCATCTACCTCAAACCAGTATGGTATGAGTAATATCATGGACTCCAAGCCTGAAACAAGTATTGTAATAGATTTAGGAAGTTTTTGATGAGGATACATATATTTTTAATGTGAAGGGATATGCCTCATTGAGGGTCAGAGAGAAAATTGTGGAGTCTCCAAGAGTTGCTATCAAAAGAGTCTCACTTCTTGGTGTTTAAAGCCAATTACATGTAACCCTTTCTACATTGAATCTGGGCTGCCTTTGCATAATCAGTAGGATGTGGCCAATGTGATTCCATGACACTTCTGAAGCTAGGTCATAAGAAATCTTAGTGTTTCCACATTGGTCTTTTTGGTCACTTGTTTTGGATGAAGTGAGTTTGCAGGGAAGAAGTTTACCCAGAGACTACTTCCATGGCATGAGAAAGGTCAAGCTAGCCATGTGGAGAGGTCATGTATCAAAACCCCTCCTGAGATTGCCAGCCTGTCTCAGATGTTCCAGGCATCTGTACTGAAATAACAGATGTGGAAGTGGATAAGCCATCTTAGACTGAGTCCCAGGGTAATGTGAACCCAGTCCACTCACATGGCAATTGCTTGAATAAGCCCAGTCAACTCAGAGAGTTTGAGAGATAAGAAAATATTGTTTAAGCGGTGCCTGACTGGCTCAGTCAGTGGAGCATGCAACTCTTAATCTCAGGGTGGTGAGTTCAAGCCCCACCTTGAGTGTGGTGCCTACTTAAAATAAATTTTTTTAAAGAAAATATTGTTTAAGGCACATAAATTTGGCATGGTTTATTAGGCAGAAATAAAGAATAAGTTCTCCAAATTTTTTTTTTTTTGCTTTTTTAAACATGACATTGTACATTATGGATCATTTCTAATTCCATATGTATTTTATTTTATTTTATTTTTAAAGATTTTATTTATTCATGAGAGACACACAGAGAAAGAGAAGCAGAGACACAGGCAGGTGGAAGCAGGCTTCATGCAGGGAGCCTGATGTGGGACACCATTCTGGGACTCCAGGATCATGCCCTGGGCCAAAGGCAGGTGCTAAACCACTGAGCCACCCAGGGATCTCTCCATATGTATTTTAGAAGCAACTTATCAATCACTTCAAAATGCCTTTTGGCTTTCTGATGAGAATTGCATTGAAACTTTGTATCAATCTGCATGCAGTAGTTTTGAGTGTTTCTACCTGTGAACAATGCATCCATCTCTCAATTCATTGAGGTCTTGTTTCATTTATCTCAGAAATATTTTAGAATTTCTTTTTTTTTTTTTAGATTTTATTTATTTATTCATGAAGACACAGGGAGAGGCAGAGACACAGGCAGAGGGAGCAGCAGGCTCCACTCAGGGAGCCTGATGTGGGACTTGATCCCAGGACTCCAGGATCATGCCCTGGGCCAAAGGCAGGTGCTAAACCACTGGGCCACCCAGGGATCCCCTATTTTAGAATTTCAGTGGCAAGAACTCTTGTATATGTTTTACTTAATTTATTCTGAAGCATGTTGTACTTATGACATTGTGAATTATACTTTTCAAAAAAGTTTCATTTTCCAATTGTTTGTGGCTTGTATACAGAAATAAAATTGATTTTTTGAAAATTGATGTTCCCAAACTTCCTACTCTGCTAAATTCACTTTTTAGTCTTAGTAGATTGCTTTCCTTTTAATCCTGGTAGATTTTTACAGACTCCTTAATAATTTTCTATATAAATCATGTCATGAGAAAAAATATTTCCTTTCTTCCAGTTTTTATACATTTTATTTTTCTTATTCATACCAGCAGACTTCCATTGAAATGCTAAATAAAAATGATGAGAATGATTTTTTGCCTTCTTGATCTTATGAGGAAAATATTTAACCTGTCCATTTATACAAAATATTGTGTGACTTTACTAGAAGACTGAGGTGATTTCCTTGTTTCTGGATTTCTATGAATACTTATAATAAATGGCTTTTTCATATACAATACACATTTTTTCATGTTTTAAAATATTTAAGCTTTAATGACTGCATATGTTCTCTTGTACGTATGTACCTTTTAACTAAAACTCAGTTGTTTATGAGTTAGCACTCGTATGCTTTGTTAAAAAAAACTGTGGCACTACATTTTGTATACATTTCATTAAATAATAAGAGATTTGCTAGACTAAATAGTTTTCAGTGTTTAGAATTTTGATATATTTTGCATGTAATTAATTTTGATAAAAACCCTTGAAAATTTGAAAACTCACTAAAAATTAGGAACAAAACATTTTTTGAAAATGGGAATATCTAAAAAAAAAAAAATGGGAATATCTAAAAAGTTTTTCTTGTACTTTACTAGATAAGATGAAACATAGCATACAAGAAAGAAAAAAACTGTTTTTCATTATTTACTTAGATATCTGTACCTTAAAAAATCACTTTTCTCTGAGATGTGTCCTAAAGTGTTAACCATATTTTGGGCACAATATATAAAAACTTCTGTGTAGCTATGCATACCTTTTCAGGCCTTTTTATTTTTAATGAGCTATAACCTGACTTTGAACTTGAAATTCAATAGTGCGAAATTCACTTATTTTGTTAAATGGAATTAATGCCTATACCAATTGTTAAACCAAATTTCCTTGACTATACAGTTTTTAAAAAATTGTGCTAAATTCAAATGTATATTGAAATTGGCAGATTTAAAACTTTATCAATTATCATCCTAGTATTTTCTCTCTTTTGTTTTAAAGTAATTACAGGAGGGAGGAGTGGCAAGAGGGCTGAAGACTAGGGTCCCCAAATCACCTGTCTCCACCAAATTACCTAGAAAACCTTCCAGTCATCCTGAAAATCTATGAATTCGGCCTGAGAATTAAAGAGAGAACACCTGGAATGCAACAGTGAGAAGAGTTCGCGCTTCTATCAGGTAGGAAGACGGGGGAAAAAGAAGTAAAGAAACAAAGGCCTCCAAGGGGGAGGGGCCCCGCGAGGAGCCGGGCTGAGGCCGGGGCGAGTGTCCCCAGGACAGGAGAGCCCCGTCCCGGAGGACGCAGGAGCTGCACCGACCTTCCCGGGCGGAAAGGGGCTCGCGGGGAGTTGGAGCAGGACCCAGGAGGGCGGGGATGCCCTCGGGCTCCCGGGACACTAACAGACACCTGCACCCCGGGAGAGTGCGCCGAGCTCCCTAAGGGCTGCAGCGCGCACGGCGGGACCCGGAGCAGCTCGGGGGGGCTCGGGCGGCGGCTCCGCGGAGGGGGCTGCGGGGCGGGAGAAGCTCCGGGGGCTCGGGGGCGGCTCCGCGGAGGGGGCTGCACGGCCGGGAGCGCGAATCCACCAGCGCAGGCTCCGGAGCACAGGGCGCCGGGACACAGCCCAGGATCCGGCCTCCCCCGGGACAGGCAGAGGCCGGGAGGGCCCAGGACAGCGAGGACGCTCCTGCCCCGACCTGAGCAGATCAGCGGCCCCGCCCGGAGCCTCCAGGCCCTGCAGACAGAGAGCTCCGGAGTTCCTGCGGGGGCTGAATCCAGGTTTCCAGAGCTGCCCCGCCACTAGGGCTGTTGCTCCTGGGGCCTCACGGGGTAAACAACCCCCACTGAGCCCTGCACCAGGCAGGGGCACAGCAGCTCCCCCAACTGCTAACACCTGAAAATCAGCACAACAGGCCCCTCCCCCAAAACACCAGCTAGACTGAATCTTCCAGGAGAAGCCAAGGGACTTAAAGTACACAGAATCAGAAGACACGCCCCCGTGGTTCTTTTTTTTTTTTTTTTTTTGTTCTGTTTTGTTTTGTTTTGCTTTTTGATTTGTTTCCTTCCCCCACCCCCTTTTTTTTCTCCTTTCTTTTTCTTTCTCCTCTTCTTCCCTTTTTTTTTCTTTTTCGTTATTTTTTTCTTCCTTTTTTTTTCTCTTTCTCTTTTCTTTCCTTCTTTCTCTCCTCTCTTTTTCTCCTTTTCCCAATACAACTTGCTTTTGGCCACTCTGCACTGAGCAAAATGACAAGAAGGAAAACCGCATCTCAAAAGAAAGAATCAGAAACAGTCCTCTCTCCCACAGAGTTACAAAATCTGGATTACAATTCAATGTCAGAAAGCCAATTCAGAAGCACTATTATACAGCTACTGGTGCTCTAGAAAAAAGCATAAAGGACTCAAGAGACTTCATGACTGCAGAATTTAGAGCTAATCAGGCAGAAATTAAAAATCAATTGAATGAGATGCAATCCAAACTAGAAGTCCTAACGACGAGGGATAACAAGGTGGAAGAACAAGTGAGTGACATAGAAGACAAGTTGATAGCAAAGAGGGAAACTGAGGAAAAAAGAGAAACAATTAAAAGACCATGAAGATAGATTAAGGGAAATAAACGACAGCCTGAGGAAGAAAAACCTACGTTTAATTGGGGTTCCCGAGGGTGCCGAAAGGGCCAGAGGGCCAGAATATGTATTTGAACAAATTCTAGCTGAAAACTTTCCTAATCTGGGAAGGGAAACAGGCATTCAGATCCAGGAAATAGAGAGATCCCCCCCCTAAAAGCAATAAAAACCGTTCAACACCTCGACAATTAATAGTGAAGCTTGCAAATTCCAGAGATAAGGAGAAGATCCTGAAAGCAGCAAGAGACAAGAAATCCCTGACTTTTATGGGGAGGAGTATTAGGGTAACAGCAGACCTCTCCACAAAGACCTGGCAGGCCAGAAAGGGCTGGCAGGATATATTCAGGGTCCTAAATGAGAAGAACATGCAACCAAGAATACTTTATCCAGCAAGGCTCTCATTCAAAATGGAAGGAGAGATAAAGAGCTTCCAAGAAAGGCAGGAACTAAAAGAATATGTGACCTCCAAACCAGCTCTGCAAGAAATTTTAAGGGGGACTCTTAAAATTCCCCTTTAAGAAGAAGTTCAGTGGAACAGTCCACAAAAACAAGGACTGAATAGATATCCTGATGACACTAAACTCATATCTCTCAATAGTAACTCAAAATGTGAACGGGCTTAATGACCCCATCAAAAGGCGCAGGGTTTCAGACTGGATAAAAAAGCAGGACCCATCTATTTGCTGTCTACAAGAGACTCATTTTAGACAGAAGGACACCTACAGCCTGAAAATAAAAGGTTGGAGAACCATTTACCATTCGAATGGTCCTCAAAAGAAAGCAGGGGTAGCCATCCTTATATCAGATAAACTAAAATTTACCCCGAGGACTGTAGTGAGAGATGAAGAGGGACACTATATCATACTTAAAGGATCTATTCAACAAGAGGACTTAACAATCCTCAATATATATGCCCCGAATGTGGGAGCTGCCAAATATATCAATCAATTATTAACCAAAGTGAAGAAATACTTAGATAATAATACACTTATACTTGGTGACTTCAATCTAGCTCTTTCTATACTCAATAGGTCTTCTAAGCACAACATCTCCAAAGAAACGAGAGCTTTAAATGATACACTGGACCAGATGGATTTCACAGATATCTACAGAACTTTACATCCAAACTCAACTGAATACACATTCTTCTCAAGTGCACATGGAACTTTCTCCAGAATAGACCACATATTGGGTCACAAATCGGGTCTGAACCGATACCAAAAGATTGGGATTGTCCCTTGCATATTCTCAGACCATAATGCCTTGAAATTAGAACTAAATCACAACAAGAAGTTTAGAAGGACCTCAAACACGTGAAGGTTAAGGACCATCCTGCTAAAAGATGAAAGGGTCAACCAGGAAATTAAGGAAGAATTAAAAAGATTCATGGAAACTAATGAGAATGAAGATACAACCGTTCAAAATCTTTGGGATGCAGCAAAAGCAGTCCTAAGGCGGAAACACATCGCAATACAAGCATCCATTCAAAAACTGGAAAGAACTCAAATACAAAAGCTAACCTTACACATAAAGGAGCTAGAGAAAAAAGAGCAAATACATCCTACACCCAAGAGAAGAAGGAAGTTAATAAAGATTCGAGCAGAACTCAACGAAATCGAGACCAGAAGAACTGTGGAACAGATCAACAGAACCAGGAGTTGGTTCTTTGAAAGAATTAATAAGATAGATAAACCATTAGCCAGCCTTATTAAAAAGAAGAGAGAGAAGACTCAAATTAATAAAATCATGAATGAGAAAGGAGAGATCACTACCAACACCAAGGAAATACAAACGATTTTAAAAACATATTATGAACAGCTATACGCCAATAAATTAGGCAATCTAGAAGAAATGGACGCATTCCTGGAAAGCCACAAACTACCAAAACTGGAACAGGAAGAAATAGAAAACCTTAACAGGCCAATAACCAGGGAGGAAATTGAAGCAGTCATCAAAAACCTCCCAAGACACAAGAGTCCAGGGCCAGATGGCTTCCCAGGGGAATTCTATCAAACGTTTAAAGAAGAAACCATACCTATTCTCCTAAAGCTGTTTGGAAAGATAGAAAGAGATGGAGTACTTCCAAATTCGTTCTATGAGGCCAGCATCACCTTAATTCCAAAACCAGACAAAGACCCCACCAAAAAGGAGAATTACAGACCAATATCCCTGATGAACATGGATGCAAAAATTCTCAACAAGATACTAGCCAGTAGGATCCAACAA
Source organism: Canis lupus dingo (assembly GCF_003254725.2). Lineage (NCBI taxonomy): Eukaryota > Metazoa > Chordata > Mammalia > Carnivora > Canidae > Canis > Canis lupus. The sequence goes on along the minus strand of NC_064253.1, from coordinate 9,669,579 downwards.
TACATTAAGAAAATTATTCACCATGACCAAGTAGGATTTATCCCTGGGACACAAGGCTGGTTCAACACCCGTAAAACAATCAATGTGATTCATCATATCAGCAAGAGAAAAACCAAGAACCATATGATCCTCTCATTAGATGCAGAGAAAGCATTTGACCAAATACAGCATCCATTCCTGATCAAAACTCTTCAGAGTGTAGGGATAGAGGGAACATTCCTCAACATCTTAAAAGCCATCTATGAAAAGCCCACAGCAAATATCATTCTCAATGGGGAAGCACTAGGAGCCTTTCCCCTAAGATCAGGAACAAGACAGGGATGTCCACTCTCACCACTGCTATTCAACATAGTACTGGAAGTCCTAGCCTCAGCAATCAGACAACAAAAAGACATTAAAGGCATTCAAATTGGCAAAGAAGAAGTCAAACTCTCCCTCTTCGCCGATGACATGATACTCTACATAGAAAACCCAAAAGTCTCCACCCCAAGATTGCTAGAACTCATACAGCAATTCGGTAGCGTGGCAGGATACAAAATCAATGCCCAGAAGTCAGTGGCATTTCTATACACTAACAATGAGACTGAAGAAAGAGAATTTAAGGAGTCAATCCCATTTACAATTGCACCCAAAAGCATAAGATACCTAGGAATAAACCTAACCAAAGAGGTAAAGGATCTATACCCTCAAAACTATAGAACACTTCTGAAAGAAATTGAGGAAGACACAAAGAGATGGAAAAATATTCCATGCTCATGGATTGGCAGAATTAATATTGTGAAAATGTCAATGTTACCCAGGGCAATATACACGTTTAATGCAATCCCTATCAAAATACCATGGACTTTCTTCAGAGAGTTAGAACAAATTATTTTAAGATTTGTGTGGAATCAGAAAAGACCCCGAATAGCCAGGGGAATTTTAAAAAAGAAAACCATAGCTGGAGGCATCACAATGCCAGATTTCAGGTTGTACTACAAAGCTGTGGTCATCAAGACAGTGTGGTACTGGCACAAAAACAGACACATAGATCAGTGGAACAGAATAGAGAATCCAGAAGTGGACCCTGAACTTTATGGTCAACTAATATTCGATAAAGGAGGAAAGACTATCCATTGGAAGAAGACAGTCTCTTCAATAAATGGTGCTGGGAAAATTGGACATCCACATGCAGAAGAATGAAACTAGACCACTCTCTTGCACCATACACAAAGATAAACTCAAAATGGATGAAAGATCTAAATGTGAGACAAGATTCCATCAAAATCCTAGAGAAGAACACAGGCAACACCCTTTTTGAACTTGGCCATAGTAACTTCTTGCAAGATACATCCACGAAGGCAAAAGAAACAAAAGCAAAAATGAACTATTGGGACTTCATCAAGATAAGAAGCTTTTGCACAGCAAAGGATACAGTCAACAAAACTCAAAGACAACCTACAGAATGGGAGAAGATATTTGCAAATGACATATCAGATAAAGGGCTAGTTTCCAAGATCTATAAAGAACTTATTAAACTCAACACCAAAGAAACAAACAATCCAATCATGAAATGGGCAAAAGACATGAACAGAAATCTCACAGAGGAAGACATAGACATGGCCAACATGCATATGAGAAAATGCTCTACATCACTTGCCATCAGGGAAATACAAATCAAAACCACAATGAGATACCACCTCACACCGGTGAGAATGGGGCAAATTAACAAGGCAGGAAACAACAAATGTTGGAGGGGATGCGGAGAAAAGGGAACCCTCTTACACTGTTGGTGGGAATGTGAACTGGTGCAGCCACTCTGGAAAACTGTGGAGGTTCCTCAAAGAGTTAAAAATAGACCTGCCCTACGACCCAGCAATTGCACTATTGGGGATTTACCCCAAAGATACAGATGCAGTGAAACGCCCGGACATCTGCACCCCGATGTTTATAGCAGCAATGGCCACGATAGCCAAACTGTGGAAGTAGCCTCGGTGTCCATCGAAAGATGAATGGATAAAGAAGATGTGATCTATGTATACAATGGAATATTACTCAGCTATAGAAATGACAAATACCCACCATTTGCTTCAACGTGGATGGAACTGGAGGGTATTATGCTGAATGAAGTAAGTCAGTCGGAGAAGGACAAACATATGTTCTCATTCATTTGGGGAATATAAATAATAGTGAAAGGGAATATAAGGGAAGAGAGAAGAAATATGTGGGAAATATCAGAAAGGGAGACAGAACGTAAAGACTGCTAACTCTGGGAAACAAACTAGGGGTGGTAGAAGGGGAGGAGGGCGGGGGGTGGGAGTGAATGGGTGACGGGCACTGGGGGTTATTCTGTATGTTAGTAAATTGAACACCAATAAAAAATTAAAATAAATAAATAAATAAATAAATAAATAAATAAATAAATAAATAAATAAAAGAAAAAAATTAAACTAATTACAGACAGGATATTAACTAAAAATTAGAAAGCTAAACATTAATTGAATTCTTTTCTGGTAATTAAAAATATTTCTTAATGTGATAATTTTATCACTACTTGTTTGTCTTAGCTTTACATAAAGTATGATATTCTGTGAACCACTATGAGAATTTCTATAGATAAATTAGTCCAATATTCATGGTCTTTTTAAATGATATTCACACTTTTCCTTTTGTGCTACAGTGTAAGCTCCATGAAAGGTAGAACTATTCTTTTGGTTCAGTAATTCATCTCACTCATGTAGCCTGGCACATATAAGGTCCTAAATATATATATATTATAATATAAATATATTATAAATATTTATAAATATATAAATTTATTTAATATTTTAAATAAATATATAAATATATAAATTATACATTATAATATATAATTATAAATATATATATTTATATATATGTGCTATTATTTGGAATAGATATATATATATCTTTTTTTTAAGATTTTATTTATTTACTCATGAGAGAGAGACAGAGAGAGAGGGAGAGAGGGAGGCAGAGACACAGGCAGAGGGAAAAGCAGGCTCCATGCAGGGAGCCCGACGTGGGACTTGATCCAGGGTCTCCAGGATCGCGCCCTGGGCTGAAGGCGGCGCTAAACAGCTGAGCCACCCAGGCTGCCCTATCTTAACAAAATAAATAATATGTACACATTTTAATTAAAATATCAATTGCAATAATGTCAAATCTTAAATATCAGTTTAATGATAATGTAAGAAAATAGAGGCTTAAGAATTTCAAGTTACCTTCTATGTGTATATTTTTAATTTAGTATTTAGATTACACTGTTTCCATTAAGAAATTTAAGATAGTGTACCAACAAGTGCTTATTTCACTTTTCAACTGTGTTTGTATGTTTCAGTTAATATATTTGGTTGATTCAGAAAGGTAATGTCATATCTCAGAAAGGAAAATCATGGAAGGAGTTAAATGTTATTTTCAGGTCTCAGAAATTCTGATAGGAAAACCTATTCCTTCCTTGCCCAGAAAGAGAGAAAACTTATTTTAATAATATTATGTTAGTAACGTTAGGTGGCAAAATGGTATTTGTTACATGGTTAGTAATTCCCAATTAATTTAAACATTGGGGAGATTGAGCTTAAGAAATTAATTATCTGAAATATTCATTTAAATTGGATTTCTAAAAAGAAAATCTCAGAAGAATGACTGAATAGCTAAATATTTCTCAAACCAGGGTACTTTTAATTTAGAGGACTTGATCTTTTATACATAAAAAGTGATGTAGTAAGAGTACTCAAACACATTTTAACATTTCCAAAGGCATACAAGTGTCAGTCTTTTCAGTATGTTTTTGAGGCTCTTAGGCATGCTTTATGACAAAGTGAAATGCATTCCATACGTATAATGGGACATAAGTTTTAATTTGCCTTTTAATCTTCTCTTCTGATAAATTGCTTTTAGCAAATGTAAAATTAATAAACAGTGATTTCTGACTTTTTATTAATTCCTCTGTGTAGCAGATTATTTATAAATTTATGGTAGCTTAAATTACTTCTAGATAAATTATAAATGAACTGTGAGAGTTTAAAGCCTTACAAATCTCTTATATGCTCAACTATCGTTTTAATAGGAAAACTGGGTCTAATAATTCAATTATCCTTATCTGTAGTTGCATTGGTCTCACAGATTACCTCTTGGGATTCTATTGTGGGTTTTGTTGTTGTTTGTTTTTAGGAGAGAATAATTAAAGTTAGAAATTAGCAAAGAAAAAAGAAAATATTTCATGGTCAAGTAAAGGTGATGTGCATATTTGTTAATGTTTTATCATTTAACATAATGTATAGTCAAAATAGTTCTCAAATCACTTGTTAAATTGTTTTAACTGTAAGTATATCTAGTAAAGTCAGAGCTTAGTACATTTGCACTGCCAAATGTCTTGCAATTTTCACGCAAAGTTTCAAATCCCTACTTAAACACAGTGTTCTAATGACAATCCTGACCAGTAAGTCCCTAGAATGAGGAAAAATGGTTAAATCTTCAATGCTACACTTCAGTAAAATAATCTGTTTGACATATGACTTGATGATTATCCTACGTAGCAATATATCTGGTGCTATTGCCTCTAAAATATCACCCTCAATTTATTGAGTGTAACATGAATGATATATTTATTTTAATGTGGCTGTATTTTCTTTTTTAATTAAAATTTTTATTTTGAGATACTTGTAGATTCACCTGCAGTTGTAAGGAATAATACAGAGACACCACACTATATTTTACACAGTTTCCATCAATGGTTAATATCCTGACAAATTGTAATAGGATATCACAGCCAGAGTACTGACATTGATGCAGTCAAGATAGGGAACATTTTCATTACCATAAGAATCCCTCATATTGCTCTTTATAGACAGTTCATATTTGGATTATGTTTTATAGTCTGTCCTACCAATCCCTGTCTTTAATTTGTGTTTTTAGATGATTTACTTATAATTTAATTATTGCAATATTAAGAATTATATCTACCACTTTGTTTTGTTTGTTCTCTCTGTTTCTCATGGTTTTGTGTTCTTTTTGTGTTCCCACCTTCACTTGGATTACTTGAATTTTTTTTTTTAGAATTCCATTTTGATTTATCTACAGGATTTTTGCTGTTATTTCATTGTGAAATTTATTAATGGTTACTCTAGGTATTATACATACAGACTTGTTACTGTCTATTGGTGTTGTAATTTTACCAATTGAGATGAAATAGGAAAAATTTCTTCTCTTTATATCCTTTTTCCATCCCCAATTTATAATACGTTATCTTGAATATGTATATTTAGAACCATATTAAATAGTATTTTAATTTTTGCTTGATTAAGCATAATTTAGAAAACTCAAGACAAGAAGGAAGGCCTACTATATGTATCCATATTTTGCTGACCATGTTCTCTCTTCCTTCCTGATGTTTTAAGTTTCATTCTTTTACTTTCTCTTTCTGTTCACAAAACTTGCTTTGATTATTCTTTTAAGGTAGATTGGTTGGCAATAAAGTCTCAGTTTGGGGGGGGGATCCCTGGGTGGCTCTGCGGTTTAGCGCCTGCCTTTGACCCAGGGCATGATCCTGGAGTCCTGGGATTGAGTCCCACCTCGGGCTCCCGGCATGGAGCCTGCTTCTCCCTCCTCCTGTGTCTCTGCCCCCCTTTCTCTCTCTCTCTCTCTCTCTATGTCTATCATAAATAAATCTTAAAAAAAATAAAGTCTCAGTTTCCCTTCATCTGAGAATGTCCTAATTCTCCCCTCTTACCCTCAAAAATATTTTCACTGGATACAGTATTTCAGATTGACCACTTTGTTCTTTTAGTGCCTCAGCAATGTTGTACCACCTCTTCCTGGGTTCCACAGTTTCTTAGGAGAAAACTGGTTTCATTCTAATTGGTTTTCCCCATAGGTAAAATGCTGCTTCCTCGGGCTGTTTCAAGATGTTTGTCTTTCATTTTCAGAAGTTTAATTATGTTGTGTCTTGCCATGTATTTCTGTGGCATTGTCATTTCTGGTCTTTGCTTAGTTTTTTAAATCCCTAGGATTGTATCTTTTGACCAAGTTGGGAAGTTGCAGTGATAATGTCTTCATACATTTTTCTTTCTTTCTTTTTTTAAAGATTTTATTTATTCATTCATGAGAGACACACAGAGAGAGGCAGAGACATAGGCAGAGGGTAAAGCAGGCTCCATATGGGGAGCCTGATGTGGACTCCATCCCAGGGCCCTGGCATTACCACCTGAGCCAAAGGCAGACACTCAACCACTGAGCCACCCAGGTGCCCCTCTTTATACATTTTTCTGATTTCATCCTCTTCCTTTCCCTTTCCAGAACTCAGATGAGATGAATTGGATCTTTTGGTGCCACTCCATAAACTCCCTGAGGCTCTACTTATCCCCCCACCCCCAGATTATAATGTTTTATTCAGATTTAGTAATTTTTATTGTTCTCTCTTCAAGTTCACAGATAATTTTCTTTGTCCTTACCATTCTACCATTTTTCACTTCCACTGAGCTTTCTATTTTAGTTGCCCTAGTTCTTAGTTGTAACATTTTCACTTGATTCTTGGTTATATCTTGTGTTTATTTGCTAGCACTTTGTTTCTTTGGAGATGTGCCCAAGATTGCAAATCCGAGAAACCACCAAGGAGCTGACACCGATGCAAGCGCACAAGGGTTTATATGCATGCTCGAGCTTGGGTTCAAGTATTCCCAACACAGCGGAACAGGGTTTGGACCCCGAGGTTAAGAGGCATAGCAATTTTATAGGGGCCAGTGGCCAATGAGATTGTAACACACAAATAAAGTTGCACAGTCATGTTGGTCCACACGCAGGTGGCCAATTGAATTAGAATTTATCCTATAGTGACCTTTTGAACTAGCCTATCACTCTGGTCAGAATTGGCACACAGGTTTGGCGGGCAAAAGGCGGGGTTTCGCATTCCTATATGAGCTGGTTTCCGGTAAGGGTGTGCTCAGCGGCTTGACTAGGGTGGGGGAGCGCCTTAAGCAATAAGCAGGTCATGTGGGGGTTATACATGAGACGGTGGGTGTAGCACAAAATGGAGTTAGTTCTGCTCTGCTTATCCAGGGGTAGGGGAGTTTTGTTAAATTCCTTGGGTTCCACAGAGAGACTTTATATTTTTACACCTGTGTCAAGAATATTCATCATTACTTGTTGAAGCAAGGTTTTTGATGCTTGTTTTATCTAATTCTTTGTCTAATAATTCCAAGAGATCTCTGTCTCTTTGGTTTTGTCATTTGTTGTTAATTTTTTCATGCAGTTTGAGATCTTTCTGTTTCTTGGATTAATAAGTTATTTTCTGTTGCAATGTGAATATTTTCAGTATTGTATTACTGGATCCTATTTAAACCTTCTTTTTCAGTTGGCTTCCTACTGATGCCAGTCTGGCAGGGGAAATGGAGGCACTGCCTCATTACTGCAAAGTAGGGGGTAGAAATCCACTTTCAATTCCTTGTTAGGCTTCCACTCATTCCTGTCTATTTGAGAGGCATCGAAATGTGTCATTATTGGTCCCCTTTTGGCCTCCACTGACATCATGGAGAAAGCATGGTAGCCTTGTTCACAATGGCTGAAGACAGAAGTCCTTACTATCCTCCAATACTTCTCTATGGCAAGGGGGTAGGGTGCCTCATCACCACTGGGGACAGGGTACAAGTATAGTCTTTCTTTGTGGCGTCCAGTGACTCCTGAGGCAAAAGGGGGCATCATTACCCCATTGCCAGGAATGAAAGTCCACTTTCCTATTCCACCTTCTCTGATGCCACCTCAAGTGGGAGTTTGGGTGCCCTGCCCTAGCCATGTAAGTGTGGAACTTGAGACTGCTCAGTATTTGGTAGGAAAGCATATGGTTTTTCTGTGCTATTATTTGGAATAGTGCAATTATTGCTTAAAATTTTCTCTACTGTCACCTTTTCCCTTTCCAGTTCTCTGCTAGAGAAAGCAGTTTTTTATTCTGACTTTGTATGTGTCTATGCTGGTTGATGTTTCAGATTGATGGTTTCTTCAGCTCTAAACCTGGGATGTATGAAGCAAAAGGAAAAGCTGGTGAACTCACTTCAGTGTCATTTCTTGGAATTTGAAGTTTCTAGACAGTCTGCCATTTGTCTACCTTTCAGAGCCTACTTGTCTTTGGCAAATAGAGCAAAGGATGTCTACTCCATCTTCCTAGAAGCAGAAGAATCATGTGACCATTGTAAAGGTTTATAGTTAAAAGTGGAAAGAGGCGAGCTAGTGACTTTAAGCATTATTCCATCGATAAGCTTTTGGTTGATTTACTGTGTCAATTGTAAGGACAAAAAGAAAGAACAATCTTGGGGAATATTTTTGCACAGGTAAAAGGTGTTTATTTCCTTTCCTGAATTATAGTAGCTCTCTTTCTATATCAGGATATGTCCTCTAGAGACTTGGGTCTTGACAATCGTAAATCAATAGTGAAAAGAACTAAGGCATTTTCTTTCCTTTTAAGAAATAAAGATCTTAATATCAAGGAAAAAAAGAGGCTTTTTGGAGGAATGAGACAGAAGTGAAGTAAGAGGTCTTTTGGATATATTTTTGCTTCATCCCCTGTACCAGCTTAAATTGAAGGGAAAACCCAAAAGAAAGGAATAGTGCCTTGATTCTTTTTCAGGGCTATAATGAAGACCACATTATAGAAATTTTTTTTCTATAAAAAGTTTATAGAATTTTTATTTTTATATTTTTTTATTTTTTGGTCAGCAACAGGGTGCATTTAATAGAGTCTTCAGGCCAACCTCTCCCCCCCCACTTCCTGCCCGCCCCCCTCCCCACCGGGCTCGTCTGAGGTTTTATTCCATACATCAGCAGCAGATGAGATACTTTACATGAGACACAGCACAGCTGATGTTGAAGATGAAGGGCCCTACTCTTACTTTTTTAGAAAGTCTCACATCATAGCAATAGACACAGCAAAGTACTTATAGAAAGAGCTAGAAATGTCTCCATTATGCTTCCTAAAAATTCAGAACATTCTCTTTGTCTCAGTTGGAAGAGTAAATGAAAGTTAATAGCCAGTAACTTTGGAAGGGGGGAACAGTAGCAAGGTGTAAGTGATGAGGTAATGTTGTGACAGGTCCAGGATTGATAACTAACCCACAGGCCACAGGGAGGGTGTGAATGAGACGCAGAGGCTCTGCAGGGTGAGCTATAGTTGAGGTGAAGCTAAGTCAGTGATATAAAGAAGTGTGCTTGACTCCTACTGTGCTGAGGGATTGCACATGGATTCTGTTAGCTCTGGACTTGAGAAGAGAAATGCAGGAACACATCTAGTCTGTAATAAAATTCCATATCCTTGAAGGCCCAGTGAGAAATCAGAGGAATGGCAAAGGAGACACTCAGCTGGGGTTTCCCCTGGCAGTTCCTTATGTCCCAGATTCAGTTTGGAGCAGGAAAATTATGGAGACATCCATGTATGGCAATAAAATTAGTTCTTGAGTAGAAGTCATACCTTAAAATTGAATAAATATTTTTCTAACAAGAATGAAATATACCAATCTAAATGAGAAGACTGATATAACTTTAAAATAAATGGCAAATATGTGTGTGTGTATGTGTGTGTCCAATGGGTCAGGATTAGTTACAAAAATAATGTTGTAATCATTGTACATTGTTATATATTTTTGCAAATTCTTTTTTCCTTGCTCACATCCAACTAATATGTCTGCAAAAGGCATTCAGTTAACAAAAATGCTTTACTTGACTGGACTGGAGAAAAGAGTTTTAAGCTACTTATAGTGGATCTTAGTATACAAGTGTCTTCTTAGATTACCTTGTAAAATACTTTTCGGATACTCCAAGCAGCCTCTCGAAATATCTGTTGGGGCACTCGTAGGTTTTTTGATAAAGATCTCTTCCCCTTAAGGCAAAATAAGCCATCTTTGAACCAGTGATAATGTTTAGAGAGTTACTCCCTGAAACAGCCTCAAATTACCTCCTCAAAACTATATAGTCTAGAGTTACCTTTCAGGGTCTACTCTTTGAATCATAATTCCTTTAAATACTTGAGAATGACTATCTTACACTCCCTGTAATTTACTATAGAGCCTTTTTTTTGGGGGGGGGGCTTCCCTTACTGCTGTTATTATTTTACCCTCAATGAGTCCCATTTTTAATGTTTCACTGGAATTGTGGCAATTAGCATTAAATGCAGTATTCCTGGTGGAGCCCAGCCAGCTCCAAATGTAGGGGAGATGGCTTTGCTATAAAAATCATGGAGTCCATTAACTTGCAATCTCAATCTGATAGACTCCCCATTCTTTATTTCCTTTCTTTATTTTCCTTGTCTATTATAGTCATCATGTATTTTATAGAACGCTGTGGTCTTTCTACACATCGTGATAGACTTTTCTTAAAAAGAGAAAGTAGCTCAAAGCGTTCATTGGCATCATGACAAGAAATTAGAACTCCCAATTAGTCGCACCTGCTGTAGTAAAATTCTAATTTGGGAACGACGCAGCAACAGGCGGAAGCAATCAGATGACTCAGGATCCTGAGCTTAAAGGCGTGATGTCAATCACTGACAGTCATTGGTGGCAAGCACAAATGTCAGTCCTCTTCAAGAAGGGATTAAAATGACAGGAAATACACCGTGACTATGTAAGCAATGGGAGAACTAATTTCAGCTTGAGCTTCCGTCTCAATTAATTGATTGGAGATTTGGATTTGGAGAGAACTAAGCAATCCCTAAAGTCCAAGTTCTCAGAAAAAAGGTCCTAGATACTAGAAGGACCTTACAAATTAGTGTTATCAGTATTACCCTTCCCATTGAGACATGGAGACTGTTTCAGAGTTTAATCATCTGCCTGAACGAAAACCACCAGTAAGCTGCAAATTTCACCTGCCACTTTGTGTCTTCTTCGAAGATGGATGATCCTTTCTTAAAACATATTCTGCTTCGCTCTATGTTGCAGCTAGCTAATCTTATAAAAATGTTAAGTGACAAGCCACCCAGAAGTTAGTGGCATCAGTTATAATATTTTATTCTCCTCCTCTAAGAGCCCAGAGGTGTAGGCTTTGCTCAGCTGGACAACTGTGCTGGCAGGTGCAGCAAGTGGTGTGGATCTCCTTTTCATTGAAGATCTGTGATTGAGCACCCAAGCTTCAGGTACTTCTCATCCTCTGGAATCCGTGGGCTAGCCGGAGCACATTGTTCTCCTGACATGACAGAGCAAAAACCATGTCACCACAGTCTTTTCGAGTTTTGGATTGGTACTGACCTGTCCTGCTCCTTTGTCGTCCATTGGGCAAAGAAAATCATGTGATATAAACCCCAAAGCCAGTAATGTGGAAGTTTTGTCCACCCATAACGAGGCTTCAGCAAAGATAATATGAAAGGACTTTCTCTCATCTGCCCTACTATGTGTTAGGTTTGGAAATTGATTATAAAAACTGACCAGTGTTTGCTGCAGGGTTGGAGAGTGTTGTGGACAGAGCACCTGTGTGCTGGTGCAGACCAGACACCTTGTCTTTAAAAACAAAGAAGCAGATGAAAACCAAAAACCAGTAGTTTATTGGCCTGATTGCCAGCTCATTAGTCTGATGGTCTTAATTTTTCCAGCTGATGTAAAATAAACTCACCCAAAAACTTATGCAACTCTGAATATTCAGATTAAGAAAATAGAGATGGGGGAAACGAGAATTATATACTCTTGGATTTGTTAAAATTTTTTCTGTTTAATTCTGAATTCAATTTTCATTCATTTTTAAATTAAATTCATTTAGTTTCTGTTTCTGAATTCATTAGATTTGTCTCAAATGTTTATTTGTAAAAAAATGTTAGAGATTAACAGAATATTGCACTACTTGATATCTTTAACAAAATGACAATCTACTATATTAATTAAGACTTAAAGCTAACTTTAATTACAGTGTAGTAATACTGTCTCAAGTGTCTGAGTTACATTTTCCCCAGAAGAGGTCATTGAATTTTTGAGAAATATTTTTTTGAAAAATATTTTTTTTATCCAAATTTGGAGGACCTTGTGAGTGAAAGAATATAGAAATCAAATTTGCCCAAGTTTTGATGAAGAGCCTTGGAATAGTGAGTTGTAAAAAAAATGAGAGTATCTGTTGTTCTGACTTTGTTTTACAAAGAAACTCAGATTTGCTGACCATTAGTTTTGGAAGATGTTTGGTTTCTCTTTTTTTTATCCTTTTCATTGATAGAAAAATAATTTCAGATGATTTTCTGAGTCTAGTAAATCCTTTTTTATGTTTTTTAAAAATATTTATTTATTTATTTATTTATTTATTTATTTATTTATTTATTTATTTATTTATTATAGATAGAGAGACAGAGAGACAGAGACACAGGAGGAGGGAGAAGCAGGCTCCATGCCAGCAGCCCAATGTGGGACTCGATCCCGGGACTCCAGGATCGTGCCCTGGGCCAAAGGCAGGCGCCAAACCGCTGAGCCACCCAAGGATCCCCTAGTAAATCCTTTTGTCATATATTATAAGCCACCATCCATGGTACTTCTACTCCTTTGCTTTAGATTAATATGATCAATTTGCTTAAAAACTTTTGTCTTGCTTTGGCCCCATATATTATTAATGATTTTTTTCTTAGGGATTGAATCTGTTACAGAAATCTAGGTTTTAAACAGACACATATATCAATGGAACAGAATAGAGAACCCAGAAATGGGCCCTCAACTCTATGGTCAACTAATATTCAACAAAGCAGGAAAACTATCCACTGGAAAAAGGACCGTCTCCTCAATAAATGGTGCTGGGAAAACTGGACAGCCACATGTAAAAGAATGACTGGACCATTCTCTTATACCAGACACAAAGACAAACTCAAAATGGATGAAAGATCTAAATGTGAGACAAGAATCCATCAAAATCCTAGAGGAGAACACAGGCAACACCCTTTTTGAACTTGTCCACAGCAACTTCTTGCAAGATACATCTATGAAGGCAAGGGAAACAAAAGCAAAAATGAATTATTGGGGCTTAATCAAGATAAAAAGTTCTGCACAGAAGCAAAAGAAACAGTCAACAAAACTAAAAGACAACCTACCGAATGGGAGAAGATACTTGCAAATGACATATCAGATGAAAGGCTAGTATCCAAGATCTATAAAGCACTTCTTAAACTCAACAGCAAAGAAACAAACAATCCAATCATGAAATGGGTAAAAGACATGAACAGAAATTTCACCAAAAAAGACATACACATGGCCAATAAGCACATGAGAAAATGCTCTGCATTACTTGCCATCAGGGAAATACAAATCAAAACCACAATGAGATCCCACCTCACACCAGTGAGAATGGGGAAAATTAACAACAAATGTTGGAGAGGATGTGGAGAAAGGGGAACCCTCTTGCACTGTTGGTAGGAATGTGAACTGCTATAGCCACTCTGGTAAACTGTGTGGAGGTTCCTCAAAGAGTTAAAAATAGATCTGCCCTATGACCCAGCAATTGAACTACTGGGATTTACCCCAAAGATACAAATGCAGTGAAAAGCTGAGACACCTGCACCGCAATGTTTATAGCAGCAATGTCCACAATAGCCAAACTGTGGAAGGAGCCTCGGTGTCCATCGACAGATGAATGGATAAAGAAGATGTGGTCTATGTATACAATGGAATATTCCTCAGCCATTAGAAACGACAAATACCCACCACTTGCTTCCACATGAACGGAACTGGAGGGTATTATGCTGAGTGAAGTAAGTCAATCGGAGAAGGACAAACATATGGTCTCATTCATTTGGGGAATAGAAAAAATAGTGAAAGGGAATAAAGGGTAAAGGAGAGAAAATGAGTGGGAAATATCAGTGAGGGTGACTGAGCATGAAAGACCCCTAACTCTGGGAAACGAACAAGGGGTAGTGGAAGGGGAGGTGGGTGGAGATTGGGGTGACTGGGTGACCGGCCCTGAGGGGGGCACTTGACAGGATGAGCACTGGATATTATGCTATACGGTGGCAAACAGAACTCCAATAAAAAAATTTAAAAATAATAAAAGAAATCTAGGTTTTATTGCCCTTGCTATTTCTACCTCCTAGTAGAAAGTGATAGGTTTATACCTCATCTTTCCTGCATTAATTACGGAAAATATATGATTTAATATTTATTTTGAAACTACATTTAAAAGATTCATATGCTGCTGCTGTAAACAAGAACATTGCACTGCAAAAACTGTAGCTTTGGCATAATCTAAACATTATTTACTTAGGTCGTGTGGCAGTGTCTTTTATTTTTTTTCTCTCTTCCACATGGGTAAATGTCCAGCAAGGTGCTATGCTCCAAGTGGTAGGTCCATAAGAAATCCAAGGAAAATTTTATTAAAGATTTCTTTGTAGTTCTCGTACACCTAGAAAATAAAGTCCTTTAAGAGCTTCTTGACTCCCGCTCTCATCCTGATAATTGACTATCTCACCCATACAAGGAAATGGCAAGGGACTGTTTCAAATTTTTTCTTACCTGAAGAGTTGAAACAAACTTGGGGTTGATGCAAAAATACTCGGGCATGATACTAATGTCTGATGATTTTAATAAAGGTTCTTAAAAATATTTGAAAGTCTCCCCAAACTATTACATACATTCTCAACCTGAACGAATCTTGTAACTTTTAAATAGTTCATTCATCATGCAAATGGTCTACTGTTTTCCTCCCACACGATTGTAATATATACTTTGCCAAATATATATCTAGACTTCACATTTATAATTGATTTCCAGTATCTATTTAATGTTCCATGAAACTGATACTCAAAATGAAGATAAATGTCACCTAATTTCTAGTTACTACAAATTTTATTTAATTAAGCCATAAACTTTCTATAAACATCAGCTTGTTTATCTTTTCTTAAAACAAATTCTATAAGTAAATTTCCAGAAACTAGCAAGTGCATTCTTATTTAGATACATGTGGATTAATTTTATTTTTGTAAGCCATTAGTGCAATAAAATGATGCCCCGATAATGAAAAAGTTCAACGTGAAAGTAAGCATTATTTTAAGTCTATTAGCAAATCTGTTTGCTACTTAACCAACTGAGCCACCCAGGAAACCTTTGATCTTTTTGTATTTTGTTTAAGTAAACTTGTTTCCTTACAAGTGATCTTTACCTCTGGGGTTTAGATCTGAGGTGCCATCAATCATCTTATGAATCTACATACTGAGATTAAGAGAAGGAAAATGTTAATTCCAGAGAAATCTTAAATTGATTGTCCCTATTTTACATAGTGGTATCTGCCAGCAGTTCTTTTGAGTATATGGCTGGAGAATGTGTACTATATATGACTTTTAAAACAATAGCATCCTCAAGTTCAGCAAATGCTTGTATCATCAACTGCCAACCTTAGTGTCCTGACACTGTCCTATACCTTTCTGACACCAAGACAGCCTGTCCATACCTGGCAGTTTGAACAAACTCTAGACAGGCTTCTCCCTGACTCTTGGCCCTGACTTGTCTTTTCTTAAAGCATTTACTTTAGAACACTTGGAATTGTAAGTTGTTTTTCTGCCTCTTTGAGAGAGGCAAAACTTTATTCCAAACTATTCCATCTGGACAGAAATTAAATTCAACTCCAATGAAACAAATACAGGAGAATTTTTAAGCAATGGGGTGAGCTAGTAGAAAAGTGCTATAGGTAGTCAAAGTGGCAATTGGTCCGGGTGATTAGACCATTCCTGTTTGCTAAGTGACACTAATATGAACTTAGTCTTCTACCCTCCCACACAGACTAAGAGACACAGACACTATCTTTCTTGATTACATTTCAAAGGGATGGCTCCCAGTCCCTGAGAAAGCTGTTTCTGGATTGAAAAACTGGCAAAAGTCTAGGAGATTTATCTCTCAAAGAGGCAGAAAAACAACACCATCTATTCAGTGCAGTTTTTCTTTGGCACACAATAAAGGTAAGTATCTCTAACCTGTATCTATATCTATGTACATCTCTTACTCTATTTGTGTGGAGAATCTTGAGAAATATGTACACAAAGTGAATGCAGCAGCTTGTGATAGCAACAGGAATTGGATTTTAAGCCTGTCTTAAGTAATCATTCCACTGTAATTCACACTTCATCTTTAAAATCTTATCTTTGTATTTTATTTTTTTGACGATTTTATTTATTTAGAGAGAGAGTAAGAAGGGGGAGGGGCAAGGAGAGAACAAGAGAATCTCAAGTGGATGCTGAGCAAGGAGCCCGACACAGGGCTTGATCTCATGACCCTAAGATCACAACCTGAGCTGAAATCACGAGTTGGATGTTTAACTGACTGAGCCGCCCAGGCACCCCTTACATTTGTATTTTAAATGCCATAATTGCTATAGCAATTGCAAGGTCACGTCTTTGAATATTAAATGGTATTGCAGAGCAAAAATAGGAAAACTATTCTCTGGCAGGGGAGGTACTCATTCTGAAACCTTTGTCATGATTGTTCAATCAGCTTTTGCCTCCTGTGGATCCTCTGATTTTTCAGGCTCTACTTTTAAATAGAAAGATTGGAGAAGAGATGTAGGAAAGCAGGGGAATATGCTGTAATGTACGATCATTCTCTTGAGGAAAAGAGGTATAGTGGCTATGGGTAGGACATGAATGAGAAAGGTTGACATTGTGACAAATTATTCCTAAGTATTTAGAATCAGACTAAATATTCTTCATCTTTAATGTAATAATAGGACAAAACTTATTTTTCTGTGGGTAAGACTACTTATTTTGCTGAGTAAAGCTATGTGAGATTCTGAAAAGTAGGGCTCCTTTGATTAAAGATGCCTTATTTCATCAAATAAAGGCTATATTCACCTGAAAATCATAACTATGAAGGGCAACCTTTTTCTATTGAGATTATAGAAGAGATTTCTAGTTCTACAGCATAAGACTTTGAGCAAACACAATAAAGGGATAAGTTATGTATTTCTTATATGTAATCCAAATACACAAATATCACAAAAGGCTAAACTAATAAATTAATATATTAAGGTTGGTTTTTTCTCAAACACTGAGCTATTTCAGATACTTCAATTTTTCACAAAATAGAAAGTCCGATGCTACCAATTTTTAAGGCTATGAAAGAGAGAAATCCTAACAACTCTGGCAGACACAAAAATTAGTTACATTTCTTAGAAGAAGTAAAAAAAAAATTGGCAGCATTTTGCAATGATAGAGATGAATATATTCCATTGAACAGCAGTTTAAGCTGTATACCCTCAAAGCATAATTGTGCATTTGTTCATAACATACATGGGCAGGTTTATCTCTTGTATATTTTTAATAGGCAAAAATTGGAAATAAAATATCCAACTATGGAGAAATGCATGAATAGAACCCAGCATTTTAGCCACATTTTATTACCATACTATACTCAAAATGGATAAATCAGGCCTGCATCTGATAGTAGAGACCATTGATGACAGCAGTACGTATCCGTAAGCTGAGGGGAGAAAAAAAAAAGAACTTAGAAGGGTTTGAATAGAATACAATTAGGATTGTGAAAAAAAAGAAGACTGTGTAGTGTCATCTACGGATGCACATAAGGCTGTAAACTTCTTTAGAAGAGATGCTTTGCACATAACAAAATGCTCCACGTCACTTGTCATCAGGGAAGTACAATTCAAAACCACAATGAGATATCCCCTCACACCAGTGAGAATGGTAAAAAAGTAACAAGACAGGAAACAACAAATGTTGGAGAGGATGTGGAGAAAGGGGAACCTTCTTCCACTGTTGGTGGGAATGTGAACTGGTACAGCCACTCTGGAAAACTGTGTGGATGTTCCACAAAGAGTTAATAAGAGAACTGCCCTAGGACCCAGCAATTGCACTTTTGATGTACCCCAAAGATACAGATGTAGTGAAATGCCGGGACACCTGCACCCCAATGAGTATAGCAGCAATGTCCTGTGGAAGGAGCCTCGGTGTCCATCGAAAGATGAATGGATAAAGAAGATGTGGTTTATGTATACAATGGAATATTAGTCATTAGAAACGACAAATAAAAAAAAGAAAAACAAGAAACGACAAATACCCACCATTTGCTTGGTTGTGGATGGAACTGGAGGGTATTATGCTGAGTGAAGTAAGTCAATCGGAGAAGGACAAACATTATATGGTCTCATTCATTTGGGGAATATAAAAAAATAGTGAAAGGAAATAAAGGGGAAAGGAGAGAAAATGAGTGGGAAATATCAGAGAGGGTGACAGGACATGAGAGACACCTAATTCTGGGAAACGAACAAGAGGTAGTGGAAGGGGAGGTGAGTGGGGGGTTGGGGTGACTGGGTGACGGGCACTGAGGGGGGACACTTGACGGGATGAGCACTGGTTGTTATGCTATATGTCAGCAAATCGAGCTCCAATAAAAAAAAAAAAGGTGATTTGGTTTGAGGAAGAGATGAGAGGCAATGAAATGAGCAATGAAACTTCAGCTTATTTGCAATATGTTATTTCTTAAAGTCTGAAATACACACATCTATTTATTTCACTTGATTTAAAAGTATTTGATAACAAGAAACAAGGTAAATGAACCGAGGATTATAGGAGAAGGGAGGGAAAAATAAGACAAAATCAGAAAGGGAGACAAGCCATAAGACACTTAATAGGAAACAAACTGAGGGTTGCTGGAGGGTCGGTGAGCAGGAGGGGATGGGTAATTGGATGATGGACATTAAGGAGGGCATGTGATGTGAGGAGCACTGGGGGTTGTATGCAATTGATGAATAACTGAATTCTACCTCTGAAACTTAAATACCCTGTATGTTAATCGCATTTAAATAAAAATTTTAAGTTTAAAGATCAATTGATAAGTAATCTTGCCATTGTTTAAATAATTTTTATATAATTAGGTGGTCAAAAAGACATAGTTTTTATATTTTCTTATGAAAGTACTTAAGTTTGGTGGATTAGAAATCTAAAAAATCCATACTCTGTATTGACTTATTTGAATATGAAGGAAAAAATGTATCTAATGCTTAAATCTCATGAGAACAATATAAAATGCTTAGAAGAAAAAAATGGCATTGTATATTTGTTTTAAGGCTTTTGTTGTTTTGTTGTTGTTTTAAGCAATCACTAACCCAACATGGGTCTTGAACTCAGGAGCCCAAGCTCAAAAGTTGCACATTCTACTGACAGCCAGCCAGACACTCCCTTTTCTTTTTAAATGAAATAAAATTATTGAACTTTTAAAAAGTTCTCTGTTCTCATCAAAGACAGGCTTCCTAAGTTACAAAATGACTATTATCTCTTTGAAATTCAGTTGTGGCCAGAAACAAATCATGTATTTTCTGTTTTTTTTAACTTGTATAAACTTCAGCAAACAGATCAGGTTAAAATAAACCAATTGAGTAGACAGAAGCAGTTGGATATCTTCTGTCATTCTTCCTGTTTCTGGCAGATGAAGGGACCCATTGATAGGATTATGTCAGGGGAATGAGTCCCACATTGGGCTCCCCACAGAGAACCTGCTTCTCCCTCTACCTATGTCTCTGCCTCTCTGTATGTCTCATGAATAAATAAAAGCTTCAAGAAAATCATCAATAACTTGAAACTTTCTAAAAATTATTTTAAATATCATAGAAACAAAGGGGTTCATTAAAATATATATACACACTTGTATGTATACATATATACGTATATATGTCCCAAAAGTCAGCCAGCAGTTTCAAGCTTTAATGACTTCAGAAGTGCTAAGCTAAAAATGATAGACCACCATTTGAAAGTTGAACTATTTTAATTTCCTTTCTCTTATATAGTTTTGTGAACTATAAAGAACATTTTAATTTTTTTGTTTCTGTCCCTCCAGTTGAAGACAAGCAAAGTGACAAAGAAAAATTAAAATTAATCTTTGAAAATACACAATTAAAGTGTAAGTTATAGGCAAATAATTCAACATGCAAATTTTACTTTTAAAAACTTGTTTTATTTTTTATGTTTCTAAAATTAGTAAGCTTAAAACTGGATTATGACTTTGGGCACCCTTGTGGACACACATTTGATCGTCCCTGATGAGGGTGTTCCATCCTCTCTCCTATGACTGTATATCAACTGTTTGTAAACATACACGTGCCCAGAAAAGCCAAGCAGGGTATTTTCTTTGCTTTTGTTTCATTTGTGCAGTAGCTTTTCCTCATTCAGTAATAAGAATGTCTGTCCCCCAGTCAAATAACCAGGCAGATGAACGTATTAGACAATGATACAGAGAAAGATATATGTGCATATAAAGGAAAGGATATAGAAAAATAAGTAAAACTGTTAACGAAGACTACACTGGCAGAAACTTGTGGGTGCGAGTACAGGGGAGGAAGGGTATGGATTACAATCTACCACATAGTCAGAGTCTTCAGGCACATATTCATGGATATAAGATGTCGAGGAGGGAAATAAGTTAGATGGGGTGAAAAATCTATAGCCAGGCTGGAGAGTAAGACTATGAGCCAGGTGTTCACACCTGCAGTAAATGCAAGGGATTTGAGAAGCCGCAAGCAGAACTCAAACTAGATTCTTTGTCAAGTTAGCAGTCTCCTCCCCCGAATCCTGCCAAGCTGTCATCAATCTTCTGCTCCACTGGTGAAAGCTCTAGGTAGGAGAAATGTGTTTTCCACAGTACTAACACCTCTAGCAATACCGCCCTCTTCCCCACAAGGCAATATTGCAGGGATTTTCAGAGGTGCCTGACTCTGGCAGGGTGGGGGAGAGTCAGCAGGAGCAGAGACTCTTTCCTCTCAGGGCTCCTGAGGGCCTGGTATTCCCCGCATTCCTTGGGCTTCTCACGCCTCTCTGTGGATATTTTCTCCAGAGCTGGGCACCACATTTCTCCAGGTAACTGGGAGCAGCTGCAGAGGATCAGGTACATCCATCTTTAGCCGGTCCTCCCTTGATGCTATGGGACTCATGAAAACGTCTATACTCCCATCAGACTGCAGGAATGTGCTGGATACTGTTGTTTGAAATCTTTGGGGTGATGGGTCTGTGTTGCTGTGAGAAAACCAAAGCAGAGAAGAGGATCATTCAGTGAGGAAGGCAGCTTTTCTTATTTTTATGATAAATGTTCATTCGCTCTACATGATTCAAAAGATTCAGGGCAATTCCCAGGCTCCAATCTAACTGACTTTTGGACCCCAGAAGATGAGCCCTTCCTATATCCCATTGACTAAAAAGCCATACTCTCTCTCATTCATTTTGCAACGTCTTTGCAACTTCGTCTACGTTTAACCCCTCTACTGACCTCTTAGAATAAGGCACTCGCAGCTGTAGGGAGAATAAAGAACAAGATATGGGAATTGCGAAACTTCATAAAAGAATATGGGGATGTTCCAGGAAGCAACACATTAAAAGTTGCCAGAAATCAGGGTGCCTGGGTGGCTCAATTAAGCATCCGACTTGATTTTGGCTCAGGTCATGATTTCAGTGTTGTGAGTCTAAGCCACGTGTCAGGTTCCTTGCTGGGGGATCCTGCTTAAGATTTTCTCTCTCCCTTCACCAACACCCCCTCCATCCCCAACAACCCCGGTTGCTCTAAAAGAAAAAAAAAAAAAGGCAAGCCAGAAATGCCAGAAATGGTCCACAGCAGAAGAGTAGCTTCTTTTTCTCTCTTCTCCAGTTGCATCTGACACTTTAAAGGAAGCAGCCAGAACTACTGGCTCCTAGGATATATTAAATAGGAGTCCTCTGGTTGTTTCTCTCAAGTGGTTGTAACTCCCTAGCAGGTTCTTCCAGGTATGAAACTCACATGACATCTGAGATCTCACCCTCACCCAGGAAAAAGGTGGGACTGTGACTAGCCTTCATACTAACCCTTGTCCATCTCTGCTCTGCCCTTGAAAGGGAGGTAGGCCCAGGGCTAAGACTCCTGTGACACCTGGTTTATCTAAGGAATAATGGGCCCAGGCTTCTCTGCCCTACTTGACTAGTCTTGTCCTTACCCGTCTCCTCAAAGGCATAGGAAGGAAGCAATCTCATTAATTCATCATCCATCAAGTATTCCACCCCAAGTATATATTCCTCTGAAGAAAATTATGCATCATAGTTATTATAGAACCCAGGGAGACATCGCTGGTGGATGAACCTTTTCTCAGAACCCTGAGTCCCAGGCATCCTCGAGGTGTTCTCCTAGCCCTAGGGCCCTCACCTCTTTGACCATGTGGCCTCCAGCAGTCCCTGCTTCCAGGGAGTCTTTTTTCAGTGTAGTGGTAGAGAGGATACGCTGGTGTACGATGCTCTTTAGACTTCATGTGAGTGTCTTGCTGTTCCGCATGGTGAGAACCACCTTCTTCTCCTCCTTCTTGGGAGAGCAGTGGATAGAGTGGAAAGGGGTCCTCTGCTCCTGTTGCTGCTGGTGCACTGGTAGTGGCGGGGTGGTAGATGTGTATAAATAGAGGTGGGTACGAGGGTTGTTTAGAGAAGATAAAGAAAGCCCCTTGGTAGAGTCTAGTTTACTCTACTTTCTCTCTCTCAGGGGCTGAAGAGAGACTGTTTATTAGCATGAAGACATGTTCATGCCAGAATGATGTTCTTTCTGGCCTCGGTGTGTTCTCTTCCCAGTATTCTCCCCCCTTCTCTTCTTTGCCCTGTTCTTCTTGCTCTTCAGCCAAGCTAAGGCCAGATGGAAAGTATGGCAGCTAAAGCCCTCAGTGACCCCATGCTGGACGTGTTCCTGTAGGGCCTCTAAGCTGGGGAAGACCCGGCAGCAGCCCATGCACCTGAAGCCACTATCCAGGGCCACAAGCCATTCGGGGGTCTTGGCCCTGGAACATTCCTCCACAGCTGGAGTCTCTGCTGGGCTGTCAGCCTCCTCCTTTTCCTCTTGAGCTTCACTGTTCCAGCTGGACTCACTGCCAGTTAGGAGTTCCTTCGTACACACATGAGACGGGGTGACTTCTGTATGGACCTTTTCAGGAAAGGCCATTTCTTCTAGTCTTGCCTTCTTTGAGGGAGGCTCCTGCTCTTCCTCTGAATCACTTAAGACAGCCACCCCCCTTTTCATTTGGACATGCATGTAGTAAATTTTCATGAGCCTTTCCTTCTGTGGTTGTACTGAGGGCTCAGAGGGCTGAGTACTACTGACCAGATGGAATGGAAATGAGACATATGGAAAGGGCGAAGAAGTCTCATGTTGCTCAGATTGTCCAGGATGAGAAACATCTTGGTGTTTTTGATGGCTTCCTACGAAAGAGAATTTCAAACGTAAGACAAATAGAGTCTGTATGTGACTGTCCGGAGGTGTCAAGGTGGCCATGAGAATATTCCCATGCAAATGTGTGGAGCAGAAGTCTGTACACATGTGGTATTTCGGCATTCTATGAGTGGTGTGTTTTATTTGAGGTGTGTACCTGCTATAACTATGCGGGAATGTGGGTGTAGTGTGTCTTGTGGACTTGCATGTGTGTTTTGGGACACATCTGGTTGAACGCTTCCTTTAAGAATGTATTTATTTATTTATTTGTGCAAGAGAGAGACAGAGACAGAGATGAGCAGAAGTAGAGGGAAAGGGACAAGCAGACTCCTTGCTGAGCGTGGAGTGTGACATGGGGCTGGATCTCACTACTTTGAGATCATGACCCGAGCTGAAACCAAGAGTCGGATGCTCAAATGACTGAGCCACGCAGGCACCCCTGGTGACTGTTTCTGATGTTACTCAGAGGTGACAGTGAATGAGTGTGTGCATGTGTGTTACATAGTGTGACAGAGCATGTGAACAAGTGCGGGAATAATGCTGTTTCCTGTTGACACTGTAGCTTAGAATGCCAGCAGAAGTGACCTGAGCTCCTGAAATATGCCGCTCTGTGAAGTGCCCGAGTCTTCATGAGTGAAGTGGCATGTGGATGAGAAAGGCTGTACATGAAAGTCCATCCTCCTCAGGGTATATCCATTTTCTGCAGTTTGGCTTAGTGTGAGGGAGTTAAAACAGGTGATCTGTACAAGGGGTTGTAAAGGACTTATGGTATTAGTGTGTGAGTGGATGAGTCTGACTGTGTGAGGGAATGAAGGGACAAGGGTGTACCTATGCCATGCCAGAGACTGGGAAAGTGAATGAGGAAGGAAGGCAAGGAGAAAAGGAAGGAGAAATGGGACCAGAACTGGTAGGAAGGAACACAGATGCAGGAGTGTGGGTGAGGATGAGTTCATGCACCTCTGAGGGGGAAGGGTGTGATGAAATGTCCACACCACTGAGGTGCTCTACTTGACCTGAAGCTACAACGGTGACTGGGTCCTCCCCCTGAAGCTACACTCCCTTTCTGTTCCTCTGCAGGGGCTTCAGTCCTAGTCCCTCTGCCCTGAAGCCCTCTTCTGCTCTCAAGGGGAGAATAAGATAAGTCAGGCTTGGGCTGAGCAGCTCAGTTGTACCTGCTATCTCTGCTCAGAGGCGACCTGTGTATTTCCCTTACCGTCCTCTTTAGCGAGGATAAACTTACCAGAAGGGCAGATGCAGACGTATTCTGAGGAAGAAGACTTTTCTCCTGCAATCTCACTGCCAGGAGAGACCACATATGACTCAGGCTGAGGCACATTCTCTTGGTTCTTCCAGAATTCTGGGGAAAGGATTAAAAACAAAACAAAACTCTGAGATATGGCATCTTCTGGAGTCTGTGTCAACTCAAAGAGCTACACTGAATGGATATTATTAGTTAGACATCATTACCACACATGAGACTTAACTCTCATAGAAACTAAGGTGACTTTCTTCATTGAAATGCTACGATTTTCAGGTGACTTTATCTTTTAAAACTTCACTTACTCCTAAATATAACGAAATAATAATTAGTAAAACTGTATTTATAGTGAATGACCATGATATTATCTCGTGAGATTTCTGGACATGTGTAGAGAGTATTGGACACTTAGAACCATGCCTGTAAAACAGTATGCAGTCACTAAAGTAGGATATTCTCAGCTTGGTTTTCCTTATAGGACACTGTGCAATGAGGGGGCATGGGGTGCAATTTTATGAAGAATTCTGCATGTGTATCTCTCTACGTATGTACTGATATCTGGTATCTATCTATAACCCTTAAAAACACACGGAGGAGGTATGGATGGATAGATGGATGGATGGATAGATAGATAGATAGATAGATAGATAGATAGATAGATAGATAGATAGAGGGCAGCCCCAGTGGCTCAGTGGTTTAGCGCCACCTTCAGCTGGGGGTGTGATCCTGGAGACCCAGGATCCAGTCCGACTACAGGCTCCCTGAATGGAGCCTGCTTCTCCCTCTGCCTGTCTCTCTCTCTCTCGTTCTGTGCCTCTCATAAAAAAATAAATATAATATTTACAAAAGATAGATATATAATGTACAAATGCAGGTAAAATAAATTTTCAAGGTTCCCGGGGAACCCTGGTGCTGGAAATGTTCAAATTAAGACTTCACGGTCATGGCCCAAACTTCCTTTCCGAAAATATATTTCCACATTTCTCTTAGATATTTTATCTTCTCATTCAGATCTTTTAAGAACTTCTTCCAAAGAAGACAGGGATGCCTCCCTGGTACATTTCTGCTTATTAATTAGGAATACAGACCTTGGACAGTCCTCGTGAGAAGGGGTCCTTTATGGCATTGCGGGGCATAGGCTCGTAATTCTAATTTTTGGCTAACATGCTGCCTCACCTCCCTGCCTGATTTCCCCCCAGCCCCTCCCACTCCCACCATATTACCTCTGTCAAAGAGCTTGTCTGCAGGAGAGATACGGGAAATATATTCTGAGTCTGAAACTTCTGCCCTCTGGCTGTGGCCTTGGGCCAACCCAGAGGGTCCAGAAAGTAGAATGTCTTCATCTGTGTTTAAGACTTCTGGGAAAGAGAAGGACAATCAGATAGATGATATCTTTGCCTCCATTAAACATTCGAGAAATACCATGTATAATAACACACACAGCACTTGTTCCCAGGAAGATTATAGTCTGGCTTCTATCCAAAGGTCTAAAATCTAGGTACCTAAAAATATTTGCTGGAATGAAATGTCTGGTTACCTAAGAGAGCATGAGAGCCCTAGGTTGTTTCCTGCAGTTGATCAGAGGCTCAAATTCTTGCCTGGCACATGGTAAGGTGCCCATATTATTTGTTATTACTACTCCATTTACCACAAGAATAAATGCAGAGCAGGTATGTCAGTACAGGTCTTCAGTCTGCCACCTGTGGTTTATGATACCGAGGTCCTGCTGCCTCCGGGGAGGGTTAGGATTTACAGGAGAGAATGACAGACTGGGATCTGTTGGCCTCCTCTTCCACATATCTGCTCCTGTGCTCCAGGGACCTCACCTGAGGGCTCTGCTGCACAGCTCTGCAGGACTGGAGACTCCAGGGGGATCCCCAAAGCTGACTCCAGACGGCACTTCCAAGCATGGGCACAGCTCAACTGTCAGGAGCTACGGACTGGCCAAGTGGTTCAGCTGTCACTTGGCCTAGTTAGTGGTGTCATCTTCCTCATGTTCCACACACATTGTTCTGATCAGCTTTTGCCTCTATACTTACCATACTCATAAGCCTACCACTAAACTTTCCCAATTAACAGCTAAATTCTAAGTTGTTGATTGTTTTCCTAGTAAAATATGTATATTTCTGGGATCGGGTTTTACCTCTATCATGAACTTCAACACATCCCGAAAATCGCCAGTTAGTTTTTCTTCCTCTTAATCTACATTTCCAAACTCAACACTCAGTAAATAGGTAAATTTCTGTTCCTGATAAAATAACTCAAACATATTAAGTCTCTTCCTATGTTTAAAAAGTTTTTTGAAGCTTGTACCCAAATTTAACTTCACAAAATGCACCTACTTTGTCTCTTAGGTCACTGAAGAGTATCTGGTAGGTCATGTTATAGGCATGAGACAAGTCAGTGGGGGGTGGATTATTTTTTAGAGACGTAGTATGTGTACCGTGTTCGGTGAGTACTGTCTGATTGTGTACGTGTCTGTCATGTTTCTTCAACAATTTTACGTAGGAGGCGTACGGGTGCCATGGCCATTCTACGTAAAGGTAGCATGAGCATCATATATTAGCGGATGGTACTGCATAATCCCGTATATGTAAAGGTGGTATGAGTGATCTGGGTGTCATGTACTACTGAGGTTCAAGTTGTGACGTACTGTCTATTTGATTTATGAGAGAGATATGGACCTGTGTAATTTTGTGAGATCTGTTGAGATTGTGAAAGTGCTAGGATAGAGGCAAGGTTAGAGGCAAGACCTCACACGAGGTCCTAGATTATGGAATTACATGAGGGGCCTAAGCAACTTGGGACAGAGGAGTTTTACACGATGTTATATGATTGTGTGGCTTTGTTCACTGTTAATGTGAAATATGAAGTTCTACAAGAGTGAGATTATTTGTGTGAGTTTGAGATGATAGTATCTAAGGAATGACATTAGAGAAGGCAAACTTGAGGAATACATATGCTGCAAAATGAGTTGTGAAGGTTCAAGATATGAGGATCTGAATTTATGAGTCTGTCTGAGAGTATAAGGAAATGGGAGCAGAGGGATGCCTGGGTGGCTCAGTGGTTGAGCACCTGCCTTTGGCTCGGGGCATGAGCCTGGCTTCCCGGATTGAGTCCCACGTTGGGTCCCCTGAGGGAGCCTGCTCCTCCCTCTGCCTATGTCTCTGCCTCTCTCTATATGTGTTTCTTGTGAATAAATGATTAAGATCCTTAACAAAAAAAAAAAAAGAAAAGAAAAAGAAAAGAAAGAAATGGGACCAGAGAATGGGAAATGAAGAGACAAGTGTCAATAGGGATAAATGTGAGAGGACTTTGTGCTAAGACTAGTAGAGTGTGTGATGGAATAAATATTCCTGTGTGCTCATGAGGGTTAGGAGGTTGTTGGAGAAGAATCGAAGGGTCTCTTTCAAATCACTGCCCCTTCTTCCCCCATGAAAGGACATATGCTAAGGAGTTCAGTCCTCTCTTAGAGAAAAAAGCAAAATCTACTGGTTCCTTCTTGGATGCCCTATCTGTTCTTTGCTGGCCCATTTCACACCAGCTGTCAGAGATTTCTCCGAGAGATCTGACATTTCTTTAGTCTCCACCTTTGCAAACATGGCCCTGCACTTATGGATATTTGTCCTCTCTGAGATTCCCCTTGAATCTCCAGGCTTTGTTTTATATAGATGCAATGAACATCTCCTGGAGAGAAAAAAGACCTTGTGTTATCCTCTCATCTGGACATGGCTTGGATCACTTTATATCTCTCATCTATGAGTCTGTAAATAGAAATGCTCAGCTGGAGCCCTCAGCCATGCTTACTATCTCCCTTTGCCACTACCCACCTCCAGTTCAGACATCTCGACTTACCCGTATTCTTATTGTCAGAGGCACAGGGGAGGTCACTTGAGACAACGGCACTGTGTTCTTCCTGTGAGGTACTCTCACCAGGCTGTGGTGTATCCTTTTGCTTCTTTAAGATTTCTGTAATTGAATTAGAATTAAAAGATATATCTAGTGTTTCATATATTCAGTGCACTTGGATTGCTTACTCTGTGTCAGACACTCATGGATAGTATAGTCTCTTTCCTGGCCAAAGCTCCAAAATAGAAGCATTCGACCATTTTTACTTTTTCCCAAGTGCTCATGGCTAGCTGGATATAATATATGTACATTGTCTTTATTGAGGTCGCTGCGGTGTGTCTTGAAATTGTGTCATCACAGTGTACAGTCCATATATTTTAGTATTTGTTTACCTGACTATACATACGTCACTGTGTCTCACGCATTTCATCAGAAGATGCCCATATCCTATCTGCAGAGTCCATAATGTTACCTTTAAGGCCCAAGGGACTTTGCAGACATTATTAGATTAAGGACCCTGAGATGGGAACATATTTGGGATTAGATGAGCGGTCCATATGCCGTAGTTTAGACTTCTGACCTCTAGAACCATAAGTGAATAATACATTTGTGTTGTCCTTAATCCACTGTTTGCGGTAAATTGTTAAAGCCTTCGGTAGATGATAATAAATGCTCCACATACTCTGGACTGACTAGGGGCTTTACAAACGGGCAGGCTCTATTTACCTGATTTCCTTTCTTTTCTGAGTGTAGAGTTGTTTATTTGAGTCCATGGTGCCACCCATTCTTTGTGCAAAATAAGGAGCTTAGAATACTTGAGCTCCCAGTCATGTTGTATGTGACTGTCATGCAGTACTTCAGTTACATCTGTTTGGTGGATTATCTGCGAATCAGTGATTCCTGGTTTGGGTGTGGAAATCATCAAAACCTACTGGCATTCAATCACAGACTTCTCAGCTCACCTTCCGTTCCTGGCTTCCATTTCATCTTTCCAAATACGTTCTGTGTTTTCAAATTTTTTATCTTTTATGTTTTCTACTTTTTTATCTGAAACCTGTCTTTTTTTCACCCTTCTTTTCTTTATGATGTGACTGTTCTTTTCATCCAGCACATTATCTTATATTGTTATTAGATAATTGCTGTGGATATGGTCACTGCCTGACAGATCACCATTCTTTTGAAAGACGGTGTGCTTCTCCCCAGTTGCTTTAACATCTTTGTTATTGAGGTTCTGAATATTGGCTTTAGTGTCCTTAGTTTAGTGGGGATTTATTTTTGCCATTTCTGTAATGAGCTCCCTAATAATGTTTCCTGATTCTAAGGGTTTGTATCTTCCAGAGTTCTGAAAAAAACATCTTGGCAATTACTTCTTTATCTGTCTTACGTTCTCTGTTTTATTCTAAACAAGCATTAGTTTGATATGTCATTCTGTCACATTTTCTCCTCATTTATCTTAATCCTTTTTTCATATTTCCAATGTATTGATTACTCTGATTTATATTTGTAAGTAATTCCCTGGCTCTAGCCTTCAGGTCACAAATGTTCTTTTCCTCTGACAAATGTGATGTTTAACTCATCCACATTTTTTATGATTTCTAGAACATTATTTCTCATTTCTAAAACTTGTTTTTCTAAATCTTTTTATTGATAGTGCTTTATGTTTTTACTCGTTTAATAACTGTAAACATTCTTATTTACCATTCCTATTGTTTAATTAAATGATTTTCTTTGAAGCTAAATTTAGTGTTCATTGTGTTTGCAGAATCTACTTTAGATAATGTAGTTTTGTAGTTTTACATGGAGAGCTCATGTTCAGTAAGTCATTACCTATAAGACTCTTTTACATGGATGACTAACGATTCAGAGCTCTTTTACATTCCTTCAGTGAGAAATTACTAGAGTACTGCAATCTTTGGTTTAATTTTACATTAACTCTTCGCTTGTAGGTTTAACTGACATCACAGCAATTCTGGATACATCCCTCAATAAATGATATTTTCCCCAAAATGAATGCACAGAGTTTCTCTCTACCATCTGATAGTGAAAACTGTTTTTTTTTCTTTTTGTTTTTGTTTTTTTAGATTACTTACGTTTAATCATGAGAGACAGAGAGAGAGAGAGAGAGAGAGACTGGCAGAGAGAGAAGCAGGCTCCACGCAGGGAGCCCGACATGGCACTGGATCCTGTGTCTCCAGGATCAGGCCCCTGGTTGAAGGCGGCGCTAAACCACTGAGCAAACCGTTCTGCCCCATGAAAACTGTTTGTATTCAGTTCCTAGTGAGGATACAAGAACAAGAGACTCAGATTCCCAAATAAGAGATGAGAATAAGATTATAACTGGGTCTGATGTGTTTCTTTCTCCCACTAACTGAGAGATGCTGAGCTGGGTGTCTACCAGTCTGTTCAGGCTCCCATTGCCCTAATCTTCCCAGACTTTGCTTGCCTTTCTTTTCCCCTTACCAGTAGAAGACAGATGACTCAAGGAGGAATAACAGAAGTATTCTGATTCAGAGGATTCACCTTTTACCTCAGGGACCGCAGTATTGTCTTCCAAAGAGTGGCCAGGTGGTGGATCACATTTGCTTGATTTTAAGATTCCTAAAAAATTGAATATAAGTCAGAAAAACAGCTGATTCCATTCTGTTCCCCCTCCTATACTCTTCACCCTAACCTATTCTTCCCATTGATTCTATGGAAATACTTTGTTCTGAACAGTAATCTTTAGTTTGGGCAGAGAATTGGTATCTTTCAGCATCCTATTCTTCTATTTGGATCCTCTACTATGGGTCCTCATATTCATTCATCTTGGTTAGAATTTTCAGTACCATTTGCCTTCCTTTATATTTGTTACATTTTTATCCTCTGCATTCTACCTCCTAGAGATTTACTGCCTCAAAGGAGACAAAATCTTAACTTTTGAAGAACACATTCTTTATTTTTATGTCAATGTCTCTCTTTCCATGCTAACCAAGCTCGTTGCTCATTAGTTAATTGCTGAAAATCATCATCGCCTCTTATGGATATGTCTGATATGTGCATTACATACCTACTGTGGCAAAACGGTGTGATGGGTGCAATGTGCTTTGTGTCTATATGTTCCTAACATGTTGGTTTAAACAGAGCTAGGGCTTAAAGTGTAATTGATTTGGTGCTTGTGAATCTGAATATGAGATGAATTTTGTGTAAGTGATAATGGTATGTACTGCTTTCTGGGTTTCAGTTTAGCACATATCCATGTGTACAGATTCTGCGTCCTATGTCTACGGATTTCAGTGTTTATATTTTGTTATAGGACTTAATATTCTCTTCGAGACTAGACTTGACATATTTGTGAAATATAAGGGAAGAATGAAATAACATTAGAGGATGTAAAAATCAAAGGTTTTAAGAGAAAGAATAAATGAACTTCGAGACTATATTTATATTAATACATATGCATAGATATAATCTATATTTATATTTAAATTAGTTATATTAGATAAATTTCACAGATGTAATGGTGAGTGAAAGAAACCAGACAAAAACTATACATTGTATGCTTCTATGACATTTAAAAACAGGGATAACTAAGCTTGGGTTTTAGAAGTCAGAAAAATTATCTGTGTTTGTGTAGCAGGAACAAAAACATGGCATAGAGAATTGAGGTGCATATGGAAATTATAAGGAAATGAATGATGAGAATAAGGAGTGCAGAGAGAGTCTGCACCGGGATAACATATGTGCTTTTGCTGGTTGATACTGACCTACCCTTCCATGTTTCTCTGGTAAAATTCTCATACCCAGACCCTCTCCCACCATTTCCTCAAATAAAACACTGCTCTCTGCTGATCTTTTTGGGATTACTCCACTCCTTTTAAGTATTTTTCCCTTGCAACTGATGATTTCTACCACTGGTCAGAGAAGAAGACAGAGATACAGTTGGAGTTTCTTTCTGTTTTGGTCAGCCTTTCATCAACTGATGATCAGAATCACTCAGTTCATCTCTGGCTTCTACCTAGATTCCATTTTATTCAATAAACTCTCCTTACCAGCACCAGCGAGCTTTTCTTGGGAGGAGGTGCTGAAGCATTCTGAAGAGGAAGAAGAGTCCTTTTCTGTCTGGCCTGAAGTTGAGGCCACGGCGCTTTGTTCATGCTGTAGAACTTCTTCTACGTTAGTACTTGCTGAGAAATCACACAAAAATAATAAAGATGTGGCCCATGATTGGTGTTTGCGAATTTATCCATCCATTAAACAAACAAGAAGAGTATAGACAAGACACGTTTAGTGAACACACATAGCCTCCATTTTCATGGAGAGCATAATATGGTTCACTTATTGTGTTTCTATCAGGAGGAGTTGGGTTTGTACAATGTTCCTTGTAACTGGAGCAGAAAGTGCAAGCTATCTCCTTTCTACCTGGACATACTACTAGATTGTATTTATCAGCATCTCTTGCGGCATGTTCTGACAATGGGATTAAGTTTTTGAAAATGGAAAATGAGTGGAAATGACATGTGACCCTTCCAAACAGAACCAAAAATACCTCTTCTGGGTCCCTCCACGCTCTTCACTTTTCCAGCTAGTTGGGATGTTGATAATCCAGGGTCTATTTTAAAGCTCAGGTTGATGATAGCAAAGATTCTATCAGCCCTGGAGACTTGCCATATTCCATTTTTATATACTCTGAGTTGTTATATAAGCAAGAAACCGATTCATTTGTGTACTAGTTACAAGGGCCAAATCTACTCTCACTAATGACGTAAGGACGTAATGTGTTTTTGAGAGGCAAATAATTGGATCTGGTACAGAGTAAGTGGACAATTATATTTGATATTAATTACCTTTTCCTGGCATACTTATATTCTATATGTGTGTATATGGGAAACACAGTTATGAGTACATGTTTTCCATGTCTCATACTTTACACTCAATAACAACTCTCAACACGGGCTAATTTTATTGCAGGTAAAATACAGATAACCTCGCTTTCCAGGCTTCTCTCCCAGAAAGCACAAACATTGTTGCAAATATCAAGTCCTCTTCCCAAGTAGGAGTCAACACTTGTAACTTCAGGGTTAGCCTTAATCTGCCCTCCCCCAACTCCCCAGCACTGAACAATGATTTCTCCTCCTAGATGTTACTTGTTTACTTTTAATTTCCATAGCAACCAGAACTACTTCAGTTTTCCATTTCTTCAGAAACAATCTCCTCAATTTAACCATTATCATTAAACAGTGGTATATGTACATATTCTGCCCTTTTCTTGCATTTTAGATAGGAACCCCGCATTTACATTCTCATAGTCTGAGACAAAATTCTTTTTTGCTTCTGAGTAAGTAAATTCTGACTTTATACTCTCATCCCTGTACAACCAGTTTCAAGTGCTCTTTTAAAAATTTCTCCTTACTTCTATGAGCCACATTTTCTTCTTCATTAACAGGAGAAAGTACTACTGGAAAACTTATAATAACATCCTATACTACATCAATGCCCTTAGGCAGAAATAAAATATAGGAAAATACAATTTCCACAGAAAGAGTACTAATCAGCCACTCACTAAGTCTGTAGCGCAGTAACCCAGAGTGACATAGAGATGGCACAGGTCTTAAGCTGCAGAGACAAGGTTTTGGTCACTTGAATTTTCTCTTGACTCTCAGAGACTATCTGAGCCCTCAGAAAGACTAGCATATATACACATCCCTCCCCCGCTTCCCTTCTTCTCTCTCCTTTCTTTAGAGGCAGTTCCTTGTCACCCTGTGCTCAGAGAAGATGCTTAACACATACCTTTTGACCTCTTGACAGTTTGGGGGGAACTTGTCCTTTCTAGATGCTTCCTTTTTTGTTTCTGCTTCATGGTTCACCTCTTCAGAGAGTGACTCCAATCAGTACCTTTCTCCCTGAAACTCAGCTCAGAGAGTCGGCTAACAATAACGAAGAATCAAACTAGTTCACTTGTACACTCATGAACAACAAATCAGTAGAGAAACTACTTCCTCACTAAATCACTGTCCTGACCAGTGCTCAACATACCAACAGGGCTATTATGATGCAAGCCAGCATCAGTGTTCTGTGACCTAGGGATTACATCAGCACACACCAGGAACCCTGCTGATACTCACAGGATTCAAGGACTGCCACAACTCAGACTAGAGCCATTGCTTTCATCCACTGGGAACTATCATCAACTTGAATTTGTGTATCTTGCACTTGACATCAAAACAAGAGAAAAGAGGACTTGGATTAACTAAAGAACATTCTTTCTTGTGTCTACAGTAACCACATCATTGAATCTCCCCACAGAGAAGGCAATACCTGAGACAACTAGGGTTTAACCATGCCTGAATGATAGAAAACAATTCACATTAGATCTTATTAGTAATATTATTTAACTTATGTGAAACAGTTATAGCTTTGGTATATGTGAGTGTATAGGTGTGGATTTGAGGGCATTTCATAATTCTATACAACGCTAAAATATTTTGAATTTTCCCCCACCACTGGGAATAGGCTCGTGTATTTTTACAACAAGCCACTGTCTCTTTTGCTATTCTTTTCCTAATTATTTCCCAAGAGGTTTGGAGAAAGAGAAAACCCCTAAATTTACATTCCCTGGCCCTCATAATGAATCCTACTTCTGGTCAAGCCTAGAAGTCTCATTCTCCAGGCATCTGTTCCAGACCCCAGTCTATGTCCTCTGGAAACAGCTGGGCTCTGTACAGAGTCCAAACTCTGTGGTTAGCTCCATCCCACCTCCCATCCACCACTGCATACACCCCCCTCCCTCAGAGACAATCTGTATTTACCTTTATTTATCAGTTACACTAGAACCAGGCCATGGTCTCGAGCCTCCTTCAGTCTTCTCTGGCCCCAGTGGGTGCTGCCTCTGTACATTCCCTTCACTTACTAGAGGCTCAGCCTCTTAGAGTCACTGAATGGCAGGCACATTCATCAAGAATGCTTAGCCTTCTTACCGATCAGATAAAGTAAACACAAAATTAGATACTATTTTACATGTATCACATTGGTAAAAGTTAGGTCAAACTATACACATGATTATAAGGATATGGGTTTAAAAAAAACAAATCTTCATGATCTAAAATGTCTTCTGCAGCCATGCTGAAGAACAATTAGTCAACATATTATAAAATTAAATAAGCATATAAGCCATGATCCTATAATCTCATTCTTTAAAGGGACCATTGCAAGACTGATACTAATACCATTATTTATATTAGCAGGGAGCTGTCATGTTAGTTTAGTTTCCAACTTCAGAGGAATGGGTAAGCAAAGTGTGGTAGGGACATATGACAGAATTCATTGCCAGGAATAGAAGTCAAGCCCCTTAAAATACATGCCTACAGAGCAGAGCACCAGGAAGGAACTGGCAATCAGAGATTAAACCAAAAACAAAAACAAAAACAAACAAAATATAATCAATGAAATAACCACAAATATTTCCTTGACCAGACTAGTGACTAAGGAGATTCATGAAATTAAGAGTGAATACATTTTGGAAGAAAAAAAAAAAAAAAAGAAATCCACCCAAAAGTAAAATGGCTCAGATTATGTCCAGATCTAAGGAAGAATTGTTCTAAACATCCTTTACTGTGTTAATTCCCTATGTCTGCTACAGTAAAATAGAAGAAATTAGTGACTTAAAATAAAAATTTATTATCTCACATACAGTTCCAGAGGCCAGAAGTCTGATAGGGATCTCACAGCCTGAAATCAAGGTGTTAGTGGCACTGGTTCCACCCAGAGGCTCCAGGGGAGAATCTGTTCTCTTTTCTTTTCCAGGCTTTCGAGGCTGCCTGCATTCCTTGGCTCTTGTTCCCTTCCTTCATCTTCAAACACATCGCTTCAACAACCGTTTCCATCGCACATCGCTATTCAATTTTTCTCTTACTCCCCTCTGCTAAGGATTCTTTTTATTATATCAGCCCCACACAAGCAATCCAGAGTATTTCTCTCTCAAAATCCTTAACTTACTGCCTTCTGTGAAGGCTCTTTTAACACTTAAAGTAACATATTCAGAGGCTCTAGGGATTGGGGGAGTGGACATCTTCTTCCAGACGCAGGGAGAGTGAATATGTCAGCTACCACAGCAAGACAAAAACAAAGCATGTCAGAGTAAATTCACTCCCAGAATAAAATATGGTGAGGTAAGAATACAAATTCCAAATTAAACAAGAGTAATGGGGTGGGAGGTGGGGGGTGGGGGCAAGGCCCATTAACTATATTAACACACTGAGTAAAACAAAACAGGACAAAAGAAAGGAAAAATCCCCAGTTTGAAATTAAACATAACCCTAGGAACAGAAGAACAATGGCATGAGAGTTCTTCATGCCATAGGTTTTAAGCAACTATATTCCCCAAAACAAGAGCTCTAGGACAAGATGACAAGTCAATGCAAAGTTATGAAAATGGATAATTCAGAGCGGAGGGAAAAATAAAGACACTAAATAAGGTCAAAATGGGACCAATATACAAGTTAGAACCTGAAAGAAGAAAGATTTCAAAGTGAAAAACTGGCATATTGATTTGAGGTAAATGTAAAGGAAAGAGATATATAATTAATTAGGAGACAATGAATAAAAAAGAAAAGCCACATGCTGATACATAACAAAGAGGTTAACAAATAAATCAATTAATCGAGATATAATATCCATAGAATACAGGAAGAACTGAAGCCACAAATGAAAAGGGTATATATTTTTTCAGAAAAAAAAATGAGATTACAACTTACAGAAATTTATAAATCCCAGTTTTATATATATCTTAAAAGAAACAAACAAAATTCTTCAGGTACCCTCGTAGAAGAAGCAAGTCCCTGTAAGGGCTTAACATTAAGCTGGCTTCACCAATCCATAAAGCAAAATCTATTGCTTGAAAATAGTATAGTAGTATCTGCAGGTATTGAAAGAAAGAAGGTGTGAAACTGAGATATTCTTTGTAGCCAAGTTGTTTTCAAGTTCAAAAGCACCTGGCAGACATTGTCAAATGTGTGTCAAATGTTTTTTCTGGGAACACGTGTGTTCTAAAAGAGTCATTGCTGAGAAAGTCAACTTTGTGATAAAGCCAACTCAGAAATGCTGTGAAGAAAAGACAAGTGTGATACTCCGTGCCAAAAGACAGTGGGATTTCTTTTTTTAAGATTTATTCATTATTCATGAGAGAGAGAGAGAGAGAGAGAGAGAGAGAGAGAGAGAGGCAGAGACATAGGCAGGGGGAGAAGCCCTGAGCCAAAGGGAGACACTAAACTGCCCAGCCACCCAGGCATCCCAAGACAGTGGGATTTTGAAGCACACAGCAGAGTGTGATGGTAGGAGTGGAGTAGGAATTGACTGACATCGTTTTATTATAGTGTTCCTACAAGCAAAGTTTGGGTTTCAGGGCCTTCAAGGGCCAGGCCATGTCTCTTTCTCTG
The DNA here is from genome assembly GCF_003254725.2 of Canis lupus dingo. Lineage (NCBI taxonomy): Eukaryota > Metazoa > Chordata > Mammalia > Carnivora > Canidae > Canis > Canis lupus. The sequence goes on along the minus strand of NC_064253.1, from coordinate 9,631,924 downwards.
ACTTTCTGTGATCCTGTTTTATCTTACCATGTGCTCCCACAATGTCAAAACTCTGATAGTACCTCTGCATGATTGTTTCCCTATCTCTGTGCTTTTGCCCAAACTCTTCCTCTTCTGAGAACTCATACAAAATCTGGGGCTTAACTGTCATTGTATTTAGTACAATAGATGGTTGGCTGGTCAACTTTCAAGTTTTCCAGGGCAGGAATTTCAGTGTGTACATACATCTCTGTCTTACAGGGTAGTGAGTGTTCCGGGTATCCTCTCAGAAGTAAAAAACAAGACAAGAAAACCATAGATAATCAGAAAATTTTAAAAGCAAACAGAATTCTCAGAAATACATCATCCATGAGCCTTAATTGAGAAGGCATACAAAAGGGGCACCTGGGTGGCTCAGTTGGTTAAGTCTGCCTTGGGCTCAGGTCATGATTCTCACTCATCCTGGGTTGGGTCCTGGAGTTGAACCACCCACCTGTACCTTGGCTCTCTGCTCAGCGGGGAGTCAGCTTCTTCCTCTTCCTCTGCCCTTCTTCCCCACTTGTATTCTCTACTCTCTCAAATAAACATAAAAATCTTTAAAAGAAAATAAAAGGCATGCAAAAAAAATAATATGACAATGAAATCCAGCCAACTCAGAGATGACTTTTTAAAAACTCCTTAAATACTATGAATATTGTAAAATGAATGGGGAAGAGCAGTGAATCCATCTAAATACAAAAAAAATAAAATAAAATAGATTATGGTTACAGAAGAGAATGCATGTTTACAAAATAGAAAAAGGTACAAAATCTGAAAGAGAAGAGGTGAGTACAAATGCTTTACTTTCATCTTAAATGGCAGGATTAAATTGATACTATCTAAGAATAAAATTTAAAATTTTAGCTATCTCAATATGTTTTAACCTTTATTCTTAATCACAGGAGTATTTTATGTATTAATAAATGTGTTTTTATGAAACATTTAAAGTTCAACACTGTCAGCTTAATTCCTATTTCATTTTTTGATGAGTTCAAGTATAGTTACATTTAATATTTACTTAATTGTAGCGTAATTCAATTTGTTCCTCTTTCCATCCACCATTTATTTATGTATCTATCCATCCATTTATCCATCCAGGTGTATACAGGCATAACTGAAGGTACTCAACTAGCTTGACATTCAACAGACTGTTGAAAATGATTACATTTTAGTAATTTGGAGTAATTTTTAAGAACTTTTGAATTCCCATTTTAACATGCAGTACTCATGCAAAAACACTGAATTCATCCTAAAAGTTAAAATAATGTAAATCTGGGGGAAATAGTTTGCAAACTTGGGATAATTAGTTTATGATTCCTTTCTCTGAGTACTTCCTCTTTTTAAAGTACTTCTGCTTAATAATATGTAGTCACATTCTTCAAAGTTTCCAAGTTTTAAAGGAGTATAACAGTCCTTGATAAACATTTTTATGTGACTGTCCTCTTATAAACAAAGATGGAATTTATGTGATAATGGATTAAATACTAGTATGTGAGATATCAACTAAAAATAATCAATGAAAGCAGAGCAACACCTTCAATAACATTACTAATCTCATTAATCTGGTACATGATCCAATGATAGTGAAATGCATATGAATATAATTATGTAACTAACTGCCTCCTGAGGCGCTCTGTCCTGAAGTCGTTCTCGCAGGTCAACACTATTTATTTACTTATTAATTTTTACGTAGGCCCTCTAACATTTAATAGTAATTTGCAAATTCTTCTAAATGGACAACTACAGTTATACATAGAACTAGGTGAGTCGATAATAAATTGCCTCATACTAACTGTTTAAAAGGAAAAAAAATCCTCAAGAAATAAACGTCCATCAAAATGTAAACCCTAGAAGAGTTGGATCTATGAGCTACCTTGTTAACTGCTGTAACTCTACTATCAGTGATAGTAGTAGACATTTGAGATTTATTGAACAGAAATATATCTAAATCAGGGATGCCTGGGTGGTTCAGCAGTTGAGCGTCTGCCTTCAGCTGAGGGCATGATCCCGGGATCCAGGATCGAGTCCCACATTGGCTCCTTGCAGGGAGCCTGCTTCTCCCTCTGCCTATGTCTCAGCCTCTCTCTGGGCCTCTCATAAATAAGCAAATAAAATCATACACACACAAACCCACACACACACACATGTTTGTGTTTCCAGTGACGCCTTTCTTAAATTTTTAAATTTTTTAAATTTTTTTAGTTTAAATTCAATTAGCCAACATATGATAATACATACTAGTTTCAGATATAGTGTTCAATAATTTACCAGTTGCATATAACAGTGCTCATCACATCATATGTCTTTATTAGTTTTAATTTCTTTAACTTATTGGGCTAGATAGGTTAAAATGGCTAAGAGCAAAATCTCAGGTCAATTGAATTTCTTGGAAACTGTCTTAATTTACAATTGAATGAGAGTGTAGGTATTTGGCACGTGGCCCATTAATGTTAAAACGCTCAACTGAAGTAGATAGTGTTATATTTTCTTCTCTTGGTTCCTCATTTTGGTGTCACCTCGAATGGACAAGCATTTATCTCCACACCTCTTTCACGGCCAGAACTAGTATGAGGCACCTCAGACACACAAGTCAAGGAGAATTGGACTTGCCAAGATTCCCAAATGAAGCAGCTCTTTGGATTTTGTGGCCTGGGAGTCTCTTTCTCTCACCATCTTCTCGGCCCTCTCATTTCTGCTGATCTCTTCTCTGACAGTGTATGGAGAGAGTGACTGGCAGTTTCTCTCTACAAGGCAGTTTTACTTCAGAGAAGAAACGTGACAATGATACCGTAGAGTATTAATAATACTTTAGTCAGAATATTTTGCAATTAAAACATTCAGATTGTGAGAATTAAGCAGATATAGATATAATGTATAGTTCAGATAATATTCCCCTGGCTATGTGACATAGGTTAGCCAATAATCAATGGTTTCTTCAGAAAGATCTCACCATAGGCGGAATCTCCTCATCTTACACATGTAATCACAGAGCTCTAGCCAGGCTTTCTATGATGCTCTGTATTCCCTGTCTTTATTCAAACGCCTCTTCAATTTCATATTCTTATTTCCTTCTCTTAAGTCTTATTCTTCTTCCTATTTAATATACTGTATACACTGAAGAGAAGGGGCAGAAGGGAAAAAGCATTTATTGAACTTCCTGCTGGGTGAGCCCCTGGTTAGATATTGTCCATCTGATAATCTCATATATTTACTTATTATATTTATAAGATGTCATAATTTATTTTTTTTCTATGAAAAGAATTCTTAAGAAGGTCCTAGAGTTCATGGCTCACAATAATAAAGGCTTAATTTCTCCCTCTTGCACAGATTTCAATAACAAAGGGGTTTTTTTTTATAGTTATATATGTATAGGTATAAAACCTACATGTCCCTGAGCAAATCTGGCATTGATTTCATCTACCTTTAGCTCAAGAATAATAAGACTCTCTCTTTTTGTCCTTAGGACATAAACACAGGTTTCTTACTGAATTCAAAGATATAGGCATCTATCTAGATAGAAATAGGTAAATAGTCCATTGCTAGGGTAAATAAGGTGCAAACCACTTAAGTACAGCATCTATGTTACAGCCACAATTATTCATTTTGGCTGAAAATGATCTGAAATGAACCAAAGCAAGAACAGACTGCATCATCACTGAGTAGGTCACATTACAGTCAGTTTACTTTGTACACATTTACCCTGCAAGAGAAATCATTGAATGTGTTCTCATGTGTATGTCAGAATAACCCAGTAGTGAATGAATGAATGAATGAATGAATGAATGAATTCCCTTCCCATTGTAGACCAGAGAGGCCAAGGGCAGAGCAAGTAGTAAAACAGCTTTAAACTCAACCCTATTTGACTCCAAAGATCATTCTTAAATCCAGCTATACCATTCATGAGTTTCACTATATGTGTTTCTTTATTTTCAGCGCTCCTCAATTGAAAAAAAAATTCAATAAAATACATGTCATATAAAATTTCCCATCTTAGGGGGGCAGGGCAAGCTAGCCCAATGTACCTAGATAACTTTCAAATCGTCCTGAAAACCTACAAATTCGACTTGAGATTTAAAGAGAGAACAGCTGGAACCTACAGAGAGAAGAGTTTGCGCTTCTAACAAGGTAGGAAGGTGGAAAACATAAAATAGAAGAATCCAGTGGGGGATGGGGCAGGCAGAGCTGGGCTCAGCGGGCAGCGAAAGCCTCGGCCAGGGAAGCCCAGCCCTGGAGAAGCAGGAACTGGAACAATCTGCATCGGAGTCTTCCCGCAGGGAAAGGACCTCGGCAAGAAAGTTGGGCAGAGCCGCAGCTGGGGCAGGGAGCCTCCAGGTTCCCGGGTCACTAACAGAGGAGGGGGCCCCGGGGAGAGCACCCGCAGGCTGGGGGCCGGTCTTGGTAAAGGGCTGGGGCGCGCCCGCGGGGCCTCGGGAGCAGCTCGGGTGGTGGCTCTAGGCGGAGGGGCCCCGGGGCGCGGTTCCAGTGGCGCAGGCCCCAGATCCCAGGGCTCTGAACAGACACAGCCCGGGACAGGCGGAGGCGGGAGGGCACAGGACAGCGAGGACGCTCCTGCCACCGGGCACCCCCGAGCTGTGCAGCTCAGCGCCCCCCACCCCCGGAGCATCCAGGCCAGTGTGGACTGGGAGCCTGCGGTAGTTACTGGGGGAGCTGACTCCAGAGCTGGACAGCTGGCAGTGGTCAGTGTTGTCCCTCCTGCTGTTACCCTATGCCTGGGACAGGGCAGGGCCGCCAGGGAACAAAGGCCTCACAGGATAAATAGCTGCCACTGAGCCCTGCACCTGGCAGGAGGCCGAGTGTCTCCAGCAGGTGCACACACCTGAGAATCAGTGCAGTAGGCTCCTCCCCCAGAAGACCAGCTGGAAAGACAGAGGAAGAGTAAGTTCTTGGCGGAGCAGCTCTGGAAAGCTTCATGGGCAGTTGAGGGATTTGCAGGATATAGAACCAGAGGATACCCCTGCTTTTAGTTTGTTTTGCTTTTTTTCCTTTTCCCAGTACAACTCGTTTTTAGCCACTCTGCGCTGAGCAAAATGACTAGAAAGAAGAACTCACCACAAAAGAAAGAATCAGAAACAGTACTCTCTGCCACAGAGTTACAGAATATGGATTACAATTCTATGTCAGAAAACCAATTTTGAAGGTAGAAAAATATAAATTCAACCTGAAAAAAGAAAAAAATGTTAAAAGAACGAACAGAGCCTCTAACAATTGTGGCATAAGATCAATAGCTCTAACACTCATGCCAATGACATCCCAGAAGGAGAGACGAGATTAGCGCAATATATATCTTAAGAAATAATGCCCAAAGATTTTTCAAATTTTGTGAAAGACAATTTTACAGATTCAAGAAGTTTGTGCATCTTATAAAACACGCATAGGATCTGTCTAATGGAAAGTACAAGTACTGATAGAAAATAAGACCTAAATGTGATAAGTATAAATGGAGAAACATGCATAGTATTCATGGTTTGGAATGCCCAGCGTGTTAAAGATGTCAGTTCTTTGATCTAAAGATTCCATGTAAGCCCTATTAAAATCCCAAGAAGATTTTTATGTATATGTTTACAAGTTAAAATGTATGTGGAAACACAAAGGACTTAAAATGGTTAAAAAAATTAGAAAAGATACATCGAATTGGAAGAAAGATACTATCCATTTTTAAGGCTTATCGATACCTACAGCAATCAATACAATAGCAAGTCCATATCCAGACACATAGACCAATGGAACTTGAAATAGGGAACCTGGAAATAGACCCATACAAATGTGATTAGCTGATTTTGATCAAAGTTACAAAAGCAATTCAGTGGAAGAATAGCCCTTTAAAAAAAAAAAAAGATTTTGAGAGTGAGCATGCCTGCGTGGTCACATGGACAAGTGAGGGAAGGGGCAGAGGCAGAGGGAGAAGCAGACTTCCTGCTGCCAGGAAGGCAGATGGGGACTTCATCCCAGGACCTCAAGATCATGACCTGATACTTATGTCTATACTGATAATACATTATACTCATACATATAGGACCAGACAGACATTTACACTAGGAGGAAGGAAACTAATGTCCACATAAAACCTTGGCACTATTGCCACTGAAGCTTTGAAAGCACCAACAACTTGGGACGCCTGGGTGGCTCAGTGGTTGAGCATCTGCCTTCCACTCAGGGCATGATCCATTATCTGTGTCATAAATCCTTGTCCTTTATCTTGGCCTGACCACCCCTTTTGATCTTGCCCAAATTATTCCCCACCTATTTTCCATCAACCTTCCTCCACAAACATGGTCATAATCCTATTGCCATTCGAACATGTCCAGTATCCATCTAACTCTGTACCTTTGTTGCTTCTTCATCTGTCACCTAATCCCAATTTTCTTCCTAAAAACTGAGAATTATGTAACTCATCTAATTGATGTAGATTTGGATCTAAAGCTCTAAACATTTACTATGGTTTAAAGTTGATGGAGTGTATTTATTTTATTTTTTTAAGGTTTTATTTATTTATTCATGAGAGACACAGAGAGAGGCAGAGACACAGGCAGAGGGAGAAGCAGGCTACCTGCGGGGACCCCTATGTAGAACTTGATCCCAGAACTCTGGGATCACGCCCTGAGCCAAAGGCAGATGCTAAACCGCTGAACCATCCAGGCGACCCTATATTTTAAACAGCTTCATTTTATATGACAGTTTTTGCATAGTTGTATACATTACATTAATCTTAATCATTAGATGCCTGACACAAGAATAGTTCTTCCTGAGTAAGAGACTAATTAGATATCCTTTTATACCAAAGTTTGATCTTTCACATATATGCCATCTGTTCATATTACTCAAAGAATAACTTAAAATAATTTGTCTCCCTAATTGAAATAGCAATGAGTTCTGAGCTGTAGTTTATTTATGCAAAAGGATACCAGTTGAAGGCACTGGCATGGTATGTGAATTATAAGATGAGACCGGCTTTGACCAAAGTGATCTCTTTTGCATATTAAATTAGTTTGTTAGTGAGTCTTGTTGAAAATGAAGTCTATTCTTTGGATTTACTGACAAAACGTTTCAAAATTACATTATTAGGCATACAATGAAACTTAAAATAGGCTCTTTTCCACTTTAAATGCAATGTGGGGTTAATGCTTCATGTATTAGGTATCCTTGGGTATTTAATTACGTGAGAACATGAATAGGCAAAGTCTATGTTTCATGTATAAAAGTGATGTTTATGAGTAGCGTCCTATGTTCTACCATAGTTCAATTCCAGATCTAGAATCATGCCTGATATAAGCTCCAACAAATTAAGGTGGTTTCAGTGCATTTGCACCATTTCATTGTGATCCAAGAAAAACATAATTTTGTTACCTACATGTTAATATCTGTATTTTCAAGGTTCTTACATTTTCTATTGATGGCTTATTTGATTTCCTGTTAATGCACAGTCTTAATCATTTTCATGATAATAGAATTGGTCTTAACATTGTGTTATTCTGTGATAGACTAATTGAACTCCTTTGCAATCCTCTATGATGAAAGCTGAGACATAAATCTGGGATAACCATTTAGTAACTTAATTGTCAGGAGATCTTAACCATAACTGATTGATAAAGATCTATGAGAAAAACACGATAATATAATATTTAGTAAAATATAAACTAAATAACAGTCCTAATGTTAAAGTTACTTATAATAGACTAAGAAACAAAAAAAAAAATGTCCTTTTTCTTGGTAATTTTCTTTGCTACAAAGTTTACTTTATCTTATATTATTACAGTCACTTCTGCTTATTTTTGTAAAGATTTATTTATTTTGGGGGGGGTGGGGCAGACAGGGAGAGAGAGGGAGAATCCCAAAGCAGACTTCCTGCTGATCACAGAGCCCAGGTGAGGCTAAATCCCAGAACCCAGAGATCATGACTTGAGCCAAAATCAAGAGTCTGAAGCTTAACAAGTGAGCCACCCAGGTGCCCCTCTGCTTAAACTTAAATAGTGTTGTTATTATAGATATTTCCCCCGTCCTTTCAGTTTTAGCCATTATCATTTTAACAAGTTTTTTGTTGATTATATATAGTTATGTTATTTTAACCCATTATGATAAATTCTCTTTTAATTGATATTTTAGGTCATTTTGATATAGTAGTGTGGCTTTAAATTTGCCATTTTACATTTTATTTTCTGGTGCTTTCTCGGAGATTTAAGAAAGATTTATTTTTAGTTTTTCATAACTTATAGATTGTGACTTTTAATATATCCCATATTTTTCATTTGTTACTCTTGGATTTAAAAAATTCATAAAGATGGGCAGCCCCGGTGGCTTAGCGGTTTAACACCACCTTCAGCCCAGGGCGTGATCCTGGAGACCCAGGATTGAGTCCCGCTTTGGATTCCCTGCATGGAGCCTACTTCTCCCTCTGCCTGTGTTTCTGCCTCTCTCTCTCTCTCTCTCTCTCTAACAAATAAATAAATAAGTAAATCTTTAAAAAAATAAAAAATAAAAAATTCATAAAGAACTCTGTTCAGAATAGAATTTTTTTTTTAAGTTGGAATGTAGAAACATTACCATTATGGGAATTTCTTCATCTTTTTGTTTTAATGCTATAGTTGTAAGTGCTACATTTCCATCTATTTAAAATACCTTTAAATTTTGTGGAGTATTTCTTTTGCCGTGTAGAAACATTTTATCTTGATAAGCTCCCTGTAGTTTGTTATTTGCTTTTGTTTCCCTTGCCTTAGACCTATCGAGGAAGGAGTTGCTACAGCCAAGGTCAAAGAGGTTGCTGCCTGTGTTCTCCTCTAAGATTTTGGTGGTTTCCTTTCTCACATTTAGGTCTTTCATCCATTTTGAGTTTATTTTTGTGTATGCTGTACAAAAGTGGCCCAGTTTCATTCTTCGCATGGCTGTCCAGTTTTCCCAACCTTATATGTTGAGAAGACCATATTTTCCCCACTGGCTATTCTTTCCTGCTTTGTCAAAGATTAATGACCACCATTAATATAGCTGTAGGTTCATTTCTGGCTTTTCCATCCTGTTCCATTGATCTGTGTATCTGTTTTTGGGCTTGTACCACACTATCTTGATGACTACAGCTTTGTAATATAACTTGATGTCCGGAATTGTTGTGATGCCTCAGCTTTGCTCTTCTTTTTTTAAGATTGCTTTGGCTATTTGGGATCTTTTGCAGTTCCGTACAAATTTTAGGATTGTTTATTCTAGCTCTGTGAAAAACGCCGGTGGTATTTCGTTAGGAGTTTCATTAGATGCGTAGCTTGCTTTGGGTAGTATAGACATTTGAACAATATGTGTTTTTTTCATCCATAAGCATGGAATGTTTTGCAAAGTAATATCCCATTAGACAATGTTCTAATTGTTTAAATGTCAAATGTATTTTGAAGAATTCAGAGAAAAATATTTTACAATTTCTTTAGCTTTTCTTTCATTCTTTTTTTTTTTTAAGATTTTATTTATCCATGAGAGACACAGAGAGAGACAGAGACACAAGCAAAGGGAGAAGCAGGCTCTGTGCAGGGAGCCTGATGTGGGTGGGACTAGATCCCAGGTCTCCAGGATCACACCCGGTTGAAGGCAGTGCTAAATCATTGAGCCACCTGGGCTGCCCTCATTCTTATTTTCCAAGTTTGCTTCTGAAACCATTTCCCTCTATAGTAAGAATTTTCGTGGGCCACCTGGTTGCCTCAGTTGATCACATGGCTGGCTCTTGATCTCTGCTCAAGTCTTGATTCTGACAGTTGTGAGTTCAGGCCCCACATTGGCTCTATGCTGGGTGTGGAGCCTACTTAAAAAATTTTTTTTCTTTAGCACTGCTTTCAGATCAAGTCTGCTGGCTATGATTTTATTCATTTTCTTTAATCATAAAATGTCATTGTAACTTACTTATGGATATTGTCACTAGATTAAGAATTCTAAGGTGACAGATTTTTTAAAAATTTAATACTTTGAAAATATGCCACTTAAGTCCTTGCATGAGAAGATATGAAGTATGTGTGTGTATAAATATATTTATATATAAGATTATGAAATATTACTCAGCAATGAGGTAGAAGGAAGTCTGACCATTTGTTTGCAACATGAGTGAAAGTGAAGGACATTATACTAAGTGAAATAAGCCAGATAGTAAAAGACAAATACTACACAATCACACTTACATGTAGAATCTAAAATAAAGAAAAAAAGTAAAACCCAAAGAAACAGAGTAGAACAATGGCTCCCAGGGGCTGGTGGGTATACGGGGTAGAAATGGGGAGATGATGAGAAAAAGGTACAAAGTTGGAGTTGTGTGGGATATGTCTAGAGATCTGATATACAAGAATGATACCTATATTTAATAGTAATGTACTCAGCACTAGATATATCCCAAGAGCATAGATTTCAGGTACAAGTGTCTCTTACACAAAATAACTGAAGAAACATGTTAGCTTGATGGTAGTAATCACACACACACACATATATACACACACAAATATATATAATATATAATAGATATTACATAAAGTCACCATGTTGTATATGTTAAATATATATAATTTTTATTTAAAAATAATTCAGTAAAAGTGAAAAGTACCCTTTTCTCTGGCTCCCATAGTTTTGCTGAGAAATATTCAGTCATTTGAATTATTCATTATTGTTAATATGGCATTGTTTTCTTTATCTGGCTGCTTGCAATATTTTTGTTTGTTTTGAGCAGTTTGATTACGATGGCTATAAAGAAAGCTCTATGGGCTTTTTCCATTTGGGGTTCATTGAATCCTTGAACTTGTACATTTATATCTTTAAATGTGAGGAGTTTTCATATAGTATTTCTGAAAATACCTGACAGCACCATGTTCCTCGTGCCTTTTGGGAGACATATGAACTTGAACAAGTTCTTAGGAATGTCTAACAGCCTCTGAAGTTCTATTCAGTTTTCTTTCATCTTTTTTTCTATGGTATTTAGATAGATCAGTAAAAAATTATATTCAATAATTCATTGACTCTTTCCTCTGTTCAATCCATTCTGCTATTGAGAAAGCATCCAGTGAGATTTTTACTTCAGTTATTAAATATTTCAGTTCTAAAATTTGTTTTTTAATCTTTTCTGTTGACCCTTTCTATTTTTCTATTTTTAAAAGGAAAAAATCACCTATTGGAACATTTTCAAAATAGTCACTTCAAAGTCTTTATAACTTAATAGGTTATCTGTGTAATATTGGTGTGAGTTTAATTTTTTGTGTGTTTCTTTGTATAAATTGTAACCTAGTTATTTTTTAGTATTTTAAGAAACTCTGGGTCTTGCCCAGTTCCTACTGATAATGTGTATATCTTTGTGTTATAAGCACTCAACATAGTTAAGTTCAGACCACAAGTTCTAACATAGTTTTATTGGCACTGGTTTCATTGTTTATTTTTCCAAACCTTTGCATTGCTCTTTGAATTGCCATATGTGTGCCACCCAAGTGATCATTGTGGAACCTGGATGACTGCCTATCCATTGGTTCAGTTTTCTAGATTTTTGATAAGCTTACTAAGAATAAATCCATGGGATGAGCCCAGGAGTTTATTTTAAAAAAAAAGAAAAGAAAACGCTATAAAGTGTTTATTTTCTAAATTCCATTCACCTTACAGTCTTCTCTGCAATGTCCTGTTCCGTGAGAGCACCCTTGGCTTTCAGCCAAAAACTTAGAGCACTGAGGAACATGCTCTGCTGTACACTTCTCTGATTACATCTGTGCCTGGCATGGAGTAAAAGGAGAAGTGAGGGAAAATAGAACAATATGGAATAGACCCACCCTCTTTGAACTGCAGGTCCTCTGGATGAAGAGGGAAGTAAGTTTACATTCCCCAGTGCTTAGCCTCATGTAGTTTCCATTAGCTTCTGCTGCCTCCATGGAGATGGACTGATGGATAGGTCAATAAGATAACAGAGAAAGGGAAACACAACAAAACAAAAGACCTATTTCCATACTCAACTGAGCATTGAGTTTCTTTCCTCTCTTCAAGACAGTATCTCAGAGAGCTCTGTGTGTGCCACAGTATTGGTTGTGGTTTCTGACATTGAGTTCAGGCTAGGGACTATTGAGTGTCAATGGTACTGTTACCAGTTCAATGATACTTGACTTTTTGTATTCTTAATCTGCCTGCTACTATTTCTTTTCATAGTCTTCAAACAGCTGTGCTTTGCGGTCTTTTCAGGTTTTATAATTGCATTCAGTGGCAGAGACCAGATGGAGTGTGCTTATTCAGTATTACCCAGAACAAGAATGGATACAAATGTATTTATGTTCATTGAAATTTTTAGAATGCTGATTAAGAAACTGCAGGGTTAGATTGTGAGATCAAGGAAAGTTGAGGATTTTTTAAAATATTCTGTACTGTGTGAAAAACTTGGGGGGGTATGTGTTCATTCATTTTGTAAAAACTATTTGTGGTATAGTGTTTGCCCAAATGACCTTGATTATTCTTTCCCTTGTGTTGACTTTTTCCATGAAAGTAATGTATATAATCAAGGGGTAGAGACTATTTTTTTAACCCCTTAAATCTGTGCTATCTTTGAGATTTCATTTTTTATACATAGAATGTGGTATAAGTGATAGTGTGTTCATGTGAACCTGAGCATTAAGACACTTGTCATCTCTTGAGTTTTCTGACTAAAAGTGTATGAGTGAGTCTAGCTTGAGACCAACTCTAGTTGCTCACTTAAAGAATGAATACATTGTTTTACTTCTGAGTTGAAACAAGGTAGAATTGTAAAGCAATACCATAGTGAACTATAATAGATACATGTAACTACAAATTTTGAACTTTTAGACTTGACAACCTCCCTTTCCCCATTAGGTGACCTTGCTTTGACTAAATATTTGAGTGTTTCGGGTAATTGTTTAAATTACAATAGATAGTCATCTGGTCACATAAACAAAAATAGTTTGTGACATCTTCACATTTGCCCATCTTTTAAACCAATGCTGGGTTGTCTCTTCCACAAAGTAAAATAAATTCCCTTTTCTCTTAGGCGCAAATTACAAACAAACAAACAAATAAAGTGACCAACTTTACTTTCTTTAATTGATCAATTTTATTATGCTCTCAGTTAAAATAACAGGCTCAAGCAGATGGGCTTTGAGATGATGACAGGCCAATGTATTGTGTCAAGGAATGAGGAAAATGAGCAAAATTAAAGCAATTTAGTAAGAAGTAACTTCAAAGAACCCATACTTCAAATTAAAGTGTGCTCTCAAATGCTACTCCTTTATAACTTTTTAGTATATTGCATTAGTTATCAATTAAATTTAACATTCTACCTCTTGTGGAATTATATTTCTTCTGGGCATATGTAGCTCCACAAGAAGAGGATTTCTTCCTTAAAACACGTTTTTGCAATTAAAGAAATTTTTCCTCATTTTTAAGATTTCTGGGCACATTTGTTAGACTGTTGGTAACTGACATAACATCTGACCTAATTCTAATTTGCAGAACATAATTGGAGCTTAGGGATATCATTATGCATAATGCTTTTCTAATTATATCAAAGGAGAGGTAACTATTGAATAAAGAATGACATTCAAAGAAACTGGACTGTTCCTTTTCAAATGTGGATAAAAACAGGACTCCTTTTGGCTAATTTGTCTGTTGCTAATATTTTACTTATGAAATATGCATATGGTTTCATTAGTCTTAGCCAAATATTGACCTTCATGCACTGGAAATTTCATAAAATAGACCATTAATAAATTGAGGGTTTTTTTTCCCAAATTAATGTTGTCATATTTGAGTTAGAATTGAAGAGTAAAAAAGAATCAGTTTTTGGTACATGTTTTTGCTAGGGTGAATTGCTTTCCTAAAGCGTGGTAAGTTCTTAGATTCATATATACTTCTGAAATGAGTCACTTGAAAACCAATCAAAAAGTCTTTTCATGATCTGAATTTATTGTTGGATGTATATACTAAAATTGCAAATTTTATTTGTAGTTATAAAATTTTTGAGAGGTTACATTGCACAATTTAAAAATGTAAACCGTAAAGAAAGAATGACCTCTAATGCAGCAGGATGCATAGTTTTGCGATCAACTTATTTAAATTCTTTGGCTTTTAGACTATTACAGATAAAATGAGGATCATTCTGTTTTTCCCAACTCTGAGATCTTAAAACTGATGAACTATTCTAAGAAAATTACTGATAGTTAAAACGCTCTCATTTATGGCTCTTGTTTGTGAAAGCATTTAAATAACTAACAGCTAGCTATTGATTAGAGATTTATTAAAATAACAGCTGCCATTTAAGCATTTCTTTTTGTAATAAATTAGAAAAATGTGTATGCAATAGTATTTATCAAAAAATCAATTTGTGGTTTGAAGAGTTTACATAACTGGTTCTTGGTAATTAGCTAATATTTGGAATAACAGAAATTATAATCCATGATTATTTATACCATGTCTCTTGTACTGTTTTTCATTAAGATACAACTGACACAGAACATTTAAGTTTCAGGTGTACAACATGATGATTCGACATTTGTCTGTATTGCAAAATGATGACCACAATAAGTCACATCGGCATCTATCACTGAGAAGTTCTCATCACAAGAAATAAATTTATCAACTCCACTAACTCTCAAACAGGCAGTGCAATATTAATTGTAGTCAGTGTGTTAAACATTATATCCATGTAACTTATTTATCACTGAAAGTTTGTACTTTTCATTCCTTTTGTCTATTTCCTACCACCTGTCTCTGGCAACCATCAATTGCTTCTCTATAGCTTCAAGCTCAGTTTGTTGTTTTGTTTTAGTTCATTTTTTGGATTACATATATAAGTGAGGTCATAAGGTATTGGCTTCTCTTACTTCACTTAATGTACTCAAGGTCTATCCATATGTTGAAATTTTTTGCTCATGTCTGAATAACAATCTATTGTGCCTTTTTATGTATGTGTATATTATATATAAAGAGATAGCACATTGTCTTGATCCATCCATCCCTTCTTAAAGAGTTAGTTTGCATATTTGCTTATTGTAAATGATGGTAAAATGAACATGGGGGTGCATATATCTTTTTGAGTTGGTGTTTTCATTTTCTTTGGATAAATGCCCAGAACTGGAGTTGCTGAATAGTATGAGAATTTTTCATTTCTGAAACACCTCTGTAACATTTTCTGTGTTGGCTGTACCAGTTGACTTTCACAGCAATGGTGTCCAAGGGTTTTAATTTGAACATATCCTCATGAACACTACTAACTTTTTTGTCTCTTTGACTACGGTGTTTCATTTTAAAGTTTTATTTAATTAATCTCTACACCCAACGTAGGATTTGAACTCACAAACCCAAGATCAGGAGTTGTGTGCTCTTCCAAAGGAGCCTGCCTGGTGCTCCAATAATGGCATTTCTAACAGGTGTGAAGTGACATCTCATTATAGTTTTGATTTGCGTTTCCCTGATTATGAGTGGTGTTGAGAAACTATCATGTATCTGCTGACCATCTATATGTTGTCTTTGGAAAAATGTGTATTCAGATACTCTGGACACCTTTTAATAGGTTTATTTTTTCAATTCTTTGTGTATTTTGGATTTGGTTTCTTGCTAGTTATGATTTGAAAATATTCCTCCAATTCTGTAGGTTGCCTTTGAATTATGTTAATGATTCTCTTTATTGTGCAAGAAGCTGTTTTAGCTTGCTATAATTTCAGTTCTTTGCTAGGCTTTTGTTGCCTTTGCTTTTGGGGTAAATTTTAAAAAGCCTATCCAAGACAAATGGCAATGAGCTTTCCACCTGTTTTCTTCTAGGAGGATGATTTCAGTTTCATTTTCAAGTCATTAATCCACTTGAGCTAATTTTTGTGTGTGAGGTAGAGGTTCAGGTTTGTTCTTTTGATGATGATTGTCTGGGTTTACTATTACCATTTATTGAAGAAACTGGCCCTTCTCCCTTACATATTTGGGATTTCTTCATTGTAAACTGATAGACTGTATATGTTCAGATTTATTTCTAGGCTCCTTATTCTGTTCCATTAATTTAAGTGTCTGTTTTTATGACGATACCATACTTTTTGAATACCATATCTTTGTAATAAAGTTTAAAGTCAAGTTGCATAATGTCTCTAGCTTCGTGCTTTTTCAGAAATATTTAGTTTTGGGAAGTTTGGAAGATTTCACAAAAATTTGAGAATTGTTGCATTTCTGAGAAATTTAGGTAGGGATCCGCACTCTGTTGATTCTTTTAGGTATAGTGGACCTCTTAACAATACTCTTTCATTCTATGAGCATATAATATCTTGCTACTTATTTCTGCCTTTTTCAGCTTCTTTGACCCATGTCCAGACTTATCAGGGTAGAGGTATTTCACTTCCTCAGATAAATTTATTCCCAGGAATTATATTCTCCAGATGCAATTACAAATGGAATTGTTTTGAATTTATTTCTAGTAGTTCTTTTTTTTTTTTTTGCGTATAGAAATTGAACAGATTATATTGATTTTGTTTTCAATTTTACTGAAATGTTTTATTATAACAGTTGTAGTTTCTGTTTTTAGTTTTTGTGGAGTTTTGTAGGGATTTTCTTTTTTTTTTTTTTTTGAGATTTTTCTGTTCCTTTCCTTTTTTTTTTTTAAATTTATTTTTTATTGGTGTTCAATTTACTAACATACAGAATAACCCCCAGTGCCCGTCACCCATTCACTCCCCACCCCCTGCCCTCCTCCCCTTCTACCACCCCTAGTTCGTTTCCCAGAGTTAGCAGTCTTTACGTTCTGTCTCCCTTTCTGATATTTCCCACACATTTCTTCCCCCTTCCCTTATATTCCCTTTCACTATTATTTATATTCCCCAAATGAATGAGAACATATGTTTGTCCTTCTCCGACTGGCTTACTTCACTCAGCATAATACCCTCCAGTTCCATCCACGTTGAAGGAAATAGTGGGTATTTGTCATTTCTAATAGCTGAGTAATATTCCATTGTATACATAAACCACATCTTCTTTATCCATTCATCTTTCGTTGGACACCGAGGCTCCTTCCACGGTTTGGCTATCGTGGCCATTGCTGCTATAAACATCGGGGTGCAGGTGTCCCGGCGTTTCATTGCATTTGTATCTTTGGGGTAAATCCCCAACAGTGCAATTGCTGGGTCGTAGGGCAGGTATATTTTTAACTGTTTGAGGAACCTCCACACAGTTTTCCAGAGTGGCTGCACCAGTTCACATTCCCACCAACAGTGTATGAGGGTTCCCTTTTCTCCGCATCCTCTCCAACATTTGTTGTTTCCTGCCTTGTTAATTTTCCCCATTCTCACTGGTGTGAGGTGGTATCTCATTGTGGTTTTGATTTGTATTTCCCTGATGGCAAGTGATGCAGAGCATTTTCTCATGTGCATGTTGGCCATGTCTATGTCTTCCTCTGTGAGATTTCTGTTCATGTCTTTTGCCCATTTCATGATTGGATTGTTTGTTTCTTTGGTGTTGAGTTTGATAAGTTCTTTATAGATCTTGGAAACTAGCCCTTTATCTGATATGTCATTTGCAAATATCTTCTCCCATTCTGTAGGTTGTCTTTGAGTTTTGTTGACTGTATCCTTTGCTGTGCAAAAGCTTCTTATCTTGATGAAGTCCCAATAGTTCATTTTTGCTTTTGTTTCTTTTGCCTTCGTGGATGTATCTTGCAAGAAGTTACTATGGCCGAGTTCAAAAAGGGTGTTGCCTGTGTTCTTCTCTAGGATTTTGATGGAATCTTGTCTCACATTTAGATCTTTCATCCATTTTGAGTTTATCTTTGTGTATGGTGCAAGAGAGTGGTCTAGTTTCATTCTTCTGCATGTGGATGTCCAATTTTCCCAGCACCATTTATTGAAGAGACTGTCTTTCTTCCAATGGATAGTCTTTCCTCCTTTATCGAATATTAGTTGACCATAAAGTTCAGGGTCCACTTCTGGGTTCTCTATTCTGTTCCACTGATCTATGTGTCTGTTTTTGTGCCAGTACCACACTGTCTTGATGACCACAGCTTTGTAGTACAACCTGAAATCTGGCATTGTGATGCCCCCAGATATGGTTTTCTTTTTTAAAATTCCCCTGGCTATTCGGGGTCTTTTCTGATTCCACACAAATCTTAAAATAATTTGTTCTAACTCTCTGAAGAAAGTCCATGGTATTTTGATAGGGATTGCATTAAACATGTATATTGCCCTGGGTAACATTGATACTTTCACAATATTAATTCTGCCAATCCATGAGCATGGAATATTTTTCCATCTCTTTGTGTCTTCCTCAATTTCTTTCAGAAGTGTTCTATAGTTTTGAGGGTATAGATCCTTTACATCTTTGGTTAGGTTTATTCCTAGGTATCTTATGCTTTTGGGTGCATCATATCAGCAAGAGAAAAACCAAGAACCATATGATCCTCTCATTGGATGCAGAGAAAGCATTTGACAAAATACAGCATCCATTCCTGATCAAAACTCTTCAGAGTGTAGGGATAGAGGGAACATTCCTCGACATCTTAAAAGCCATCTATGAAAAGCCCACAGCAAATATCATTCTCAATGGGGAAGCACTGGGAGCCTTTACCCTAAGATCAGGAACAAGACAGGGATGTCCACTCTCACCACTGCTGTTCAACATAGTACTGGAAGTCCTAGCCTCAGCAATCAGACAACAAAAAGACATTAAAGGCATTCAAATTGGCAAAGAAGAAGTCAAACTCTCCCTCTTCACCGATGACATGATACTCTACATAGAAAACCCAAAAGTCTCCACCCCAAGATTGCTAGAACTCATACAGCAATTCGGTAGCGTGGCAGGATACAAAATCAATGCCCAGAAGTCAGTGGCATTTCTATACACTAACAATGAGACTGAAGAAAGGGATTTTCTATATATAATATACAATCTACATATAGTTTGTATATGTAGATTTACAATCTTCCAATTTAGTTACTTTCTTGGGGTTTTTGTTTTGGTTTGGTTTTTGATTTGTTTTGTGCTCAATTGCTCTGGCCAGGACTGCCAACATTATAATGAACAAAAGTGACGAGTTCTTGTTCTTGATCTGAAAAAGAAAAATTTTCCTTTAAAGGACTGAATCTACAGATGACTTTGGGTCATATGAGCATTTACAGTATTAATAAGTATAAACTATGAACATGGGTTGTGTTTGCTTTTGTTTATGTATCCTTCAACAAATTCTTGCAGTTTTCATTGTATAGAACTTGAAGCTCTTTGATATAATTTATCCTAAGTAGTTTGCTGTTTTTGATGCTGTTATGAGTGTGGATGTTTTATTTCTTAGATTTTTCCATTGTTAGTATATAGAAATGGAACTGATGGTTTTATCAATTTTGTATCTTGTCCTTTTGCTGAATTTGCTAATTCTACTAGCTTTTTTAGTAGAGTTTGGGAATTTCTATATATAAGATGACATCATACAATTTGGGTGCTTTTTTTTTTTCTTGCCTGATTGCTCTGGCTAGGACTTCAGGCACTGTGTTGAACAGGGATAGACAGAATATGAACCCTTATTTTATTGTTTATCTTAGAGGAAAAGCTTTAAACACTTTACAGTCAAGTGTGTTGTTAGCTGTGTACTTGTCATAAATATTCTTAATTCTGTTGAGATATGTCCCTTCTATCCCCAATTTATTTTAAAGGTTTATTTACTTATTTATGAGAGACACACACACACACACACACAGAGAGAGAGAGAGAGAGAGAGAGAGAGAGGCAGAGACACAGGCAGAGGGAGAAGCAGGCTCCTCGAAGGGAGCCCAATGCAGGACTCGATCCCGGATTCCAGGATCACAGCCTGAGCCAAAGGCAGGCGCTCAACCACTAAGCCACCCAGGCATCCCTATCCCCAATTTTTAAGGTTTTTTTGAAATAATAAAAACACATTGAACTTTGTTAAATGTGGAGAAGGTGAGATTTAGGATAAAGGATCACAAGAATTTAATTACAATAGTTCAAAATTATCTCTTTTTTTTTCCTTTAAGATGTGCTTGAAGTACAGAGAGATTTGGTGCATAGTGAAAAACATCCCCGGAAGGCTTGGATAAATATGTGCCACGCATAGCTAAAAATAAAAGTACCAGAAATATCATATTAAGTTTGGCTTCAACTAGATTTTTTTAAATTCCTCTTCACAAAGAGCTTTTGGAAAACCTTCTCAATAATTGGTTTGGGAAACAGTATTTGTTAGAGCAGCACATTCTACTAGCTGTAAGGATTATGATCAAAATCCTCTCCAGAGCCCAGTAAAATACAAACTATTTCTTACAAATAAGTTCTATTTGTGTGTAAACAGGAGATTACAGAGAAAATGTTGAAGTGTCAGTGCTGGACTTAACATATCTAATGGTTCATCTATTAACTGTGCTACATGAATTTTTTCCTTATGTTTGTATGTGTCTTATGTTCTCAGATAATATAATCAGATTCTTGGCTGGAAGTTCTAGTAATCTGAAATAATTTTTGCTGCATTGTCAATTGTAGCTGGTGAGGTATTAGGAAATAAGGCAGAGCTGTCGAAAGACCCAACTCTGTGTGTATGTGTAGGTGGTATGCTTTTGTCATATCACAAAAAATACTAACAACCTTAACTTCGGATACCTGCCAGCTCTTGTGGCCAAATTCCTCTGTACAGGCATAATAAGCAATGTGAAAGCCATTTGTACCAATGCTCATTTACACTTACTTTATACAAGTGCTAGGTGTGCCGTTTGAAAAATAATGCTATGGTTGTTTACTGAACAATACAGGTGAGGCAGTCAGGTTCCCAAAGAAATCACTTTTAAAGCCAGGGACCCTGTAGAAGATGGGAGTTTTGGTCTTTTGTAGACTAGTCAGTGACTGCTGTAGGAATATGCGAAAAAGTATCTATTTCCTACAGATTAAAAATGAGGATTCCAAGAAACACATGAATTCCTGTCTCAAGTTTGAGACAACAATATTTAGGGAGTGGACTTGAAATGAGATGCAAAGAACAATGTGCATCAACAGAATATTGGGTAACTATAGAAATAGTGAACAGTCCAAAATAGTGCCTATACTTGGGAAGAAACATAATGTCCATGTGAACTGCTTTGGAGCAATGTGTGCCTAAGTGAGGCATGGAGTGACATGGCAGCTCCATGAAACCCAAGAACAAGGATAATTGGAACAGCCAAACCAAACAGGGAATTAACTGTTGGTGAATGCGGCAAATTCTTAACCACATTGAGTCGTGCAAGGACATAATTGTATTTTCCCTCTTTATGTTCAAAAACTTCCTCCTACCATGCCAAATGGAGGAAGTCATTCCATGGTAGGGAATACATTTAAGGAAAGCTTTATATAAAATTTGAGATGGCAGTTTTAAAGTAAATTAGACTATGTTTTCAGGCGCAGTGGAAGGATTTTAGTAATTTAAAACTAATAGCAACATTATAGTATTGTACTGAGACTTCAGTGAAAAAGTTACATATCAAAAATGAATCCATGTGTGGGATGGATGACACATTTTAAATAGAAATAAATAAAACTTTATCCTGAAATGATTTAGAATTCCTCCATAACTCCATTAATATAAGTGTGTGGCTAAAGAGTGAGATACACAGTTAAATCAAATGAGAAAATTTGTCCATGATATCATATGAACCGAAAACAGAGTACTTTACCCTGGGTGTTCATAAAGCTGAAATTACAAGGGATAAGGAAATGCTTCATGTAGCATGTTGGTTAAGGAATGAAAGAAAATCAGAAAAAATTTCCAGTTGAATAACAAGGAAAATAAACTGTATCAATATGAATTAGTTATAGCTCAAGTGTTGTTCAGATGGATCTTGATAGCATTAAATGCTTGTAATAGAAAAGAGGATTTAAAATCACTCCCTCAAGAAGCTAGAAATATTGCAGTAACACAAAGCTTAAGTATGTCCACAAAATCAAAATATTACGATGAGTAGGAGACCATAAAAGAGAAAAACAGGCAAACAATAGGACAAATTAACAAAGACCAAAGATGGTTTATTCACAAGATCAATAAATTTAATAAATTCTTAGCTAAAATGATCAAGAAAAGAATGAGACGAGAAATCCATAGCAGTAGGAATGAAAGAAGAGATGACAATAGACATCTTACCAACTTAAAAACAATAATAAAATAATATAGTTTGGACCAACACAAATTAGATGTAATGGTAAAATTATTGAAAGATACAAACTCAAGAAGAAAATAAATTGAATAATTGTTGTATCTATTAAACACACTGAATTTCTAGATTAAAAACAGTATGGACTGAATATGTCCCCCTAAAATTCACAGGCTGAAATCCTAACCTTAAGTCCCTTAGAGGATTTCCTCCCCAAAATACAGTCCATTGTCACTTGTCTTCCCTGGTTAACATATTTGGTATGACACCAACCATCCACATATAATGGGAAACAGGGTGGCTGCAAATAAGGCTCCCTCAGTCTCTTACTTGACATAAAATTTAATTTGTTATTTTTAAGTTTGTGATATGGTCAGGTTAAAATACACATAGACCCTAGAAGATGAACAATCTGGGAGGAATGCAAATGATACATCCATTCTGAGGAACTAAGAAATTAATATTCCCCTTAATTAACATGTCACTTTGCTTTTCAGATAAGGTCACTGCATTCAGTTATTATACAGCATGGGCAAATGATCCTTACCTAAAGCACCCCGACACACACTGTAATTATAGAGGAAGTATTTTCTATTGATGGTGCCTTTATTATGTCACAAGGCCAGCAATGATTTTTGTCTTCCCCACAATGTTCAGTGGTGGTGGCCTCACATTGTTACACAATAAAACAAGAAAGCCAGATGCCAGAATGCTCAAAATATTTCAAAATCCCCAAGTATAGATGATAGCATGCAAATTAATATTAACAGTATCTCTGCACATCTTAATAACTAATAATAATTTGGATTTTTAGTATGTGCTAGAGACTAAACTAAATGTGTTAAATGTCAAATCACACTCCAAAATAAGTCTATGAGGTAGATAAAATTCTTAAGTATTTTTTACAGAATAAAGGGAGGTATAGAAAGGTTAAGAAATCTGACTTAAAGGTATCAGACTGGAGGATTCATAACTGAAAATTAAGCCTCTATTCTATCCTCCATTATAAGAAAGAAAAGGAAAGAAAGAAAGAAAGAAAGAAAGAAAGAAAGAAAGAAAGAAAGAAAGAGAGAGAGAAGAGATAAAGGGAGAAAGAAAAAAGATAAAGGAAAGGAAAGTATCTGTTATCTTTATGTAATTTTTTTAGCATACTCTATTCTGAATTTCTATTAGCAATAAATTCACCGAAACCTAGTTACTACCTGAGAGAATGCCAGTTCCTAAAGAAAAGGATGCCAGTGAATTGTCAGCCACACGGTGAATGTTGTAGATCTGTATTTCTCTCAAATGAGGGAGGATATTGAGATTTACACCCCAATCCAAGCTAAGTAAAATAGGCTCCAATAGATTTCCTGTAAGCCCTTATGTGTCTAGATTCTTATCCTTTGGGTAATAGCTGGCTGAGGTTCCTATGTGCAGTATTCACCTCTAGGTGTCATGAGAGCAGAGTAGGGTTTGGGTGAAGGAGTTCTCAAGAATGCCACAAATGGATTTCATGGATTTGAGGCAACAGATGAACAGAGAGGCTGGATCCTGCTATTTCCCAAATAAGCTTGAAACATTTTCCACTAACACAAAAATGAAATAAAAGGATTACATTTTCTACTACCTTGAAGATAGGTTACAGAGGAAGAGGTGGAGTACATGCAGTCTGCTAATTGAGCCTCACTGGGTCTAATCTTCCTAACCTTCCCCATGGGAAGTCCTTTCAGTAAGTCCCAGTTGTTTAAGTTGTCCTTTGTGGGACACCTGGGTGGCTCAATAGTTGAGCATCTGCCTGCAGCTCAGGGCATGATCCTGGAGTCCCAGTATCGAGTCCCAGATCAGGTTCCCTGCATGGAGCCTGCTTCTCCCTCTGTCTGTGTCTCTGCCTCTGTGTGTGTGTGTGTGTGTGTGTGTGTGTGTGTGTCTCATGAATAAGTGAATAAAATCTTTTTTAAAAAATTAAAATAATAAAGTGTCCTTTGTGAGAAGTCCCCATAACTGTTGGACTAGATACATTTTCCCAGGGGCATTCAGCTGTCTGCCCATGTGCTGTAAACAAAGTTCACAGGGTCTCAGGTCACAGAAGTTCTCTTTGAGCCTTTGGAAGGAATTCAACTGTCAGTATTGAAGCCCCTTTGATTTACTCTTTCCAGAACTTTAATTTGTGTGACATGTAAATCATGTGATATTTAAAGATGTTATTAAATGTGAGTGATTTCATATTACGATTGTTATTCCTGTCAGGAAAGCTTTCTAAAAGATATCAGATGTGAATTAAATTCTCCAGGGGAAATCAGTGTTGTTTCTTGGTCTTTCACATGATAAAATGTCTAAAGAAAGATAAGGAAACAAATTGGTTAGGATGGCATATTTGGCATGATGGAACTTTGAGGTTTTATCTACACAAACAGACGAGATCAAATTGGAGCTTAAAATTTTGATTTAATTTGACCTGCCTTGCCTGTCTCGAGGCAGGCTGATGTGGATTCTAATATTCAGTACCATAAAAAAGAAAACAAAACTTTTTTTACTTGATCTCCACGGTATGATCAATAATTTCCCTTTAGGTGCTCTTTGCCTTTCAAAACTAGGCTTTGTGCCATGTTTATGCCTAAGTTAAAAGAAAATAGAAAAAGGAAAAATTTTAGATAGAATGCTACTTGTTTCCCCTGACACTTAGTTTATCAGGAATAACAAGTATTTTTTCCCCTGAATATTCTTTCAGCCCATCTGGAAACATCTGGGAAAGTATTTTCATTATTTAAAATTACAGCAGTTTGAATATAATACACAAGTTGGGAAGATCATCTTATATTCACTACATTTTTATTGACATTTTAAAAAGAGAAATGATGAAAAATGGGGTTTGATCTTTATGAATTAAAATCTGTAGGGTGGGATCCCTGGGTGGTGCAGCGGTTTGGCGCCTGCCTTTGGCCCAGGGCACGATCCTGGAGACCCGGGATCGAATCCCACGTCGGGCTCCCTGGTGCATGGAGCCTGCTTCTCCCTCTGCCTGTGTCTCTGCCTCTCTCTCTCTCTGTGTGACTATCATAAATAAATTAAAAAAAAATAAAGTTTAAAATCTGTAGGGTTATAACAGATGGATGACGAGAAACTCTATACATGTTGATATGTGCCTTAAATCAGAAAAACATGATCTTAAGTACTAATAATTGCTCCTGAGAGTCTATTAGAATACAAAGATGACACCGATTATATGCATATCGGTTGATACAGGTGAAAAAATTTAAGAGAAGAATCCTTAGGAAATAAAAGATGGTTTTTATAGTAAATTTTTCTGAAATTATGGTATCTTGTGAAAGAACAAGTTAAACATTATACAGTATAAATAAGTTGATCATGAGTAAGAATGTGTTGAATGTAAATTATTTGTAACAGAGGTTCTATTAAATAGGTTAAATAGGTTCTCAGAGAAGCATTCGCTTCTCTACCATTTGAAATTGTTTTTTCACAGTTGCAATATATTCCTGGGATTTGGTATATTAAGAGAGGAAGAACAATTCCCTCTTTACATTTAGAGTTAGTTTTTTTTTTTCTCACAGAGATACTAGTTTGCAGCTCATCTTTATTTTCATCAGATAAAAAAAAAGGTGTTGTAGACTTTTTGCTTGGAGGATTTCAAATAATCATCTGAATGGATTCATTATAATAGCAAAAGAAAAAAATTATACTCCTATACCTGTGAAATAAGTTTTTATTGAGTGGTATATATTTTTTGAAGCACCTAGCAAGATAAAGTGTTTGCATTTTTTTTTACTCTAATGTAATTTAAAGCCTTTATGTTAATCACATGGTACTTTGGCCCTGGTTAAAGAAAAGCTATTCTTGAAAACATCCACTCATATGTGCTCTCTATTTCTGTAATTCCTATAGATGTCTTTTCTTTTTCATTAGAATGAATAGAAATTGACATTTCTCATGAAAACAATATGCTGTCATAGTCAAAGTAGAAAGGTGGAATATGCAGAGAAATTGCTAGAAAAATTTCTTAGGTCCAGACTGAGTCACTACAGTTATTCATCCTGGAGTTAAGATGACTAAAACACTGAATTTGTGTGCTAAAGTACTAGGTACCAAGTTGTTCTACTAAACATGAATATCCTTATGAAGAAAAGTAATAGAAAATATATAACCTGTAAATATGGGAATACTGGAGAAAGACAGCTCTATTGTGTGATGTTAAGTTGGTCCAAAGCTCTAATTCCTTAAGGTGAGAATAGTTAAAAAGTCTGATTATTGTCTCTGTTAATAGATTACTTGAATAGTCTCTGAACAGGAATCTATTGGGGAAAGAATTGATTTCTTAGCATGAAAGGTGTATTGGTCCTAGTGGGAGCACATTCCCTTCTTTGAAAGATGGTATTAGTTTTCTGGGGCAGACTGGGTGGCTTACACAATACACATTGATTTCCTCACAGTTCTAGAAGCTAGAAGCCCAAAATCAGGCTATTGGGAGATGGGTTCCTTGGGAGGCCTCTTTCCTGGCAATCTTTTCCCAGTCTTTACATGCCCTTCTTTTTGCACAGGGACATGTCTAGGTCTTAATTTACTCTTCTTGTGAAGACACTGGTCATGGTGTGTTAGGGCCCACTTCAAAAACTTCATTTCAACTCAATTATTGCTTTAAAGATCCTAATTTTTTATTTATTTATTTTTTATCCAAATAAAGATACATTCTGAGGGACTGGATGTTAGAACTTCACTGTATGTGATCAGGTGAGGATACTGCTTAGCCTGTAACAATGACCCTGTGTTTTTTTTTTTTTTTTTTCTTTCTTTCTTTAATGGACATGACTTGGGCCCTCCAGCTGTATAAGCTGTGTGTTTCAGACCAGGAGCACAAACCTTCCTAAGTTGCATTGAGCATGATGCATACTTTATCAGTGGGGATGCCTTGTCACCCTGATTGAAACTGGGCCACTCCACTGTTCCTGTGTCACAGCTGACTCTAGGGGGAATGTGTGGACTTCTTTTTCCTCAGTGGTAATGGCGCTCTAAAAATGCAAATACACAGCTCCCAGTACAGCTGTTCTCTGCCACAAGGGGAAAAAAGCATCTACAGTAAAAGGAAATAAGAACAGGTGGATGTAAGCTGGGGTGAGACACAGAGAAAGGAGTCTTGACAGCTTTGCAATTTCTGCAGGAGTCCCACACTTGATATGTTGAGTGTTTGGGTGGTAGCAGCTAGTTAATTCTTCTTCATTTTGGGCTAAGTTAATACATAATATATAATAACAATTAATAAGCATTCAACCTATAGAAGCCTGTGGGTCTTAACCTTTTTTTCTTTTTCAGTATATTGGCTCAATATAGATATTGTACTTAATAATAATAATGCTTTACAGTGGCAATGAAAAATAAGGCAGGGCCAGTGGTAGCATGTGACGACTCTACAGTTTGTTTTCCAGATGTTCCTGAATCTTTTAAGTTTACCTCCAAAGAGAGACTGCTCTATTTTGGATTCAGTTTGAAATTTATTTATTAAAGCAGGTAGTTTTGGGGTCTGCCCAAATACGAGGTATCCACCACAGTCTTAATATACAAGATATTTTGTAATCTGGAAACAAATGGTTGAAGTAATAAAATAATTTACAGTACAAGAAAATAAAACTCTTCTGTAACATGAAATGTGCCTCTCAAGTATTCACTTAATATATAGCTAATATTAATTTAGAGGTTGTTCTTTTATACTGTGATCTATGTCCTAGTGGAGTAAGGAACAAGATGAATGGATTTATCAAATATGCTTAAAGCCTGATACATTATTCCTTAAATTCAATATACTGTTCTATGAAATGCCACATACACATAGTTCTCAAATACTTCTTCATGAACACAGAGTAATATATGGAAGTGTTGAATGATTGTATTGTACACCTGATACTAAAATAATGCTATATGTTAACTACACTGGAATTAAAAGGAAAAAAAAGGAGTTCAAGCAGGAACAAAGAGGTAGGAGGTACCACTTGTTCTTTTCCTCTTCTTCTTCTCCTTCAGGCAAGCAAAACCTTGCTTATAAGGGCACAAGCACCTCTTGCTTAAAAAGGTCTTCTTTTGTTTATCTCTCTAACTGCCTAGGAAACAGGAAATTACTTCCATCCCCCCAAAAAGATGTCTTAAGATCCACATTTATACATAAGATCAGGGCAAGTAGCTTAGGATAATGAGGTTCCCCATAGTGTCTCAATATCCAGATCCTTTCTTCTGGGTGCTGGGCTAGATCTTGGTGAACCATGGTGTTGGGGTCAAATCCAGATTTCCAACTGCTTTTCTAAATACTTTTATTGGAACATAGCCACATCCATTGGCTTAAATATTATCTGTGATTGATCTCCCATCACAACCAGAACATATATTCAACAGAGACTATGTGGACTACAAAATTTAAAAATTTTATTCTGTACCCCTCTAGAGAGAAAGTTTTCCAATAACTATGTTAAGACATCTTTAGCACAAGACTCTTTCATGGTTCAAAGGTTTTTTGAGTTCCAGACGACATGTTCATCTTCAAAGTCGCTAAAAAAAAAGTGAACTAAAGACCATATTTTTTTTTTTTTTTTTTTTTTTTTTTGCTATTTCAGAACACTCCTTGTGTGCCCCTTGGGATACTTTGACTGCCTTTGACTTTGTGAGAAATTAATCATCCAGCCATAGCTATTCTGTAAAACATGGTGGGAAATATGAACTTTAACCCACCTGTCAAGCTTCCCTCAAAATGGGAGCCTAAAGCGTCTTCTGCTTTAAATTATAGATGTTTACATACTCCTTGTGTGCAGACTTCAGATCTTTATCATGTAAGATGTATCAACTAAATTAGGAAGTTAACCACCAGCAAGATTCTCAATGTAAAACAGCATTAAACAATGGAAATGAAGGGAATGGGTGAAAATGGTCAAAGGGTGAAAACATCCAGTTTTAAGATGAATGACTTCTGGGGATGGAGTATGCATCATGGTGATGACACTTAACAAAGTACTGTACTATATATTGGAAAGTTGCTAAGAGTAGATCTTAAGAATTATCACAAGAAATTAACCACATGTGTGATAGGGATGTTAACTAAACTTCCTTTTGTAATGATTTTGCAGTCTATACATATTTCATGTTGTGTCGGACAGCTTGAACTACCATAATGTTATATGCTAATTACAGCTCTGTAAACTGAAAACAAGAGACAAAAGGGAAAATATATTAATATAAATATGTAGAAGACATAAGGAAGTAGAACATACCCATAAGTCTTATTATCCTTTTTTTTTCTCTGCCACAGTGGCAAGGTGATAATGTGTTCTTTCCACAATACACTCTGAATAATTGCCTTGCTTTCAGCCACCATTTCAACCAATCAAATAGGCTTTCTGGCTTAGCTTACCTAACCCCTTTTCCTGAGGGATCTGAGTTCTTCATGATCCTTCTTCTATTGGGTTTCTATAGACTTCCATTAACTTTAACCACTGAGAATGAGGGTGTGAGGAGATGCCCTAGAGGAACCTGTGAATATCAAATATAGAAGCATGGATGTAGATTAACAAAAAAGATTGTAGGTGGATGTCAGGGGTTTTCAGTAGAGGCATCATTAACATCATGAGCTGTGTAATACCCATTTTTTGGAAAGATGTGTTAAAGTCTACCACTCCGTGTCTTCCTCTACTTTGGTCTGTTTTGACTTTCATTTCTAAAAAATTTATTCCAATGTAATTGGCATACAGTATTAAATTAGTTTCAGGTGTACAATATAGTGGTTCAACATTCCTGTATATTACTCAGTGCTCATCACAAAATATACTTTTAATCCCCTTTAACTGTTTCATCCACCCACCCCACTTCCTTTTGTTGGTTCTCTATAGTTTAGAGTCTGCTTTTTGGATTGCCTCTTTTTTTCCCTTTGTTCACTTATTTTCATCCTTATATTCCACATATGAGTAAAATCATATGGTATTTGTCTTTTTCTGACTTATTTCATTTAACATTATAGTCTCCAGATCCATCCATGCTGTCAGGGGTGAATATTACTCCTATTATATTTAATGATGATCCCTTATGTGCATATATATAGCAAAATATGCATTTAAACTTTTTTATTTCTTTACCAACTCCCTGGAGTTCTGTAGTATATATAGATGTTTATGATAAAGGTAACAAATCTATAGAGATAGAGGTGGGAGAGAGACTGAGAAATAGCAGATAAAAATCAGTAATTTTTTAACATAAAGTCATCTCCTCACTTCTTGACATTCTTAGGTTGATATTTGTCCTCCTTACTTCATTTAATAGAAAGAAGACAAGTCTTGTGGCTCAGCCTTAAAAACAAAGAAGATTCCTTATTTCAGGTTGAACATTAAGGAAGGGAGCAAAAGTGTTGTAAGTACTTAATACTTTTTTCAATATGATATTTTCTATGTATTAATTTGAAAAGACAATAGAAAATGATGAGCTTATACTTCAGTAATACTAACTCAGAATAGAGTTGGAAAAAGGACATACCAACAACATAGAAACATTTACAAGGTAATCAAGGTAAACTAAATCCTTGCTTTTGTACAACAGCAGAGCCAGATGATTTTATACAGTGACAGCATTGCAGGATGGATTATGAATTGGTGCTAAGGAACCATAGACTTGATGGGAGCCCTTGATTTATTTATCTGTCAAGAACATAAAGTGTATAGAGGTGAATTGGTGTTTTGCTGTCTTTTGTTATATAACAAACTACCCTAGGACTTAATGCTTTTAAGTCACTATTTGTTTTCACCTATGCTTTGGTAAGTCAGGAATTTGGAGAGCACTTGTCTGGTAGCTTCCTTTATTTATTTATTTTATTTTATTTTATTATTTTATTTTATTTTATTTTATTTTATATTTAATTTAATTTTAATTTAATTTTATTTATTTTATTTTTTTATAAATTTAATTTTTATTGGTGTTCAATTTGCCAACATATACAATAACACCCAGTGCTCATCCCATCAAGGGCCCCCCTTAGTGCCCGTCACCCAGTCACTCCCATCCCTCACCCCCCTCCCCTTCCACCACCCCTAATTTGTTTCCCAGAGTTAGGAGTCTCTCATGTTCTGTCTCCCTTTCTGATATTTCCCACTTATTTTTTCTCCTTTCCCCTTTATTCCCTTTCACTATTTTTTATATTCCCCAAATGAATGAGACCATATAATGTTTGTCCTTCTCCAATTGACCTATTTCACTCAGCATAATACCCTCCAGTTCCATCCACATCAAAGCAAATGATGGGTATTTGTCGTTTCTAATGGCTGAGTAATATTCCATTGTATACATAGACCACATCTTCTTTATCCATTCATCTGTCGATGGACACCAAGGCTCCTTCCACAGTTTGGCTATTGTGGACATTGCTGCTATAAACATTGGGGTGCAGGTGTCTCGGCTTTTCACTGCATCTGTATCTTTGGGGTAAATCTCCAGCAGTGCAATTGCTGGGTCATAGGGCAGGTCTATTTTTAACTCTTTGAGGAACCTCCACACAGTTTTCCAGAGTGGCTGCACCAGTTCACATTCCCACCAACAGTACAGGAGGGTTCCCCTTTCTCCACATCCTCTCCAACATTTGTGGTTTCCTTCCTCTCCAACATTTGTGGTTTCCTGCCATGTTAATTTTCCCCATTCTCACTGGTGAGAGGTATCTCATTGTGGTTTTGATTCCTTTCTGATTCACAAGTTGCTTGTTGCATGAGCTCGGATAGAGGATCTGCTTCCAAGGTGCCTTCTCTCATTCTTACCAGGATCCGACAAAACTAGATAGAAAAATAAAAAGTTTAAATAAACTATGAACTTAGACAAAAATCCTAAATAAATACTTACATATATAAGTATGTACCTTTGAAATGATAATTATAAATTAATATATTTTATCAGGGGAATATAATAAGGATTATCTCAATCTTTAGATATCTATTAATATAGTGTATCACGGAAGGGAAAGGATGAGAAACTTCATATGATCATCTTGATAGATGCTTAAGAATTTAGTAACATTTCTAAATGAAAATATTAGCAATTTAAGAATAAAGAGATACTTCCTTATTTGGTATAGGCCATCTAACTGAAAGCCACATCATATTATATGAAACAAAAAAAAACCTGAACATTTTGCACATATAAACTTGAAAATTAATACAAGGGTAACCAACGCCACTACTGTAATTTTACAATGATTTTTTTAGAGGCTTTAATAAGTTTTTGCAACTTTTTCCATCTGTTCTCTTCAGTTGTGGAAACTAACAGGTTCTTAACTATTGTAGCCTTGCTCTGTCAAACCTCCATCTTTTATTTGCTATATCTTTTCTGCTTTTTCTAACTGGGGATTTCAAAATCCCCTTCCACCTTTAAGCACAAGTTTTATCCCTTTTGTAAATCTTCCTTGACTCCTTCAGAGTTGTTAAACTCATTCTCTCTGACCCTTTTCTGTATCACTCTTGAGACTGAATTGTAATTATGTTGTAATGTCAGTTTTTTCCCACCAGAGTAAGTGCTCTTTGAGGACAGGGACAAAACATTAATCATTGCCTACCTGAAACTTAACACATTGACCAGTGAATCGTAGAACTTAAATGTAGGCTTTGAAAACTATAAATAAGTCCACAGGTATACTTTATGCTTTTAAAGGAAATTGATATTTTTCTCTTCAAAATATTGATATGTTTCTCTGTAAAATTAAATGGTGCATTTATTTTTCGTATACCTCAATATATGGTTCTTACACTTTAGATGTAATATAAGGGCCTATACTCCCAACAGTGTGGTGATAGGAAAACGATGGCTGTTCTCTTGTAAGTAAATGATTATTTCTGTTAGATCCTCTGTTATCTCATATATCAATTAATATATATACTTATATATATATATTTGCAATGTAAGATTTTTTGTCATTTATTCTGTTTTTTAAAGATTTTATTTATTCATGAGAGACAGAGAGGGAGACAGAGGCAGAGACACAGGCAGAGGGAAAAGCAGGCTCCATGCAGGAAACCCCATGCAGGACTCGGTCCTGGGACTCCAGAGTCATGCCTGGGCTGAAGGCAGGCACTAAACTGCTGAGCCACCCAGGGATCCCTGGTTTTGAATAACCATCTTTGGAAAGGTGATAGAAGTTACCACAATGAGTACCATGTGCAGAAAAATACCATGGAAAAAAATAATGTTATTTTTATTTAGAAATGTTATGTTTTATTTAGAATGTTATCTTTATTTAGAAAGAATGAATCTACGATGGTTTGCAGAATTGGTTTAACAATATCTTAAATATGTAGTTTAGTAGAACTATATAGTGCATGTACAGTGTTAAATTTGTTATATAATATACATAGTATATATTAATATACAATAATAATAACTGTATATATTATGTTTCATTATACAAGACATGTACTATGTATATTCTGTACATAATATATATGCTATTCATTTATTGTAGTAAACCTATACGTGTATATTTGTGCCTAAATGATATATACACACATATTATTGAACTTGAAAGAAAAATAATTTATTTCAAGGCTCTTATTAGGCTCTTATTTGTTTCTTTATTTTTAAATTTTATTTCTTCATGAGAGACACAAAGAGAGAGGCAGAAACATAGGCAGAGGGAGAAGCAGGGTCCCTGCAGGGAGCCCAATGCAGAACTTGATCCCAAGACCCTGGAATCACGACCTTATCTGAAAGCAGATGCTCAGATACAAAATCAGTGCCCAGAAATCAGTGGCATTTCTATACACTAACAATGAGATTGAAGAAAGAGAAATTAAGAATCAATTCCATTTACAGTTGCACCCAAAAGCATAAGATACCTAGAAATAAACCTAACAAAAGGGGTAAAGGATCTATACCCTGAAAACTACAGAACACTTCTGAAAGAAATTGAGGAAGACACAAAGAGATGGAAACAATATTCCATGCTTATGGATTGGAAGAATTAATATTGTGAAACTGTCAATTACCCAGGGCAAGTTACACGTTCAATGCAATCCCTATCAAAATACCATGAACTTTCTTCAGAGAGTTGGAACAAATAATCTTAAGATTTGTGTGGAATCAGAAAAGACCCCCAAATAGCCAAGGGAATACTGATAAAGAAAACCATATCTGGGGGCATCACAATGCCGGATTTCAAGTTGTACTACAAAGCTGTGATCACCACGACAGTGTGGTACTGGCACAAAGACAGACACATAGATCAATGGAACAGAATAGAGAACCCAGAAATGGGCCCTCAACTCTGTGGTCAACTAGTTTTTGACAAAGCAGGAAAGACTATCCACTGGAAAAAAGACAGTCTCTTCAATAAATGGTACTGGGAAAATTAGCCACATGCAGAAGAATGAAACTAGACCATTCTCTTACACCATGCACAAAGATAAACTGAAAATGGATGAAAGATCTAAATGTGAGACAAGAATCCATCAAAATCCTAGAGGAGACCACAGGCAACACCCTTTCTGAACTTGTCAACAGCAACTTCTTGCAAGATGCATCTATGAAGGCAAGGGAAACAAAAGCAAAAATGGACTCTTAGGGCTTAATCAAGATAAAAATTTCTGCACAGAAGCAAAAGAAACAGTCAACAAAACTAAAAGACAACCTACAGAATGGGAGAAGATATTTGCAAATGACATATCAGATAAAGGACTAGTATCCAAGATCTATAAAGAACTTATTAAACTCAACACCAAAGAAACAAACAATCCAATCATGAAATGGGCAAAAGACATGAACAGAAAGTTCACCAAAGAAGACATAGACATGGCCAACATGCACATGAGAAAATGCTCCGCATCCCTTCCCATCAGGGAAATACAAATCAAAACCACAATGAGATATCCCCTCACACCAGTGAGAATGGGGAAAATTAACAAGACAGGAAACAACAAATATTGGAGAGGATGTGGAGAAAGGAGAACCCTCTTGCACTGCTGGTGGGAATGTGAACTGCTACAGCCACTCTGGAAAACTGTGTTGAGGTTCCTCAAAGAGTTAAAATAGATCTGCCCTATGACCCAGCAATTGCACTGCTGGAGATTTACCCCAAAGATACAGATGCAGTGAAAAGCCGAGACACCTGCACCCCAATGTTTATAGCAGCAATGTCCACAATAGCCACACTGTGGAAGGAGCCTCGGTGTCCATCGACAGATGAATGGATAAAGAAGATGTGGTCTATGTATACAATGGAATATTCCTCAGCCATTAGAAACGACAAATACCCACCATTGGCTTCATTGTGGATGGAATTGGAGGGTATTATGCTGAGTGAAGTAAGTCAATCAGAGAAGGACAAACATTAGATGGTTTCATTCATTCGGGGAATATAAAAAATAATGAAAGGGATTATAGGGGAAAGGAGAGAAAATGAGTGGGAAATATCAGTGAGGGTGACAGAACATGAGAAACTCCTAACCCCGGGAAATGAACAAGGGGTAATGGAAGGGGAGGCGCTCGGGGGGATCAGGTGACTGGGTGACAGGCCCTAAGGGGGGCACTTGACGGGATGAGCACTGGGTGTTATACTATATGTTGGCAAATAGAACTCCAATAAAAAAATATACCAAAAAAAAAAAAAATGAAGGCAGATGCTCAACCACTGAGCCACCCAGGTGCCCCCCTGGTTTCTTCTAATTATGATACAAAACAGTTAATATAATTAAGATAGGTGGGGATGTATCAAGGTCAATAATATTATTGACCCAATTGATGGGTCAATAATCCCATCTACTGATAGTGAGGAAAGAAATAGAGTAAAAAATCTGGCTATGTAGGTTTCAGAGGTGATATTGTAAAGTCTAAGGGTGAACACATGGGAAGAAGTTGAGGATGACTTGGGCTGATGATTAGTTATTGTCATGTGAGTTTATTTGACCACAGTGCTGTCCCCTGGGGTAGAACCTCGGCATCCTACTGGGGCATCTTGGCAGCAGAGTACCTGTGTCCCTTTTCTCTTTATGGCCCCTCTGCAGTTATGGCTGACTCTAAGCAAGCTTAAACTGGCATACTAGTCTTTTGAACATGATGCAAGAGTTTAAATTCTCATATATAATGTTTGCCTTGGACATTAGTACATTAATAATCTTGGAACATCATAGCTAAAGACAGCCTTCAGAAGCTGAAAACTGTACTCATATTTTCACCATAATGTGCATTCAGTTAACTGTCTCATCATGTAAGCACAACTCTTTTATTGAAAACTGTGTGCTTTTTTAATTGTTTTTGAACAGAATTATCTTCTTGGCATCTTTCATGTGGAATGTGTCACTAGAGACTGTTGCTGTTAGAAAAAAAAATTAAAATGGGAAAGACAGGACAATATTTGTGCCCTCTAACTCATACTTGAAAATAGGACAGATTCCACCTTTTTTTTTCCCTCTTTACTGTGAACATTATATAAAGACAAAAAAGATGAGGCAATAGGATGCAATGGAGTACAGAGTGATTTTATCATTGATGTCTGTTTAGAAAGCAAGAGCATAGAATTCAGTATCAAAATACACTATAGCTCTCCCTTGTAATATGTTCCTACTTGATTCTTGAGTGGAATAAACACTAAAAGAGGTTGAACAGAATTCCAAGAGTGCAAGGATACATTTTCCAGGGAAACAAGCCCCTACAACTGTATTTTATTTTATGTTTCAAAAATGGAAAAAATCTTCTATATACATAGCCATATCATGCTGAAATAGGCCACATCCACATGTTTATTTTTTAAAGAGGTTTACAGATCTTTGGGTGATAGGTATGGATTCTTTTGCCAGATACATGTATTTTGTAAGTCATAATCTTCTGTAAATTGACCAAATTTTAGATGCAATCTTCTGTTAATCCATTTGCAAGAATTAAATAATCAAGATCTATTTTAGGGGCTCATTCAGAGGGCTTAGATGTGGGGACCTTTGATGTATGGGATTATCTAAATCTGTTTGATTAAATGACCTAGAACTACACAGACAAAGCTAGAATGGTACAGACATGCTTTTCTTCTGTAATAAGGAGCTGGAAGCCCCTTCTCCCCACATCATCCTTTAGTGTATATTCATTGATTTGCCTTAGAAATGTATGTGAAATTAATATATATACAATTTAGGCCAGAGAATCAATCTTACTGATTTGATTTGAATTCTCTAATCTAAATGTGCAGAAATTGCATTTTCAAGCCCTGCATAGTAAACATAAGTAAATATATATTGATAATCCTCTGTAGTGATCCCTAATTTACTGGGGTGGTGCTTACATGATGCCGAGGATAGTACTATGAAAGTGAATCTTAAACTTTTGAGACTGTAAGTACTATTCAAGCTGCACAACATGATCTGTGTGTAAGAAAAATCAATATACTGAAAAGAAAACCTGACTGCTCCAGACAGTCTATTTTCAATCTGTAATTTGATTTTAATGAGGGATTTTTATTTAAATTACAGTCTTTCTCTTTTTTTATATAGTTTTAAGAAGTTGTAACGAATGAGGACTTTTCTATATTATATAAGGTGCCGGATACTTGGGATGATTTACTGTAGAATAACATGACTGATAAAGACTAAAACAATTGAGAGGTCATAAAGTAGCTTTTTCCCTTTGCAGGTGAGTCAAGATAGGAACTTCAGCTTTAGTTAGTCTCAGGAATAATTTTAAGATGCCTCCTAGTAAGCCTCTATTTTAGTTTGAAGAGAACTCAAGACTGCTTGGGGATATAAAGCTAGGGAATAAAAATGCTTTTGTGCTGGAAAAAGTGGAAAACCAATAGAAGAGAATAAAAAATAGGATATGGCTGACCTAAAATAGATAAGCTCACAATTGACATTACTGAAAATCCAGGAAATTGGAAAAAAAAAAAAACAAAACTGGAAAATCTATACAGAAGCTCATTATCTCATACCCCAAAAGAAAGTGACTTTGATTAATATTGAAAACTTGACTCATTAAGCTGACTATGTGTTATCTTTTTCATAAATTTGCATAGAAATGAAGAAAGTCAGACCCACTTTGCAATACAGGAATGTTGTATTTCGTCCTACAGAGAAGCTTGAAGAATTGTACCGTGGAGCATAACAAATTGTTAGATAAAATAAAAGGCCAAGTGAGATCCTGTCAGTCCAGCTTATAGAGAGCTGAAAAGAGCATTGGTTTCACCCCGACCAAAACAAAACAAAAAAAAAAGGCCAGATAATATACAAGGTCAAAATTTTCCTTGACCCTGTCAATGAGGTCATGTGGCGGGGCAAACAATTAATCTAAAATTGAAAGATAGGCAACTTCAAAGAGACTTACCTACAGTAGAGAAGAGAGGAAGACATGGCTGCACAATACATGAGGGGGACAATATCAGCTAAAATTTTTAATAAATTGTTAAAGACTGAATGTGGTCTAGCAGGAAATTGTAGAATGCATTCCTACAGAAGGTAAAAGGGGAATGGCATCCAATTACAAGGCTATGAACCATAGTAAGTATTGAGGAAAAATGCTGAGGGCTGTGCTGGACCCTGGAGAAAGCTTCCCAGTGTGGGCAAGCCTGGAAAAGGGGGCCAGCTCCCAGTAGTGCAGATGCTGAAGCCTTGCATGGATCCTTCTCCCCTATGGATGAAATTTTTAAGACACCTTATCTTGCTGAGAGCAGCAAGTAAAGACATAAAGAAGCAAGGAAGAGGAAAAAGAAGTCTCTGTTTGAGAGGGTTCCTCTGGAGTTTTCTTGTAGATAATGATGGATGTTGCTTTGGCAGAAAACCAGCCAGGGTTCTCTGTTCCTGCTCTACCCCTAGCTTGAGGCTATGCCCATGCATCTGCACATTAGATGATCTTGAATTTTACTTAGCACTTACCAGCCTAGTGGGAGGAATTTATGAGAGTAGGGAGCCTGAGTCCCATAGGTAAGGCTTTCTCTCTACTTCCCCTTCCCCTAGCAGTGGTATTTCTAATGATCAGGGCCCAGGATAGAGGAGGTGAAGGAATTAGCTTCCTGGGAGAAGAGTATTCTAGGCCACCAGAAGCTTTCAGTATAAGGACTTAAACAGGGACTTGCCTATTTTATTCAAGGTATATCAAGGAAGTCAGTGTGGCTAGAATGTAGTAAGTGACATGAATATGATGAATCAGAATTACACAGCTTCATCATGTGAGACCTTAGATATCACTAGAAGGTCTTTGACATTGACTCTGATGGAAAAGAGAATTATTGGTAATTTTAAACAAGGAAGTGACTTGATCTGACTTCTGATTTAAAAGAATTATTTTGGCAGCTGCAAGAAGGTAAAATCAAGATGAGTGGGTAGGAGGCTAGTGTTAAAATTCAGGAGAGGTCATAAGCTGCTGGAAACAGAATGGTGGCTGTGCAAACAGTGATGGATTTTGAATATGGAACCATCATGATACTTTAATGGACATCAGATGTGCAGTGTGACTATAATGTTATAAATACATGTAAAGTTTTTGCTTTGGGTTTGCCTTAAGACTTACCTAGAATTACTTAAATATATAATAACCTATTTTAAACTGATGCTTTGGATGCCTTCAAAACTCTACATTTTTACTCTTACTCCCATCATATTTTATGTTTTTCATGTTGTATTTGATATCTTTATCTTTATATCCATTAAGTAATGATTGTAGTTGTAGTTATTTTTACTAATCTTTTTAACTTAAATACTAATTTCAAAAGTTATTATCTACTACCGTTCATATATATTTGGTACTATCTTGTATTTTCTCTTGTTGATGTTCTGTGTTAGCGTATTCTTTACCTGACTACAACAAGCGTGTTTATGAACATTATTTTGGACTTTTTTCAAGTAAATCACTTATATCTGTTTTGTTAAAGATTTTTTCTGTTTCACCTTCTTCTTTCACTTGCACCATATTCCTCTGTTTCTTCATTTTCATTGCCTCACTATGTTGGTTCTGTCTCTCCTCTCCCTGATGTGGCGGAGTGGCCTCCTGCAGAAGACGAACTAATCATTCAGCCATGCCCTTTAACTTGGTTGACTTTCACACCTTTGCATTTGTCAGACCAGCTTTATTTGGTTTTTCATGGCTCCCAGTAGTTGATGGCTTGCCAAGACCTGTCCTTGTCACAAATGAGGGGATTTCATTCAGCACCTTGATTCAAGCTTATCTGAAGCCAGAACCTCAGGAGCAGCTTTAATAATATGCAGATAAATACAGGGACCACAAGCATAAGCTCCCTGACCACCAGACTCAGGTGATTAAGAAGTATCCCCTAGGAGTAAGCTGTTACAATTGCACACCAGATACACAAAAGGAGGAGCCAGATGCATACCAATGCTCCCTCCCAGGAGACCCTGTTGTACTAAAGCATGGCACAAGGAGAGTGTAAAGAAGCCCCTACCCACTGAGATCTCTGGAAAGGATTATGGTTAGCCTTTAGTTATGTGTTTAATTAGAAGCCTGCACCTCAGGTCCCAGCTATGAAGATAAGTTAACAGGCCTCTTTCATAGAAAAACTGAGCTCCTGGATCTATTACCTCTTGCTGTGCCCTGGAAAGTGTGCCAGGATGCCCCTATATGTGTGTTACATTAGATGCCTGCCTCTCTGTTGCTTTAAGATAAGCAAATGAGCCTATTTAATGTAAAATTAAACATTTGGTTGCCTTGTCATTAGCTGCTGCTTACTTTGGATCTAGGGTGTGTCATTGTGAGTGTGAGGTACTTGTAGAGCTATATCTCACTTCGCTATAGCTGGTGGATCTCATGATGTGAGCCCCATTAGTTTTCAAAGCTAGATGTCTTGGACACTTGTTTCTCAGCGTAAGTCTTAAAAGTTGGGATGCTGGGTTTGGAAATCAAACCTTTCATCTCAGGGAGAAGTTCCAGACTGAGTTCGATCGTCATTGTAGATTGCTATGCCAAGAGTGGAATTGGTGGCAAGGTTATATTTCTGCCTCTCCTACCTCCTTTGATATACATTTTTTTTTCTTGTTGGCCTAATGTGCAGGAGTCACTCATCTAGTTTTGATGTTTGGGTTTCCATCCCACTTTCCCTAATAAAATTGTTTCATATATAGCTATAGCTTGAGTATATCTTTGGGAAAAGATGATTGCAGAATCTTCGTGTCACCATCTTATACCAGAATCCATATCTCATTTTATTTATCCATTCAGGTGCCAGTAGACATTGAGATTTTTCCACATCTTGGCTATGTGAATAGTACTGCAATGAACATGGGAGCCCTAAAGTCTTTATGAGATCCTTACTCACTTGTTTTGGGTATGTATCCAGAAATGGGATTCCTATGTCATATGGTAGTTCTAATTTAAATTTTTTGAGGAACTTGCACACTGTTTTCCATAGATGTTGTACCCCTTTGTGTTTCTACTAACAGGGCACAACAATTCTAATTTCTCCACATACTTGCCACATTTTTTATTAATAATAGCCTCCCTGCTGGACAAATGATATTTCAGACTGGTTTTGATTAGTGATGCTGAACATTTTTTCATAATAGATGTGTCGACCATTTGTCTTTTTTTGGAAAGATGACTATGACGTCTTTGGCCCATTTTTTAATTAGGTTACCATCTTTGTTTGTTACTGA
This sequence comes from Canis lupus dingo, assembly GCF_003254725.2. Lineage (NCBI taxonomy): Eukaryota > Metazoa > Chordata > Mammalia > Carnivora > Canidae > Canis > Canis lupus. The sequence goes on along the minus strand of NC_064253.1, from coordinate 9,590,229 downwards.
TTGTATGATTGTAGGATTTCCTTCTGTATTCTGAAGATGAATGTCTTATCAGATAGATGGTTTGTAGATATTTTATTTTATTCCAGATGTTGCGTTTTTGCTCTCTTGATTGTTTGCTCTGTAGAAGAGAATAAAAATTACTATAATTAGAACTGAAAGGGTGGTTTTAACAAGCAGATAGGAGAATTGAATATCTGATTTTGTATTCATATTTCTTAAATGTCAATGGGTCATTTGAGGAACACAAAATATATAATGAAATCATTGAAATACATTGACAGATTTACATTTAAATTATACCTTGAGTATTTCAAAGGCAGAGGATTTTTCTGAAATGCTGCTGAAATATCTACTAGTCTCTTCCAACTTTAAAGCAGCAGGAATTCTCATATTAGGTAGATTGTTTCAATACTGGCAATAACTTTAAAAGTTACAAAGTTTATTTTAAGAAGTTGGCAACACTCAAATAACCAAACTAATCATTTTAGTCTACTTCTTGAGACAAACAAAGCATGAAACACAGATTTTCAAATAAGAAAACCCCTAAAATAGATACCTAAAACAGATGAAAGAAACATTCTGGTATTTTCTCTTTCAAAAATTTACCTATTTATTCTAGAGAGAGAAAGCACAGCGGGAGGGGCAGAGGGATGGGAAGAAAGAGTCTCAAGAAGACTCTTTGGTGAGCATGGAACTTGTCCTGGGCTCAATCTTACATCCCTGAGATCATGACCTGAGCCAAAACCAAGAGTCAGACACATAGCCAGCTAGGCCACCTGGGCAACTAAAAGAAACATTCTGCCTTAAGCAGGCTTCTAGAACTAACACCAGTTGAATACTCCCACTCCTGACTTTTCTCTCTAGCATGCCAAACCCAGTTTGAAATATCCTGTGATAGAGAAGAATAAATCACTTTGGTTTATTTAATAAACTACATCACACCTGTAGATCTATTCTGCAAATAATCTCAGAAGATGCTAAAAATGGCATTCAACATCTTAGAAAACTTGAAATTGAAGGAGATTGTTCAATTTAGTAAAAGACCTCTATTTTAAACAACGAATAATTATCATGCATGTTGCCAAAATAATGTAATCTCAGCCAAAATCTCAAGTCCATTTTCATTTGATTTTAATGAAATAATTCTGAAGTTTTTCTGAAAGGATAAAACAGCAAGCAGCTAACAACATGAAAAAAAGAGGAAAAAGGGACTTGTCAGTTAGATTGTAGAGCATATAATAAAAATATAGGGGATCCCTGGGTGGCGCAGCGGTTTGGCGCCTGCCTTTGGCCCAGGGCGCGATCCTGGAGACCCGGGATCGAATCCCACGTCGGGCTCCCGGTGCATGGAGCCTGCTTCTCCCTCTGCCTGTGTCTCTGCCTCTCTCTCTCTCTGTGACTATCATAAATAAATAAAAAATTAAAAAAAATATATAATACAGGGAGTGTAGCCCTGATATATGAATTTTTAATGGATTATTAAAATTCATATATATAAATTATATGGACATAATTTTATATAATTACATGTATGAATATATATATATACATATGTATAAAATACATGAATACATATATACAAAACCAATGGGGAAAAATTCAAAATTAGTTATCTGTGGGGAGAAAAAAATCATGTTTTAAAAACTCAAACGCTAAAAATGTCTACCACTTTCCAAAACAGTCCAGAGCACTAAATAAAAAAAAAGTTGAGAGCATTCAAGCCTAATGCTTATTAAAGTTCTCATTAATTTATCAAATATATCTGTGAACAATTACTTTCAAGTTGAATAGTGACCTTGTTAAGACAGAAGTATGAAATTATGAAGAAATGATTAAAATACTACACATTAAAGTCAAAGAGCGGGTCTCATTGAACGTGGCGCCAGATCTGCAGACGGCTGTTGTCTCCGCGAGCCGAGCCCGGCCCACACAGAAGCAATTATGTCTAAGGGACCTGCAGTCGGGATCGATCTTGGCACCACCTACTCCTGCGTGGGTGTCTTCCAGCACGGGAAAGTGGAAATAATTGCCAATGATCAGGGAAACCGAACCACCCCAAGTTATGTCGCCTTCACGGACACCGAACGATTGATCGGTGATGCTGCGAAGAATCAAGTTGCGATGAACCCCACCAACACGGTTTTCGATGCCAAGCGGCTGATTGGACGTAGATTTGATGATGCTGTCGTCCAATCTGATATGAAGCATTGGCCTTTCATGGTGGTGAATGATGCTGGCAGGCCTAAAGTTCAAGTAGAGTACAAGGGGGAGACCAAAAGTTTCTATCCAGAGGAGGTGTCCTCTATGGTCCTGACGAAGATGAAGGAAATTGCAGAGGCCTACCTTGGGAAGACTGTTACCAATGCAGTTGTCACGGTACCTGCATACTTCAATGACTCTCAGCGTCAGGCTACCAAAGATGCTGGAACTATTGCCGGTCTTAATGTACTTCGAATTATCAATGAGCCAACTGCTGCTGCTATTGCTTATGGCTTAGACAAGAAGGTTGGAGCTGAAAGGAACGTGTTGATCTTTGATTTAGGAGGTGGCACTTTTGATGTGTCCATCCTTACTATTGAAGATGGGATCTTTGAGGTCAAGTCCACAGCTGGAGACACCCACTTAGGTGGAGAAGACTTTGACAACAGAATGGTCAACCATTTTATTGCAGAATTCAAGCGCAAACACAAGAAGGACATCAGCGAAAACAAGAGGGCTGTCCGCCGTCTCCGTGCTGCATGTGAACGGGCTAAGCGTACACTTTCTTCCAGCACCCAGGCCAGTATTGAGATTGATTCTCTGTATGAAGGAATCGACTTCTATACCTCTATTACTCGTGCCCAGTTTGAAGAATTAAATGCTGACCTCTTCCGTGGCACCCTGGACCCTGTAGAGAAAGCTCTTCGAGATGCCAAGCTGGACAAGTCTCAGATCCATGACATTGTCCTGGTGGGTGGTTTTACCCGTATCCTCAAGATTCAGAAACTTCTGCAAGATTTCTTCAATGGAAAGGAACTGAATAAGAGCATCAACCCTGATGAGGCCATTGCTTATGGTGCAGCTGTCCAGGCAGCCATTCTTTCTGGTGACAAATCTGAAAATGTTCAAGATTTGCTGCTATTGGATGTCACCCCACTTTCACTTGGTATTGAAACTGCTGGAGGAGTCATGACTGTGCTCATCAAGCGCAATACTACCATTCCTACAAAACAGACACAAACCTTTACTACCTACTCTGACAACCAGCCTGGTGTGCTTATTCAGGTCTATGAAGGTGAGCATGCTATGACCAAGGATAACAACCTACTTGGCAAGTTTGAACTCACAGGCATACCTCCTGCTCCTCGTGGCGTTCCTCAGATTGAAGTCACTTTTGATATTGATGCAAATGGTATCCTCAATGTGTCTGCTGTGGATAAGAGCACAGGAAAAGAGAATAAGATTACCATCACTAATGACAAGGGCCGCTTGAGCAAGGAGGACATTGAGTGCATGGTCCAGGAAGCTGAGAAGTACAAAGCCGAAGATGAGAAGCAGAGAGACAAGGTGTCTTCCAAGAATTCACTTGAGTCTTATGCTTTCAACATGAAAGCAACTGTTGAAGATGAAAAACTTCAGGGCAAAATCAATGATGAAGACAAACAGAAAATTCTTGACAAGTGCAATGAAATCATCAACTGGCTCGATAAGAACCAGACTGCAGAGAAGGAAGAATTTGAACATCAGCAGAAAGAGCTGGAGAAAGTCTGCAATCCCATCATTACGAAGCTATACCAGAGTGCAGGAGGCATGCCAGGAGGAATGCCTGGAGGCTTTCCTGGTGGTGGAGCTCCTCCCTCTGGTGGTGCCTCCTCTGGGCCTACCATTGAAGAGGTTGATTAAGCCAACCTGATGACAGGTCTAGCATTGTTCCACACATTTGAAGGACCCAAATTTGTAGCAAATTCCATGGCAGTTTTAAAGTCGAAGCTGCTATATAGTAAATATACTGGGCATTCTTGATACTTGAATATGGAATATGTGCAGAGGGAAAGGAAATAAACATTGCACTTTATAAGCACTGTATTGTTAAGTGGAAAATGCAATGTCTTAAATAAAACTGTATTTAAAATTGGCACCAAAAAAAAATAAAAATAAAAATAAAGTCAAAGAGCTGTTAATTAAGAAAAGGAATGAAAACGAAAATAAAACAACCACCCCCAATATGCAATGTCCTAAATATATAGAGACCCTAGTAACCCAACACACGAGTAAGCCCTAAAGCAAAGGATAGCCTTAGGATGGCTGTGATTGGCTCGTGTAGGTTAATAGATAGTAATGAGTGCCCTCCTACTATGGTGGGGATGGTGATAGTGGTATGTATGCATGTACATACATATCATGCATGATAGAGGTGAGTATGCATGTGTGAGGATGGAATTTATGGAGATCTTTGTACTTAGCTCTTATTTTACTAAACTGTTCCCTTTAGAAGATAAAATAAGTATCATCCAGACAACATATTAAATACTTGTTCAAGACCAATAGTGATCAAAGAAACACAATTTAGTGTTAAGCTCATGTACATGTTCTGTGCAATTAAAATGATAGTAATAAAATTATGTACATATATATGATACATATACATTTATATATATATTTGGATTATTGGTGAGGTTGTACATTGTAAGCTTCCTTATACTATTACAAGGCATATAAATTGGTACAACTTTTTTGGACGGCACTTTGAGACTATCAACATCCTTGATGTGTTCCTGCCCATAGAGCATTTCTACTCTTTCAAATCTCTTACAAAACTAACACAGCATAGAAAACAATTTATACTTGAGGATACTCACTGGGGCATTGTTTACAAAAGCAAAATGTAAAACAACCTGTATGTTCAACAATAATAACATGGTAGGATAATGTATGATATTTCTTTAAAAACTTTTTAATTTCAATTAATATGCAGTGTATTATTAGATTCAGAGGTAGAGTTCAGTGATGCATTAGTATTACATAATACCCACTGCTCATCACATCGCACGCCCTCCTTAATGCCCATCACCCAGTTACCCCATGCCCCCACCAACTCCCCTCCAGCGACCCTCAGTTTGTTTCCTATGGTTAAGAGTCTCACATGGTTTGTCTCCCTCTCTGAGTTCATCTTGTTTGTATTATACTTCTGTATGTTTGAATGTCTTATGACTAATTAGAAGCTTATTTAAAAACATAATGACATAGGGAAGAACTTGAAGTATTGTTTATGGAACAGAGCAGAAAGCTTATATATACTGTATTAATTTTTTTAAAGATTTTTTTTTTCATGAGAGACACAGAGAGAGAGGCAGAGACAGGCTGAGAGAGAAGCAGGCTCCATGCAGGAGCCCAATGTGGGACTCGATCCCCGGACTCCAGGATCACACCCTGGGCCAAAGGCAGGCACTAAACTGCTGAGCCACCCAGGAATCCCCCTGTATTAATTGTTTATTGCTGATTATAAATTACCATGAATTTAGCAACTTAACACACATTTATTATCTCATTTTGGACCAAGCTAAACTGGGTCCACTTTCCTGCGTCTCCTAGGACTCCTGTCTAGCATTGGCTGGGCTACTCTCCTCCCTGGGCTCAGGGTCCCTTTTCAAGCTCAAGGGTTAGTTTCAAAATTCAGTTTCTTGGAGACAGAGGTCTGCGGTCTCCCTTGCTTGTGGTTGGTCAGCCAGGGTCTAGTCTGAACAAGTAGCCGGTCCTGCAGCTGCTGGTTGTGGGGCTCGCTCACAGTGCCCCTTACAACAGGGCAACTTACTTCAAAGCCAGCGTGAGCAGCTTCCCCTGCACTCGGCAGACACAGAGTCCTGTTTAATGTGACATAATTCTGATAGAGGCGATGCATTACCATTGCCATGCAACATAACTAATTAAGAGAGTGACTGTCTCATCACCTTTACCATGTTGTATTGGCAAGAAGCAAGTGACGAGGAAGGGGGTTATACAAAGGCACATCTTTTCTTAAGATTTTATTTATTGGGACGCCTGGGTGGCTCAGTGGTTGAGCATCTGCCTTCCACTCAGGGCATGATCCCAGGTCGGGTGATTGAGTCCCACATTGGGCTCCACGCAGAGAGCCTGCTTCTCCCTCTACCTATGTCTCTGCCTCTCTGTATGTCTCATGAATAAATAAAAGCTTCAAGAAAATCATCAATAACTTGAAACTTTCTAAAAATTATTTTAAATATCATAGAAACCAAGGGGTTCATTAAAATATATATATATATACACACTTGTATGTATACATATATACGTATATATATCCCAAAAGTCAGCCAGCAGTTTCAAGCTTTAATGACTTCAGAAGTGCAAAGCTAAAAATGATAGACCACCATTTGAAAGTTGAACTATTTTAATTTCCTTTCTCTTATATAGTTTTGTGAACTATAAAGAACATTTTAATTTTTTTGTTTTTGTCCCTCCAGTTGAAGACAAGCAAAGTGACAAAGAAAAATTAAAATTAATCTTTAAAAATACACAATTAAAGTGTAAGTTATAGGCAAATAATTCAACATGCAAATTTTACTTTTAAAAACTTGTTTTATTTTTTATGTTTCTAAAATTAGTAAGCTTAAAACTGGATTATGACTTTGGGGCACCCTTGTGGATACACATTTGATCATCCCTGATGAGGGTGTTCCATCCTCTCTCCTATGACTGTATATCAACTGTTTGTAAACATACATGTGCCCAGAAAAGCCAAGCAGGGTATTTTCTTTGCTTTTGTTTCATTTGTGCAGTAGCTTTTCCTCTCTCAGTAATAAGAATGTCTGTCCCCCAGTCAAATAACCAGGCAGGTGAACGTATTAGACAACGACACAGAGAAAGATATATGTGCATATAAAGGAAAGGATATAGAAAAATAAGTAAAACTGTTAACAAAGACTACACTGGCGGGAAACTTGTGGGTGCGAGTACAGGGGAGGAAGGGTATGGATTACAATCTACCACATAGTCAGAGTCTTCAGGCACATATTCATGGATATAAGATGTCGAGGAGGGAAATAAGTTAGATGGGGTGAAAAATATATATCCGGGCTGGAGAGTAAGACTATGAGCCAGGTGTTCACACCTGCAGTAAATGCAAGGGATTTGAGAAGCCACAAGCAGAACTCAAACTAGATTCTTTGTCAAGTTAGCAGTCTCCTCCCCCGAATCCTGCCAAGCTGTCATCAATCTTCTGCTCCACTGGTGAAAGCTCTAGGTAGGAGAAATGTGTTTTCCACAGTACTAACATCTCTAGCAATACCGCCCTCTTCCCCACAAGGCAATATTGCAGGGATTTTCAGCAGTGCCTGACTCTGGCAGGGTGGGGGAGAGTCAGCAGGAGCAGAGACTCTTTCCTCTCAGGGCTCCTGAGGGCCTGGTATTCCCCGCATTCCTTGGGCTTCTCACGCCTCTCTGTGGATATTTTCTGCAGAGCTGGGCACCACATTTCTCCAGGTAACTGGGAGCAGCTGCAGAGGATCAGGTACATCCATCTTTAGCCGGTCCTCCCTTGATGCTATGGGACTCATGAAAACGTCTGTACTCCCATCAGACTGCAGGAATGTGCTGGATACTGTTGTTTGAAATCTTTGGGGTGATGGGTCTGTGTTGCTGTGAGAAAACCAAAGCAGAGAAGAGGATCATTCAGTGAGGAAGGCAGCTTTTCTTATTTTTATGATAAATGTTCATTCGCTCTACATGATTCAAAAGATTCAGGGCAATTCCCAGGCTCCAATCTAACTGACTTTTGGACCCCAGAAGATGAGCCTTTCCTATATCCCATTGACTAAAAAGCCATACTCTCTCTCATTCATTTTGCAACGTCTTTGCAGCTTCGTCTACGTTTAACCCCTCTAGTGACCTCTTAGAATAAGGCACTCGCAGCTGTAGGGAGAATAAAGAACAAGATATGGGAATTGTGAAACTTCATAAAAGAATACGGGGATCTTCCAGGAAGCAACACATTAAAAGTTGCCAGAAATCAGGGTGCCTGGGTGGCTCAATTAAGCATCCGACTTGATTTTGGCTCAGGTCATGATTTCAGGGTTGTGAGTCTAAGCCACGTGTCAGGTTCCTTGCTGGGGGATCCTGCTTAAGATTTTCTCTCTCCCTTCACCTCCACCCCCTCCATCCCCAACAACCCCGGTTGCTCTAAAAAAAAAAAAAAAGCAAGCCAGAAATGCCAGAAATGGTCCATAGCAGAAGAGTAGCTTCTTTTTCTCTCTTCTCCAGTTGCATCTGACACTTTAAAGGAAGCAGCCAGAACTACTGGCTCCTAGGATATATTAAATAGGAGTCCTCTGGTTGTTTCTCTCAAGTGGTTGTAACTCCCTAGCAGGTTCTTCCAGGTATGAAACTCACAACATGACATCTGAGATCTCACCCTCACCCAGGAAAAAGGTGGGACTGTGACTAGCCTTCATACTAACCCTTGTCCATCTCTGCTCTGCCCTTGAAAGGGAGGTAGGCCCAGGGCTAAGACTCCTGTGACACCTGGTTTATCTAAGGAATAATGGGCCCAGGCTTCTCTGCCCTACTTGACTAGTCTTGTCCTTACCCGTCTCCTCAAAGGCATAGGAAGGAAGCAATCTCATTAATTCATCATCAATCAAGTATTCTACGCCAAGTATATATTCCTCTGAAGAAAATTATGCATCATAGTTATTATTAGAACCCACGGAGACATTGCTGGTGGATGAACCTTTTCTCAGAACCCTGAGTCCCAGGCATCCTCGAGGTATTCTCCTAGCCCTAGGGCCCTCACCTCTTTGACCATGTGGCCTCCAGCAGTCCCTGCTTCCAGGGAGTCTCCTTTTTTCACTGTAGTGGTAGAGAGGATACGCTGGTGTACGATGCTCTTTAGACTGCATGTGAGTCTCTTGCTGTTCTGCATGTGGTGTCTTGCTGTTCAACTTCTTCTCCTCCTTCTTGGGAGAGCAGTGGATAGAATGGAAAGGGGTCCTCTGCTCCTGTTGCTGCTGGTGCACTGGTAGTGGCGGGGTGGTAGATGTGTATAAAGAGAGGTGGGTTCTAGGGTTGTTTAGAGAAGATAAAGAAAGCCCCTTGGTAGAGTCTGGTTTACTCTACTTTCTCTCTCTCAGGGGCTGAAGAGAGTCTGTTTATTAGCATGAAGACATGTTCATGCCAGAATGATGTTCTTTCTGGCCTCGGTGTGTTCTCTTCCCGGTATTCTCCCCCCTTCTCTTCTTTGCCCTGTTCTTCTTGCTCTTCAGCCAAGCTAAGGCCAGATGGAAAGTATGGCAGCTAAAGCCCTCAGTGACCCCATGCTGGACGTGCTCCCGTAGGGCCTCTAAGCTGGGGAAGACCCGGCAGCAGCCCATGCACCTGAAGCCACTATCCAGGGCCACAAGCCATTCAGGGGTCTTGGCCCTGGAACATTCCTCCACAGCTGGAGTCTCTGCTGGGCTGTCAGCCTCCTCCTTTGCCTCTTGAGCTTCACTGTTCCAGCTGGACTCACTGCCAGTTAGGAGTTCCTTCGTACACACATGAGACGGGGTGACTTCTGTATGGACCTTTTCAGGAAAGGCCATTTCTTCTAGTCTTGCCTTCTTTGAGGGAGGCTCCTGCTCTTCCTCTGAATCACTTAAGACAGCCACCCCCCTTTTCATTTGGACATGCATGTAGTAAATTTTCATGAGCCTTTCCTTCTGTGGTTGTACTGAGGGCTCAGAGGGCTGAGTACTACTGACCAGATGGAATGGAAATGAGACATATGGAAAGGGCGAAGAAGTCTCATGTTGCTCAGATTGTCCAGGATGAGAAACATCTTGGTGTTTTTGATGGCTTCCTACGAAAGAGAATTTCAAACGTAAGACAAATAGAGTCTGTATGTGACGTCCGGAGGTGTCAAGGTGGCCATGAGAATATTCCCATGCAGATGTGTGGAGCAGAAGTCTGTACACATGTGGTATTTCGGTATTCTATGAGTGGTGTGTTTTATTTGAGGTGTGTACCTGCTATAATTATGCAGGAATGTGGGTGTAGTGTGTCTTGTGGACTTGCATGTGTGTTTTGGGACACATCTGGTTGAACGCTTCCTTTAAGAATGTATTTATTTATTTATTTGCGAGAGAGAGACAGAGACAGAGAGAGCAGAAGTAGAGGGAAAGGGACAAGCAGACTCCTTGCTGAGCGTGGAGTGTGACATGGGGCTGGATCTCACTACTTTGAGATCATGACCCGAGCTGAAACCAAGAGTCGGATGCTCAAATGACTGAGCCACGCAGGCACCCCTGGTGACTGTTTCTGATGTTACTCAGAGGTGACAGTGAATGAGTGTGTGCATGTGTGTTACATAGTGTGACAGAGCATGTGAACAAGCGCGGGAATAATGCTGTTTCCTGTTGACACTGTAGCTTAGAATGCCAGCAGAAGTGATCCGAGCTACTGAAATATGCCGCTCTGTGAAGTGCCCGAGTCTTCATGAGTGAAGTGGCATGTGGATGAGAAAGGCTGTACATGAAAGTCCATCCTCCTCAGGGTATATCCATTTTCTGCAGTTTGGCTTAGTGTGAGGGAGTTAAAACAGGTGATCTGTACAAGGGGTTGTGAAGGACTTATGGTATTAGTGTGTGAGTGGATGAGTCTGACTGTGTGAGGGAATGAAGGGACAAGGGTGTAGCTATGCCATGCCAGAGAATGGGAAAGTGAATGAGGAAGGAAGGCAAGGAGAAAAGGAAGGAGAAATGGGACCAGAACTGGTAGGAAGGAATACAGATGCAGGAGTGTGGGTGAGGTTGAGTTCATGCACCTCTGAGGGGGAAGGGTGTGATGAAATGTCCACACCACTGCGGGGCTCTACTTGACCTGAAGCTACAACGGTGACTGGGTCCTCCCCCTGAAGGTACACTCCCTTTCTGTTCCTCTGCAGGGGCTTCAGTCCTAGTCCCTCTGCCCTGAAGCCCTCTTCTGCTCTCAAGGGGAGAATAAGATAAGTCAGGCTTGGGCTGAGCAGCTCAGTTGTACCTGCTATCTCTGCTCAGAGGCGACCTGTGTATTTCCCTTACCGTCCTCTTTAGCGAGGATAAACTTACCAGAAGGGGAGATGCAGACGTATTCTGAGGAAGACGACTTTTCTCCTGCAATCTCACTGCCAAGAGAGACCACATATGACTCAGGCTGAGGCACATTCTCTTGGTTCTTCCAGAATTCTGGGGAAAGGATTAAAAACAAAACAAAACTCTGAGATATGGCATCTTCTGGAATCTGTGTCAACTCAAAGAGCTACACTGAATGGATATTATTAGTTAGACATCATTACCACACATGAGACTTAACTCTCATAGAAACTAAGGTGACTTTCTTCATTGAAATGCTACGATTTTCAGGTGACTTTATCTTTTAAAACTTCACTTACTCCTAAATATAACTAAATAATAATTAGTAAAACTGTGTTTATAGTGAATGACCATGATATTATCTCGTGAGATTTCTGGACATGTGTAGAGAGTATTGGACACTTAGAACCATGCCTGTAAAACAGTATGCAGTCACTAAAGTAGGATATTCTCAGCTTGGTTTTCCTTATAGGACACTGTGCAATGAGGGGGCATGGGGTGCAATTTTATGAAGAATTCTGCATGTGTATCTCTCTACGTATGTACTGATATCTATCTATTAACCCTTAAAAACACACGGAGGAGGTATGGATGGATAGATGGATAGATAGATAGATAGATAGATAGATAGATAGATAGATAGATAGATAGAGGGCAGCCCCAGTGGCTCAGTGGTTTAGGGCCACCTTCAGCTGGGGGTGTGATCCTGGAGACCCAGGATCTAGTCCGACTACAGGCTCTCTGAATGGAGCCTGCTTCTCCCTCTGCCTGTCTCTCTCTCTCTCTCTGTGCCTCTCATAAAACAATAAATATAATCTTTAAAAAAGATAGATATATAATGTACAAATGCAGGTAAAATGAATTTTCAAGGTTCCTGGGGAACCCTGGTGCTGGAAATGTTCAAATTAAGACTTCACGGTCATGGCCCAAACTTCCTTTCCGAAAATATATTTCCACATTTCTCTTAGATATTTTATCTTCTCATTCAGATCTTTTAAGAGCTTCTTCCAAAGAAGACAGGGAAGCCTCCCTGGTACATTTCTGCTTATTAATTAGGAATACAGACCTTGGACAGTCCTCGTGAGAAGGGGTCATTTATGGCATTGCGGGGCATAGGCTCGTAATTCTAATTTTTGGCTAACATGCTGCCTCACCTCCCTGCCTGATTTCCCCCCAGCCCCTCCCACTCCCACCATATTACCTCTGTCAAAGAGCTTGTCTGCAGGAGAGATACGGGAAATATATTCTGAGTCTGAAACTTCTGCCCTCTGGCTGTGGCCTTGGGCCAACCCAGAGGGTCCAGAAAGTAGAATGTCTTCATCTGTGTTTAAGACTTCTGGGAAAGAGAAGGACAATCAGAGAGATGATATCTTTGCCTCCATTAAACATTCGAGAAATACCATGTATAATAACACACACAGCACTTGTTCCCAGGAAGATTATAGTCTGGCTTCTATCCAAAGGTCTACAATCTAGGTACCTAAAAATATTTGCTGGAATGAAATGTCTGGTTACCTATAAGAGCATGAGAGCCCTAGGTTGTTTTCTGCAGTTGATCAGAGGCTCAAATTCTTGCCTGGCACATGGTAATTGCCCATATTATTTGTTATTACTACTCCATTTACCACAAGAATAAATGCAGAGCAGGTATGTCAGTACAGGTCTTCAGTCTGCCACCTGTGGTTTATGATACCGAGGTCCTGCTGCCTCCGGGGAGGGTTAGGATTTACAGGGAGGAATGACAGACTGCGATCAGTTGGCCTCCTCTTCCACATATCTGCTCCTGTGCTCCAGGGACCTCACCTGAGGGCTCTGCTGCACAGCTCTGCAGGACTGGAGACTCCAGGAGGATCCCCAAAGCTGACTCCAGACGGCACTTCCCAGCAACGGGCACAGCTCCCCTGTCAGGAGCTACGGACTGGCCAAATGTCTCAGCTGTCACTTGGCCTAGTTAGTGGTGTCATCTTCGTCATGTTCCACACACATTGTTCTGATCAGTTTTTGCCTCTATACTTACCATACTCATAAGCCTACCACTAAACTTTCCCAATTAACAGCTAAATTCTAAGTTGTTGATTGTTTTCCTAGTAAAATATGTATATTTCTGGGATCGGGTTTTACCTCTATCATGAACTTCAACACATCCCGAAAATCGCCAGTTAGTTTTTCTTCCTCTTAATCTACATTTCCAAACTCAACACTCAGTAAATAGGTAAATTTCTGTTCCTGATAAAATAACTCAAACATATTAAGTCTCTTCCTATGTTTAAAAAGTTTTTTGAAGCTTGTACCCAAATTTAACTTCACAAAATGCACCTACTTTGTCTCCTAGGTCACTGGAGAGTATCTGGTAGGTCATGTTATAGGCATGAGACAAGTCAGTGGGGGGTGGATTATTTTTTAGAGACGTAGTATGTGTACCGTGTTCAGTGAGTACTGTCTGATTGTGTACGTGTCTGTCATATTTCTTCAACAATTTTATTAGGAGGCGTACGGGTGCCATGGCCATTCTACGTAAAGGTAGCATGAGCATCATATATTAGCGGATGGTACTGCATAATCCCGTATATGTAAAGGTGGTATGAGTGATCTGGGTGTCATGTACTACTGAGGTTCAAGTTGTGACATACTGTCTATTTGATTTATGAGAGAGATATGGACCTGGGTAATTTTGTGAGATCTGTTGAGATTGTGAAAGTGCTAGGATAGAGGCAAGGATAGAGGCAAGACCTCACGCGAGGTCCTAGATTGTGGAATTACCTGAGGGGCCTAAGCGACCTGGGAGAGAGGAGTTTTACACGATGTTATATGATTGTGTGGCTTTGTTCACTGTTAATGTGAAATATGAAGTTCTACAAGAGTGAGATTATTTGTGTGAGTTTGAGATGATAGTATCTAAGGAATGACATTAGAGAAGGCAAACTTGAGGAATACATATGCTGCAAAATGAGTTGTGAAGGTTCAAGATATGAGGATCTGAATTTATGAGTCTGTCTGAGAGTATAAGGAAATGGGAGCAGAGGGATGCCTGGGTGGCTCAGTGGTTGAGCACCTGCCTTTGGCTCGGGGCATGAGCCTGGCTTCCTGGGATTGAGTCCCACGTTGGGCTCCCTGAGGGAGCCTGCTCCTCCCTCTGCTTATGTCTCTGCCTCTCTCTATATGTGTTTCTTGTGAATAAATGATTAAGATCCGTAAAAAAATAAAAAGAAAAAGAAAAAGAAAAGAAAGAAATGGGACCAGAGAATGGGAAATGAAGAGACAAGTGTCAATAGGGGTAACTGTGAGAGGACTTTGTGCTAAGCCTAGTAGAGTATGTGATGGAATAAATATTCCTGTGTGCTCATGAGGGTTAGGAGGTTGTTGGAGAAGAATCGAAGGGTCTCTTTCAAATCTCTGCCCCTTCTTCCCCCATGAAAGGACATATGCTAAGGAGTTCAGTCCTCTCTTAGCGAAAAAGCAAAATCTACTGGTTCCTTCTTGGATGCCCTATCTGTTCTTTCCTGGCCCATTTCACACCAGCTGTCAGAGATTTGCCAACATTATGACCAACAGAATTCATCTTCTCAGGTTCAGACTGAGTTTATATTTCCATTTCTCAGAGAGATCTGACATTTCTTTAGACTCCACCTTTGCAAACATGGCCCTGCTTATGGATATTTGTCCTCTCTGAGATTCCCCTTGAATCTCCAGGCTTTGTTTTATATAGATGCAATGAACATCTCCTGGAGAGAAAAAAGACCTTGTGTTATCCCTCTCATCTGGACATGGCTTGGATCACTTTTATACTCTCATCTATGAGTCTGTAAATAGAAATGCTCAGCTGGAGCCTCAGCCATGCTTACATCTCCCTTTGCCACTACCCACCTCCAGTTCAGACATCTCTACTTACCAGTATTCTTATTGTCAGAGGCACAGGGGAGGTCACTTGAGACAACGGCACTGTGTTCTTCCTGTGAGGTACTCTCACCAGGCTGTGGAGTATCCTTTTGCTTCTTTAAGATTTCTGTAAATTGAATTAGAATTAAAAGATATATCTAGTGTTTCATATATTCAGTGCACTTGGATTGCTTACTCTGTGTCAGACACTCATGGATAGTATAGTCTCTTTTCTGGCCAAAGCTCCAAAATAGAAGTATTCAACCATTTTTACTTTTTCCCAAGTGCTCATGGCTAGCTGGATATAATATATGTACATTGTCTTTATTGAGGTCGCTGCGGTGTGTCTTGAAATTGTGTCATCACAGTGTACAGTCCATATATTTTAGTATTTGTTTCCCTGACTATACATACGTGACTGTGTCTCACGCATTTCATCAGAAGATGCCCATATCCTATCTGCAGAGTCCATAATGTTACCTTTAAGGCCCAAGGGACTTTGCAGATATTATTAGATTAAGGACCCTGAGATGGGAATTATTTGGGATTAGATGACGGGTCCATATGCCGTATTTTAGACTTCTGACCTCTGGAACCATAAGAGAATACATTTTTGTTGTCCTTAATCCACTGTTTGCGGTAAATTGTTAAAGCCTTCGGTAGATGATAATAAATGCTCCACATACTCTGGACTGACTAGGGGATTTACAAACGGGCAGGCTCTATTTACCTGATTTCCTTTCTTTTCTGAGTGTAGAGTTGTTTATTTGAGTCAATGGTGCCACCCATTCTTTGTGCAAAATGAGGAGCTTAGAATACTTGAGCTCCCAGTCAAGTTGTATGTGACTGTCATCCAGTACTTCAGTTACATCTGTTTGGTGGATTATCTGTGAATCAGTGATTCCTGGTTTGGGTGTGGAAATCATCAAAACCTACTGGCATTCAATCACAGACTTCTCAGCTCACCTTCCGTTCCTGGGTTCCATTTCATCTTTCCAAATACGTTCTGTGTTTTCAAATTTTTTATCTTTTATGTTTTCTACTTTTTTATCTGAAACCTGTCTTTTTTTCACCCTTCTTTTCTTTATGATATGACTGTTCTTTTCATCCAGCACATTATGTTATATTGTTATTAGATAATTGCTGTGGATATGGTCACTGCCTGACAGATCACCATTCTTTTGAAAGACGGTGTGCTTCTCCCCAGTTGCTTTAACATCTTTGTTATTGAGGTTCTGAATATTGGCTTTAGTGTCCTTAGTTTAGTGGGGATTTATTTTTGCCATTTCTGTAACGAGCTTCCTAATAATGTTTCCTGATTCTAAGGGTTTGTATCTTCCAGAGTTCTGAAAAAAAAAAATCTTGGCAATTACTTCTTTATCTGTCTTACGTTCTCTGTTTTATTCTAAACAATCATTAGTTTGATATGTCATACTTTCACATTTTATCCTCATTTATCTTAATCCTTTTTTTTGTATTGCCAATGTATTGATCACTCTGATTTATATTTGTAAGTAATTCCCGGCTCTAGCATGGCTCTAGCCTTCAGGTCACAAATGTTCTTTTCCTCTGACAAATGTGATGTTTAACTCATCCACATTTCTTATGATTTCTAGAACATTATTTCTCATTTCTAAAACTTGGTTTTTTAAATCTTTTTATTGATAGTGTTTTATGTTTTTACATGTTTAATAACTGTAAACATTCTTATTTACCATTCCTATTGTTCAAGTAAATGATTTTCTTTGAAGCTAAATCTTAGTGTTCATTGTGTTTGCAGAATCTACTTTAGATTATGTGTTTTGTAGTTTTGCATGGGGAGCTCATGTTCCGTAAGTCATTACCTATAAGACTCTTTTACATGGATGACTAACGATTCAGAGCTCTTTTACATTTCTTCAGTGAGAAATTACTAGAGTACTGAAATCTTTGGTTTAATTTTACATTAATTCTTTGCTTGTAGGTTTAACTGACATACAGCAATTCTGGATACATCCCTCAATAAATGATATTTTCCCAAAATGAATGCACGGACTTTCTCTCTAACGTCTGATAGTGAAAACTGTTTGTGTTCCTTTTGTTTTTTGTTTTTGTTTTTTTAGATTATTTACTTATTTATTCATGAGAGACAGAGGGAGAGAGAGAGAGAGAGAGAGAGAGAGACAGGCAGAGAGAGAAGCAGGCTCCATGCAGGGAGCCCACCAAGGCACTGGATCCCAGGTCTGGAGGATCAGGCCCCGGGCTGAAGGTGGCGCTAAACATCTGAGCCATCCAGGCTCCCCCATGAAAATTGTTTGTATTCAGTTCCTAGTGAGGATACAAAAACAAGAGACTCAGATTCCCAAATTGAGATGAGAATAAGATTATAACTGGGTCTAATGTGTACCTTTCTCCCACTAGCTGAGAGATGCTGAGCTGGGTGTCTACCAGTCTGTTCAGGCTCCCACTGCCCTAATCTTCTTGACTTTGCATGCCTTTCCTTGTCCCTTACCTGCAGAAGACAGATGACTCAAGGAGGAATAGCAGGAGAAGTATTCTGATTCAGAGGATTCACCTTTTGCCACAGGGACCAGAGTATTGTCTTCCAAAGAGTGGCCAGGTGGTGGGTCAAATTTGCTTGATTTTGAGATTCCTAAAAAATTCAATATAAGTCAGAAAAACAGCTGGTTCCATTCTGTTCCCCCTCCTATACTCTTCTGCCTATCCTATTCTTCCCATTGACTTCTATGGAAATACTTACTTTGTTCTGAACAGAAATTATTTTTTTTAAAAAGATTTATTTATTTATTTATTCCTAGAGATGCAGAGAGAAAGAGAGGCAGAGACACAGGCAGAGGGACAAGCAGGTTCCATGCAGAGAGCCTGACATGGGACTCGACACAGGGTCTCCAGGATCACGCCCTGGGCTGCAGAGGGCCATAAACCACTGTGGCACTGGGGCTGCCCCATGAAAACTGTTCATATTCAGTTCCTAGTGAGGATACAAGAACAAGAGACTCGGATTCCCAAATAAGAGATGAGGATAAGATAATAACCGGGTCTGATGTGTACCTTTCTCCCACTAGCTGAGAGATGCTGAGCTGGGTGTCTACCAGTCTGTTCAGGCTCCCACTGCCCTAATCTTCTTGACTTTGCATGCCTTTCCTTGCTCCTTACCTGCAGAAGACAGATAACTCAAGGAGGAATAGCAGGAGAAGTATTCTGATTCAGAGGATTCACCTTTTGCCTCAGGGACCAGAGTATTGTCTTCCAAAGAGGGGCCAGGTGGTGGATCAAATTTGCTTGATTTTGAGATTCCTAAAAAATTCAATATAAGTCAGAAAAACAGCTGGTTCCATTCTGTTCCCCCTCCTATACTATTCTCCCTAACGTATTCTTCCCATTCACTTCTATGGGAATACTTACTTTGTTCTGAACAGTAATCTTTTTTTTTTTTTAAAGATTTATTTATTTATTTATTTATTTATTTATTTATTTATTTATTTATTTATTTATTATTTATTCCTAGAGATGCAGAGAGAAAGAAAAGCAGAGACACAGACAGAGGGAGAAGCAGGCTCCATGCAGAGAGCCTGACATGGGACTTGATCCAGCGTCTCCTGGATTACGCCCTGGGCTACAGGTGGCCCTAAACCGCTGAGGCTTTGGGGATGCCCCATGAAAACTGTTTGTATTCAGTTCTTAGTGAGGATACAAGAACAAGAGAGTCTGATTCCCAAGTAAGAGATGAAGATAAGATTATAACTGGGTCTGATGTGTACCTTTCTCCCACTAGCTGAGAGATGCTGAGCTGGTTGTCTACCAGTCTGTTCAGGCTCCCACTGCCCTGAACTGTCAAGACTTTGCATGCCTTTCCTTGCCCCTTACCTGCAGAAAACAGACGACTCAAGAAGGAATAGCTGAAGTATTTTGATTCAAAGGATTCACCTTTAGCCTCACATATCAGAGTATTGTCTTCCACAGAGGGGCCAGGTGGTGGATCAAATTTGCTTGATTTTGAGATTCCTAAAAATTCAATATAAGTCAGAAAAACAGCTGGTTCCATTCTGTTCCCCTCCTATACTCTTCTCCCTAACCTATTCTTCCCATTGACTTCTATGGAAATACTTACTTTGTTCTGAATAGTCATTTTTTTTTAAGATTTATTCATTATTTATTCCTAGAGATGCATTGAGAAAGAGGCAGAGACACAGGCAGAGGGAGAAGCAGGCTCCATGCAGAGAGCCTGACATGGGACTTGATCCAGGGTCTCCTGGATTACGCCCTGGGCTGCAGACACCCTAAACCACTGCCGCTTTGGGGATGCCCCATGAAAACTGTTTGTATTCAGTTCCTAGTGAGGATACAAGAACAAGACACTCGGATTCCCAAGTAACAGATGAGGATAAGATTATAACTGCGTCTGATGTGTACCTTTCTCCCACTAGCTGAGAGATGCTTAGCAGGTTGTCTACCAGTCTGTTCAAGCTCCCACTGCCCTAATCTGCCCAGACTTTGCATGCCTTTCCTTGCCCCTTACCTGCAGAAGACAGATGACTCAAGGAGGAATAGCAGGAAAAGTATTCTGATTCAGAATATTCACCCTTTGCCTCAGGGACCCGAGTATTGTCTTCCACAGAGGGGCCAGGTGGTGGATCAAATTTGCTTGATTTTGAGATTCCTAAAAATTCAATATGAGTCAGAAAAACAGCTGGTTCCATTCTGTTCCCCCTCCTATACTCTTCTACCTAACCTATTCTTCCCATTGACTTTATGGAAATACTTACTTTGTTCTGATCAGTACTCCTGATTGATTTATTTATTTATTTATTTATTTATTTATTTATTTATTTATTTATTTATTTATTTATTTATTTCTAGAGATGCAGAGAGAAAGAAAAGCAGAGACACAGACAGAGGGAGAAGCAGGCTCCATGCAGAGAGCCTGACATGGGACTCCACCCAGGGTCTCCAGGATCACGCCCTGTGCTGCAGGTGGCCCTAAATGGTTGCGGCACTGGGGCTGCCCCATGAAAACTGTTCATATTCAGTTCCTAGTGAGGATATAAGAACAAGAGACTCGGATTCCCAAATTGAAATGAGGATAAGATTATAACTGGGTCTGATGTGTACCTTTCTCCCACTAGCTGAGAGATGCTGAGCTGGGTGTCTACCAGTCTGTTCAGGCTCCCACTGCCCTAATCTGCCCAGACTTTGCATGCCTTTCCTTGCCCCTTACCTGCAGAAGACAGATGACTCAAGGAGGAATAGCAGGAGAAGTATTCTGATTCAGAGGATTCACCTTTTGCCTCAGGGACTAGAGTATTGTCTTCTCTCCCCAGAAAGCACAAACATTGTTGGAAATATCAAGTCCTCTTCCCAAGTAGGAGTCAACACTTGTAACTTCAGGGTTAGCCTTAATCTGCCCTCCCCCAACTCCCCAGCACTGAACAATGGTTTCTCCTCCTAGATGTTACTTGTTTACTTTTAATTTCCATAGCAACCAGAACTACTTCAGTTTTCCATTTCTTCAGAAACAATCTCCTCAATTTAACCATTATCATTAAACAGTGGTATATGTACATATTCTGCCCTTTTCTTGCATTTCAGATAGGAACCTCGCATTTACATTCTCATAGTCTGAAACAAAATTCTTTTTTGCTTCTGAGTAAGTAAATTCTGACTTTATACTCTCATCCCTGTACAACCAGTTTCAAGTGCTCTTTTAAAAATTTCTCCTTACTTCTATGAGCCACATTTTCTTCTTCATTAACAGGAGAAAGTACTACTGGAAAACTTATAATAACATCCTATACTACATCAATGCCCTTAGGCAGAAATAAAATATAGGAAAATACAATTTCCACAGAAAGAGTACTAATCAGCCACTCACTAAGTCTGTAGTGCAGTAACCCAGAGTGACATAGAGATGGCACAGGTCTTAAGCTGCAGAGACAAGGTTTTGGTCACTTGAATTTTCTCTTGACTCTCAGAGACTATCTGAGCCCTCAGAAAGACTAGCATATATACACATCCCTCCCCCGCTTCCCTTCTTCTCTCCTCCTTTCTTTAGAGGCAGTTCCTTGTCACCCTGTGCTCAGAGAAGATGCTTAACACATACCTTTTGACCTCTTGACAGTTTGGGGGGAACTTGTCCTTTCTAGATGCTTCCTTTTTCGTTTCTGCTTCATGGTTCACCTCTTCAGAGAGTGACTCCAATCAGTATAACAAAGAATCAAACTAGTTCACTTGTACACTCACGAACAACAAATCAGTAGAGAAACTACTTCCTCACTAAATCACTGTCCTGACCAGTGCTCAACATACCAACAGGGCTATTATGATGCAAGCCAGCATCAGTGTTCTGTGACCTAGGGATTACATCAGCACACACCAGGAACCCTGCTGATACTCACAGGATTCAAGGACTGCCACAACTCAGACTAGAGCCATTGCTTTCATCCACTGGGAACTATCATCAACTTGAATTTGTGTATCTTGCACTTGACATCAAAACAAGAGAAAAGAGGACTTGGATTAACTAAAGAACATTCTTTCTTGTGTCTACAGTAACCACATCATTGAATCTCCCCACAGAGAAGGCAATACCTGAGACAACTAGGGTTTAACCATGCCTGAATGATAGAAAACAATTCACATTAGATCTTATTAGTAATATTATTTAACTTATGTGAAACAGTTATAGCTTTGGTATATGTGAGTGTATAGGTGTGGATTTGAGGGCATTTCATAATTCTATACAACGCTAAAATATTTTGAATTTTCCCCCACCACTGGGAATAGGCTCGTGTATTTTTACAACAAGCCACTGTCTCTTTTGCTATTCTTTTCCTAATTATTTCCCAAGAGGTTTGGAGAAAGAGAAAACCCCTAGATTTACATTCCCTGGCCCTCATAATGAATCCTATTCTGGTCAAGCCTAGAAGTCTCATTCTCCAGGCATCTGTTCCAGGCCCCAGTCTATGTCCTCTGGAAACAGCTGGGCTCTGTACAGAGTCCAAACTCTGTGGTTAGCTCCATCCCACCCCCCATCCACCACTGCATACACCCTCCTCCCTCAGGGACAATCTGTATTTACCTTTATTTATCAGTTACACTAGAACCAGGCCATGGTCTCGAGCCTCCTTCAGTCTTCTCTGGCCCCAGTGGGTGCTGCCTCTGTACATTCCCATCACTTAATAGGGGCTCAGCCTCTTAGAGTCACTGAATGGCAGGCACATTCATCAAGAATGCTTAGCCTTTTTACTGATCAGAAAAAGTAAAAACAAAAATTAGATACTATATTACATGTATCACATTGGTAAAAGTTAGGTCAAACTATACACATGATTATAAGGATATGGATTTAAAAAAAACAAATCTTCATGATCTAAAATGTCTTCTGCAGCCATGCTGAAGAACAATTAGTCAACATATTATAAAATTAAATAAGCATATAAGCCATGATCCTATAATCTCATTCTTTAAAGCGACCATTGCAAGGCTGATGCTAATACCATTATTTATACTAGCAGGGGGCTGTCATGTTAGTTTAGTTTCCAACTTCAGAGGAATGGGTAAGCAAAGTGTGGTAGGGACATATGACAGAATTCATTGCCAGGGATAGAAGTCAAGCCCCTTAAAATACATGCCTACAGAGCAGAGCACCAGGAAGGAACTGGCAATCAGAGATAACAAAAACAAAAACAAAAACAAAAACAAAACAAAACATAATCAATGAAATAACCACAAATATTTCCTTGACCAGACTAGTGACTAAGGAGATTCATGAAATTAAGAGTGAATACTTTTTGAAAGAAAAAAAAAAAAAAGAGAAAGAATTCTACCCAAAAGTAAAATGGCTCAGATTATGTCCAGATTTAAGGAAGAATTGTTCTAAACACCCTTTACAGTGTTAATTCCCTATGTCTGCTACAGTAAAATAGAAGAAATTAGTGACTTAAAATAAAAATTTATCTCACATACAGTTCCAGAGGTCAGAAGTCTGATAGGGATCTCACAGCCTGAAATCAAGTGTTAGTGGGACTGGTTCCACCCAGAGGCTCCTGGGGAGAATCTGTTCTCTTTTCTTTTCCAGGCTTTCGAGGCTGCCTGCATTCCTTGGCTCTTGTTCCCTTCCTTCATCTTCAAACACATCACTTCAACAACCGTTTCCATCGCACATCGCTATTCAATTTTTCTCTTACTCCCCTCTGCTAAGGATTCTTTTTATTATATCAGCCCCACACAGGCAATCCAGAATATTTCTCTCTCAAAATCCTTAACTTACTCCCTTCTGTGAAGGCTCTTTTTACACTTAAAATAACATATTCAGAGGCTCTAGGGATTGGGGGAGTGGACATCTTCTTCCAGACGCAGGGAGAGTGAGTATGTCAGCTACCACAGCAAGACAAAAACAAAGCATGTCAGAGTAAATTCACACCACCTCACACCAGTGAGAATGGGGAAAATTAACAAGGCAGGAAACAACAAATGTTGGAGGGGATGCGGAGAAAAGGGAACCCTCTTACACTGTTGGTGGGAATGTGAACTGGTACAGCCACTCTGGAAAACTGTGTGGAGGTTCCTCAAAGAGTTAAAAATATACCTGCCCTACGACCCAGCAATTGCACTGTTGGGGATTTACCCCAAAGATACAGATGCAATGAAATGCCGGGACACCTGCACCCCGATGTTTATAGCAGCAATGGCCACAATAGCCAAGCTGTGGAAGGAGCCTCGGTGTCCATCGAAAGATGAATGGGTAAAGAAGATGTGGTTTATGTATACAATGGAATATTACTCAGCTATTAGAAATGACAAATACCCACCATTTGCTTCAACGTGGATGGAACTGGAGGGTATTATGCTGAGTGAAGTCAGTCAATCGGAGAAGGACAAACCTTTTATGTTCTCATTCATTTGGGGAATTTAAATAATAGTGAAAGGGAATATAAGGGAAGGGAGAAGAAATGTGTGGGAAATATCAGAAAGGGAGACAGAACGTAAAGACTGCTAACTCTGGGAAACGAACTAGGGGTGGTAGAAGGGGAGGAGGGCGGGGGGTGGTAGTGAATGGGTGACGGGCACTGGGGGTTATTCTGTATGTTGGTAAATTGAACACCAATAAAAAATAAATTAAAAAAATGCAGTAAGGAAAAGGTTAGTGCCATCCAGGAAAAAACAAAACAAAACAAAACAAACAATCAAATATTGTGTTTTCCTTGATGTTCATACAGAAAAAAAGAAAAAAGAATACATGAGAATTACACTGAGATGTGAATAATGACAAGAAAATGAGGTAGTATCACTAAAATCTATCTCTTATCACCTCATCAAAATGTTTAAAAATACTAAAAGTAAATGAATAATTTACAAGTGGCAACACAATACCATTTTTTAAAAAGTACACAATCATAAAAAAGTGAACAACTGAGAAAGGTTGTAACAGATGATTCTATCGTACATTGGAAAAGAAGTACAGGAGTTAGTTTGGGGGAGAAGAATCTGAGAGGAAGTAAAGCCTGCATATGGGGCCACTGTGTAATTTGCACTTGTATGATAAGACATATGCTATGTACTCTTGAAAGGTAGTGTTATACCCAGTTCCTATAGTCTGGATGGATATGTGATAATTGCCTTAGCTAGGAAAATATCAAAGGGAATTTCCCCCATTTATAGCAGAACATATAGAGATGAATGGAGTTGGGACATCTTGATGGCTTAGTCAAATAAGTTTCTGACTCTTAATTTGGGCTCAGGTGATGATCTCAAGGTTGGAAAGTCAAGTCCTGTATCAAGCATTGCACTAGATGTGGAGCCTGCTAATACCTCTCTGTCTCCCTCTCCCTCTGCCTCTCCTTCCTTTCTCACCCACTCTCTCTGTCTCTCCTTCTCACCTCTCTCTCTTAAAAAAAAAAAAAAGAATGGACTTGCCCATATTAAGGGTATGAATAATGAGATATGTAAGGCAAATTTTAAAGCACATTAAATAGAAAGTATGCATGTGTGTATGTGTCTGCATGCACACATGTACGTTACTGGGAAAAATAGAAAAGCTCTTCTCCCACCCAAAAATCCTCCACAAAGATAGTAGAGATAGAAAACATTTGTATTTTAGGGGTCCTGGGTGGCTTCATTGGTTAAGTGGCTGACTTTGGCTCAGGTCATGATCTCAGGGTCCTGGAATCCAGCCCTGAGTCCAGCTCTGTGCTCAGGAGGGTGTCTGCTTCTTCCTCTCCCTCCTTCTCACTAAGGCTCATTCTCTCTCTCTCTCAAATCTTTTTTTTTTTTAAGATTTTTTTATTTATTCATAAGACATACACACATACACAGAAGTAGAGACATAGGCAGAGGGAGAAGCAAGCTCCATGCAGGGAGCCCAATGTGGGACTCCATCCCAAGATTCCAGTATCACACCCTGAGCTGAAGGCAGACATTTAACTGCTGAGATACGCAGGGGTCCCTCAAAGAAATCTTTAAAAGAAAACATTTGTATTTTTATATAAACATTAAACAACAATGTAAGACATATGACAGGCATTCAAGTAACTGCAAAGGTAAAAATTAATCCCACATCCTCATACAGCCAAGCAGAGATAAACCATTAAATACATCTTTTCAAAATGGACTTCTGGTTCTCACATAAGGGGATTTGACAGTCCCATTTGTCACACATAAATTATTCTGAGTTTACCTAGTACTTGGAATGATCACCTATTTTGGCTTACTGGGTTTCTCCAGAGAGAAACTTCACATATCTTGATGATGGAAAGAAGTTTTGGAATTAGGAGTGACGATTAGGCTCTAGGCTCGTATTCACTCACAGAAACTGGACAATAGGTTTATTGTCCCTTGATGTTTGCATTTCAGAGATGGTGTCCTGGTCTCTGAGAAAAACATTTCTGCATTTTAGAACTGACAAAAGGCCTATTTAATTTTATACAGTCAAAAAGGAAAGTACTTGAAACTATGTTTTCCAAAACATTCTAAGTAAAAGGAAATGGGAAAAATTCCCTTTAGAATAGAATTAAGTCTTATTTTTATGTGTATCTGTCCTAACAGGATGCATGTTTATGAACATGAAAATAAAGATTTCAGCCTGAAAGAGAAACAATCCAACTGAAGCTTCCTAAAATACCTAAAAATAAGTCAGAATATGGATATGGGTATGCCTTTCAAAGGATTAAGTTTTCATGTTTCAGGAACTAATTTATTCAAACTAAATTTAATCAATAAACCTATGCATAAACTTAATGTAATTACAGAAAAAAAAAAAGTGTTTACATCTAAGTGCATCTCCCTGTCAAAAATGAGGACAATGAACACAGAAACTAATACTTGATTATATACCTTTATTATTATTTATAGTTTAAATAGAAACCAGATGCATAGCGCTTGACTGGCTGAGTTAGTAGGAGCCTATGACTCTTGATCTCAAGGTCATGAGTTCAGGCCCCACATTGTGTGTAGAGATTACTTACGATCTTTAAAAAAAAAAAAAAACACATTTGTATTACTATCTAACTAGCAGGCAAATTATTAATTAAAAAGTGACACTAGGAAAAATGACTTTATAAATACAACCAGAATGAACATCATTTGTACTTTACCAGTGATGACTCTCCTTCTCAGAGTTTCTATTCCTTATAGAAGAGATCTCCTGCTACACTCTCACTGCCTTTTATGTGAGCTTTATAATGTGTGTGCAACTTCACTTACACCCTTCTTTCTATCTTAAATCATATGTTCTAAGTGTTGATCTTTTAATTCTCCTGGATTAAAATAGTCTAATGTGCAATAAAGACGATTATTTTATAAGACATTTTCTGTTAATTTGTATGGTACTTGTGAGTATCACAAAAAAAAAATCCAAAACAGGGATCCCTGGGTGGCGCAGCGGTTTGGCGCCTGCCTTTGGCCCAGGGCGTGATCCTGGAGATCCGGGATCAAATCCCACGTCAGGCTCCCGGTGCATGGAGCCTGCTTCTCCCTCTGCCTGTGTCTCTGCCTCTCTCTCTCTCACTGTGTGCCTATCATGAATAAATAAAAATAAAAAAAAATAAAAAAAAAAATCCAAAACAATGTATAAAAAATTAGAAAAGTATTGCCAAGTAAGAAAGTAGTACAAATGACATACATAGTTTTAATACCATAGTTTATGTTGTTTTTCCACATTTTTCTATTGATTTATAAAAAATTTAGGTTAAAGATTATTCAGATATTCTTTTAGATTCTGTCTTTTTTTCCCCTTAAGATTTATTTATTGATTTTTGAGAGAACACACACCCAGAAGTGGGGGGAATCCTCAAGCAGATTCTGCCCTGAGCCATATAGGGCTGATCTCACTATGCATGAGATCATGCCCTGAGCCAAAACCAAGAGTGGCATGCTCAACAGGCTGAGCTACCCAGGCTCATGTAGATTCAGCTTTGTCATTTAACAATGAATTACAAGTATTTTCTCAATTAAAGTTCATCAAGTTTGTTAATAGCTAACTATTCATTTTTCTAGAGGCACTGTCATTTTAAAAACATTATTGGGGTTCTGTTTGCGGAAATATAATCGACATGCAATATTCTGTTAGTTTCAGGTATACATTATAGTCAGTATTTTTATACATTAGGAAATGAGGAGTTACCATCCCTCATCATACAGCTATTACAATATTATTCACTGTATTCCCTATCCTGTGCATTTTATCCCCATGACTTATTTTATAACTCTAAATTTATAAATCTTAATCCCCCTCATCTGTACCCTTTCCCCTTCCCCTCTGCCTTCTGCCAATCACCAGTTTGTTTTCTACACCTATAAGTCTGCTTCTCTTTGTTCACTTGTTTTGATTTTAGATTCTACCTATAGGTAAAAGCATATGGTATTTGTCTTTCTCTCCCTGACTTAATTTCATTTAGTATAATACTTTCTAGGTCCATCTATTTTGCTACATGTGACAAGGTTTCATTCTTTTGTAATTTTTTTATATCTGAGTAATATTTATGTATGTGTGTGTGTGTGACATTCTTTATCCATCTATCATTGGACGCTTAGGTTTCTCACATATCTTGACTATTATAGGTAATATTACAATAAATATGGGGGTGCATATGTTTCTTTGAATATGTTTTCATTTTCTTCAGATAAATGCCCAGAAGTGGAATTCCTGTATGGTATTTCTATTTTTAGTTTTTTGAGGAACCAGTGTTTTACATAGTGGTTATTTATATTCCCATGAACAGTATATAAGGGCTCCCTTTATTGTATATTCTTACCATGGTTTGTTTTGTTTTGTTTATTTTTTGACTTTTTCATCATAGTCTGACTGCTGTGGGGTGATATCTCATTGTGGTTTGGATTTGCATTTCCCTAATGACTAGTGATTTTGAGCTGTTTTTCATGTACTTGTTGGCTGTCTTTGTGTCTTCTTTAGAAAAGTGTATTCAAGACTTCTGCCCATTTTTAATCCTTTTTAAAAAATACTAAGTTGTGTAACTTCTTTATGTATTTGAATATTAACTCCTTATCAAATATATTATTCCCAAACAACTTCTTGCATTGAGTAGGTTGCTTTTTTGTTTTGCTTTGATAAGATTTTTATCCTTTGTTTTGTTAATGTAGTGTATCTTATTGATGGATTTGCTGATATTGACCACCCTATTTCAGGAGCAATTCCCACTGATTGTATGATACTTTCGATGTATTTTTATTATTTATTATTTGTTTTTTATCTTATTTTATTTTTAAAAATATTTTATTTATTTATTCATGAGAGACACAGAATGAAAGAGAGAGGCAGAGACACAGGCAGAGGGAGAAGCAGGCTCCCCATGGGGAGCCCGATGCGGGACTCGATTCTAAGACCCTGGGATCAAGACCTGAGCCAAAGGCAGACGCTCAACCACTGAGCCACCCAGGTGCTCCTTGTATTTTAAATTTTTTTAAAATCCACTTAGTTAACATGTAGTGTAATATTAGTTTCAGGTGTACAGCTTAGTGATTCCTCATTCTGCACATTATCTGGTGCTCCTTACAAGTCTTTTGTTAATTCTTTTTGGGAGTATTCTGTTGAGAATTTTTAAATCTCTGTTCATCAGGGATATTAGCCTATAATTTTTTTCTTTTTGGGGTCTGTCTGGCTTTGGTATCAGGGTAAGGCTGACCTTCTAAAAGGATTTTGGAATCATTCTTTCCTCTTCAGTTTTTTTAAAAAATAAGTGTAAGTAGAAACTCTTCTTTAGATCTTTGGTAGAATTTACCTATGAAGAAGCCTATGGGTCCTGAATTTTGGTTTTTGGAGGGTTTTAAAATTGCTAATTCAATTTTCATTACTTGTCTATTCAGTCTATTCAGATTTTATATTCCTTCCTGTCTCAGTCTTGGAGGTTGCATGTTTCGAGGAATTAATCTATTTCTTCTAGGTTTTTTTTTTTTTTTAATTTTTATTTATTTATGATAGGCACACAGTGAGAGAGAGAGAGAGGCAGAGACATAGGCAGAGGGAGAAGCAGGCTCCATGCACCGGGAGCCTGACGTGGGATTCGATCCCGGATCTCCAGGATCACGCCCTGGGCCAAAGGCAGGCGCTAAACCGCTGCGCCACCCAGGGATCCCAATTTCTTCTAGGTTTTATAATTTGTTGCTTTGTAATTTTTTTATAGTGGTCTCATGATCCTTTGTATTTCCCTAGTGTCAGTTGTTGCTTCTTTCATTTCTCATTTTATTTATTTGGGCCTCTTTTTTTCTTGATGACTCTCCCTAGAGATTTATCAATGTATCTTTTTAAAAAACCACCTTTTAGTTTCATTGATCTTCTGTCTTGTGGGTTTTAGTCTCTATTAATATTCTACTCTGGTATTTATTATTTGTTTTCTTCTAATTCATGATTTTGTTTGTTGGTCTTTCTCTAGTCCTTTTAGATGTAAGGTTAGATTGAAGTTTTTTCTTGTTTCTTGTTTCTTTATCACTACAACTTTGTTCTTGAAACTGCTTTTGTTACATCCTGTAAGTTTTGGAAAGTTGTATTTTCATATTTGTGTCAAAAATTTTTTGATTTCTTCATTGACCCATTGGTTGTTTAGTAGCATGTTGCTTAGCCTCCATGTGTTTGTGTTTTTTCCATTTTTTCTTCTTGTAACTGATTTTTCATTTCCTGCCCTTGTTTGAATAGATGCTTAGTATGACTTCAGTCTTTTGAAATTTATTAAGATTTGTTTTGTGGACCATAATTCAATATATCCTGGAGAATGTTTCCTGTACACTTAAAAATATGTATATCCTGCAGTTTGGGGATGAGATGTTCTGTATATATTGAGTAAATCTATCTGGTCTAACATGTTTTTTGTTTTTGTTTTTTTAATTTATTTTTTATTGGTGTTCAATTTACTAACATACAGAATAACCCCCAGTGCCCATCACCCATTCACTCCCACCCCCCGCCCTCCTCCCCTTCTACCACCCCTAGTTCGTTTCCCAGAGTTAGCAGTCTTTACGTTCTGTCTCCCTTTCTGATATTTCCCACACATTTCTTCTCCCTTCCCTTATATTCCCTTTCACTATTATTTATATTCCCCAAATGAATGAGAACATATAATGTTTGTCCTTCTCCGACTGACTTACTTCACTCAGCATAATACCCTCCAGTTCCATCCACGTTGAAGCAAATGGTGGGTATTTGTCATTTCTAATAGCTGAGTAATATTCCATTGTATACATAAACCACATCTTCTTTATCCATTCATCTTTCGTTGGACACCGAGGCTCCTTCCACAGTTTGGCTATCGTGGCCATTGCTGCTAGAAACATCGGGGTGCAGGTGTCCCGGCGTTTCATTGCATTTGTATCTTTGGGGTAAATCCCCAATAGTGCAATTGCTGGGTCGTAGGGCAGGTCTATTTTTAACTCTTTGAGGAACCTCCACACAGTTTTCCAGAGTGGCTGCACCAGTTCACATTCCCACCAACAGTGTAAGAGGGTTCCCTTTTCTCTGCATCCCCTCCAACATTTGTTGTTTCCTGCCTTGTTAATTTGCCCCATTCTCACCGGTGTGAGGTGGTATCTCATTGTGGTTTTGATTTGTATTTCCCTGATGGCAAGTGATGCAGAGCATTTTCTCATATGCATGTTGGCCATGTCTATGTCTTCCTCTGTGAGATTTCTCTTCATGTCTTTTGCCCATTTTATGATTGGATTGTTTGTTTCTTTGGTGTTGAGTTTAATAAGTTCTTTATAAATCTTGGAAACTAGCCCTTTATCTGATATGTTATTTGCAAATATCTTCTCCCATTCTGTAGGTTGTCTTTGAGTATTGTTGACTGTATCCTTTGCTGTGCAAAAGCTTCTTATCTTGATGAAGTCCCAATAGTTCATTTTTGCTTTTGTTTCTTTTGCCTTCGTGGATGAATCTTGCAAGAAGTTACTATGGCCGAGTTCAAAAAGGGTGTTGCCTGTGTTCTTCTCTAGGATTTTGATGGAATCTTGTCTCACATTTAGATCTTTCATCCATTTTGAGTTTATCTTTGTGTATGGTGCAAGAGAGTGGTCTAGTTTCATTCTTCTGCATGTGGATGTCCAATTTTCCCAGCACCATTTATTGAAGAGACTGTCTTTCTTCCAATGGATAGTCTTTCCTCCTTTATCGAATATTAGTTGACCATAAAGTTCAGGGTCCACTTCTGGATTTTCTATTCTGTTCCACTGATCTATGTGTCTGTTTTTGTGCCAGTACCACACTGTCTTGATGACCACAGCTTTGTAGTACAACCTGAAATCTGGCATTGTGATGCCCCCAGATATGGTTTTCTTTTTTAAAATTCCCCTGGCTATTCGGGGTCTTTTCTGATTCCACACAAATCTTAAAATAATTTGTTCTAACTCTCTGAAGAAAGTCCATGGTATTTTGATAGGGATTGCATTAAATGTGTATATTGCCCTGGGTAACATTGACATTTTCACAATATTAATTCTGCCAATCCATGAGCATGGAATATTTTTCCATCTCTTTGTGTCTTCCTCAATTTCTTTCAGAAGTGTTCTATAGTTTTGAGGGTATAGATCCTTTACATCTTTGGTTAGGTTTATTCCTAGGTATCTTATGCTTTTGGGTGCAATTGTAAATGGGATTGACTCCTTAATTTCTCTTTCTTCAGTCTCATTGTTAGTGTATAGAAATGCCACTGATTTCTGGGCATTGATTTTGTATCCTGCCACGCTACCGAATTGCTGTATGAGTTCTAGCAATCTTGGGGTGGAGACTTTTGGGTTTTCTATGTAGAGTATCATGTCATCGGCGAAGAGGGAGAGTTTGACTTCTTCTTTGCCAATTTGAATGCCTTTAATGTCTTTTTGTTGTCTGATTGCTGAGGCTAGGACTTCCAGTACTATGTTGAATAGCAGTGGTGAGAGTGGATATCCCTGTCTTGTTCCTGATCTTAGGGTAAAGGCTCCCAGTGCTTCCCCATTGAGAATGATATTTGCTGTGGGCTTTTCGTAGATGGCTTTTAAGATGTCGAGGAATGTTCCCTCTATCCCTACACTCTGAAGAGTTTTGATCAGGAATGGATGCTGTATTTTGTCAAATGCTTTCTCTGCATCTAATGAGAGGATCATATGGTTCTTGGTTTTTCTCTTGCTGATATGATGAATCACATTGATTGTTTTACGGGTGTTAAACCAGCCTTGTGTCCCAGGGATAAATCCTACTTGGTCATGGTGAATAATTTTCTTAATGTACTGTTGGATCCTATTGGCTAGTATCTTGTTGAGAATTTTTGCATCCATGTTCATCAGGGATATTGGTCTGTAATTCTCCTTTTTGGTGGGGTCTTTGTCTGGTTTTGGAATTAAGGTGATGCTGGCCTCATAGAACGAATTTGAAAGTACTCCATCTCTTTCTATCTTTCCAAACAGCTTTAGGAGAATAGGTATGGTTCTTCTTTAAACGTTTGATAAAATTCCCCTGGGAAGCCATCTGGCCCTGGACGCTTGTGTCTTGGGAGGTTTTTGATGACTGCTTCAATTTCCTCCCTGGTTATTGGCCTGTTAAGGTTTTCTATTTCTTCCTGTTCCAGTTTTGGTAGTTTGTGGCTTTCCAGGAATGCGTCCATTTCTTCTAGATTGCCTAATTTATTGGCGTATAGCTGTTCATAATATGTTTTTAAAATCGTTTGTATTTCCTTGGTGTTGGTAGTGATCTCTCCTTTCTCATTCATGATTTAATTAATTTGAGTCTTCTCTCTCTTCTTTTTAATAAGGCTGGCTAATGGTTTATCTATCTTATTAATTCTTTCAAAGAACCAACTCCTGGTTCTGTTGTTCTGTTCCACAGTTGTTCTGGTCTCGATTTCGTTGAGTTCTGCTCGAATCTTTATTAACTCCCTTCTTCTCTTGGGTGTAGGATCTATTTGCTGTTTTTTCTCTAGCTCCTTTATGTGTAAAGTTAGCTTTTGTATTTGAGTTCTTTCCAGTTTTTGAATGGATGCTTGTATTGTGATGTATTTCCCCCTTAGGACTGCTTTTGCTGCATCCCAAAGATTTTGAACGGTTGTATCTTCATTCTCATTAGTTTCCATGAATCTTTTTAATTCTTCCTTAATTTCCTGGTTGACCCTTTCCTCTTTTAGCAGGATGGTCCTTAACCTCCACGTGTTTGAGGTCCTTCCAAACTTCTTGTTGTGATTTAGTTCTAATTTCAAGGCATTATGGTCTGAGAATATGCAGGGGACAATCCCAATCTTTTGGTATCGGTTCAGACCCGATTTGTGACCCAGTATGTGGTCTATTCTGGAGAAAGTTCCATGTGCGCTTGAGAAGAATGTGTATTCAGTTGAGTTTGGATGTAAAGTTCTGTAGATATCTGTGAAATCCATCTGGTCCAGTGTATCATTTAAAGCTCTTGTTTCTTTGGAGATGTTGTGCTTGGAAGACCTATTGAGTATAGAAAGAGCTAGATTGAAGTCACCAAGTATAAGTGTATTATTATCTAAGTATTTCTTCACTTTGGTTAATAATTGATTTATATATTTGGCAGCTCCCACATTCGGGGCATATATATTGAGGATTGTTAAGTCCTCTTGTTGAATAGATCCTTTAAGTATGATATAGTGTCCCTCTTCATCTCTCACTACAGTCTTCGGGGTAAATTTTAGTTTATCTGATATAAGGATGGCTACCCCTGCTTTCTTTTGAGGACCATTCGAATGGTAAATGGTTCTCCAACCTTTTATTTTCAGGCTGTAGGTGTCCTTCTGTCTAAAATGAGTCTCTTGTAGACAGCAAATAGATGGGTCCTGCTTTTTTATCCAGTCTGAAACCCTGCGCCTTTTGATGGGGTTATTAAGCCCGTTTACGTTCAGAGTTACTATTGACAGATATGATATCTATTCAGTCCTTGTTTTTGTGGACTGTTCCACTGAACTTCTTCTTAAAGGGGAATTTTAAGAGTCCCCCTTAAAATTTCTTGCAGAGCTGGTTTGGAGGTCACATATTCTTTTAGTTGCTGCCTGTCTTGGAAGCTCTTTATCTCTCCTTCCATTTTGAATGAGAGCCTTGCTGGATAAAGTATTCTTGGTTGCATGTTCTTCTCATTTAGGACCCTGAATATATCCTGCCAGCCCTTTCTGGCCTGCCAGGTCTCTGTGGAGAGGTCTGCTGTTACCCTAATACTCCTCCCCATAAAAGTCAGGGATTTCTTGTCTCTTGCTGCTTTAAGGATCTTCTCTTTATCTTTGGAATTTGCAAGCTTCACTATTAAATGTCGAGGTGTTGAGCGGTTTTTATTGATTTTAGGGGGGGATCTTTCTATTTCCTGGATCTGAATGCCTGTTTCCCTTCCCAGATTAGGAAAGTTTTCAGCTAGAATTTGTTCAAATACATATTCTGGCCCTCTGGCCCTTTCGGCGCCCTCGGGAACCCCAATTAAACGTAGGTTTTTCTTTCTCAGGCTGTCGTTTATTTCCCTTAATCTATCTTCATGGTCTTTTAATTGTTTGTCTCTTTTTTCCTCAGTTTCCCTCTTTGCTATCAACTTGTCTTCTATGCCACTCACTCGTTCTTCCACCTCGTTAACCCTCGTCGTTAGGACTTCTAGTTTGGATTGAATCTCATTCAATTGATTTTTAATTTCTGCCTGATTAGCTCTAAATTCTGCAGTCATGAAGTCTCCTGAGTCCTTTATACTTTTTTCTAGAGCCACCAGTAGCTGTATAATAGTGCTTCTGAATTGGCTTTCTGACATTGAATTGTAATCCAGATTTTGTAACTCTGTGGAGAGAGGACTGTTTCTGATTCTTTCTTTTGAGGTGAGGTTTTCCTTCTAGTCATTTTGCTCAGTGCAGAGTGGCCAAAAGCAAGTTGTATTGGGATAAGGAGAAAAAGAGAGGAGAGAAAGAAGGAAAGAAAAGAGAAAGAGAAAAAAGGGAAGAAAAAAAAACGAAAAAAAAAAAAAAGAAGAAAAAGAGAAAGAAAAAGAAAGGAGAAAAAAAGGGGGTGGGGGAAGGAAATAAATCAAAAAGCAAAACAAAACAAAACAAAAAAAAGAACCACGGGGGAGTATCTTCTGATTCTGTGTACTTTAAGTCCCTTGGCTTCTCTTGGAAGTTGTCAGTCTAGCTGGTCTTCTGGGGGTGGCACCTGTTGTGCTGATTTTCAGGTGTTAGCAGTTGGGGGAGCTGCTGTGCCCCTGCCTGGTGCCAGGCTCAGTGGGGGTTGTTTACCCCGTGAGGCCCCAGGAGCAACAGCCCTAGTGGCGGGGCCAGGTCTGGAAACCTGGATTCAGTCCCCGCAGGAACTCCGGAGCTCTCCTTCTGCAGGGCCTGGAGGCTCCGGGCGGGGCCGCTGAT
This sequence comes from Canis lupus dingo, assembly GCF_003254725.2. Taxonomy (NCBI): domain Eukaryota; kingdom Metazoa; phylum Chordata; class Mammalia; order Carnivora; family Canidae; genus Canis; species Canis lupus. Next base: position 9,554,441 of record NC_064253.1, on the reverse strand, counting down.
CTGCTCAGCTGGGGCAGGAGCGTCCTCGCTGTCCTGGGCCCTCCCGGCCTCTGCCTGTCCCGGGGGAGGCGGGATCCTGGGCTGTGTCCCGGCGCCCTGTGCTCCGGAGCCTGCGCTGTTGGATTCGCGCTCCCGGGCCCCGCAGCCCCCTCCGCGGAGCCGCCACCCGAGCACCCGAGCTGCTCCAGGAACCGCGCAGGCCCCTCCGCACGGAGCCTCTTCCTCTGCCCGAGCCCCACCCCCAGCTGCTCCTGGGGCAGCGCAGCCCCCTCCGCGGAGCCGCCCCCGAGCCCCTCCAGCTGCTCCGGGTCCCGCCGTGCGCGCTGCAGCCCTTAGGGAGCTCGGCGCACTCTCCCGGGGCGCAGTTGTCTGTTACTGTCCCGGGAGCCCGAGGGCATCCCCGCCCTCCTGGGTCCTGCTCCACCTCCCCGCGAGCCCCTTTCCGCCCGGGAAGGTCGGTGCAGCTCCTGCTCCTCCGGGACGGGGCTCTCCTGTCCTGGGGACACTCGCCCCGGCCCCAGCCCGGCTCCTCGCGGGGCCCCTCCCCCTTGGAGGCCTTTGTTTCTTTACTTCTTTTTCCCCCGTCTTCCTACCTTGATAGAAGCGCGAACTCTTCTCACTTTAGCATTCCAGGTGTTCTCTCTTTAAATCTCAGGCCGAATTCATAGATTTTCAGGATAATTTGAAGGTTTTCTAGGTAATTTGGTGGAGACAGGTGATTTGGGGACCCTACTCTTCCGCCATCTTGCTCCTCCCCCCTGGTCTAACATGTTAAAGTAAATATTTACTTACTGATTTTCTTTCTGGATGTTCCATCCATTGCTGTCAGTAGTGTTTTAAAGACCTCTACTATTACTGTATTGCTATTAATTTCTTCCTTTACATCTGTTCCTAAGTTTTTATATATTTAGGTGTTTATTATATATTTATTATGTACAGATTTACACATTATATCCTTCCTTTGACTCCTTTATCACTATGTCATACCCTTCTTTGTCTTTCATTAAAGTATTTTTTTCTGATATGTGTGTCAGAAAAAAATGCTACTCCAGCTTTCTTTCTATTTCTGTTTGCATGGAATATTTTTTTTCATTCCTTTACTCTCAGTCTGTGTATGTCTTTAGATCTAATGTGAGTCTCCTGTTCATTCAGCCACCCTGTATTTTGATTGGAACATTTACTTCATTTACATATAAAGGAATTATTGGTAGGTATATACTTATGGCCATTTTGTTAATTTTCTCTGTTCCTTTTTTCTTCTCTTGGTCTCTTCACTTTATAGTTTAATGGTTTTCCTTAGTGCTATGTTAGGGTTCCTTTCTCTTTATTTTTTAGTATCTTTTGCAGGGTTTGGGTTCATACTTATTGACCTATACATACAGCAGTTTATTTTAAGCCGGTAGTCACTTAACCTCAAAGGCATCCTAAAAACACTCCCTTTTTACTACACCTCATGTTTTACGTTTTGACATCATGTTTTATATCCTTTTCATTTTGTGTATCCCTTACCTACTTGTATTTGATAGAACATTTTTGTCTTTAAACCTTCATATTAGTTTTCTAAATGGCTTCTCCTTTGCCTTTGCTATATATGTGACCTTACTGGGGAAATTTTTTTTCTTTCATATATTTTCTTAGATATAGTTAAAGGCCTTTTTTTTCCACTTGAAAAAGAAGCTTTAATATTTCTTAGAAGGCCAGGTTAGGGGTGGTGAACACCTTAATCTTTGCTAGTCTGGGAAACTCCCTCTCTCCTTCATTCTAAATGATAACCTTCTTGGATAGAGTATTCTTCATTTTAAGTCTGTCCCTTTCAGCATTTAGATGGCTCTGCTACTTCCTTCTGGCCTGTAAAGTTTCTGCTTAAAAATAACCTGACAGATTTACAAAGTTTCTTTTCTTTGTGACTATTTGTCACAAAGTCAAATACAAGGCAAAATCTCTTTATTCTCTCCATGGTTGTTATCCGCACATTCAGTGGAGATTCCCCTGGTCAGTGCTCTCTCACTGGGGAGGCACCACAGAGGAACACCCAACAGAACATAAACATAAAGGATAACCTCTGTTTATTCTTCCAAAGATAAATTCTAACCTATTCTTAAAACTTTCTCATGTTTCTATTTCCATTTAGAAATATATATAAATAATTAAATTCACTATTAAGGAAGTAAACTGTATCACATACAGGATTGTAAATGTTAGGAAACAATTTTAAATGATTAAGTTTCATACTGGGTTACTGATCAATAGCTCATTTTTGAACAATTGCTTCTCTTCTTACACTTTATTAGGACCACCTCAGGAAGATTTCAGTTGTTGGTGATAATATACAATGGGTTAACGTTAGTTGTTAAATGATTTTCTATCTTCTGTAAGATTGAGTGAATCTACACCTCCTAACTTTAAGTTGCATTCTTTCTTTTTCTCTGTGGTCTTCACACATAGACCAGAGCTGATTGATTGATGCTTACTCTGTGTAATAACGTAGCTCTTCTGGAAAGTCACATTTGCCTTTTTATGACAGTAACTTTCCCAGTTGAAAGCTACAGAAGCAGCTTGTAAAGCGATTTCCCTTGGTCAACAGAGCTTTTTTTTTTAACATCGAAAACGGCTTGTGGTGATACCATTACTGTGTACTATGATTTCTTGAGCTGACATACTTTACTGAATTCACTGGGTCCGTGAGCAGTCTTTTGAGTTCCTATTCTGAAAACTAACTTGAGCTACTTAGTAAAAGCAAAATCGGGGCTATAATGACTCTCATAACCTGGGAAGGAGAGAATTTAACTTGGCTTAAAGTGTGGCAGATATAAAGTACCAAAAATTTGCTCATAGCCCAATTTCGAAAAATCCCTCTCAGCCTTCAACTGTGTAGAGAGAACTTCTTACACATGGTTAAAGAAAATAGTCACCAGCGAGTTTAAATATAAATGGTCCTTAAAGTTCATGGGTTAAGAGGGTGGACTTTTTAAATTTTTTTCTTCAACTCACAACCCTCACAATACCTTTAGTAGAGGTAGGGAGGGGAGGGGAATACCATGTTAATATTAACATGTTACTAGAATATAACGGAATATATGCTGGAAAAACTGAACATTAGACATCTTAGCAACTCTGGTATTCGGTACTACATCTGAAAGCTTGAGTTTATGTGACATTTTTACTTAAAAGCACTTTTCCTTGAAACCAAAAAAAAAAAAAAATTGGGGATGTTACAGGGATGTTTTCTCCTTAAAATTGGAGTGACTGAACAGTTGCCATTGTGCTAATGAAGCTGAAAGAAAAGCAATTAAAAATCCAAATGTCTGAGAAATGACATCCATTAAACCTTCATTATACTGCTATTAACTAAAGGAGTCTATTATGTCCCACAGTAGATGTTTGAGATGATCACTTTGGAAAAGATAAAATTGCCTTATTTACATGTACTTATTTTTTAAAATTTAACATAGGTTTCTTTAATTTTTATAAAACATGTTAGTCGCAAGTTGTATTTAATTTTGTTATAGATTTCTAAGCATGTATTATATAAAGAAATTATAGATGTAAACACTCAAAAATTAGTAGCTTTACATTGCTAGCCATATGTATAGTTGGATCTATAATTTTACCTTTCTTCACACTTAAATTTAATGTGGTCACTGCTCCAACTTTTCCTTAGCTTAGTTGAACTGGAATTAAAGAATGTGGATCCTATTAAAGAGGACCATATTAAACATCAATGCATGCCTCCCAAAAAATTAGGATTACTTAACAGCAACGCCTTAGGAAAACATGTGTGCTTCAGTGAGGGCACTACCTATGAACCTACATGGTGCCAGATTTCGAACTCCAGAAATGGTTGGAAGTGAAAGAGGCATAGTTGATCCTTTAGTATATTGAAACAAATGTTGAAATACAGACTATTTGTTTGTAAAACTAGAAGTTGTAAGGACAATTGATACACAAAATTGGAAAATATTTCTGTTGCATTTACTTCTACTTTAAAGAAAGAACAATTCATAGTTCAACTATCCAATTTAGATTTCTACTTTCTTGGTAATCATATCTTTCCCAAGCTCTTTTCCTGGGCTAGCTTATTTTCCCACAGGCTTCAACTATTCTCTACGGTGGACATTATGGTCCCTAACCACTTACGAAAAAAATTTTCTTTTTATTTTATTTTTTAAAGAATATGCCTCATCACTCTTAGAGGATTTATTTTACCTTGATAATTTCATACTATTAGCTCTTAGAACTACAATACAATTTCTGCCCAGTGGCATTGAAATGCAGAAATTAAGGATATTAGCTTTGAAGTTGCACACATTGGAATTTTTACCAGTGGTTTGATACTGAGTAAATGAATTTTGTGAAACTTATTTTATTCATGTGTGAATAAAGGTAATATTAATATGATTACAACTTCATAGACATAGAAATGTAAATATTTAGTAATTAATTGCTTTACATTAATAGCTGTACTAGTATTTTGCTTTGGCAGACCAGGAATGCCTAAATTTCAGAGGCATAAATAGGAGATCCATAATATGATAATCTTTAGTCTTACTGTTAAATGTTCTCAGATTAAGATGCTTTGTTAAGCAAAAGCATTATCAAGGGTGTCAAAGAATACTCTAAAATTATGCCCTATCCCACCCTTCTTTTGGTATAGTACCAAGCATGTGTAAGACATTAAATAACCTTTCCATATTTTCAGTTTTCTATCATGATTTATTTAATAGAACTAAACTTCTCCATTAGTCATCAGGGCCTATACTTCCAAGGAACCTAGTGCAATTACTTTCTATAGCTTCCACCTTGTATCTAACACCATATTCCTGTTAAGTACCAACTATAAGGACTTGTATGACCCAAGGTTATAATGTAGCTATCCTATATTCTCTACCACTGCATTTCCACAGGGAAGTCTGTTGGTCTTCCCTAACCACTTTTCTTCTTTATCTCAACCATCCAGGCAAATTGAAGGAGGGGTCATATCTACATGCTCTGTTGAGTCTTTTGTATCTATTTTAGGCCAAGTTTTTGTGACCACATTAGATTCTATGGGGTGGATCTTCTGACTTGCTCTAGGATAAAGACATATGCCTAGAAGAAATTATCCCTGCACCTTTTCCAAAAATGATACTGTGCAACATGGATAGAAAATATAGATAACCTATCTCTATGGAGTAGATGATAAACTATAAACCTCAGCTTATAAATGGAAAAAAAAAAATGAAAACCTGGGATCAACAGAATCAGAGTTACTCCCTCCAAAGGGGCTGTGAGTTTGATGGTAGATGCACGGAATAATGGGAACAGTGAGGCCTTATTGGTAGAAGCAGCCAGAAAACTTCAGCAAAGGTTTGTTTCTGTTCAGCATCAGAACTCTTGTGCCCATCTCTGACAAGGCACAGTCCAGAGTCATCACAGTGGGCAAATTAAAAGGAAAATCTGTGACCCAGTGGCTTTTCTTGGGAGAAGCAGCAGATATTAAAGAAATGGAATAAAACAGCTAAGGCTAAGAACTTAAAATACAGGGCCTCCTGGGAGGCTCAGCAGTTGAGCATCTGCCTTCAGCTCAGGTCATGATTCCAGGATCCTGGAATTGAGTGCCACATTGGGCTCCCTGCAGGGAGTCTGCTTCTCCCTCTGCCTATGTCTCAGCCTCTCTTTTTGTCTTTCAAGAATAAAAAAAAAAAAAAAAAATCCTAAAGAAAAATAATACAGTAGAGGGACTCCCAGATGGCTCAGTTAGTTATGTGTGTGCCTTCAGCTCAGGTCATGATCTCAGCGTTCTGGGAAATCCCCCAAGTTGGGCTCTGTCCTTAGCAGGAATTCTGCTTAGCGCTCCCTCTCCTCCTGGCCCTCCACTTGCTTGTGTTCTCTCTCTCTCTTTCTCTTGATTAAATAAAGTCTTTAAAAAATACAGTAGAAACAACTGTCACCAACAACAGCATTTATCTATTAGAACTTTCAAGAAAATCACTCAATAAGGAGCAGAAGCGATAATCACAGAGACATTGGCATTTGTGGACATGAATTTTAAATCGATTATTGTACATACATTTTATACTCTCAGGTTTCAAAAGGAATTAAACATAATGAAGAGACAAATAGATGATCCAAGAAAAAGAATCCAGTGGAAACCCTGGACCTGAAGTAGACAATATTGAAAAGGAAATTTTTACTAGGTCACAATAACAACAAATACATGTGATAGAAGAGATCATGCAAACACTACTCCATGGAAGGCTAGTGTGGAATATTCACATCAACTAGGTCACATAGAAGGATGTTTCATGATAACCTGTTCTGTATGTTTGTTTAATATAGACTCCTATGTCTATGCAATATTTCAAATATAAAAAAATAAACATGCACTAAAGATTCTAAAACAAAGAAATTAGGAGAAAGTTTGATGTATAACAAATATGAAGAAAAAAGTGAATGTAACTCTTTTAAGAGGTAACTTTTTTAATTATCTGGAAAACAAAAAATCAATGGAAGAGCTACTATAACCATGAGAAAATTCATTCAAAGAATGAATTCAATAAAGCAGAGCAGAGTATAAATTTAAATCTACCGCTCTTTAATTATAAAAATACTATCAACTAGATGACTAGTGAAAAGATAAGATCCCATTTTCAGTATAAAAATATGAAATACAGTAGTAAGAAACATATTAAACTTACAGGAAGCAAGTGAAAAGTAGATCCTAAAAAACAGTAGTGGACCTCAGCAATGCTGGAATGACCAAGTAACACCTACTAAAAAACCTAAGATATTAAAAGCTAAGATGAATCCTCAAAAATATAATCACTGCAGATGGCATAGGTATATGGACAGATTAGTATCAAAGAATCTAGAATCTAGAGAAAGAGCCCAGTACATAGGAAATTTGGTATGCAATATGGACGGTGTTTCAAATCATTGTTTTCTCATCTCTGAAGGTGGTGAAAATCAGACACTTTGACACCAAAATATTAGGCAAAAAGAGTTCATTTTATTTATCACTATATGGATGATATTTAACAATATCTAACACTTCAAAGCAAGCATTTTCTTTTACAACTCTAACATCAGATTGTATTTTGCATGTGATAACATCTTTCTGTTGGGTAGAAGGTTGGTCACGTCTTCATTATCATTAGTGTAATTGATGACCATGTATCATACTATATAGTGACTTTAAGTTTTATTTTAATTCCAGTTAACATAGAGTGTAATATTAGTTTCAAGTGTACAATATAGTAATTCAGCATTTCCATACAACACCCAGTGTTTATCAAAAGTGCTCTCCTTACCCCCATCACTTATTTCGCCCCTCCCCCTCCCTTACCTCCTCTCTGGTAACCTTCAGTTTATTCGCCATAGTTGAGAGACTGTTTCTTGATTTGTCTCTTTCTCACTCTCTTTTTTTTTCCTTTGCTTATTTGTTTTATTTCTTAAATACCACATACCAGTAAAGTCATATGTTCTTTGTCTTTATCTGATTGACTTATTTCACTTACATAATACTCTAGCTCTATATTGTTGCAAATGGCAAAATTTTGTTCTTATTTATGGTTAAGCAATACCCCATTGTATACATATATCACTTCTTTACTCATTCATGGACACAAGCTGTTTCTGTATTTGGCTATTATAGATAATAAGGCTGCTTTAAACATCAGGTGCCATGTATCCTTTGCATTAGTATTTTTTCATTCTTTGGGTAAACATCTAGTAGTACAATTGCTAGGTCAGAGAGTGACTCTATTTTTAACTTTTTGAGGAACCTCTATACTTTTTTCCACGGAGGCTGCATGAGTTTCCATTCCTACCAACAGTGTATATCCACATTTTTGCCAACACTTGTTTCATGGTTTTTGATTTTACCTAGTCTGACAGGTGTGAGTTGATAGCTCATTGTATTTTTCATTTGCATTTCCCTGATGATGTTGAACTCTTTCCATGTGTCTAGCCATCTGTCTGTCTTTTTGGAAAAATGCGTATTCATGTCTTCTGCCCATTTTTTAAATTATTTGGTTATTTGGTTTTCTGGTGTTGAGTTTTAGAAGTTCTTTATATTTTTTTGGATATGCCCCTTTACCAAATATGTCATTTGAAAATATCTTTTCTTATTCTATAGGTTGCCTTTTACTTTGTTGATTGTTTACTTTCCCCAGTGAAGGAGCTTTTTATTTTGATGTAGTCTCAATGCTTTATTTTTGCTTTTGTATCCCTTGGCTCAGAAGGCATATCTCGAAAGAAGTTGCTATTGTGGCATATTGACATTTTAATAGTTATTTTTCATCATCTAAATCTAGTTATGTGCAGAGTTAATAGTGTACATGGTTGGAGTTGTACACCAAGCAACGCAACTGAAGGCAAAAGAAATTGCCAAATTTATCATTATAATTGAGAACTTTAAAGCAATAATAGACTAGTGTGACTGATTCACACATTATTCAGAATCATCTCTGAGATAGTGTGCATCAACCTATAAAAAGTTTCTGGTAAACTTGAGTGGAAGTTGTAAGTTTTGTTAAACAGCAATATACACAAGTGAATTCCAGCGCCTTGGATTTAAAACCCAAAGATAGTAATGTGCCCCCATGTAAAGAAATGTTGCTTTTGATAGTAGGACAATACGTGTTGCAAAAGAACAGTGTAGGATGAAGCAACACAAAGTTTGATGACCCTGAGTTAAAAAGTGATTCAGAGTAGAGCTATAAATATGATACATTTTAGAAATAGCTTAATTAAATTATTTAACTTTTAATTGCTGTTTTATACAAGAACATTTTTGGATATATATGCTTTAGTAATATCTGCCTTAATCTCCAGCTTGTTTTTCTCTGTTCAGGTCACTTTCTAATTTTTTGAGAATAGCTGATACACAGTGTTGCATTAGTTTTAGGTGTACAAAATAGTGGTTCAACTTCTCTATATCTTATGTCATGCTCAACAGACAATAATAAAAGTAAATGTGATGCTTAAAGGCACAGAAATGCTAAAATAGGTTATGTTTATCTCAGTCTTGCTTTTAAAATTTGTATGGTCATTTTGAAACTCTCTCATGTATGTTGCATGAACAAGTATTTATGTTTTTCAGAATCAAATTTCCACCTGAAAGACAATAAAAACAATAGTTAAAACCCTGAAATGCTAAATTTGAGCTGGAAGTAAGTTCCTAATCTGACTAACAAAAATGTTTAAAAACAGTGATACTGATTGACAAGAAACTCCAGTCTCTACCAATAAATTCTCCTCCTTACTAAGAAGAACTAGCACTTCTTGGAGCACTGACAGACTTCAAATTTTGACAGGGAATAGTAAGAAGGGCCTATAACATTCTCTGAGAAAAGCAAAAGACAAGCAAATAAAAATGTACTGCTAAAAAACCCGTAAGAGCCAGCTTGAGCTCCTCCCTATTGGTCAACTATTAAAACATCAAAGAAGTACTTGCTTGAAACACACTAAATTTATGAAAAATACATGTCTGTAATTATGTTCAAAAATAGAAAGTGAACAGCAAACAGACAATGACAACAAATACTTATTTGTTACCATTAGAAATGACCCACTCCCTTGCCCTCTGAAAATTAATCCTGACTTTCCTGTGGAAAACATTTTCATGGTAAAAATTATGCAATAGCAGCTGAGAAAAATTGCTTCTTTGCTGAAGAACAATGATAACAACATATATAGATATATAAACATATATATAAACTATATATATATATATAACTTCCCAATATATTTTTTTTATTTCTAAAATACTCATTTGGGAAGGATTATCAGTGTACACTAAATCCATGAGGTAAAATGTTAATGGCAAACTTCGGTTGTCCAAATTCTCATTCCTCAGATGACTTGTTGTATAAAGAGCAAACCTCAGTTTGAATGAAGAGCAATAATTATCACGATTTTTTAGGTCGGAGCTTCATCTCATCATCGCTAATGGTGGGAGAACAGAACATGGCAGGCCTCCTGTTGTGAAGCAGTCTAAATTATACATATCATCTCTTAAAGTAATCACACCGAAATCATTTTAACCTGAATACGTTTGAATTTTTAGATAAAACATCTATTCCGCCAGTAGTAAGAGAAGGTTGGATTCTTGAATTTCACCATGGGGAACAATCAGATCAATGCAGAAACTGGGAAACATCTACAAAACAAAGCATTGCCATGTCAAGGGGAAGATACCTCCAGGTTAAAAAGGCAACCTAAGGATTAGGTTAATGGATAATTATCTATTCAAGCAGTTGTGATATCGGGGAAAATTGAGAACATATGAATATGGATTGGATATTAGATAAAATTAGAGAATAATTGCCACTTATGTTAGGTCTGATAACCATGTCTTGGTTATGCAAAGGAGATCTTATTTTTAAGAGATTCACAGAAAAGTATTCATTGTTGAAATGCAATGATGCCTACAATGCATTTTAAAATACTTTTTAAAAATAGAGTTGAAGCAAATAAGTTTTTGATTCTTAAAGGTAATATGTATTTAACTTTTCATTTTATTCTGCATGTGGTATTTATTTAAAACATTTCTGTAATTGAAAGGAAAAACAAGCAAAAAGATTCGTTGGAGTTCTTACTGCTTCTTATATCTTTCTTCACCCTTCCATGGGAACTCTGGATGGGAGGAACCTGAACTCCTTCACAGAGACAGTTATTAGAACTCAGACATGTCGATGACTACTTTAAGGAAAAAAAATTAAATTTAAACTGGCTTTTATGATTGTTTGAAGACAAAGACAGGGGGATCCCTGGGTGGCTCAGTGGTTTGGCGCCTGCCTTCGGCCCAGGGTGTGATCCAGGAATCCTGGGATTGAGTCCCACATCTGGGTCCCTGCATGGAACCTGCTTCTCCCTCTGCTTGTGTCTCTGTCTCTTTCTCTCTCTCTGTGTCTCTCATGAATAAATAAATAAAACCTTAACAAAAAAGAGAGAGAAGGACATGTCTTTAATAACTGAAAAGTAAAAATATGTTATCATAGATACAAGGATATTTAACTTTTTGTCATATTTTCAGAGGCGAGGGATCAGCAGCTATCTTGGAAAATGAATATTTAAATAGCTGAGAATTGTTAAAGTTTGAAATTTTTATCGAATCTATAAAACCAGTACCTGTATGTTTCCTTAAAGATACTCCAATATTAAAAAAAAAAAAACATTTATTTCTTAAAGATGTATTTTCTTTATTTTAGAGAGAGGGAATGCTTGGAGCAGACAGGGATGCAGAGGGAAAGGAAGAGAATCTCATGTAGGCTCCCTGCTGAGCATGGAGCCCCTCAAGGGGCTGGATTTCATGACTCTGAGAGGATGACCTAAGCTGAAATCAAGAGTCAGATGCTTAACTGACTGAACCACCCAGGTGCACATCCCTCAAATAAATACTTTTTAAAACTTTTTACTTTTTTTTGACAACCCTACCGTTTTTGCAGCAAATATGAACCTCTTTCTTTATTTTTTAAAAGATTTTATTTATTTATTCATGAGAGGCACACACACACACACACACACCCCCACACACAGGCAGAGAAAGAAGCAGACTCCTTGTGGGGACTTTATCTCAGGACCCTAGGATCATGACCTGAGCCACAGGTAGACACTCAACCCCTGAGCCACTCAGGTGCCTCTATGAACTTCTTTCTTTTTCCTAATCCCTTTCTCCTTTCTCTATGATTTTATTCTCTTAGAGGATAGAGAGGAATTGAATGAATAATATCAGTATAAGAAATTAGATTATAACCAGTATAATTAATGTGTTTTGATCATTAAGAAAATACTTTGTAGTGTGTATAGGTATGGAGATTTTCACTAAATTGAATTAAATATAAAGTCAACTTAATGACTTAATCAAGTCCTCTCAAATTGCCATTTAGTTCACCCATACTGTGTCAAGCAAAACCATTAAACTCATGAGTTCAAAATGCATGGGATAAGATGAAGATCTCTGATTATCACCCCTACCCTGGCTATTTGATCTCATAAGGTCTTCTGTTTGTGCAAAATAGATTAAATATAATTGAGACAGGGTAAGAGCCTTAGGGAAAAGTCAATTGTATCAAAGAGGGAAAAAATATACAACATAACCCAGAGGTAAAATCAAATAAAATACAGATTTGAAGCTAGCTAAAAGGGAAAAATTAATATAACAACTGCACACTGGAAAAGAAGATATAATGGCTTGCATTATTACAATTACTCTATTAGAAGGATTATTGTTTGGAACAATATTAAAAATCCTAGCAAGCATACTTTATTAAGAAAATATAATATCTTATTAAATTGTAAAAACCACAAAACCACGATATATCATCAAAATAAAAGGATATTATTTACTAATGTAAATTAAGTGTTTAATAAATTCAGATATTGAAGTTTTTATATAAGTAGAAGAATAATATGATCCTGGATATATACTACCTGTTATGTATTTTCATAAAGTAGATGATAAAGCTTAATTGAAAATTGGTATGCAACTAATATTAGGATAATTAAGTAGCATACAAGCATGATGGATTTAGATCTTCACTTCTTTTTTTTTTTTTTTTTATTGGTGTTCAATTTACTAACATACAGAATAACCCTCAGTGCCCGTCACCCATTCACTCCCACCCCCTGCCCTCCTCCCCTTCCAACACCCCTAGTTCGTTTCCCAGAGTTAGCAGTCTTTACGTTCTGTCTCCCTTTCTGATATTTCCCACACATTTCTTCCCCCTTCCCTTATATTCCCTTTCACTATTATGAGTAGATCTTCACTTCTTATATAAAAACTTTCAGATGGAGTACATGTCTTATGCGTCAAAAAAGAAATCAGAAAATATTTTATTATCTTGGAGGAAAGAAAACTTTCTAGTTATGTCACAGCCTTTGAGAAATATAAGAATATGTGAAGGAAATGGTCAGCAGCTGTCTTTAAATCTAGTTATTACTTTTCCCAAGGGGTTGCCCTCAAGAATGAAAGAAGCTAAGTGACTTGGACAAATCTTGAAAGAACACGAATGGCAGACCTGGTGACTACACTAATGGTATTTCTATGGTACAGACGGTCCTTATCTCTAGTGTGCTATAGCAGTGTGTAATTGGTCTGTCTCGATTATTTATGGCAAATAAATATGAAGAATATGAAGTCTATATAGCTGTGGGCCATGAAAAACACTTTGTTATTTATACTGTCAGAGTATAAAACAATGACATACAGTGGCTACTAAGACATCTCCCTTCTGTGCAAATGTTGTGATCACATACATGACCTGAAGACCTCAGATATTAATTAACCTGACTTAGACAAAGGACATATGATAAGGAAAGGAAGGACCTAGGAGGTTCTCTCAGTGATCTCGACTACATCAGGCTCTACTCCAGGCCTATCTTCCTTTATTCATTAAAACTTGATACTGGGTAAAATCTAAATTCGTACCAGTCTAGGCAGGACAGGGGCTTGAAATGGTGTCTCTCTGAGATGTTGTCCCCAGAGATGCTGAACCTCACACTGCCTCTTTGGAAGCAGCTAATTCTTAGCATCATTCCTCATTGTTGTCTTTGCAGACAGGATGCTTTTAGAAATATTTATACGTAATAAAATATTTTTTTAGGTTTCTACAGCCTAAGTTTTATATACATTTCTCCATATACCTTCTCCTGAAGCAGAATTTTATGTCTGTCAAACGCCAAAGTCTGTGTTAACCCTTTTCTACGCGAGATGGAAATTACCCAGTACAAATTGTCATTCCTTCCCTACCATGTCTGATGTGTATGGCTGACTTCATGATGAATGTCCAGCACGTTCTGCTACCGATCAATCCCACTGTAGCTTACAACACCAATAAATGGTGCTTTAATATTTCAAGAAGCCCTGTTGATCTATGCCGTTTAGCATTCAGAATGAATTGTGTTTGTTATTCTTAGTTATACAGTACTGTCTACCAGGAGCAGTATGATTGTCAGTGTAGACTGAGCATTAGAGATAGAATTAAAATACTGGGGAAAAGGTTCAGGATGTGTCTAGGAATGGGTGAGGTCTGAGTCAGGGGCAAGGCACAGTGAAAACTGTAACTGAGTCAAAAGAAATAGAAACACTTAAGTTAGGGATATCTGGCACTATTTTCCCTTATGTATTGGTCAGTATTTATAATACATCACATCAACTCTCAATCAAGAATGCATTTAAGAAAATAGCTCATGGTGTAAAAGTGATCCAGGAATGCCTGGTTTAGCTCTCTGCAGGTACAAGCTTGGCTCAGAATATGTCCTGCAGCTCTAACAGGAAGCTTTATCTGTAGACTGGTATATATTAAAAGACATTTGTCATCAGTGTACTATTAATTAATATGTGCCTTGCAGGATGGGTGTTTGTATCATGCATTGCCTCTGGCTCAGATAACACCTATTAATCTTATCTATACCTTATATAAGAACTCTGGGTTTTGTTTTTGTTTGTTGTATTCTTAGAACCTTTTAAAAAAAATACATAGGCTACGTTAGTCTACTTCAAAACCTGCATACGAGAATATGGTAACTGTTCCACAAGGAATAGATCCAGCCAGGTAGCAGAGGTGGTGACAGTAAGCTCTCATGAGAACCAGCAAGTCATGTTTAAGTCATGTTAAACAGTATCACTGTTTTTGGAAGAACAGAAGTAAGAGGATGAACAAAATTAATCATTGCATCAAATACTGAACTTTAATAAAAATCCCCTGTGACAGTGTGCTTTTTTATTGCCAGATGCTTAAACCAAAAAGAAACAAAAAACTATCTTATTTCAAATGTCCACTTCATGCTGAGCCAAATCTTGAGGTGCCTACAGAATCTTTATAATAAAACCATGAATATGTGAATAGACTGTGATTAAAATGAACCTGGCCTTATGCATAAACCATAATTAAGGATAAATCTCCCATGATCTCTGCTCCAGCTATACCAGATTTTCTTCATGTCCTCAGGTGTCTGTTCTTTTTCCTAGTTTATGGCCCTTGTTACCTATCTGCCTCTTTGTGAGAAAAGCAGAATTGTTTACCGATTGACCTTAGTGATTTATGGTGTTTCCTGGAGACAAGCTATGTTGGAAAGAAAGCAATTCTTTCTGGAGTGACTTCATCTAAATTCAGTGTTCTGCAGGACTGGGGCCCCAAGGTGATGAGCACACAGCATTTCCAGCCCTTCTACACTTGTACATAAGCCCAGCTGTTTGGCACTCAAGTAGTTTATTTTTCTTCCAGTCATAAACCACTCTGATGCTAACTCTGTAACATGGAAGCACAGAGAAGGAGCAAGGTCCTCCCAGTCCATATGCCACTCTGTACCCCATTGTGTCATTCTGTAAGTTTCAGAGCTACTGGGTGACCATGCTTCACTTGATCCTTCTGACTTCTTCCTTCATTACCAGGTCATTGCCCCAAGACTTTCATGCAAAATGGTGCATGGGAAGATTAACCTCTCATCTTGTTAATTCCTTTCACTCTTCAGATCTCAGTTACATACTTCTTTTTCAGGAGTCTTCCTAAATTCCCCTCCCTCATATCATTTACAGACTCATAGCTTCATATAATTTTTATTGGTGTGTTTGTGTAGTACTCATAATACTCTGGATTAGGGTTTTCCATATGGGCAGTAGTCTTGAGATCAAGGATAAAGTATGTTTTACTTACTATTGACTACCTAGAGTTTGGTAAATAATAAGGTCCAATAAGCAGTTGTTAAATAAATGAATGAAGGGAAAATCAGTTGATTAAAGAAAGTACAGGTATTATATGAATATTATTACCACCTTTTTGTTGATAAAAACAGGAGCTATAGTCTATTTTCAAAATTTCAGTGAAAATGGATTTGATCAACCATACATTAAGGACTTCACTGATGGTCATGGGTTTATTCTGTAGCTAGTTAGAAATTGCCTCCTATTTACCCGTCCCTGTCGTAGGCTCTGAGGATACAGTGCTGAGCAACATGTAGAGTTTCTGGTGTAGTTTACAGCTCATTGAACAAAACAGACAACAAACGGTTATGCCAATAAATGCCTCGTATGCTTAATATTCACCTGACATATTTGATATGAAGGATATGTAGGGTCTAAATTGTAATATAATAGAGTGATGACATAGTTTACATCTGAGACTGATGAAGTCAAGTAAGAATAAGTTCTGAATAACAAGGTTGAGTCATTCTTATAAAAATGATGATGCCAAGGGAAGTTGGTAAACAGGGATTTGGGAATATAAATCAAGAACTTGTCAAAATCAGTGTTCCACCAGGCAAAATTCATCATGTGATGGTATTTGAAATACATTTAGTTTCTAATAAGTGTATTATAGATAGCCATAGCCAACCATGGAATCTATGAGAAGGATTAGAATTGACTCTGTTTAATCACACATTTCTAGAAACCTTGTACACAATACATAAAATGAGATATTAGATGATGTTTTTACAGACTTATGCTTTATAACTTTCCACCATGAAAATATCATTTTTAGAGGATCAGTAAATAAATCATATGTTAAGTAAATAGTTGTTAGATTATACTCTACATACTACATTTTTTCTGACAATCCAAGGTATGAGTTTGGGGAAAGAAAGCTCGCTTGCCTTGTTTATTGTTGGCTAATGAGTAGACAGTGCATATTTATGGCTAAGACCACATAACAAAATAAACTGTCCCTGTTCTCCCATAAAGAGTAGCTACTTTAAAACTTACAATTCATCTACTATATTGTGGCAGAATTATGGCATATTTTTCTGCATGTAAATGAAAATAAACAGTCAAGTGAATACAAGGGAGGCAGTGACTCATTACATAATAGAATACACAAAAAAGCACATTGTGGAAACCACAAAAAAATAGAAAACATGTACCAGACACATACCCGCCTTTTTTATTGAAGTTGAGTTGACATACAGTATTACATTAATTTTACATGTACAGGATACAGATTCAACAACTCTGTGCTTTATGTTGTGCTCACTACAACTGTAGCTACCATCTATCACCACCACACAGCACTATTAGACGATCATTGATTATATTCCTGATGGTCTACCTTTTATTCCTGTGACTCTTCATCCATAACTGGAAGTCTATACTTCCCACTCCCCTTCACCCATTTCTCCCATCTCCTCCTCCTCCATTTCCCCCACAGACAACCTATTTCTTGTCTGTATTTATGAGTCTCTTTCTGCTTTATTTGTTCTGCTTTCTTAGATTCTACATACAAGTGAAATAATATAGTATTTGTCTTTTTCCATTTGATGCTTTTCATTTACATCTTCTAAGTCCATCTATGTTCTTGGAAATGACAAGCTCTTGTTCCTTTTGTTTAATAGCTGAATAATATTACATTGTGTATATATAATACATCCTCTTTATCCATCACATTTTTATCACTGGATACTTAGGTTACTTCCATGTCTTGGCTATTATAAATAATTCTGCAATATATATAGGGATGCATATTTCACTTTAGTGTTTTTGTTTTCCTCGGGTAGGCACCCAAAGATGGAATTACTACATTGCATGTTATTTCTGTTTTTAATTATATGAGGATCCTTCATACTATTTTCCACAGTGGCTGCACCAATTGATAATTCCAGCTAATAGTGAGGAAGGCTTCCTTTTTGTCCACATCCTTGCCAATACTTGTTATTTTTTTATCATTTCCTACTAGCCATTCTGACTGCTGTAAGCGGATATCTCATTGTGGTTTTGGTTTGTGTTTCCCTGATGGTGAGTGATGTGGACATCCTTTCATGCGTCTCTTGGCCATCTCTATGTTTTCTTTGGAAAAATGTCTATTCTAGTCCTCTGTGCATTTCCTAATTGGATTATTTGTGGGTTTTGTGTTGAGTGGTATAAGTTCTTCATATATTTTGCACATTAACTCCTTATTAGATATATTAATTGTGAATATCTTGTCCCATTCAGTAAGTTGCCTTTTCATTTTGTTGATGTTGTTCCTCTCTATGGAAAATCTTTTTATTTTGGTGTAGTCACTCGTTGATTTTTGCTTTCTCCCCTTGCTCAAAGGAATATCTAGAAAATTGCTGGTAGGGTCAGTTTCAAAAAGATCACTGCCTATGTTTTCTTCTATGAGTTTTATGGTTTCACATCTCACATTTAGGTCTTCAGTCCATTTTGAGTTTATCTTTGTATATGATGTAAGGAAGTGGTCTAGTTTCATTGAGTTGTGCATAGCTGTCCTGTTTTCCCAGCATCCCTTTTGGAAAAGACCATCTTTTCCCCATTGTATATTCTTGTCCTCTTTGTCATAGATTAATTGACCACACATTTATAGTTTTATTTCTGGGCTCTCCATTTTAGTCTACTGATCTTTGTATCTGTTTTTATGTCAGTACCAGACTATTTTGATTACTACAGCTTTATAGCATAGTTTGAAATCAGGGAATGTGATACCTTTCAAGTTTGATTTTGATATTCATGGTCTAAATTGGTATGAACCAATTTTAGAATTCTTTGTTCTTATTCTCTATAAAATGACACTGGTATTTTGATGGGAATTGTACTGAATATGTGGATGGTTTTGGGTAGTGTGGGTGTTTTTTAATATTTTTAAATTTTATTTATTTATTCATGAGAGACACAGAGAGAGAGGCAGAGACATAGGCAGAGAGAGAAG
Organism: Canis lupus dingo; assembly: GCF_003254725.2. Lineage (NCBI taxonomy): Eukaryota > Metazoa > Chordata > Mammalia > Carnivora > Canidae > Canis > Canis lupus. The sequence continues at coordinate 9,535,821 of NC_064253.1, read as the reverse complement.
CAGGCTCCATGCAGGGACCCTGAAATGGGACTCAAACCCGGGACTCCAGGATCTTGCCCTGGGCCAAAGGCAGACGCTGAACCACTGAGCCACCCAGGCATCACAGTGTGGGTGTTTTAAAGTAGAATAATTTCATCTTCCCTGTGTATATATTTAAGTGGTTTACTTAAGTATTTAGCTCTCAACATGACATTGAATAAACACATTAAGGATGTCAGAAGATGAGTTCCTAAAAAGGAAACAATTTAAAAAAGAGTAAATCTTTAAGTATAGATTTTGTTGAAAAATGTAAAAAAAGATAATTAACATTTCTATCAAAGGGCCATAGTGGGTGACTTGGCAAAATTTGCAGAAAGTAGTACATCTTTGTTGTTGATCTTTTTGTAGGCTACCCAGATCAGCTCTTAGAACTGGGAAATGTATCTCTCCAAAGATGGAAATGGTTTTTGATTAACAGTTCTCAGTTTTGAACCTCTATAGAAAGCTAACTCAGCTAAAGAGATCCTACCCCATGGTCAGAATCTTCTTCAGAGATGGCCTATATTTAATAACTTTTTGATATGGCAGCCTAAAGACCCAGGTCCCAAACACAGATCCTGCCAACTGAGATGGGTCGTCACTGCAGGGCTAACTAAGGCTTGGCTGGGACTGGGTTGCTGTCCAGCTTCATTCTCTGCAGAATCCTGTATCTTTTTTCTCCCTTCCTTTGATGTTGATTCCAAAATACTCCCCAGTAAACTTTCTCAAAGGCAATCAACCCTATCAAGTCACCTTTCCTGGAAACCCAACCTTGACATTTTCCAACCTTGTCCTCCTACCTGCCATTATGAACATATCAGTTAGTTACAAGACTAGTCTCTTCTTGACCTTTCCGTTTTTCCTTTGGCAACACATCCATGCCTATAGGTGAGGGTAAAGAATGAAAATTTAATGTAAAAATATTTGTTCAAAAGTGTTGGAGTTGTCTGTGACAGGCTAACTTTCTCCTGACTATTCTGATCTAAAAACTCTAGATAAAATTTCAAGTAAGTGAATTTGGTTGCAATGAATTAGTTTTTCTTCTGCCACCTATTTTGTGGATCCTTGTGTCTGTTACTTTATGAGTGTCATCACAAAAATTAAATGAGGGTTTTATGAGTTATCTGTCCTGTATAGAATTTGCAATAAAAGCTGTGAGGAAGACAGTATAAGAAAGGAAAGGAATACCAACACTGGAATTTTATGTTTCAGAGCAATCTAGTACAGGGTCAGTTTTATTTGGTTGTCAGTGGTCTTGCAATCTTTTGTGTTGCTTTAATTTGGGTGATATCCTACCTTAGTGTAAAAGGTCAATTCTGTTAAAAGGTATGCTTTTAACTTTTGCAATGATATATTTTTCAATATTCCTTATTATCACTTTTTTATTCTACCTGTAATTATTTAAATATTATTACCTCACCTAAATACTTTTCTCATTCCCGTCTGCAATACTAGAAGGCAAATAAAGGAATTACATAGGAGGTATTTAGTCAGGAAATATTATCCTGGAAAATTATCCCTATGAAGATATATATTTTGAAGATTTTATTTATTTATTTATTGAGAGAGAGAGAGTGTGAATACAAGAGAGACCCCAAGCATGAGCAAGGACAGAGGCAGAGGGTGACCGAGAAGCAGACTCCCTGATGAGCAAGGGTTTGATCCCAGGACCCTGAGAATCATGACCTGAACTGAAGGCAGACATTAACTGGCTGAGCCACTCAGGTGGCTCAAAAAAAAAAAAAAAAAAGATATTTTTTTCACATATGATGAATTATACACTTTAATGTCCCTCCCTCAGCAGTTTGAACTCTCATTATATAAATCTATTCTTTTTTTGCCTTAGCACACTACAGAAAGAATAGACAACTACCTGATCCAGATAGACTTCATTGATATAATAAAATTGGTAATAGCCATAAGCATTGCTTATATCCAGGCAATGACTATCCCATGAGAAGGACTATAACGTGTGATCTTCTCCAGCATGCCAGCATGTCTCCAATGTTGATGTGCAGATGGGATAATTTGAAATTACTTGGAGCCTCAGTTGAACCCTTAGGAAGCTTATCATCTTATGCCTTTTCACTTCTTGCATCTGATTTCTTGATGTACTGCAGAAGCCAAGTGAAAGCATTTTTCAGATGTCATCCACATTAAAACATGAGAACACCGAATACAAAACTAGGATTTCTGGTGTTTCTTTTTTCTATTTGGAAGGCAAATGGATCTGCCAAATGTCTATGAGACAGATTGTTGGGTATAAGATTGTTGAGCAGATTGTTTCTCCATGCATGCATAGTCCTTCAAATGCACCAAACTGAGAGTTTGCAAAACACACTAGGGTAATACATTAAAAACCAGTGCTACATAAACAGATTGCTTAGTTGTTCATCTATCTTTTATTCTGTATTTTTTAAAGGATTTGCAACCTCAAATCAGTGATGTTTCCATCCATGGCTCTGGACATCATTTTTCAGGTGCTAGAAACTCTGAGATAAAAAATATACTGTCCAGGGGCACCTGGGTGGCTCAGTGGTTGAGTGTCTGCCTTCCGCTCAGGGCATGATCCCAGTGTCCTGGAATCAAGTCCCACATCAGGCTTCCCACAGGGATCCTGTGTTTCCCTCTGTCTATGTCTCTGCCTCTCTCTGTGTGTCTCTCATGAATAAATACATAAAATCTTAAAATATATATATATATACTGTCCTTAAGGACTGAGTTTAATGCAACTGAAAGTCAGAACTCAAGAATTAATAAGGCAGCTCTGAGAGTTCTAGGTCCTAGAAGGGAGTTGTTTTCATTGATACTGTGGCTCCCACATTCTCCATGTTTGACCTGAGATGGGGTGATGTGAGCTGTAAGACAAAGATGGGGGAAAGTGAGCACAATTGTTCTTTGGGAGAATAGTGCATTTTTCATTTCCCCTTCCCTTTGAAGTAGAAGCACCATTTGAAAGCCAGTGCTGTTGATCTCAGTACCCTCAGTCCATGGTGCTCCTTCTGAGAAAATATTTTCCTTGTTAGTTCTTACTGGATATATAATGAGGAGATGATGCTTTGGAGAGGACAACCAAGATTGTTGGTTATTACTTAGCTATTAGAGGATATTAGAGAATGAAATTATAATGACAGGCTGATGTTTGTGGAGAAATTTAGAAACTAAGAAATTTATAGATTGGAGACTGTCCTCAACTTGAAACAACTTCTTTCCTGGGAATATGCTATGGTTATTTGGGGTTTGTTTGCCTTTTAAAAAGAATATCTAATCTGAACAAGTGGTAGGAACTGTCTCTTTAAAAGATTTTTTCTATTAAAAAACAGGAGGTCAAACAAGCAGGCTAACTCATCCCTCAGAGTTCTGTTGTTTACCCTCTCCAAATTTATTTCTTAGATAGTGAAAATAAAATCCTACAAGGTTGCTAGATACTTCCTAAAATTGTAGATTTTTTTGAATACTTCTTTACTGAGGTTAAAATGTATTAATCTGGAGCACCTGGGTGGTTCTGTCGATTACCCATCCTACTCTTGATTTCGACTCAGGTCATGATCTCAGCGATCGTGGGATCGAGCCCTGTATCAGGCTCTGTGCAGAATCTGCTTGTCCTTCTCCCCCAACCCTATCCCCTCTCAAATAAATACATACATACATACATACATACTAATTTAAAAATCTTTTACAAATGTATTAGTCTAACGTGATAAACCTGATATTATGTGAAATATAATTATAAAATTACCATAACCTTGCTTCAATAGTGATTTCTGTGGATTCTGCAATTTAGGCCCAGTTCTAAATTTTCTTTTGTACTTAGCCAATAATACATAATTTTCTCTTCTAGACACTGTTGAGGAGCGCACAGGTTTGCACATTTCCAATTTGCTTATTCATTATCCTAGTGCCACAGTGTAATTGGATCTGCAATTACTAATACAGATCTCATCATGCATTTTCCCATCCTTAGAAATTTAGGGATTGAAATTCTGAGAAACATTTGAATCATACTCTCTTGATGTTTCCCTTATTCAAAGGAAAATTTACACTCAAGTGCTATAGGACTCTTTTATCAGTATTGATGCTATATTGATTGTATAAAATACAGGAGGTGCCCTGCATTAGGATGAAGGAATAGTAGCCATGTGTAGTGAATAATGTAGACAGATGGAGAGATAGGAAGATGTATAGATAGGAAAGCAGAAAGATACACACATCCATTATGGTTCTCCAAAAAACCAAGAAGTCCTATTTTGCATGGGTAATATGGAAATTATCTCCAGTGATATTTATGAATGTCATTGTCTCATATGTGTAATATACTACACAAAAGTAAAATAATGCCGGGAAGTTCTTCAACTTTTTTCAAGCTAACCGAAAAAGCAAATAATTTTAAAAACACTCTTCATGAGCATGCGATTTATAATTTTGCCCCCAAAGTTATCTTCCTCTGAATCTTTTTCTCATTGAATCCATATTGTATTCTCTCTCTCCCTCCCTCACCTTCTCCCCCATTTCCTCTCCTTCTCTGTATACAAAATGTCTCTGTGTGTGCATGCACACGTGTAACTTTAAAAAAAATTAAAATCCAGGTGTGTGCTTACTGTGGGGTCTGCCATCAGTGGGGTCTGCCATCAGTTCTATTTCACTGGTTTGCTAACTTGTTAGCCAGCTGAGTACACAAACCTCAGCTTGATTGTGCACATAGTTGCCACTATATAAAATCATCTTTGAGTCTTCTTCCAAATTTTTACCCTAAATAAGACTCCTATTATAAAGAGGAACTCATTACAATAGTCCCTTCTTATCTGCAGGGAATATGTTCCAAGACCTCTAGTTCCCTGTGGATGCCTGAAACCTGTATAGCACCAAACTATGTATACTGTGTTTTTTTTCTAAACATGCATACTTAGAATAAAGTTTAATTTACAAATTAGGCACAGTAAGAGATTAACAACAGTAACTAATAATAAAGTAGAACAGTCATAAGAGTATACCACAGTAAAAATTGTGTGAATGTGGTCTCCACTTACCTTACTCTCAAAATATCTTTTTTTTTTTAAGACTTAGTTTACTAAATCTTAGTTTACTTATTTTAGAGAGAGAGTGAGAGAGCATGAGGGCTGGAGGAAGAAGCAGAGAGAAACACAAGAAGACAATGCACTGAGTGTGGAGCCTGATGGAGGGCTCCATCTCAGGACCCTGAGATCAGACCTAAGCTCAACTGACTGTGCCACACAGGACACCACTTAAAATATCTTAATGTACTGCACTCGCCCTTCTTATGTTGATATCAGATAACACAGTGCCTCCGTGATGAAATGAAATGAGGTGACTGATGAAGGCCCTAGGACATAGTGCTACTGACTTTTTGATGAAGGTCAGAAGGAGGATCAACTGCTTTGAAACTGCTATTAACTGTGAAAAATGGAAAGTATGGAAAACAAAACCATTCATTAGGGTGGCCTAATGTATTCGCAAAGAGTTCTGCTCCATAGTCAGATTTGGGCAATATTAAAATTCTTTATATTAAATCAAAACCCATGACCATATATTTCCTGCCCATTTATCCTATTTGAAACCATTGCAGTAATTCTAGTTAACAGAGTGCTATGGTTTGAATGTATGGGCATGTGACCCACTCCCTTCCAAATTAATATATTGAAAACCTAATGCCCCAAGGTATTGAGACCTTTGGGATGTGATTAGGTCATGAGAACCCTTATGTATGAGATTAGTGCCTTTGTAAAAGAGGCTCCAGAGAGGAAGCTCCTGCCTTCTGCTACGTGAAGATATAAGAAGTCTGCCACTTAGGATGCTAGGCCTCCCCCAACCATGCCAGCATCTTGACCTTGGACTTCTAGCCTCTGGTACTGTGGGAAATAAATTTCTGTTATTTATAAGCTACTATTCACGGTATTGTGTATAGCAGCCTGATGGAGTGTGACCCTGAGGGACAAGTTTCCTATGTTCCCTCCTCTAGTCCTTCCCTGTTGGTTTGCTGGTAAGTTCCTATCACCCAAATGTCATACTAGAAGCACTCTGTTCTAACTTCATCTACAGCGCTCTATGTCAGGTAGCTTACCTCCCAGAACACAGACTACCTCTAGCTCCATTTCATTTCATTATTTTCTGGCAGTTGCATTGTCTGAGTGGAGGAAGAAACATCTTCCACAATGATTACTATGTTTCCACAAGGAATACTTCCTTCTACCATTATTTTTTTCATATTTTCTACACTTTTATACAGGTTTCTCTCAGAAAGTTTATTTTTTAATAGTCGTAGCCCCTAAAGTTCTGATATTATTGTTTTGTCCTGTAGAAATTATCCTACATGAATTCCACATCACATGATTCCTGTTTTCTTTATGTCACATCTGACTGATGTCCCCCCCCCATTGATTTCTTATATTTATTGGATAAGAGTTTCTTTTAACTTAGCCATGTTTTCTTCTTCTGTACTATTTACAGAGAGAGACAGAGACACAGGCAGAGGGAGAAGTAGGCTCCCTATGGGGAGCCCAATGTGGGACTCGATCCCAGGACCCCGGGATCAGGACCTGAGCTGAAGGTAGATGCTCAACCACTGAGTCACCCAGATGCCCCTTCTGTACTATTAGTACAACTTGTTTCTAATTTTTACTTCTTACCCAAGAAATTACAATATGAAAATTTAATTGTATCACCTTCAGTCCCTTGTGACTTATGTTGTTGGAATACTTGTTAATTCTACTTTTAGAAATTGGACTCCTATATTATTATGTTTTTAAGTAGTCAATATTTAATTATATATCTTACCATTTTCCTACTTACTTGGTACCTATTCTTGCTGTCCCTTCAATCTTCGAGCTGGGGTGGAAATGCAGCCTTCAGAAATCCTCTAGCTATGTTTATATTTTGTTTTCTGAAAATAGTTTTATCTTGGCCATACTCTTGAAACACATCTTCTCCAGGAATTAATTTATTGAGTGGTAATTAACTTATTTCAGCACAGAAGGAAAAAGCATTTCTCTGTCTTCCACTTCGAGCTGTCACTCTTGGGAAGTGCTTCTCAATCTGAACGTTGTTTTGAAGATAGTCTGTCTACTTCTAAGATGATCATTTTGTCTTTTATGGTTTGAAGTTGTACGGTGAAGTGTCTGGATATAAATTTCCTTGCATCTATCATGCTTGAGCTTCCTGTTGTCTTAGTCTATTTGGGCACCTCTATCAGAAGTACCATAAACTAGATGACTTATAAGCAACACTTATTTCTCAGAGTACTTTTCTGTGAAATTTCACAAGGTGGAAGGGACAAGGGAACTTTCTCATGCCTCAATTATAACTCACTAATTCCATTCAGAGGGCTCCACGTTCACGACTTAATCGCCTCCCTGTGACTCCAACCTCTCAATACTATCACCTTGGGGGTTAGGTTTCAACATATGAATTTTGAGGAACACAAACATTGAGACCATAGCAATTTTTTTGATTCTGGATGGGTGGGTGGAGATCTTTGATCAGTTCTGAAAAATTCTCAGCTAAGATCTCTTCTGCTATGGTTTTTCCTAGGCATTCTGTGATCTCCTTCTATAACATTGATAAGACACATATTTGATGCATTTTATATCCATATCTTTACATTTTCCTCATATTTTGCATCTTTCATCATTCTTTATTCTTTTTTTCTAATTGTTCAAACCTAACATAATATAAAAATTGTTCACTGACATAATCAAAATGGGCAATTGAAGAGTTTTTAAAAATATATTTTTTATTTCTAGTATAGTTAACAGAGTATTGTATTAGTTTTCAGGTGTATAATGTAGTGATTTTTGCATTTCTATACATTATTCACTGCTCATCATGATAAGTATACTCTTAATCTTATGACCTGTTTCACTTCTACCCCCACCTATTTCTCCTCTAGTAACCATCAGTTCTCTATATTTGAGTCTGTTTTCTGGGTTGTCTCACTTTTTCTTTGTTCATTTGTTTTGTTTCTTAAATTCACACATGAGTAAAATCAAATGGTATTTGCCTTTTTCTGACTTATTTCACTTAGCATTATATTGTCTAGATCCATCTATATTGTTGCAAATGGCAAGATTTTATCTTTATGTCTAAGTAATATTCCATTGCATATGTATGTGTACATGCCACCTTTTCTTTATTCATTCTTCTACTGATGCATACTTGGCTTGTTTCCATATTTTGGCTATTGTAAGTAATGCTACAATAGATAGAGGTGTACGTATAACTTTTTGAATTAGTGTTTTCATAATCTTCAAGTAAATACCCATTGGTGGAATCAGTGTATTATATGGTAATTCCCTTTTTTTTTTAAGTTTTATTCAAATTCCAGTTAGTTAACATAGAGTATAGTATTAGTTTCAGGTATGATTCAACACTTGCATACAACACTTAGTGCTTGTCACAACACATGTACTCCTTAATCTACATCATATGTTTAACACATCCCCACCCACCTCCCTTCTGGCCACCATCAGTTTGTTGTTTTTGGTTAAAAGTCTGTTTCTTGGTTTTCCTCTCTCTCTTTTTTTTCCCCTTTGTTCATTTGTTTTATTTCTTAAATTCCAAATATGAGTGAAATCATTTGGTTTTTGTCTTTCTCTAACTATTTCACTTAGCATAATGCTCTTCTAGCTCCATCCATGTCATTGCAAATGGCAAGATTTCATTCTTCTAATGGTTGAGTAATATTCCATTGTATATATACATACCACATCTTCTTTATCCATTCATCTGTTAATGGACATGTGGGCTGTTTCCATAATTTAGCTATTTTGAATAATGCTGCCATAGACATTACACTGCATGTATCATTTTAAATTAGTATTATTGTATTCTTTGGGCAAATACCAAGTAGTGCAATTGCTTGATTGCAGAGTAGTTCTATCTTTAATTTTTTGAGGAAACCCCATACTGTTTTCCACAATGGCTGTACCAGTTTGCATTCCTCCAACAGTGCACAAGGGAAGGGTTCTTTTTTCTCCACATCTTCACTAACACTTGTTGATTCTAGTGTTTTTCATTTTAGCCATTCTGGCAGGTATAGGGTGATTTTCATTTGTATTTCCCTGATCAGGATGTTGAGCATCTTTTCATGTGTCTGTTGGACAGCAGTAAGTCTTCTTTAAGAAATGTCTGTTCAAGAAAAAAGAAAAGAAATATCTGTTCATGTCCTCTGCTCATTTTCTAATTGTATTATTTGGGTTTTTTGATGTTGAGTTATATAAATTCTTTATATATTTTGGATACTAACCCTTTACTGTATATGTGGTTTGCAAATATCTCATCCCATTTAGTAGGTTGTCCTATAGTTTTGTTTATTGTTTCTCTGTGAAGAAGCTTTTTATTTTGCTCATGAGTTGTGTTTGTTTTATTTCATTGTTCTTTTGCTTTTGTTTCCCTTGCCTTAAGAGAAATACTTGAAAAATGTTACTATGGCCCATGGGGGAGAAACTACTACCTGTGTTCTCTTCTAGGATTTTTATGGACTTAAGTTTTTAATCAATTTTGAATTAGTTTTTATGTTAGTCTAAGAAAGTGGTCTGGGTTTCCCAACATCATTTGTTGAAGAGACTTTACCATTGCATATTCTTGCCACCTTTGTTGTAGATTAATTGACCCTATAACTGTGGGTCTACTTCTAAACTCTGTTCTATTCCATGGATCTATGTGTCTGTTTTTGTGCCAGTGCCATATTGCTTTGATTACTATAGCTTTGTAGTATATCTTGAAAGCTGGGATTGTGACACCTTCAGTTTGGTTCTTTTTCAAAATTGCCTTAGCTATGTGGTTATTTTGTAGTTCCATACAAATTTTAGGATTGTTTGTTCTAGTTCTATGAAAAATGCTATTATTTTTATAAGGATTACATTAAATCTATACATAGCTTTGATAGTATTAAAATTTTAACAGTTTTGGTTCTCCCAATCCATGAACATGGAATATGTTCCCATTTGTTTGCATCATCTTCAATTTCTTGTATTTTTTTAAAGATTATTTATTTATTTATTCATGAGAGACACACAGAGAGAGAGAGATAGGGAGAGACAGAGACAGAGACACAGATAGAGGGAGAAGCAGGCTCCATGCAGGGAGCCTGATGCGGGACTCGATCCCGGGACTCCAGGATCACACCCTGGGCCGAAGGCAGGTGCTAAACTGCTGAGCCACCCAGGGATCCCCTTCAATTTCTTTTAATATTTTATAGTTTTCAGAGAACAGACTTTGGTTTTCTTTAAGTTTATTCTTAGATATTTTATTGTTTTTGGTGCAATGGTAAATGGAATTATTGTCTTAATTTCTCTTTCTCCTGCTTCACTATTAGTGTATAGAAATACAGTAGATTTCTGTATATTAATTTTGTATCTTGTGATTTTTACTGAACTCATTTATGAGTTCTGGTAGTTTCTTTGTTGGCATCTTTGGGGTGCAAACCCCCATAGGGTTTTATATGTATAGTAACATGTCATCCACAAATAGTGAAGTGTTTGCTTCTTCCTTACCAATATAGATGTTTCTATTTCTTTTTGTTGTCTGATTGCTATAGCTAGGACTTCCAGTACTATGTTGAATAAAAATAGAGTGGTCATTGTAGTCTTGTTCCTGATATTACAGGAAAAACTCTCAGTTTTTGTACCACTGAGTATTAGATTAACTGAGGGTGTGTTTGTTTTTTTTTTAATATATAGCCTTTATTATGATGAGATACGTTCCCGCTCCACCTACTTTGTTGAGCATTTCTATCATGAATGGATGTTGTACTTTGTCAAATGTTTTTCTTCATCTATTGAAATAATTGCTTTTTATCCTTTTATGTTGATGTAATGTATCACATTGATTGACTTGCAAATATAGAACCACCCTTGCATCTCAGAAGAAATCCCACTTCATCATGGTGAATGACTTTTTAAATGCATGATTGGATTTGTTTTGCCAATAATTTGATGAGGATTTTTGCATCTAAGTTTATCAGAGATAATGGTCTGTAGTTCTGTTTTTGTAGTCTCTACCTGGTTTTGGTATAAGGGTAATGCTGTTTTTATAGAACGAATTTGAAGTTTTTCTTCTATTTTTTTTTTTTTTGGAATAGTTTGGGAAGAATAGGTATTAACCCTTCTTTAAATGTTTCATAAAATTCATCTGTGGTACCATCTGGTTCTGGACTTTTGTTTGAAGAGATTTTCTTTTTCTTTCTTTCTTTCTTTCTTTCTTTCTTTCTTTCTTTCTTTCTTTCTTTCTTTCTTTCTTTCTTTCTTTCTTTCTTTCTTTCTCTCTTTCTCTCTTTCTCTCTCTCTCTCTCTCTCTCCCTCTCTCTCTTTCTCTTTCTTTCTTTTTCTTTCTTCTCTTTCTTTCTTTCTTTCTTTCTTCTTTCTTTCTTTCTCTTTCTTTCTTTTTTTTTTTGGAAGAGTTTTAATGAAAGGGCTATTGATATAGGTACAAACAGAGTTAAGGAAAATCAATAAAAGATGATGACACGCCCCTGCATAGCAGCAGCAAGAAACACCTACCACCTCTAGACCTGAAGGAGCAAGTGGAGGGAGTTATAAAAATCTAGCAAGACCTATCGCTATTAGGAGGGGGTGCCATGGTCCAGTTGGAAAAGAGCCAGGGGACTAAATCCAAACTTCCCTCTTCCACCACTTATAATCTCCTACTGCTCTCTAATTAATTCCTAATAGCAAAATCCAACAGGGAGACATGGGTGCAATAAAGCCTGGGATATGGGGTAGGAAGGAGAGGAATGATACATTTAAGGGAGGGGAAAGGAGAATATCCTGCTCATGTGTATGCTTTAATGAAAGGCTTCCACTAAAACTAAATCAAATTTATTAACCTGTTAACATGTTTACAATAAATATGCAAACCCATTACATTAATAAAGAAGAAATAATCCCTAATTTTCTAAGTATTACTTTATGATATTTCTAGACCACCAACAAAATTTTGTCATAAGCCTGGACTCCAAAGTGACTTAAAACATTTTCTTGTTTTCTTCTGTGGGTCTGTAAGTTTGAGTTCTCATAAAACTTTATATTATTATGACCAAGGACAAAATCTAGGCAGAATATTTCACAGTAAATATTCATAAATAAAAGACTTTATATGATTTATATGTAAATATAATTTGTTTTATTTTTTATTAGAAGTATAATATTACAGCATGAAGAAGAGAACTAGCATCCAAGAATATTAAATTACGTAGTTCTGTTTCTGAAGTATGACAGAAGATAGTAAAATTAAACTCATTGAGACATCTTATTAAAAAACATACATAGGGATCCCTGGGTGGCGCAGCGGTTTGGCGCCTGCCTTTGGCCTAGGGCGCGATCCTGGAGACCCAGGATCGATTCCCACGTCGGGCTCCCGGTGCATGGAGCCTGCTTCTCTCTGCCTGTGTCTCTGCCTCTCTTTCTCTCTCTGTGACTATCATAAATAAATAAAAAAATTAAAAAAAAATACATAAAACAATCGGCATAACTTTCCACCCTATCTATAGCACTGAAATTAATGGAGTAAGGAAACCAAGTGAGAATTAACAACAAGATGATAGAATTTGGATTTCTCTAGACAATAGGGATTTCATTTCTTCAACACTGAGATAGCACTTGATTCTGAAACTTGTCATTGTATTTTAAATTTGTAATTTCTATGCTCTTCCCATAAATTAAAGAAAAAATAAAAATTATCCTTCACTGCCATGTTAATATTGCTTGCACTTAATTCAACTTACTACAACTTAGAACTTCTCCACCTCCACAATGTAAACAACATAAACACCCTCTGGTTTAACATATACAACCCTGAATCCTGTGTTTTAAATTCTCAATGTCTTTTGAAATCTGTGGAAATGAAATTTTGAGTATCATTGCTTAGTATCACAATCTTTAAAATAGCATTGCACTATGACTTGTTTAAACTTGCCTTGGGAACTCTGTTTTTTCATTTCCCCCCTCATATCCAGAACATGTTGTTAAAAATGCTGTGGTCACCTCTGGATTTTGATTTAAAGATACCCTAAGGTCAAAATCCCTCTAGACTTTCTCAGCCAGGTTTTGTGACCATACTTAGAATTTCTGCCACCAATATCATTGTGACCTTGGAAGATAGCTCATAAAACTTCAAGCAACAATATAAATATTATAGCATTAAAAAGAGCATCATAATTAACAGAAACAGTTTTGAAAAGACCCCAAAATAATGGAATATAGGGTATAGAGGTATATGTGAGATGCCTTATGGGCACTGTTCTTGATGATGGGCTATTTTTGTTCCTAAACTAGACTCTAAATGAGGATCCTCAGGAAGTTATATTTGAATTGAAATAGAAGAGAAAATTTAAAAAGTTAGATGCTTGGTTATTTGTATAATATATTTTCTTATTTCACATAATTTGTTCCAGAATTGTTCAAGTTAGAAGAGAAACATCAACTTAGTTACCAGAACCATTTACAGGAAGCAGTTCATCTCTCTGTAGTTGTTTTGCTATTAAAGACACATGATTTTTAGTGAAGACTAATTAGTCCGTATACCAATTTAAAACAACAGTTAGCAATACCATTTACTAGCCAATAAGATGTTTGCAAACATACTCTCCCTTTAGAAGATAATTTTAGAGAGACTTGGTGACAAGTGCATTCATGCACATCCTCTGTTGATTATGGTCACTGATGGCGAAGGCAGTGACATTTTATAACCATTTTTTAAATTTACATAAAAAGGAAAACAAAAATGTCCTATTTCTTCATAAAAATGAGTATATATTAAAACTAAGCTAAAGTGTTTTTTAGTTACCCATTGTAATGTGTCAGTGCTTTCAAATTAGGGGTGTCCAAAACAAAAGGCCAAATTTCATTAAATCAGAGATGCCCCTCTTTTTGTCTTCCTTGCTTGTTTTCTTCTCTTTGTTTCTGTAATTAGAGCCAGCTTATAATCAATATAAACTTGTCTCTCTACCCTTTCTCCCTTACAGGACTGAATATATTGTGTGCCTTAAAAGGAAAGTAAAGGTAAAACTAAGGATATACAACACATGATTTGTAATAATAAAATCTTTACACAAAGAAAAAAAGTTTTGAAACTGAAAGTCTTGGATAGAATATTTCAAAGCCCCTGAACCTACTAGGTAAACTGACATAACTACACATCACACAGGAAATTGAAGACATATTTTGTTTTTCAGACATGCTGAAATAAAGTAACATAAAGTGATTGCCACATATAATTTTTCAGTATTTTTATTTTTAGTAATTTTGTTCAGCATCAATTTAAAAAACATTTTTTTCTACAGTGGTAATAACAGATCTGCACTATGAAATTGACAGTAAATTATGAATATGATACAACTTCATTTATTATAATACACAACTATGTAAATAACCTGAAAGCTACATAATTTGAAGGAACACAAGGTGTGAAAACTTGCTTAAAAATTACGATTATAAATATAAAATGTAATAATAGAATGGTGATGAGTGTTAAAGAAATTGTGGATATAATCATATCTCAGAAGTGTTCTTAAAATGGCGCATACCCCATAAAGACATTTCTATAAAACACATAACCAGTTACACAAAGACCCAGTAGAATACCAAAACATGATGTATATATATTAATTTTTAAATGAGATATAACGGACATAAAATATTACATTCGTTTCAGGTATACAACATAATTATTTATATATATTAAAAAACAGTAAGTCTAGTTAACATTCTTTACCTTACATAATTACAAAATCTATTTTCTTACATTCAGAACTTTTAAGATATCTCTTAGAAATATTCAACTATGCAGTACAGAATTGATAACTATAATCACTATGCTATATATTATATACCCATTACTTACTTATTTTATAATTGGAAGTTTGTATCTTTTAAATCCCTTCACTCAGATCACCCACCACTCAGCCTTTGTCTTGAGCACCACCCATCTGTTTTTTTTTTGTAGCTAAACTTAAGGTTTTTGTTGGTTTCCTTGTTTGTTTGTTTTTAGGTTCCACACACAAATGAGATCAAACACTTTTGTCTTTGTCTGATGTATTTCACTTAGCATAATGCCTTCAAGGTCCATTCAGATTGTTGGAAATGGCAAGATTTTATTATTTTCTCTTAGGAATGAATAGTAAGTATTCCACTGTAAATAAATACCACAATTTCTTTACACATTGATCCATCAGTGCATATATATAGATTGTTTCCATATATAGGTGATTGCAAAAAATGCTCTAGTGAGCATAGAGAACATATAACTTCTCAGGTTTGTGTTTTTGTTATCTTCAGATAAATACCCAGATGTGGCATTACTGGATTACACTCTATTTTTAATTTTTTGAGGAATCTTTGTACTGTTTTTCATAGTGGCCACATACATCTATATTCCAGCCCAGAATACATATCTTTTTTCCACATCATCAGTGTTTTGTAGTTTTCAGTATATAGGTCTTTTACCTCTTTGGTTAAATGTATTCCTAGGCATTATTTTTGATGCACTTATAAATCAGATTATTAATTTCTCTTTCTGAATATCATTATTCATTTGTAAAAACTAGTTTTTGTATATTGATTTTGTATCCTGCAACTTGACTGAATTCATATATGAAATCTAATAATTTTAGTGGAGTCTTTAGGGTTTTCTATACAATACCATTTCATATTCAAATAGTGACAGTTTTACTTTTACTTTCCAATTTTTTAAAAGATTTTATTAATTTATTGGAAAGAGAGGGAGCATAAGCAGGGAGAGGGGAAGAAGGAGAAGGACAATCCGAGTGCCCACTGAGTTGGGAGCTCGATGCAGGGCTCAATCCCAGGACCCTGAGATCATGACCTGAGATGAATCAGATGCTTAACCTCTGGAGCCACCCAGGTGTCCCTCTTCCTTTCCAGTTTGAATGACTTTCATTCCTTTTTCTTGATTGATTATTTTGACTAGATTTCCAATACTATGTTGAATAAAAGTGATGAGAGTGAGCATTCTTGTCTTGTTCCTGATCATAGAAGGAAAGCTTTTGGCTTTTCACCTTTCAGTATAATTGTGTGTGTGTGTGTGTGTGTGTGTGTGTGTGTGTGTGTGTGTAAGGGGGCTTGGCATATATAATATATGAGCCATGCATGATTCATTTATATATACTTAATTGAGAGTGTTTAATAATCTTAAAGGGGTATTGACTTTGGCCAAATGCTTTTACCTGTATCTCTTGAAATGATCCCAAAATACTTGTCTTTCATTTTGTTAATGTGGCATATCACATTAGTTAACAAATGTTTAATCATCTTTCTGTTCCTAGAATAAACCTCACTTGATCATGGTTTATGATCCTTTTAATGATTGTTGAATTCTATTTGCTAATTTTTTGTTGAGGATTTTGCATCTATCTTTACCAGGGATATTTGCCTATAAGGCTCTTTTCTTGTGGTTACCTAGCTGTTTTGGTATCAGGGTAATGCTAGCCTCATAAAATGAGTTTGATAATGTTCCTTGCATTTGTACTTTTTAAAGAGATTAAAAAGGATTGGTACTAATTCTTCTTTACTGTTTGGCAGGCTTCACTATTGAAGCCACCTGGTCCTACACCTTTGTTTTGGGGAGATTTTTAATTACTGATTCTGTCTCTTTACTAGGACTTGATCTGTTTAGATATTTGCATCTCTTGATGGTTCAGTCTTGGTAGTTGTATGTTTCTAGGAATCTATCCTTTCCTTCTAGATTATCAAATTTGTTAGAATTTTGTGGTATAACTCAGTGAAGGACTGTCTCTCTGATTGCTTTCTGTACTGTGCGTATATTCTTTCTGCACTGTGCATATATTCCAATCCTTTTTGGCCTGCAAAATTTCTGCTGCAAAATTTGCTAGTTCTCTTATTGAGGCCTCTTGTGCATAACAGGTTGTTTTACTTTTGCCACTTTTAAGATCCTCTTCTTTCACTTTTGACTTTTTAAATTATAGTGTGTCTTGGTGTATGTGTCTCTTGGTTCTTCTTATTTGGAACCATTGACTTACAGGATCTGGATTCTTTTTCTGGGTTAAGGGATTTTTCAGGCATTATTCTTCAAATAAGTTTTCTACCCTTTCTACTCTCTGTTTCCCTTATGAGACCCCAAATGTAAATACTGGTCTGCTTGATGTTGTCCCATTAGTCTCTTAACCTTTACTCACTTTTTTCCTTTACATTTTCGCTGCTCTGATTAAGGGAGTTCTAGTGTCTTTTTTTCAAGCTCACTTATTATTATCTTTTGTTGTTGTTCTGCTTTGTCTGGCCTGCTCTTGAACCTACGTAGCATATTTTTCAGTTCAGTTACTGTATTCTTCAGCTCTGTGATTTCAGTTTGTATTTTGTTATAATTTCTGTCTCTTTGGGTCTCTTTATGCTCATTATTCTGTGTTCAGTAAGCATCTTTATTATAATTACTTTGCACCCTTTACCAGGTAAATCACTTATCAGAGATTTTTACCTTTTTTCTCTTTTCTAAAATTTGGATCAAATTCTTCTCTTTCTTCTTTTTCTGTTACTCTCTCTGTTTCTTTGTATTAGTTAAGAGTCACCTCCCCTATCTCAAAAGAGTGCCCTTGTGTAGGAAACGAAACATTTGTTCAACCCTACCCTATTTCTTAGTTGTCTCTCCAGCCTTTGCACTTCAAGCACTCTATTTTATTTTCAATGGCTTCCAGTAGTTGAGCCATTTACACACCTGTCAGTGAACCCAAGCGGAGGGGCTTAGCACTTAGATTCAGGCAGGTTCAAAGACACACTTTCAGGTAGCAGCTTTTAAGGTGTACAAATACAGTATTGCAGGACCACAAATGTAAGCCCCAGTGGCCACCAGAGTCATCATGCACAGTAGAAGTGTTCCCTGACAGCACCCACAAAATCAGAGCACCAGGCAGATGGAGAACAGCAGTGGTTCAATGTAAACATGATATCCATCAGCCTCCATACTCTGAGAGCAATTTTGAAGGCTCCTAGATCTGTGCCAAACCAGAGGCCTACCCATCAGGCCAAAGTTCTTAAACCAACAAATAGGCCTCTTTTGCATAAAGACTAGGTGGGTTTGCAGTCTTCTGCCTGTGTAGTGTCCTGTGGTGTTAGTCAGCCAGGGACTGTCTCTCTGATTGCCACAGTCCTGTGGGACCTGGAGACACAAGTTTCTCTGGCCACCAGGGCCAGGTTATCAAGGGGGTGAGGGGGCTCTCCTGGGTGACAGACAGACACAAAATCAGTAGCAGATATGCATAAAAGCCCCCTTTCACTGCCACCTGATGGTGTAACCAGAGGGAGTTTGAAAATACCACCTGCTCTCTGTCATCTCTGGAAAGGATTACAGTCAGCTCTTAGATGTATGTTTAAATAGAAGCCTGCCCTTTGGGCCAAAGCTGTGAAGATAACCTAATAAGCCTCTTTTTGTATAAAGCCTAGGCTGTTGAGACTATTGCCTGTTGCTGTGTCTAGGGGGTTGGTGGTTGTTGAAGAATTCCTTCTCCATTGGGTATAGTTCTATGGGAGCTTGGAGAATAAGCCCTGCTGGCCACTGGAGCCAGGCAATCTGGTGGTGTCCTTTGGGTGGCAGCCACAAAAGACAGGTTGCCAGAGGTGGTTACAAGGTCCCTTACAGGAAACAGCATCAAACTGAAGTGCAAAGATGGGATATACTGTGAAGCAGAGAGAGCAAAGAAGGCACCAGCCTTCTTCCTGGAGAGAATCCTAGTAGCCCTGGACATGTGTGTTAAGTTACATGCCTGACCCTCTGGCTGACATTTGGAGATAAGTAAATAAGCCTTTTCACATAGAGTCTGGGCACCCATCAATTAGCTCCTTTTGCTCTAGTCTTTGGAGCAGGTGAGTCTGAAAGTATGAATCTTTTAAAAATTGTTTCTCATTTTGCTGTAGCCTTGTGGGTCTTGGGGATGTAAGTTCCACTGGTTTTCAAGGTTAGATATTTGAGGGCTCATCTGTCAGGAGCAAGTCCTAAAAGTTGAGGTTCTTGATGTGATGATGTTCAACTCTGTTTCTGGGGGAGAAGTTTCAAATTTTGAGTTATCTTCTGATTGTTACTGTATTGGAGGCAGAACTCATAGTGTGATTTTGTCTCAGCCTCTCTTATCTGCTTAGACATTTTTTCTTGTTTACCTGGTAAACGTAGGTGTTGCTCAGCTAGTTTTTACATTTGTTTCTGAGGAAACTGTTTCATATGAGCTGTAGATTTAGTGTATCAATGGGAAGAGGGGAGTCCAGGATCTTCTTATGTCATCATCTTGAAACAGAACCTTATCTGATAATTAAATTTGACTCTTACAGAATATTCTTACTGATCTTCGATTAACCTTTCAATTATATTAAGAATTTGTCAATTTACAGTTCTGTTTGCTTTGATACAGTCTCCTGGCAGTGTTTATACTTAAGCCGCTAAAAGTGCTCACCATCTAAAGTCTCCTGTGCTATTAAAAATAGATGTGTTGGTGAAATATTGATAAGACCTTTTTTTTGCTCACAAAGAGAACTTTATCCCCAGTGTGTACGATTCCTTACTGTTATGGAAGGTTTTCCAGTATTTTCAGGATTCTTCAGTCAAATAATTTTGAGAAGGAAAGCATTTGGAGAATGCATTTAACCCAAACATATTTGTCACTATTGAAATTGATCCTCAATCCTTTTATAAGTTTTTAAATCAAAATAGTCCCATAGTCCTGTGGATTAGAAGTATCCCTCTCTATCGTCCACTTTAAAAAAATCTGCCTTACTTCAATGGGAAATGAATAAAAAAGAAAAACTCCACATTGTATCTTTTTTATGCTTTCTCTAGTCTATTCCATTGAAATTACAATATATATTCCATTTTTAGAAATTAACCTGGTTAACAAAAAAAAAAAAAGAATTAACCTGGTTATATTTGACTATCTTCAAGTCTGAAATAAAAACATACAAAAAATAACTTCAAAAATAAAAGAAGGCATCAGGAAAGAAATATCAAGGATGCTTCACACTTCCTTGGAGTTGTTATTTATGGAAATAATGTGGCTAAAGCTCCCATCTGATCATTTTCTCCCAATGTGTGTTGAATTCTTGAGAATTCTGCTGGAGCTTGTAGAGAGCAAAGGTGTCAAAGTTGGCCTTAAATTCCTTGTTCTAACAGAGGTTTTGGTCTCCCACATCATTTATATATAGCTTCTCAACTTTTAGCTGCTGCTTTAAAGGCTCCCAAGTAACATTTCATACTGAAATATTTGAAAAACACCAGTATAGGATAAATATTATCATTTGAGTCATCTGTCTTTTAGGCTACAAGCCGAAAGAGCTATTACTGTGTTCTTACATAATGAATTTGGGAGTAATTAGCATAGATTGTTCCAATAAACAATAATTAATGCAGTGAACTTCACTGTATACGTAATTCCAGATTAGGTGTGTGAATCTAGTTTCACATTGTTTTATTCAAATTATATCCATGAAGCAATAACTGAGAACC
The DNA here is from genome assembly GCF_003254725.2 of Canis lupus dingo. Taxonomy (NCBI): domain Eukaryota; kingdom Metazoa; phylum Chordata; class Mammalia; order Carnivora; family Canidae; genus Canis; species Canis lupus. The sequence goes on along the minus strand of NC_064253.1, from coordinate 9,515,334 downwards.
AAGTATGAAATGGGCTGCGAAAGGTTCTGTACTAAATCTGGGTAAGAAAATTTCTCATGTATTGCTTTGTCAGTACAGTATTAGTAAAGATAATCTCTGTTAATTAACTGCCTGGCTTTAATCCATGTTAATAGCTAATATAGGCTGTTCAGAATTTATATAAAATCTTAGGGCTAACTCTGGCCGATACAGTTGTTTGTGGTTTTGTATTTTTTTCCCATATGTTAAATACTTTGGATTAGTGTCAACTCACTTTTCCTCTCTCACTTTCTTTCCCATTCCTTCCTTCCTCTTTTTCCTCCTCCTGACACTCAAGAGATTTATCAAGTGCCTTCTGCTTATTGATATAGGAAATACCTAAAGTATTAAGAAAACAATAATGTCTAGATACTTTGTCTAAATTTAAGACACTCATTGCTTACAATATGTGTGTACAATGGTAAACATATATAAACTGAGGCAAAAAGGAAATATTTTTTGGAATTTCCTAACTTAATATTTATGTTACTTACATTTTAAATAGTAAGAGGAGTAGAGATTCCAGAAATTTTATCTTTAACTAAAAAAGACATCATTATCATCCCATCTAGTTTTTATTATAATTTGCTCTTTATCAGGAATCAAGTTAAATGTTTAAAATAATTATTCTTCTGCAATTTTTAGGACAACACTGTCAGGTACATATCAAAATACCTATTTTATCAGTGGAGAAATGGATGCAAAGATGGTTGAGTATCTTGCCCCCCCCCCTTTTTTTTTCCCACATCACGTAAGTGACATAGTGACCATTTGAATCTAGCCAGTCTGATACCAGTGTTTAAGTCCTTAATGCCGCATTTTACTGTTTCATGTTTGGGTTAATACAGAAACTTCTTTCTCATTCATTAAATCAAGTAACTTACTGTCTGCCTGTGTTACTTCTTTGATGCTCTGTTGCATATATTTTTAATGATAATATGTTTCACATACTTTGAGGAGACACACATGTTAAGCATATGCTACTGCTTGGTCCTTTTATCATAAATCTTCAAAAGCCTCTGCTATTGTCCCTCTCATGTTTATAATTAAAATGAAACATCGAGCTTCCACACAAATTGGTCATTACAGTACAATTTTTAAAGGTTGGAAATGTTTCAAATTATTTTGGTAATCCGAGTTTTCTTTGTGTTCAGAACATTTCCTCTTGGCTGGAGCCAGATTTTTCTTTTCAACCAGGGAAGACAATTTTTTTTTTTATCAAAACAAAAACAAAAAAAACAAACAAATTGTAAAGCTTCTCACCTTGTATTCTACTTTTCTACAGAATGTGTGGTTTGGGCTTTCCGTTACCTTTTTTGATTGTATAATCTTTTGTGCTTTCAGATTGATTTTTCTATGAAAAATTCTCTTGCTTGTATCCTGCTTCTCTTGCCTCTTTTCTGTTTTCAAATGTACACTCTATTTTTCATTACTTTCAGAAAATAGTTGTTGATGTGAGGGTTGGCTGAGAGTTTGTCAGTATTAGCTGCTGGTTAACCCTACACACCAGTGAGGGCTCAACTGGCAGTTTGAACTACTTTGGAAAAAAATTATCTGATTCCTTTCTCTGTACCTAGTGTTACATGAACTGTGTTTTTGGTTTGTTATGATTTTTTAATTTTGTTTTTATTTTTATTTTTTGTTCCTCTGGGATATTCATAGGGATGATTTTTACTCTTTGGTACTAAATTATGATCTAGGTTCTGATTTTAAAGATTTTATTCACTGATTTTAGTGAGAGAGAGAAGAGAGAGAGAAAGAGAGAGAGTGAGCATGAGCAGGGGGAGGTATAGAAGGAGAACCAGAATCCCCTGAGCAGGGAGCCTGATATGGGATTCAATCTCAGGACTCTGAGACCATAACCTGAGCCAAAGGTAGACACTTAACTGACTGAGCCAGCCAGGTGCCCTAGGTTCTGATTTTAAAGAATGACTTCTGTATTTGGTTGCTCTGTAATTAGTCTGAGCATTTTTATAAGTAGCAAACACACTGAGGTGAATGCATGTATGAGAACATGGTGATACATATTACTCTCATCTAGTAATTGGTCTGTTTCTTTCTTTTTTTTTTTTTTTTAAAGGTGATCAACCAGACTTTATTATGGTATAACAGGAGGGAATTCATGAATAAGCACTTCCTTGAATGTCCCATCATTGATTTAGATGCAATAAGTTTATCTTTGAAAATACAAACCCTCTTTTCACTACATAATGGCAAAGTTAACTAAAAGTATATGAAGTATTTGTACATTTAAAAAAAATCTTAAAAATTTTACCTATATATACGGTAGAATTTTGAAAAACAGGAAAAATCAAACATCAATCAAATGGATGATCAGGATAGTTGAAGTATAAGTGTCTAAGTATAAGTTTGAGTTGAACAATTAAATTTTTTAAAGCAAAATGTTTAAAATGTTTTTAAGGTACATTTTATAAATATGTACAAAATGTAGGTCTATTTGATGCTTTATTCACTCGGTAAACTTTATACTGCATATCTAATGAGATATGCCATCATCTCTAAAAATTATAACCACCTAGATTAAAAACAAAACAAAACCCTTAAAAGATTATTCACTGTATGAAAACAAAAAGGGAACCATTACAACTTAATGGAAAAAAATTTATTTGTAAAAAAATTTTTTTAAATCTGATTCTAATGTGTACTGACTCATGTATATCAATAATTACACAAAAGGAAAAACTTAACAGTACTCTAGCAAGGTAAAGAATAAAAACTTCTCTTTTTTTCTTCTATTTTGACAAGGAACATGTCACAGAATCCTATCCACAAAAATGGCTATAGTACTGTGCTTTGAAAAAAACCTGGCTGCATATAATTCTTAATACATCATGTGATGATGTTGCCCTTAAGACTTCTAGCAGTAGCTATAGGTTCCAACCTGGCACTTCAGGTAATAAAAAATGATGACCAAAAAATCCTTTAAAAGTAAAAAGTAAGAATGTATCATATCTTCTGAGATTTCCTGAAACAGATTGTCAGATCAAAGTCTTTAGCTTTAAAAAAAAAAAAAATCTGAAAAAGAGTGCCATCCTATTACTCAAAGAATTACACTCAAATGATCTATAAAATGAACTTCACTGATACTGATTCTTTCACAAACTCATTTAAATATAAAACTTTATATTTTTAGAAAGAATGGGTTTTGCAAGGATCTTTTTTACTCCATTATCCTCTGGTCTACTAGTCTATTATGTGTTGCATTTTTGTCTAACTCAGATTTTGAAAAGTTTAATACCATTTTCTCTTTGATTAAATACCAGTTCCTTAGCTATGTAAGTTTTAAAAGATAATCTGCTTTAAATTCTCAAAATCAGTACCAAAAAATGTTTACAGCTTATTCTAATCTCTAACATTTACAAAACTTACACTCCACTCAAAAAAAAAAAAAAAAAAAAAGAATAAATTTTTTTCAAATAGTGCATACAAGGCACAAGAGCTTCCTAGTATATTTACTGAAGCCGAACATTTGGCATCAACAAACACACCACTTTAGTTTACCTTAAACTCAATTTCCAAACAGCACACCATTTAGTTCATATTGAACTAAATTTCTAAAAGTATATTTCTTTTAATGATTTGCATAATTTAATCTTAAGTATTTGAAGAAATATAAAGTATAACTGTCATACTTTCAATGAGGGGACACAGAAATAATATAGATACGAATGGAGGATTAATCTATTGGCCCATTAGGAATTATTAACAAATTCAATATTTTAGCTATATGTTCAATAGAACAAATAACTTTTAAAAAATGAGATTTTTTAAAAAGCCAGAATGGCAAAAGAACATCATAAATGATTTTTTATAATTTTCAGCCAATTTAAGAGGATCAGAAGAGATGAAAAATATATTGTGGATGTAGTAGTAATTAATGTATTAGTTATGATAAAAATTGCTAGCTAGTTGCTTATCAGTGAGCTCAGGCTTCAATGACCATACATCTTTCCCAGCAGGGAACAAAGGCTAGAATTAGATTAAAGTCTGGCAAAAATGGTGGTAATCTTCAACTGTAGGCCACTTAAAGTTTGCAATGAATTCATAGTCATTATAGTTCACTCAGTCTGGGGCTGGATTCACAACAGAGGGAATGCTACCTCCAACTCGTTGGTAACTAGTAGGTTTTATAAATAAAGTGTCATTATACGGTAATTTGAAATCTTTCAAATTTCAATATCTTAAATAGTCTCAATTTTCGGAATCAGAAACTCAGATGATTAATGGATTTTTATGTATAGACATTGTACTACCCAAATATTTGGGTGAAAATCAGCCCATGAATTTATTCCAAGTTTTTATGATAGAAGATACTTTTGCCTTTGATTCATAAACCATAATTACTTCTAATATGTAAGAGGAATTTGTGTTAGTTCAAACAATCTGTATATTGAATTTAAAAATGTGTTATGTTTTAAGCAACAGCTTGGAGAGAACTAACCAATTCATATTCTGCATATCCAGCCAAAGGAAAATGGGAACAACTGGCCAATGGTGCCTTCCTGTGGGAAGCCTCTTCCATCCACCTACAGCATGGATACTTCCATAAAGTATGAATTTATTTTGTTTGAAGAGTTAAGTCTCATTCTCCATGGTTAATGCAGGATTGCTCATACCAGCTTTGCCTTTTCCCGGGTTTGTGCTGCTTTCTGTCCAAGACTGAGAATCAGTGAGAAGATGGCTCTGGGACTCTCTCAATGGCTTTGCAGGAAACTGATGGTTTTCAGGATTTTTCGATGTTGAATTCAATCCTGCAGGAGTAGATGCTTGTTCAGGATCCTGATTAACAATGCAAGTTGGAAAGGAGCAGCCATCACCTAGACTTGAAAAAATGGGTAGCAACCAGTACTTCTTTTCATCACCAAAAACTTGTCGCATGTTTTTACTGAAACCCAAGCTGAATCCATTCTTATCTGTTCCATGTCGAAACACGGGACTTCTAAATGCCTCTAATGTAGATTTATTTTTGCTGACTAGCCAACAATGATAGCCAAACAGAGAAGACAAGCTGACAGAAAACATAGCTGCAGCGAAGAATAAAAACATAATATGGAACTTGGCTTGAGTATCGGGTAGGCCATTTGTCCAAAATTTGATAAAATACTGTAAATCTGTAGCAGCAATAAAAAGGCAGTACAGCAGAGAATAAGCCAAGAAAAGGAGGAAAAATTTGTAATTTGAAAATCCAACACAATTGTTCACCCATGGGCAATGATGATCCATCCTCAAAATACATTTATCACAGACGGAACAATGATGGCAGCGGTCTGGTTTTAGGAGTTGGCATCTGTCACAATATCGGATTGCTCCGGACACGGTCCGGGTATAGATGGGAAGATCTTTGGCTGCTCGCCTGAGAACTTCCTGATGGGCTTCTCCTCTTGGCTCTCTCTCCAACAATTCTTTTTCTGCATAAGAGAGATGGAATTCTCTTGAAGGATTCATTGGGGATGTAAAGATAGTTTTCCAATATGACCAGACAAACATTGCAAAAAGTAGATGATAAGCAGTCAGGCACACAACCTGCTCGCCAACATTTTCCATGGACACTATGCGCAGCTGGACGGCGTAGGCGTAGTGGGACCGGCCGAGCAGGAGGCTGATGAACACCCCGGGGACCCAGTAGAGCACCCGCCGGCACCGCCGCCTGACGCTGCCCGGCCCGAGGGCGCCGGGTTCCAGCCGCAGGCACCTGCCCAGCTCCGCCGCCGCCCGCGGGCCTGGCTCCGGGGCGGACTGGCCGCGCCCCGCGTCCCCTGCGGGACCGACCCGGGGGCGGCGGCCGGGGGCGCTGAGTCCCCATCCCGCAGCCCCCCGCCGGCTGCCCGCTGCTCCGCACGGTGGGGGCGGCGGCGCTGGGAGGGCCGGTCTGTTTCTTTAGGTACCTTAGGTTCTGTTGTGTGACCCAGATTAATTCTTTTAATGTTCTGACAACCCCATCTTCATTTCTCTTCTGAGGTCCATATAAGTAAGGTGTCTTATCTAATACTTTTTAATGCTTTTATTTATTTATTCAGGAGAGACACAGAAAGAGAGGCAGAGACAGAGGCATTTTTGAAAAAGTGTATTGTTTTTACAGAATACATTTTTTGAGAAGCAGGCTTCGTGTGGGGAGCCCAAAGCAGGACTCAATCCCAGGACCCCAAGATCAGGACCTGAGCCAAAGGCAGATGCTCAATCACTGAGTCACCCAGGTGCCCTGTGAGGTGGCTAATACGGCCTCAGTAGTGGAGAGGAAGTTGTCCTCACATTCACAGGGAGAGGTCTGGTCCTTTGGCCCATTCTTGTGCAGAGGGACAACTTGGCCTGCCTGTTAGACTTCTGACCCCTGAGCTATGCTGGTACCACTCCTGAGCAAAGTGCAGAACCTGAGAAAGGAGTTACTGCCTTTTTCTCTTTTCAGTAAAGGCCTTATCATATCTCCTGATTATTTAGCCTCACATTAGCCACTCCATCTTTATCTTATGGATGCCTTCAGGCAGACACTTGCTAAGGCGCAAGTTGGATCTTGCAGGGCAGCTTAGGACAGAGCACTGGTGGAAGTTGGTGGCTTATTTTTTCCAAGAAGTGACATGTGAAACAGGAAAATATTTAACTTTAATATTTTTTTTCAAATGTATGTTCAGTCTTCAAAAATCAAAACTTTTTAATGAGAAAAAAACTTTATTTCAGTGACATTAAGAAGCTTAAATGTTTCTGAAGAACCACTGCTTAAAATAACTCAGGGTTTTGGAGTGCCTGGTTGGTACATTTAGTTAAGCATCCAACTCCTGGTTTCAGCTCAGGTCATGATCTCAGGGGTCCTAGTGAAACGGAGCCCCACATTGGGCTCCATGCTCAGTGGGGAGTCTGTTTGATATTCCCTCTCCCTCTCTAATCTCTGCCTCTTTGCCAAAAAAGGGACATGATAACAACACAAACCTCGTAGAACAATTTAGGATAAAGAAAGATAATCTCTTACCATAATAGTTAATAATACTCCACAAATGTGGCTTCAGGTATTAAAAATGATCTTGTGCACTCCCATATTAATGACACATTGTATCGAATCCTTTGTTTCTAATTTTCAAAACACAAATTTACGAATACAATCCATAGATTAATGTATGATTATCTGTTCGTAATGCTCTTATTTATGTTAACATTTTACATGCTATTTCTCTCATTGGGAAAATGCTATAAATAAGGGAGCACAAAAATAATATAAATCTCTGAGATCTTTCTTATAATACACCCAAGAAAATATTATCCTGATTCAGTGTAAGCGTTGCCAAGAGCCCAAAAGGAGAAAAGTAGAAAATAAATGATTTTGAAATGCTTTTTCTTTTACCTCTTTCAGTCTATTACCACCAAAACAGTCAAAGAAATATTTTTGAAACATTAAGCCATGTCGTATTCTGTCTAGTAACTTTTTACAACTAGAATAAAACCCCATGTTATTACTATGATTTTTAAATCCATACATGTTCTGCACTCTAACCTTTTGCCAGCTCCCATCCTCTTGTTAGCACCCTTAATAGTTTCTTTTCCACCACATTGGCCTTTTTGCTATTGTCTGGGAAAACACTCAGTCTCCTACTCTTAGGTTTATGCACTTTCTCTTCTCTCTGTATAATATTATCTTTCCCTAAATATTCCCTAATATCTTCCCTATAAAGTGAAGTGACTCACTTCATCTAAGGTGTTGTTCTTAACCCCCAGCAAGAGCAGTCCCTTAACTATCTTATCTTAAAGTATACTTTTTTAAAATAAAACATACATGGTTTATTTAAATTCAACTAGTCTTTGCACTTAAATTCCAAATGATTTTTTTCATTATATTTCTGAAACTACTAATGCATTCTATGTGGATTGATTTAAAATGAAAGAAAACAAAAAATAAAAGTACACTTATGACTATTTTTTACCTTTTCTATTTTCCCTTACAAAATGTTTACTATATATATATGTTTATAGTTTCTTAGATCATGCTCCCACACTAAAATATATATAAGAATAGAGTTATTTCTGAAAGAAACAGACTTCTAACTACACAGAACAAATTAATGGTGACCAGAGGGGATGTGGGTGGGAAGATGGGGAAGATAGACGATGGGGAGTAAGGAGGGCACTTGTTCTGATAAACACCAGCAACGTATGTAAGTTAAGTGCTGAATCACTATATATACAATGGAAACTAATACAACATTGGATGTTAAATACCTAGAAATAAAATCAAAACTTTAAAAAAGAATTATTGTTAATTTTTAGGTACAATTAAAAAATAGGGGATCCCTGGGTGGCTCAGCGGTTTAGTGCCTGCCTTTGGCCCCGGGGGTGATCCTGGAGACCCAGGTTGGAGTCCCACATCGGGCTCGCTGCATGGAGCCTGCTTCTCCCTCTGCCTGTGTCTCTGCCTCTCTCTCTCTCTCTCTCTCTCTCTCTCTCTCTCCCCCTGTCTCTCATGAATCAATAAGTAAAAATTTAAAAAATAAATAAAAAATAAAGCTTCCCACCCCCCCAAAAGACATACCTTTACATATTTGAGGTTTGTAGTTGAGAAATTCACAATAAAACCATCTTGAAAAAATGTATTGTTTTTACAGAATACATTTTTTGGAATGTATATAAGGGACCAGATTTGAGGTTGGAAATAACTCACTGTAATTACCTTCATAAATGCAATATGAGATATTGATGGAATTTGTATGTTAAATCAATGATTATTAACAGCAAATTGACAATAAAATAATGTTAAAAATCTATAAAAAAGGAGAAAACCAAGAATAGAGTTATTTTTTATCTCCTTGTTGTAGGCCCACTACCTTGAGAAGTAACAGGCACTTAGTATGTGCTCACTAAATATATACTAAATAAAGAGTAAGCATTCAAAAATATTTGGTGAATAAATATATTAAATATTTCTTTGAATTCCACATCAAGCTATGTAGTAATAGTTTGCATCCCACAAAGCCATATGCAATGCATAACTGGAAACTCTGAATGATGCTCAGTAAATAACACCAGATAGTACAGGAGAATAACCAAAGCTCTAAGAACATAGGGGAGTCAAGATCGAAGAGAGATCATAGTATAGAGTGGATTTTTACTTTGAGATGAAAACACTTTTTAGCTGAAACATCCAGGTTTATAAGCCAAATAGCTGAAATTCTCTGATACAGATAATCAAGTGATGAAAATACCCAAAATAAAAGATGAGAGAGGCCAAGAACCCAGTGGAAACTGACAGCAGAGGCACTGACAGACTGAGTGGAGTTGTAGACATTCTTATGAAGGTAGAAGAGCAAACAGCATCCAAGAGCCCAGGAAAACGTGGATATAAATGTAATCACTCTAAAATAAGCACTACATAAATTAGTTAAGAAATATATATCAGGAGAAGTCTACAACGGAAACATATATACCTGCAAAATACTTGATGAATCTGAAACAAGCTCCCGAAGAAGAAGAAGAAGAAGAAGAAGAAGAAGAAGAAGAAGAAGAAGAAGAAGAAGAAGAAGAAGAAGAAAGAAGAAGAAAGAATCAGGAAGAAGAAAGAATCAGGAAGAAGAAGGAAGAAGGAAGAAGAAGGAAGAAGAAGAAGAAGAAGAAGAAGAAGAAGAAGAAGAAGAAGAAGAAGAAGAAGAAGAAGAAGAAGAAGAAGAAGAAGAAAGAAAGAAAAAGAGAAAGAAAGAAAAAGAAAGAAAGAAAGAAAAAAGAAAGAAAGAAAAAGAAAGAAGAAAGAAGAAAGAAAGAATCAGGAAGAAGAAGGAAGAAAACGAAAGAAGAAGCAGCAGCAGCAGCAGCGGCAGAAGACAAAATTTGTTAAATGAAATAAACCAGTCACAGATGGACAAATATTGTGTGCTTTCACTTAGATGAAGCACTGTAAAATATTCAAACTCACAAAAGCAAAAAATAGAGTGGTGGCTATTAGGGGCTAAGGGGAGGCACAATGAATAAATTCTAGAGATCTGCTGTAAAACATGGTGCCGATAGTTAGAATACAATACAGCCACTCTAAACATTTGTTAAGAGGAAAAATTTCATGTTAAGTGTCCTTACCACAATAAAAATAATTTCTCTAAGATTTGCCTTTATTTTGAAATCAAAATGCTGTGGTTTTTTAAGTTGGTTAAGTAAACAAAAATTCTGTATGATTTCAGATTGTGTAGTTTTTATTTGACTATGAATTATTTTCATGATTTTAACTCTAATATTGTATTAAGGGCAGGATTCTTCTTGTGGCTTATTTCGTGTATCAGGTTTACTTGAGGTTGAGAAAAGGAGCTCAGTAACATGTTCTATAGGCATTTGTTTTAGCAGAGTTTAAGTATTTTAGACTAGAGAAAAATAATCTGAGCCTATTCATTATAGATGAAAGAGTTTTGGTAAACAATTTTGACTTTTAAATGTCCCACTTTCAGTAATAACAACAATCAATGTGTTTATTTACAAAGAAAATGCTATTGAAATAGATTGTTATACATAATAGTCACATTGGCTGAAGTGTTATTTTACAAAAGGCCACAGATTCTGTAAGTTGATTTTGTAATAACATTAGTATTTAATTAGAACTTCAGTGATGCCTCTTCTTGGATTGAAAAGTGAATTTCCTTTGGTGAGATACCCATACCCATCTGATGTGCTAAATAGGCTGAAATAGAAATTATTGTTAATCACACTCTGGACCACATACATGCCTTAAAAATCAGAGAAGGAGAAAGGTGAAAGCATCTCTTAAATTTAATCTCCACTTATTCTGCAAGCATTACATTTTGAATTCTGTATTTTATCTTGTTATTATGTTCATTTAGAGGTCTTCGACCTGTGAAATTGCATTAATTTTATACTTCAGTTTGTGTTTTTTTCAAAGCTAGAATCTATTATAAATTTCAGAGATTAATTAAAGTGCTGACACTATTCACTTAAGAATATTTCCTATTATTGCTACAAGACTACAAGACTATCCTTCACCTTTACTGCCCATGATCTGATGATACACAAGCAATATTCTTCATTAATATTTCATAATGTGTATTCATTTTGTTATTTCAGAAAATAATCAGTTATTTTGCACTTATCTTTTGTGTAAATACTGAGAAGTAAACTGTAAACTGAATTGTAGCCAAAGACTTTACTCAAAATTTTATATGTATGTGATGGTATATCCTGCATGTTTTAAAAGTTTTTATTCAAATTCAAGTTAATATACAGTATAATAGTTTCATGTGTACAAGGTATCTGCATTTTTTGTTTGTTTGTTAAAGATGTATTTACTTAATTTAGAGAGAGAGAGAGAGAGAGAGAGAGAGAGAGAGAGAGAATGAGCTGGCAGAGCAAAGGGAGAGGGAGAGAGAATCTTAAGCAGATTCTGTGTTGAGCAAGAAACCTGGCCTGGGGCTTGATCCCACAACCGTGAAATCACAACTGAGTCAAAACCAGGTGTAAATGCCCAACCAACTATACCACCCAAGTGCCCCCAATAACCTCCTAAGTTTTTATGGAAGAAGTAGATTTTTATAAAGAGTAAACCAGGATAGTAAGGACTTTCTTTCCTGAAGCTAAGTGTCAAATTCCTTTTTTCTTTTTTTTTTTTTTTTCTGAAAAGCTAGCTGTAAAAAACATCTGTACCTCTTGAAGGGTTTTGTTTTGTTTGGAAAGTTTGTAACTACAAATACAAATTACTTAGAGTTCCTTGTTCTTTAATTCTTTCTTCTTGCATCTTTCAACAACATTGGTATAATTCACATAGTTGTAATATTTGTGGTTATAATATTCTTTATAGTATTTATTATCTTATAGTATTTGAAGTTTCTGTAGTGATGTCACTTCTCTCATTTTTGTTTTTGTTCTTCTATGTCTTTTATATGATCTGTTTGGAAGTTTATAAATATAATTGATCTCAAAGAACTAGCTTTTGTTGCTTTGATATTTTAGGAGCACTTTTTTGTTATTACTTTGGTTTTTAGCCTGATGTTTTTCCCCCACTTTGCTGCATCATAGGGTTTTGTTTCTTCTTCTTTTTCTAGCTTCTGAAGTCATTGATCTGAGATTTCTTTTTTCTTCTTTTCTAATATGAGTATTGAGTGCTGTAAATTTCTCTTTTCTGAGCATGGCTTGTTTGTTTGCATTCCACACATTTTGATAGGGTGTGTTTTCATTTTTACTTGGTTCGTTATCGTTTCTGCTTTCCTTTGACATCTGTTTCACTCTAGTCCTTATCTAGTTTCCTTAAATAGTAGTTTAAAAGAAAAAAAATCTTTTTATGTATATTTATTTTATTTCCATTGCTCCTCCTACTTTTTAAAATCAGATATAAAAAGCTGCTGTCTGGTATTGTTCTTTCTAAATGAGTAATTTTTATTTTTGTAGTGTAAGTCTTAATGACTCTGGGTCTTTTTCACTGGATGGTGATGGTTGTATCATTAATATCTGAGATAGTCTTAATTCTCTATTTGATATTTAGGATAGAAAATTACAGACTGAAAGTTTATTCTAACAGAGTAAGTCATCATTTTAATTGCTTTTGGTTTATCTGGTAAATGATAAGAAGCCATGTGTACTAAAGTAGACTAAAAATGAGTAAAGACTTAACATAAACCCAAAATTGTAATACTACTAAAAGAAGACAGGAATGAAGTTGAAAGACATGGATCTTTGGCAATGATTTTATGGGTATGAAGCTGAAGGCACAGATAACAAAAGCAAAAACAGAGAAGTGAGACTACATCAGAGTAACAGGCTTCTGCATAGGGACAGCCAACAGAGGGAAAAAGTAACCTACAGAATGCAAGAAATTATTTGCAAAAAATTCTGCAATTTAAAGTATGAGGAATCATGAGCTGAATATTACAAAATTTGGGGACTCCTTATTTACAATTTTGCATTTGCTTGCAAAGGTCATAGCTTCTAAAATACTAGTAAGACATTTATGAAATCTCTCAAAACAGTAAAATTAGGATTCTTATCAAGAAGAAAATAAGTAAGATGACTGACAAAATGACTCAGTAAAATACCTCAGTTCACCATAGAACTTCATTTATGGTCAAAAGCTATAGAGATTCATGTTTAAATGAGGGTCAATGATTCTGTATGTTGGATTCTGTATGTTCAGTAAAAAATAAATTTATTATTAAAAAAATAAAAAAATAAAAATTAAAAAAAGAAATCATTTGCAAACTGTGTATTTGATAAGGAGTTCATTTCCAAAATATATAAGGAACTCCTACAAATAAGTAGCAAAGTAGTAGTACAAAAACACAGGTTGAAAAATGGTCATGGAAACTGAATGGACATTTCTCTAAAATCCTATGACTGGCCAGCCAGGTATGTGAAAAAAAAGATGCTTGCTATCACTAACCACCAAAGAAATGTAAATAAGAATCATAACGATTTATCACCTTATACTTGTTAAGGTGGCTAATATCAAGAAAACAAATCAGAAGTGTTGGTGAGGGTGGAGAAATTATAACCACTGTATGAGGTTGATGAGAATGTAAAATAGTTCAATCACTATGGGAAAAAGCATGGGGGTTCCCAAAAAATAGAACTGCCATATATGGCCCTGTAATCACACTCCTGAGTGTGTGTGTGTGTGTGTGTGTATACATATCCAAGAGAATTAGAGTTAAAATTATCATCTTGGAGAGATAGTCACCAAAGTAGGTTTACTTAACATTCACTGCCACAGGTACAATTTTTAAAAAAATTTCAAAACTCTCTAAATCTACTAATTCTCCATTTAAGACTTTAAATGTTACATACACTTGTCATTTCCAAATTCTTTTTATAAATAGATTATTTTCTGGTTGAATTGTGAATAAATAAATAAATTGAAATTAACGAGGGATGCCTGGGTGGCTCAGTGATTGAGAGTCTGCCTTCAGCTCAGGGCATGATCCCGGGATCCTGGGATCCAATCCCGGATTGGGTTCCCCACAGGGAGTCTGCTTCTCCCTTTACCTATGTCTCTGCCTCTCTCTGTGTCCCTCATGAATAAATAAAATCTTTAAAATAAAAATTAATGAAGTCTTGCGCCATCAGTGTTCCATCTATTTACCATCTCCTATCTTGACAAACAGTTCCAAACCGATTTGAGTAATTTGACTTTTTCAAGCTAAGGTAAAATGTATTATAGAGTAATAAAGTTGTTGAAATAAAAATAATAGTAATACAAAGAAGTTGCATGAGATTTCCACACACATGCACACAAAATGCATCTTTCTGGTAATATTCAATCATCTTCCTTCATTTAATATATTCCAGAACAGTAATTTTCTACCTTTTCTGAGGACTTTCCCACATCTTGATCTAATAACTTAAAATATTCTTCCTAAAATCTGTATCTTTCCTCACTAGTTCCCTTCCACCTTTCTGATTGCTGTTCCACTCAGTCTGGTGATAAGAATTCTCCCTATTTATGCCTTTTCCTTCTATAACCATTTTCATGAGAATTATAGACCTTCTCTTACTTCTCAACCCAATTAGTAGGTTTGAGAAGGTAAAATATCTGGTATTTCACTTTTATTTATGTGAAATTATTTGATTTTGTCCCACAGGTCTTAGAAGCTCTGAATTTCCTCCATTGCTTTTTTTTCCCCCTCTGTGTTTATGAAAATTGTCAAAGTCTGTAAGTAAAGCATCTGAGACCGAAATTACTATGAAAATCATGTTAGGAGAAAACATTAGTAGTGATAAAGCATAAGGAGAAAAAAACTGGAAGTAATGAAGCATATTTAGTGGGATTAATGCCTATGGAAGTAAGAGCAGCTTCTACATTCTAGACAGCAAATCTTTGAACAGAATTATATCACACACCTAAATTGAGGTGAGCTGTGCATGACCTTAACAGAAACATGTTCCAGAAAAAATTTTTTTAAAGATTTTATTTATTCATGAAAGAGAGAGAGAGCGAGAGAGAGAGAGAGGGGGGCAGAGACACAGGCAGGGGGAGAAGCAGGCACCATGCAGGGAGCCCGACATGGGATGATCCCGGGTCTCCAAGATCACACCGTGGGCTGAAGGCAGCGCTAAACCGCTGAGCCACCCGGGCTGCCCCATGTTCAAAATTTAATTACAGTTACAGGCTGAAGTTATCAGGGAATCACTAAAGTAAAGTAAATACATACTCATATTATGTATTTGGGTTTTTTTTTTTTTGATAACTTTCTTCCTATAGTTTTGAGTATGTGATTGTTCTAACAACTTAATTTGAGTTTTCCGTCCAAAACTAATGTTTTCTATCATATCTCTTCATTTGGATGTAAATGAATGCTTAGCAATTACTGTTTTACCCACTACTTTAACAAAATTCTTCTGCTGATATTCAGTATCACCAAAAAGCAATCGAGATTGTACTTAGGCAATGTTTTATTAATAGAAAATACTTGTTAATCACATCACTTTGTAGCTCTTACTGGAAAGTAATTATTTTAATATATCTTTAATACTTTCTGATATTTCTTTACAACTTGCTCAGCATTATTTCACTTACGCAAAAAATAGGCATGTATTGGCTCATCAAATGCCAAATTAGATAATTGATGTTAGAAATATTTTATATCATGCACAAGTCAAACGGATATTGTTATATAGGAATTTAAATCATCTTAATGATATTTAGAAAAGCTGGATGGATTTAATTAATAGGTGGGAAGTTAATTATTATATTTTAACATTTAAATAGATGGAATATAATTTTCTGCTATTTGGAATTCATTATCCAAAATATTGTTAGGAATCCATCATACCTGAAACATTAAGGTGCCTTATTAAAATGATGCTTGAGTGTTTCTGAGGAAAGATAAAAGACTTGAAAATTTAGTTTCAGGAAACGGGAAAAGTCCCAAACAAGATAAATGAGAAGATATCTACACCTAGAGATGTGGAGGTAAAACTGAGAAACAAAAACAAAATTGAGAAAAATTTCAAAAACATGAACAGTACAGATTGTGTACATGAAAAATTAGGATAAATACTCTGATTTATGAAGAGTAATAAGGTAGAAAAGAGTGAAATATCCTCAAAATGTTCATAGAAAATATCAGAAAAATTAGGAATGAAAACTCTGGGTACTGTTTCTAAAATGAAAGCAAGTCTACAGTTAGAACAAGAAACCCTCCAGCAATTTATTAATGGTAGATGTGACTAAAGGTAATTTAAATACTATACTTCAGAGAGATATACAATGATTTAATGTAATGTGATACACATCAAAATTATTACTTAAAGAAACCTGATAAATATAAAGGTAAATCTCAGCAAATGTTGACTAAGAATGTCTACTTCAACTGACTAAAAAGAAGGAAACTAAAATAATGGGAAAATATAATATATAAGAATAAAAGGAGATGGTGTAATTAAAGTGTTGATAGTTTCTTCTATTGTTGGAAGAGGAGTGATGGTGATGTTTTATTTTTTTTAATTTATTTTTTATTGGTGTTCAATTTACCAACATACAGAATAACCCCCAGTGCCTGTCACCCATTCACTCACACCCCCCACCCTTCTCCCCTTCTACCACCCCTAGTTCATTTCCCAGAGTTAGCAGTCTTTACGTTCTGTCTCCCTTTCTGATATTTCCCACACATTTCTTCTCCCTTCCCTTATATTCCCTTTCACTATTATTTATATTCCCCAAATGAATGAGAACATACACTGTCCTTCTCTGATTGACTTACTTCACTCAGCATAATACCCTCCAGTTCCATCCACGTTGAAGCAAATGGTGGGTATTTGTCGTTTCTAATGGCTGAGGAATATTCCATTGTATACATAGACCACATCTTCTTTATCCATTCATCTGTTGATGGACACCGAGGCTCCTTCCACAGTTTGGCTATTGTGGACATTGCTGCTAGAAACATCGGGGTGCAGGTGTCCCGGCATTTCATTGCATCTGAATCTTTGGGGTAAATCCCCAGCAGTGCAATTGCTGGGTCGTAGGGCAGATCTATTTTTAACTCTTTGAGGAACCTCCACACAGTTTTCCAGAGTGGCTGCACCAGTTCACATTCCCACCAACAGTGTAAGAGGGTTCCCTTTTCTCCACATCTTCTCCAACATTTGTGGTTTCCTGCCTTGTTAATTTTCACCATTCTCACTGGTGTGAGGTGGTATCTCATTGTGGTTTTGATTTGTATTTCCCTGATGGCAAGTGATGCAGAGCATTTTCTCATGTGCATGTTGGCCATGTCTATGTCTTCCTCTGTGAGATTTCTGTTCACGTCTTTTGCCCATTTCATGATTGGATTGTTTGTTTCTTTGCTGTTGAGTTTAAGAAGTTCTTTATAGATCTTGGAAACTAGCCCTTTATCTGATATGTCATTTGCAAATATCTTCTCCCATTCTGTAGGTTGTCTTTGAGTTTTGTTGACTGTATCCTTTGCTGTGCAAAAGCTTCTTATCTTGATGAAGTCCCAATAGTTCATTTTTGCTTTTGTTTCTTTTGCCTTCGTGGATATATCTTGCAAGAAGTTAACTGTGGCCAAGTTCAAAAAGGGTGTTGCCTGTGTTCTTCTCTAGGATTTTGATGGAATCTTGTCTCACATTTAGATCTTTCATCCATTTTGAGTTTATCTTTGTGTATGGTGAAAGAGAGTGGTCTAGTTTCATTCTTCTGCATGTGGATGTCCAATTTTCCCAGCACCATTTATTGAAGAGACTGTCTTTCTTCCAATGGATAGTCTTTCCTCCTTTATCGAATATTAGTTGCCCATAAAGTTCAGGGTCCACTTCTGGATTCTCTATTCTGTTCCACTGATCTATGAGTCTGTTTTTGTGCCAGTACCACACTGTCTTGATGACCACAGCTTTGTAGTACAACCTGAAATCTGGCATTGTGATGCCCCCAGCTATGGTTTTCTTTTTTAAAATTCCCCTGGCTATTCGGGTTCTTTTCTGATTCCACACAAATCTTAAATTAATTTGTTCCAACTCTCTGAAGAAAGTCCATGGTATTTTGATAGGGATTGCATTAAACGTGTATATTGCCCTGAAAAACACAAAACATGTGTATTTAAAAAAGAATGATGTTTTAAATTCTTTTTTAAATACACGTTTTGTGTTTTTAAAAGGATCAATTGGAATATAAAGTTTTAAGCTGTCAATTCTATCTACCTTGATCTACAGTTTGAATGTAATCCCAATAGTGATTCTATCACAGCAATGTGAATAGCCTCAAAACATATCTGGAAAACTCAAAAAGTCTGATCTCATGACTTACTATATATGTTCCTATTATTAAGACAGTGAGGTATTGGTATAACACAGACAAGTATGAGAATAATGGCTTCAGACTTACACAGAAAATTTACTTTAAATGAAGGCACCAGGGAAACTCCAGAGTGTGGAATGGGAAGTGTTTTCATCAGTGAAAACACCAGTGGTGCTGGAACAATTGGATATCTGAATGAAAAATCATGAACATCAATTTCTACTTAGCTTTATACATGTAATCTGATATAGATTATGTGTGAGATCCTGGAGGTTGGCAGAAATTCTTTAGGACATAGAAATTCATAATAATTAAACAAAAAATGGATAAATGAATTGCATTAACCTGAAAAACTAATTGTAAAAAACCTTTACAAAATAATCAGTCAGGAACTAGAAAAAGAAAGGCATGAAAAACTTTCTGTGGTGAGGAAAACATTTATGGGGCATGGGTTACATAGACGTAAACATTCTTTGAAACTCAAGTCACTTTGCGAATTCTCTTTTTTTTTGCAAATTACTTCTATACATTAGATTTTACATAAATCGTATCCTAATAAAGGAGTAATGTTTATAAATTGCTGTTCCTTTTTAATAATTTCTTAAAAATGTGTTCATCAAAGAACACAGTGAAGTGAATTAAAAGAGAAGAAACACTAGAAATAAAAATGATTGTATTTAGTTAAATTATCGCTATGAAAAAGAAAAATAACAGAAAACCAAGTGTAATAGCTTTGAGAAGAGGATAGCCAAATGGCAAAGAAGTCCATAAAATGATATTCAACTTTATTAATATTATTATTGAGGTATAATTGACAATGTTAAATTAGTTTCAGATGTACAGCATATTTATTCAGCAATTCTGTACAATATTCAGTCCTCACCAGGACAAGTAGAGTCACCATCTGTCCCCATACAATATTATTCACTATATTTTCTTTACTGTAGTTTTCATATCCATGACTTACTGGATCCATATATAACTGGATCCATATATATCCATATATAACTGGAAGTTTGTACCTCTTAATCCCTTTATTTGTTTTGCCCATTCCACACTCATCTCCCCTCTGGCAACCACAGTTCCTTCTCTGTACTTAAAAGCTTGTTTGGTCATTTTGTTTTATAAATTCCACATGTAGGTGACATCATATAATATTTTTATTTCTTTGACTTATTAATTTAGCATAATATTCTTTTTTTAATAATAAATTTATTTTGTATTGGTGTTCAATTTGCCAACATACAGAATAACACCCAGTGCTTATCCCGTCAAGTGCCCATCATCACCCATTCACCACCACCCCCCGCCCTCCTCCCCTTCCACTAGCATAATATTCTCCAGGCCATCCATGTTGTTGCAAATGGCAAGATCTCATTCTTTTTTATGGCTGAATAATATTCCATTGTATATATATTTACCACATCTTTTTTATCCATTCATTTGTCAGCAGACACTTAGGTTACTTCCATATGTTGGCTATTTAAATAATGCTGTGCTAAACACAGGGGTGCATATATCTTTAGAATTGGTGTTTTTCTTTTCTTTGGGTAAATAACCTGTAGTGGAATTACTGTATCTAATGGTATTTCTGTTTTTATTCCAATAGGTATCCTTTTTGTTTTGTTGATAGTTTGCTTCTTTATGCAAAATCTTCTTATTTTGGTATGGTATCAGTAATTTATGTTTGCCTTTTTTCCTTGTCTGAGGAGACCTGTCTATTGCAAAGGTCAACATCCAAGATATTACTGCCTGTGTTTTCTTTTAGGAATTTCATAGTTCAGATCCCACATTTAAATCTATAAGCTATTTTGAGTTTATTTTGGTATATGGTATAAGAAAGTGGCCCAGTTTCATTCTTTTGCATGCACCTGCCCATTTTTCCCCATATCATTTATTAAAGAGACCATCTTTTGCACATTGTGTATTCTTGCCTCCTTCATAGATTAATTGATCATATAGATATAGGTTTATTTTTGAGCTTTCTATTCTGTTGCATTGATCTTGTGTCTATTTTTATGCCAGTACCATTCTGTTTTGATTACTATAACTTTGTAGTATATCTTGAAATCTGGAATTATGACAACTCTAGCTTTGTTCCTTCTAAAGATTGCTTTGACTATTCTGGGTCTTTTGTGGTTCCATACAAATTTTAGAATTATTTGCCATAGTTCTGTGAGAAATATATATTATTGGTATTTGGGTTAAGGAGGCAATTGCATTGAATTTTTAGATTGCTTTGGGCATATGTACATTGTAACAATGTTAATTCCTCTATTCCATGAGTATGGTTTATCTTTTGGTTTGTTTGAGTCATCTTCAATTTTTTTATCAATATCTTAAAGTTTTCAGAGTATAGGTTTTCTACCTGCTTGGTTAATTTATTCTTAGATATTTTATTCTTTGTTATGTATAGTAAATTGGACTGTTTTCTTAATTCTCTTTGTGCTATCTCATTTTTAAGTGTACAGAAACACAACAGATTCCCGTATAATAATCTAGTGTTCTGCAACTTTACTAAATTCACTAGTTTTAAAAGTTTTTCAATGAAATCTTTGGGGTTCTTTATATATAGAATAAGTCCTCTGCAAATAGCAAGAGTTTTACTTCTTCTTTATCAATTTAAGTGTCTTTTGTTTATTTTTGTCTTATTGCTGTGGCTAAGACTTTCAGTACTATGTTGAATATGAGTGGTGAGAACAGACATCCTTATCTTGTTCCTGACCTTAGGGGAAAACTCTAGTTTTTCATCAAGTATGATGTTAACTGTGGGTTTTTTATACATGACCTTTATTGTATGAGGTTTTTTAAAGATTTTATTTATTTATTCATGAGAGACACACAGAAAGAGGCAGAGACACAGGCAGAAGGAGAAGCAGGCTCCATGCAGGCAGCCCAACGTGTGACAGGATCACACCCTGGGCCAAAGGCGGCATTAAACTGAGCCAACCGGACTGCCCTGTATGAGTTTTTAAATCCACTTTTAAGTTTTTATTATGAAAGGCTATTGTATTTTGTCAATGCTTTTCCTTGAATCTCTTGAGATATGTTTTTATCCGTCCTCTTGTGAATTTAATGTATCACATTGATCGATTTGCACTTCTTAATGAACCACCTGGAATAAATTGTATGTGATCATGGTGAAGAATTTGTTTAATGTATTGCTGAATTTGGTTTGCTACTATTTTGCTGATTTTTTTTTCTTCTTAGTTTATCAGACACATTGACCTATACTTTCCTTTTTTGTAATGTGTCTTCTGGTTTTAGTATTAGGGTAATGTTTGCCTCATAGAATGGTTTAAAAGGATATTCAATCTAATTAGCAGCGAGGGAAATGGACAGTAAAACTAAATGAGATGCCATTACATGCATAGCAGATGCACAATGTTTTTTATTTGTGTAAATCTGACAAAGCCATGTGTTGGTAAGGACTACAATGAGTAGGGCTTTTCAGAGTCTGATTTTATGAACATAATTTTGTTAAGCCTCTCTGAAAAACAGTTTCACATCATTCAGTATAGTTAAACATTTACATATCATAATATCTAACAGTTCCAAATCTTAGAATATACTCTGCTGAAACTCTCACACATATGCACTGGAGACTTAAGCAAGGAAATTTATAGCAGTGAAATATAGCATTTTTTCTTAGCAGTGAAACACTCAATGCAATCCAAATTGCTAACAGTGGACTTGATAAATCATTGATAGTATTTTCAAATGCTGGAATATCATGTCTGTCTGTGAATATTCAGCTTCTAGAGTTGAATGTTTTCTGTAACTAAAATTTCACGGTTTGAATGCTCTGAGCATAGCTTCTGGTTTTCCTCTTAACTCACAGTAACTAACTGGGTCTCTTTTGTCAGTTCCCAAAATGTTGGTGTCTGTGATTCTTTTTCTTTTTCATCCTTTTCCTATCCTCCATATTATTAATGGTTAATCTCCTCCATGCACAGAGCTCTAGCATTTATGTTTTTCCTAGCTGCTGAATTGATAGTTCTGCTGCACAAAGACTTCTACAGCTTCACATCATTACATCATTTAATTTGTCATCTACATTGATACTTGAGAGAATAAATGAAAAGCAAGAAAAACCACAGCTATTTAGGGCAAACAGAGATGAGATGCATATCATTCTACTAATATTCAGATACCTTCTGATATTTCTATTTTAATGCCTCACAGCTTTCCAAAATTTACATTTCTTTGGCTGAATTTATCTTCTCTTGACTCAAGCCAGCTCCCCCCCACCCATTCACAGTGCTTTGCCTCCCAAGTCAGAAAGGCAAAATCACCCCCTCCTTTCTCCCTCTCTCTTCTAAAATCTCCCCATCTCTTCACATTATCTCAGCTCCTGAGCATTTATAGTATAAAATATCTCTTAAATATTTTTATTCCTCTTCACCCTTACACCTCTATTGTAAACAGATCCAATTTTTCTTTCTGTCTTATATTAGAGCAGACCTATCAAACTCTTTTTCACTCATCTTATATTCCAAGCCAGTCTCCATACAGCAGTGAGAGGTGACTTCTAAACAGAAAAATCTAGCTTCTGATTTACTTTATTCATGACACTTTGACTTTCTTTGATTCCACATTACTTTTAATTTAATTAATTACTTTTTAAATTTATTTTTAGTTTCAAGAGTAGAATTCAGTGATTCGTCATGCCCTTTGACCGTAAGATCAAGTTTAGAAGTCTGTTTATTCTATCAGTCTAGCTAGGGGTGTCTCTCTCTGTCTCTCTCTCTCTTACTCCACAGTTGACATTAAAATGGAATATAAATGACCTAATTCATCATACCTATATTTTTTGACTTTTTTCTAAAATGTTTCACAGTGTACTTGTCTTAAATTGAAAGATTCATGGGTAAAACACCTTTATTATTGTCCTTAGTTTGTCTCATACTTGAAGCAAAGCCTAAATATGCCCCAAGCCAAAAGCTGAATAAACTTTGGTAAGTTTTGCTTTATTTTATATTTAGGTCCTTTACATTCTTGCATTATACTATGTGTTATTCCTAGATGATTTTGTTTAAGACATAAAAATCTTATCTATGTTTTACTTCAAAATGAATGAGAAATTGCCATTTTGATCCAAGCTAGTATATTTTATTTTTTAATGTTACTAAATGTTAAAATTAGGGCAAATAACTGGTAAAGGGTTATTATTGTTCAAGACTCATATGTATTTCAATTTAAAGCATTCTTAAAATAATTTAAGATAGATGCTGTAATTCATATATTAAAAAAAAGAAATATGGGGTGCCTGGGTGGCTCAGTTGATTGAGAGTCTGACTCTTGACCTCAGCTCAGGTCTTGATCTCAAGATTATGAGTTCAAGCCCTCTGTTTGGCTCCACACCCAGTGTGGAGGAAAAAGAAAAAGAAAAAAAAAAGAAACAAATAGCACACAAACAGCCAATGTTAACTTCATTTATATTTGAGGCAGAAAGTCACAAAAATGTGATATTCTAGGATATAAGAGAAGATATCAACATGATATATGAATAGACAATTAATATTGGTTGTGGGATAAATCTAGATAAAGAATTTATTGCCTGTAATTAAAGTGTAATCAATAAAGTTAGGATTAAATGATGGCAAAAATAAATGTGATTGCTATGATGGACTGGTAGAAATGAATTTAATAAAAATTAAGGGCAAAGTAGAAAAAATAATTTTGTAAGGATTCCTCCTAAAACTCTGAATTTAAATGCAGTTTTCTTATATTTAGTGGTGATAAATTCAGTGAGGAATGAGTATTGGGAAAATACTAGCATTAATTAATTAATCAAGTAGGTTTTATTCATGGGTTGCAAGGATGATTGAATATTTGTAAATCAGTCACTGTAATACATCAATAAGAGAAAGAATAAGAACCATATCATATTTCAGTGGATGGCAGGAAAAGTATTTGACAAAGTACAGCATCCATTCATGATAAAAACTCTGAAAAAATTGGTTTGGAGGGAACATACCTCAAAATAATAAAAGCCATACCTCAATATAATAAAAGCCATCTATGAAAAACCCATAGCTAACATTGTCCTCAGTGGGGAAAAACTGAGAACATTTCCCCTAAGGTCAGGAATAAGGCAGGGATATCTACTCTCATCACTTTAATTCAAAATAGTACTGGAACTCCTAGCCATGGCAATCAGACAATGAAAAGAAATAAAAGACAAATAAGAAATAAAAATTTCACTCTTTGCAGTTGGCATGTTACTATATGTAGAAAACTCTAAAGAGTCCACCAAAAAAATACTAGAACTGATTAATGAATTCAGTAAAGTCACAGGATACATAATCAATGTACAGTTATCTTTTGCATTTCTATACACTAATACTGAAGCAACAGAAAGAAATTGAGAAAACAATCCCATTTATAGACATAACAAAAATAATAAGATACATAGGAATAAACCTAGCCAAAGAGGTGAAAGATCCACATTATGAAAACTATAAAACACTGGTGAAAGAAATTTGAAGATGACTTAAAGAAATATAAAGACATTCCGTGCTTATGGATTAGAAGAATAAATGTTAAAATGTCTATACTACCCAAAGCAATCTACACATGTAATGCAATCTCTATCAAATTACCAACAGCATTTTACACAGAACTAGAACAAGCAATTCTAAAATGTGTATGGAACCAGAAAAGGCCCTGAATAGTTAAAGCAATCTTGAAAAAGAAAAGCAAAGTTGGAGGCATTACAATTCTGGATTTAAAGTTATATTACAAAGTTATAGTAAACAAAACACAATGGTACAGGCACAAAAATAGACACAAAGAACAGAATAGAAAACCCAGAAATGAACTCACAACTGTATGGTCAATTAATCTTTGACAAAGTAGGAAAGAATATCCAATGAGAAAATGTCTCTTCAACAAATGGTGCTAGGAAAATACAACAGCAACATGCAAAAGAAAGCAACTGGATCACTTTGTTACACCATAGACAAAAAATAAATTCAAATTGGTTTAAAGACCTGAAGACATAAAAATCCTGGAGGAGAACACAGGCAGCAACCTGTTAGACATCAGCTATAGCAAGTTTTTTTTTTTTTTCCTAGATAGGTCTCCTGTAGCAGAGGAAAGCATATAAAAAATTAACTATGGAAACTATATCAAAATAAAAACCTTCTGCACGACAAAAGAAATAGTCAACAAAACTGAAAGGCATTGTATGGAATAGGAAACAATATTGGCAAATGACCTATCTGATACGGGTCAGTATCCAAAATAACATAAAGAATTTATAAAACTCACCATCAAAAAATTGAACAATTCAATTAAAAATGGACAGAAGACATAAACAGACATTTCTCCAAAGAAGGCCTATGGTTGGCAACAGACACATGAAAAGGTGCTCAACATCACTCATCATCAGGGAAATATGAATCAAAACTACAATGAGATATCACCTCACACCTGTCAAAGGGATACATGCACTCTAATGGTTATAGCAGCACTGTTGATTAGATATTTTATGAATTCATTTAAAATCCAAATTTTATTAGCTTATTTGCTATATGATTTTTTAAATTTAAATTCAATTAATTAACATATAGTGTTTTACTAGTTTCAGAGGTAGAATTCAGTGATTCGTCAGTTGTATATAACACCCAGTGCTCATTACATCATACACTCTCCTTAATTTCCATCACCCAGTTACCCCATCCCTCTACCCTCCTCCTCTCCAGCAACCTTCAGTTTGTTTCCTATGATTAAGAGTCTATTATGGTCTGTCTCCCTCTCTGATTTCATCTTGTAATATTTTTCCCTCCCTTCCCCTGTGCTCCTCTGTTTTGTTTCCTAAATTCCACATATGGGTGAAGTCATATAATTGTCTTTCCCTGAATGACTTATTTCACTTAGTATAATACCCTCTAACTCCATCCATGTTGCAAATGGCAAGATTTCATTTTTTGATGTCTGAGTAATATTCTATTGTGCATGTTTGTGTATATATGTTTGTGTGAGTATATACATGTATATATGTATATACATATATATATTTATGTCCCTCTAATGTCTTTGGTCTTGGTTGAGATTTTTACAACATGATTATAATTTTCAGTAAAAGTTAAAAGTTTTTGACTACTTGGTACTTCAAAGTCTGCCTTTTCTGGTAATACAGATCACTAGATTTTTGTTTTTTTGTCCTTTTACTTTGTTTCAATTTCATAGATTCTGTTGCTGTGTCTTCAAGTTCACTAATCTTTTTTTTTCAGTGTCAAGTATACTTTATATTTTCATTCCATGTGCTATTTTTCATCACTAGGTGTTTAATTTAATGTTTTCTGTTTCTCTTCTTTCACATTTCTTCCTCTACGTTTTTGACATTTTGACTATTTTTATAATAACCTTTTAGGCCTCCTTTCTTACCAGTGTCTTCATTTGTGTCATTCCTGGGTCTGCTTTTATTGATTTTCATCTCTTGATAATGGGTCATATTTTCCTTTTTATTTTTATAAATGGTAATTTCACATTGAATCTGAGCATTGTAAGTTGTATGTTAATGGATGCTGCATTTTCCTGTTTTTCTAAATGAGTACTAGATTGTCTTTTTTCTTTCAATTGGAATGAGTTTAACCCTTTTGAAGTTTGTTTTTGTTGAAGATGCAGAGAGACACTTAATTCAGAGTTAACTTTGAATCCCTAATATATAAGTACTTTTTAGAATATTTTATTCAAAACTCATGCATTACAAGGTCTTTTTGTTCTGGCTTGTAGAAACAAACATTTCCCTGGCCTTTGTAGTTTTTTGCTCACTTCTTCCTGTCAGTCTTTTCTAAGACTTAGAGTTCTCACATTTGCCAAGCTCAGCACAGGAGATGGAATTCTATAGAGTTCTCCTTTCTCCTCCCTTTACTCAACAATAATAGTCCTGGATTGCTATCACTTGAAAGCTTGTTTTATAAAATTTGTCTGTTTTTTAATCCATTTGGGACAGAAGGCTAAATCTAGTTTCTTTCATTCTAATGCCCTAATGGATAGTTGACAGCTGTTTTTATTCTTGATATCAACATAATTGTTGTTTGAAATTCCAATTATTTTGCCATTTTATGAAAATAAAACTCAGTCATTTTTGCTTTTTTTATTCCACCACCTCTAATTAGATCATGCAGCAATTCACTGTAGGGTATCAGGTGGTCCATTAGACTTGACTCTCCATAGTTACCAAGAAAGTTATCCTTTGTCCAAGATATTTCCATCAGGCCCAATGCTTTTTTTAGATTTTGGATTATGCTTAAGATTCAGAAATTTGACATACACTTTGTATGTAACTTATAGCTTGGCCTTTTTAGTGACTCAGCAAAATACAATTTAAAGTTGAGATTAAACATCCTGTCATGTAATTATTTTATTTAAGACCTTTTCTTAAACTCCTACTAGGTGTCAGGTTTTGCTTTAAATAGTAACCCATTTAATCCTCATAAGTTTTCAGCAAAGGAACTATTATCATCCATGTTGTATTAATGAGAAAAACAGAGCCACAGCAAGGCATAGTGACTTGCTTCCTAATCTTAAAACTAGTCAATTAAAAAAATAGGATTTGAACCCAGGCAGTCCAGCTCTATGGGTAGGAGTCTTAATCATTCTATGGTATAGCCCTAGTTAGAGTTAAAGCAGCTTTTAGATGAACATTTATTTTCTGAAATGCATATACTAGTAAACAAAATAAAGTGAAACTAAGTGAAGTGAGCAGCAATTCCTAAGTGAAGTTAGGACAGCAAATCCAAAAAAGGCATAACAAGGCATAATAAAGGTAGAAACAAAAAATTAGAAAAAAAATAGTACAACAAAAGGTTGGAGCAGGGGAATGCTAAACCTTTAGATAAAAAGAATACAAAAAAAAAAAAGCAAAAATCACAAAAGGAGAAATGTTGATAAGAAAATAGCCACACACACACACACACACACACACACACACACACGTTGGTTAAAAGAATCCTATTGATCTACTATGCAAATAAATTTTAGAATATGAATGGAATATATAACTTTGTAGGCAACTATAATGATCAAAAATTGACTTCAGAAGACAGAATTCAAACTCACCAATTACAGTAAATAAAATAGAGAAAATTGTTGAAAAGCTACTCTGTGAGAGAGCAATAATACCAGTCATTTTGATGGGGGCAATTACATTAAACTTGTAAGAAATAAAAATTTCAGTGGTATTTAAATTATTTGAAGGGAGGAAAGGTTTATAAATTTTATGATGTTCTCATGATATTGATATCAAAACCCAACAAAAATAGCACAAAATGGACAACTACAAATGGTTACATCATTCTTTTTAGAATGCTTTTTAATAAGTGTGGCTTATTGGAGGAATTCTAGAATTATTCAAGTAGTTTCCTACATTAATGAAAAACTTTTTTTTATCATTTCCATAAATGTTCAAAAGTCACAGTTTATAAACTTTATATCTCCCATTGGTTGAAAACTAAAAATGAAACAATATATATTCTGAGAATATTTTTTTTTGAGAGAATACCTGGCTTATGTGGTGCTTTCGGGGCACACAGACTCATCTGCTTGCAGGAAAGTTATCTTTCCTTGTTAGCTGTTCCCCAAGTTACACTTCTCTCTCTTCTTCTGGAACACTGGCTAGTATCTTTCACAGTGGGTTTAAATTTTGATAAAACACAGGATTAGACATTGATCAAAAAGCTATGACTCTCTGCTGCTGTAAAGTATTATTGAATCAAGGCATGATGAGCAGAACTATAAAGAAATATAGGATGAAGCAGTCAATGCACACTGCCTTTGCAGTAAATTACCCTGCTTCAGTTACTTGGAACTTGAAGCCCCATATCTCTGCCTGGTTTTTGAGTTTTCTATGGTGTGTCCTACATCAATCATTATTTACAAGCTTGCCATATTCCTTATTACTGTGGGTTTGTTTCTAGTCTTTCACTTCTCTCAACTTTATTTATCCACCTTTTAACTACACAACTTCTAAACATTGTGTAAAATGCAGCATTCAGAGCACCTCCTAACTGAAACATTTTGCTGACAAAACCAACTCACATCAATCGCTTTCTTCCTTGACTGCTCTGTGCTTCTATGTCATAAAGTACCACTTTGGAAGTATATTTTAAAACTATTAAATGAGGGACGCCTGGGTAGCTCAGTGGTTGAACATCTGCCTTTGGCTCAGGGCGTGATTTGGGGATCCTAGGATGGAGTCCCGCATCGGGCTCCCTGTGGGGAGCCTGCCTCTCTCTCTCTCTCTCTCTGTCTCTCTCATGAATAAAGAAAAATCTTTTAAAAAGTCAAAGTATTAAATGAAGTCTTCTATTTACTGTATTAAACACTTTAAGAAAACATACCGGATTATATAGGGTTCATTTATAATTTATCTTAAACTTTGTGTATACTTTTTAATGTTGATATCCTTAACCCCAGGATTAATGAAATTTAGGTATATCATTAGTAAATTTTATGAAGAAATCTGTGCATATATGTTCCTTTATTACACAGGTCAGTTCACCTTCTGGGCACTTTGTCCTGAGGGCATTTTTTCATTTCATTTAATTTCATTCCACTCCTCCATTTGGATATGAGGGTGATCGCTCTGTGGTTTGCTCGTAAAACCATTTATATAATTGGTTAATAGTTTGTTGATTTCGTATTTATGCATATTTGTTCGTTTAGGTGCTGTTTACCACCTACTTTGTTAAATCAATACAGTGTTTTCCTAGGTACATTACAACTTCCCTTCTATACATAGAATGTGATGTAAAAAAAGTTCTCCTGGGCTAAGGATGCTAGACCTCACTCTCCAAGTTGAGAGACCTTTGAATAAGCTGCTCCATATTCTCAACTTTTGAGCCCTGTGCACATGGGGTGATCTATATCTGCTATAGCAATTTTCCCTTTACTTGGTCCAAATTTCCTTGTATTAATCAGTTTCTCTGGTGAAACTAGTAGTTTGGTGTGTGGCTTTCCTAATTTTTTCTCTTTATTTATTATTTGCATTACTGTTTTAAAGGACAATGCCATGTGGCCCCTGGGTGGGCTCAGTTGGGTAAGCATCTGCCTTCAACTTAGGTTATGATCCTGGAGTCTTAGGGTTGAGCCCTGTCTTGGGCTTCCTGCTCAGTGGGGAGTCTGCTTCTTCCTCTGCCCCTCCCCAGCTGATGTTTGCCCTATTTCTCTATCTGAAATAATAAAGTCTTTAGAAAAACTTTAAAAAAACATAAAAGACAATGCATATATAAGACTTTATTCTGTTTTTTTTTCTCACCATCTTATCAATTTATTATAGTGCATATTGTGTTTCAGTTTGATTTATTGTTGTCCCGGATTTCTTTTATGCTTTGAGTTTGAGCTCTAATCCTCAATTGTGATAACTTATGGGTGGAAATGTTACTGCCAGATGAGTTGAGAACATTAATCTATGACTATAACATATTAATTTATGTATTAAGTTTTTCATGTATGACAGATACATTATGGATCATTCTCATTTTGATGTTTAATGTGTTACCATTTTTCATTGAATAATAAATGATACATAATTACACATGCTATTAATTACCTACAATTGTTTAATTTATTTCTTCTGAGCAAGTGGGAACAAGTACAAAATGGAAACTCATTATTCAGAATAAGTGAATATCTACAAAACTCATTATCAATTTCCAATCTGTCCATCTTTTTTCTTTTATAATAGATATCATTTTGAGCAAACAGTCTAAAAATCTGTTAACATCTTGCAGCTTTATTAGATATCACTTCTCACACATTGTTTCACCACATTTGTATAGAATTTTAAAATAATTTCTCAAGAGGCAAAAACAGTATATTAATTGCTTCTGCTTATGAACAGAATTTAATATGATCTTTAGGTTGTAAAATCATTTATGTTTTCATTGTTGTCTCCATAAACATGAGCATTTCTTATATAACCTCAGCCAAGGACCCCCATCAAGAGTGAGCTGTGATAAATTTCAGTTTTAACAACAGCCATGAGCTTTCTGAAGCAATGCCTCGTGTTGCAGTATCTTTAACTATAAGCCCAATGGACAGAGGATAGATATAATTTACTCATCTTGTGAACTGAAACTTGATACCCATTCAAGAGCTACTCTTCACTTCTTTCCCCCACTCCCACAGCTCCTGGTGATCACCATTTCATTTTTTGCATCTGTATTCCTATTACAGATACCTCATATAAGTTAAATCATTGAGTATTTGTCCTTATGTGACTGCATTACTTCACTTAGCATAATGTTCCCAAGATTCATCCCTATTATTGCATATACAAGGATTTCCTGCTTTATGGTTGAATACTATTCCACTGTGTGTATATACCACATTTTAAAAAAATTGTTACTATTTTCTTTCTCTTTCCTTCTTTCTCTTCCTTCCTTCCTCTATCCCTCCTTTAGCCCATCTTTTCTTCCTTCTTTTAGAAAACACTGGAGATCTACCCTTTCAGCAAATTTTAAGTATGTAGTACATTTTTGTTAATTATAGTCATCACTATAGATAAGATCTCCAGAGCTTGTATATAAAACTTTGGACCCGCTAACTGGTGTCATTCCATTTTCTCTTCTCGGCCCTTGGCAACTGCCATTAGACTCTCTGGTTCTATAAATTTGAATCTTTAATTTCACATATACAGGAGGTAATGTATTATTTTTCCATGTCTGCCTTATTTCACTAAACAGTGTCCTCCAGGCTCATCCATTTTGTTGCGCATGGAAGAAATCCTTTAAGGCTGAGTGGTATCCTATCGTGTGTGTGTGTGTGTGTGTGTGAGAGAGAGAGAGAGAGAGAGAGAGAGAGAAGAGAAAGAGAGAAATCATTTTTTAAATCAATTCATCAACTGATGAACATTTGTTTTCACACTTCAGCTATTGTAAATAATGCTGCATTGAATACGGAGTTGCAGACTTCTCCTAGATAATGATTTCATTTTCTTTGTATGTGTATCTAGAAGTGGGATTACTAGATCACAAGGTAGATCTGTTTTTCCATTTTTTTTGAAGAAACTCCATACCAATTTACTTCACGATTGTATTGATATACATCCTCCCCCAGAAGTGTACAAGAGGTCCCTTTACTCTACACCCACACCAGTATTTATTACCTTTGCCTTTTTGGTAGTAGTCACCTTTTCTGGTATAAGGTGATATCTCACTGTGGTTTTCATTTGCATTTCCCAAATGATTTTTGATGTTGAACAGCTTTTTAAATATCCATTTGCCTTTTCTATGGCTTTGCAGAAATGTCTATTCACATCTTCTGTCCATTTTTTAAAATAAATTTATATTTATTGGTGTTCAATTTGTCAACATACAGAATAACACCCAGTGCTCATCCCGTCAAGTGCCCACCTCAGTGCCCACCAGCCAGTCACCCCCCACCCCTCGCTCACCTCCCCTTCCACCACCCCTAGTTTGTTTCCCAGAGTTAGTAGTCTTTCATGTTCTGTCTCTCTTTCTGATATTTCCCACTTATTTTTTCTCCTTTCCCCTTTATTCCCTTTCATTATTTTTAATATTCCCCAAATGAATGAGACCATATAATGTTTGTCCTTCTCCAATTGACTTCTTTCACTCAGCATAACACCCTCCAGTTCCATCCATGTCACAGCAAATGGTAGGTATTTGTCATTTCTAATGGCTGAGTAATATTCCATTGTATACATAAACTACATCTTATTTATCCATTCATCTGTTGATGGACACCGAGGCTCCTTCCACAGTTTGGCTATTGTGGACATTGCTGCTAGAAACATCGGCGTGCAGGTGTCCCGGCGTTTCATTGCATCTGTATCTTTGGGGTAAATCCCCAGCAGTGCAATTGCTGGGTCGTAGGGCAGATCTATTTTTAACTCTTTGAGGAACCTCCACACAGTTTTCCAGAGTGGCTGCACCAGTTCACATTCCCACCAACAGTGTAAGAGGGTTCCCTTTTCTCCACATCTTCTCCAACATTTGTGGTTTCCTGCCTTGTTAATTTTCACCATTCTCACTGGTGTGAGGTGGTATCTCATTGTGGTTTTGATTTGTATTTCCCTGATGGCAAGTGATGTGGAGCATTTTCTCATGTGCATGTTGGCCATGTCTATGTCTTCCTCTGTGAGATTTCTGTTCACGTCTTTTGCCCATTTCATGACTGGATTGTTTGTTTATTTGCTGTTGAGTTTAATAAGTTCTTTATAGATCTTGGAAACTAGCCCTTTATCTGATACGTCATTTGCTAATATATTCTCCCATTCTGTAGGTTGTCTTTTAGTTTTGCTGACTGTATCCTTTGCTGTGCAAAAGCTTCTTATCTTGATGAAGTCCCGATACAGGGAAGTCCACTCTCACCACTGCTATTCAACATAGTACTAGAAGTCCTAGCCTCAGCAATCAGGCAACAAAAGAAATAAAAGGTATTCAAATTGGCAAAGAAGTAGTCAAACTCTCCCTCTTCGCTGATGACATGATACTCTACATAGAAAACCCAAAAGCCTCCACCCCAAGATTGCTAGAACTCATACAGCAATTTGGCAGTGTGGCAGGATACAAAATCAATGCCCAGAAGTCAGTGGCATTTCTATACATAATAATGAGACTGAAGAAAGAGAAATTAAGGAGTCAATCCCATTTACAATTGCACCCAAAAGCAGAAGATACCTAGGAATAAACCTAACCAACGATGTAAAGGATCTATACCCTCAAAACTATAGAACACTTCTGAAAGAATTTGAAGAAGACACAAAGAGATGGAAAAATATTCCATGCTCATGGATTGGCAGAATTAATATTGTGAAAATGTCAATGTTACCCAGGGCAATTTACATGTTTAATGCAACCCCTATCAAAATACCATGGACTTTCTTCAGAGAGTTGGAACAAATTATTTTAAGATTTGTGTGGAATCCGAAAAGACCCCGAATAGCCAGGGGAATTTTAAAAAAGAAAACCATAGCTGGAGGCATCACAATGCCAGATTTCAAGTTGTACTACAAAGCTGTGGTCATCAAGACAGTATGGTACTGGCACAAAAGCAGACACATAGATGAATGGAACAGAATAGAGAACCCAGAAGTGGACTCTCAACTTTATGGTCAACTAATATTCGACAAAGGAGGAGAGACTATCCACTGGAAAAAAGACAGTCTCTTCAATAAATGGTGCTGGGAGAATTGGACATCCACATGCAGAAGAATGAAACTAGACCACTCTCTTTCACCATACACAAAGATAAACTCAAAATGGATGAAAGATCTAAATGTGAGACAAGATTCCATCAAAATCCTAGAGGAGAACACAGGCAACACCCTTTTTGAACTCGGCCACAGTAACTTCTTGCAAGATACATCTGCCCATTTTTAAATAGGGTTATTTGGTTTCTGCTTTTGAGTTGTAAGAATTCCTTAAAGAGCTTTGGAAAGTTACCTCTTTTCAGGTGGTTTCCAAATACTTTCTCCCCTTCTGTAGGTTGTCTTTTCACTCTGTTGATTATTTCAGTTTGCATAAATATGCTTTGATATAATCCCCCTTGCCTATTTTTATTTTCATTACCTATGCTTTCGATGTCTTATCCGAAAACACAAATGTTGCCCAGGTCAGTACCAAGGAGATCTTTCCTTATGTTTTTATTTAGTTCATAATTTTGCATCTTACATGTAGGTCTTCAATCCACATGGAGTTGATGTTTGTGTATGTTATACAATAAAGTCGGATTTCATTCTTACATAGATGCACTACTCAGCTTATAGAATAAAAGGATTTATCAAGGCAGGTAGAATAATATGAGCAAAGGCTCTGGGACATGCACAACATTTGCTGTTAAATTACATATTTAACTTCCCAGTCCTGATACACAGTTAAGTTAGAGTATTTGTATTTCTGGTCTTACAAAACTGAATATGATATATTCATTCAGGTTTGCTAATCTCTTTGCTGGTATCTGTGTTTCTCCTATAAACTCATCTCAAGTCTTTTTTGTTTTAAAGCTCTTTTTCATTCCTCCAGTTCCTTCTGAAATACTACATTCTTTAGAAATTCCTTCCATAAATAGTCAATAATCCAGCTCTTTAAACATCCTGTAATATATTGATTTTTTTGCCTCTGTGTTTGGTCTTCACAACTAGATTGCAACACCTTGTATTGGCAGGTCCATAAATTATATGTCTTTAAGTTCTACTAGGTCCTTCATAGAGTAAACACTATAATAATATTAATCCTAATAAGTAGCTTTTATTACATTCGTAGTACATGCCAGAGAATAGTGAAAAATTTTTGGTTGATTGTTACAAATGAGTAATATAAAAAGGCACTTACTTTCTGAATTGGACAATAAAAATGTAACACTTGGATACCTTCCAGGAATTGCCAGTTAGAAGTCTACAAATACAGCATGTGTGTTTATGTAGCCTAATGGAAAGATTGCACTTAACGGAAAAGAGTAGCATTCCCACCCCCGTGCTGCTGTTCTGGGTGAGTTAGTTGGCTTTCATAGGTCTGCAGCCTCTATCGATTCATATTTACCTGCTATACATTATCTTCCCAGACCCTGGATAAAGAAAGTTAATCTCCATACATAAGAGGGAATTTCTTATTTAATTAAAATTGCCTGGTTAGTGTCCTTTGGTTGGAATTTCACCACATACTGTTTTCTTTCATGCTTAGGCCCCTTTGGTTTATTCCAGTAAATGAAGAGACTCTTCTGTCTTCTGGTACAGCTCTGCCAGCAACATTGACTAGTGAGAAATCTGTACACACCTTCTGCTCACAAGATAACATGATTCTTAGATCCGTACGTATGTGTAAGGAATGTATCTTTTCTTAGCTGACAGCAACGTGAATGTACCCAGAGATAAATGTGAACCATACATATATACCACAGGAAGGTAATCAGAGGCTGAACTTACGCTAATACTACGTAAGTCTGAGGTCAGGCATACTGGAGCCAAGGCAGTGTGGATACGGGACAGATGTAAAGAATGTGTAGAAGCTGCTTGACTCTGTTTGGTGGGTCTCATCTCAATAACATCATCTTACATCAGTTAGATCAACAGAATAAGAAGAAGCAATTAGAAATTTTCTACATAGTAAACTGTGTTTCATTGTTCATAAAAGATGTGTTTCCCTAGAATGCAATGCTGGGTTTTGAGAATGTGAAACAAAACTGCCCTTTTCCCTTACTGAAATGATGTTGAAACCCAGCTAATTTTGAGTGCTCAAACCAATTCCAGAAGCAGGATGTCAAAAACTAAGACAATGACGGAAAATATCATGTAGGAAACATTACCCTTGTTTTGACATCTGCTAATATAGACAGATAAAAAATATAATACAAATTTGGTGGGGGGGTGTTTTGTTTTGCTGGCAGGCGGAAGACATTTCTTTATTAAAACATAATATTGAAATATTTTGGGAAAATCATTTAATGTTTCTTTATAAACAGCTCTTTTATAGCAACTTGTATTTTTTTTTATTTATTTTTATTGGTGTTCAATTTACTTACAGAATAACACCCAGTGCCCGTCACCCATTCACTCCCACCCCCCGCCCTCCTCCCCTTCTACCACCCCTAGTTCGTTTCCCAGAGTTAGCAGTCTTTACGTTCTGTCTCCCTTTCTGATATTTCCCACACATTTCTTCTCCCTTCCCTTATTTTCCCTTTCACTATTATTTATATTCCCCAAATGAATGAGAACATATAATGTTTGTCCTTCTCCGACTGACTTACTTCACTCAGCATAATACCCTCCAGTTCCATCCACGTTGATGCAAATGGTGGGTATTTGTCATTTCTAATAGCTGAGTAATATTCCATTGTATACATAAACCACATCTTCTTTATCCATTCATCTTTCGTTGGACTTGTATTGATATCTTAAAATAATGTGAAAAGTGTTTGGTATTTAGTATCACAGTAAGGTTACTAGAAGAGAAGGCAATTTACTCCAGCTATGAATTACTCAGTGACAGACTATTCCAAAACACAGTGCCTTAAAGTAACCACCCTTCTATTATGTTTGACACTTTGGAGGGTCAGGAATTGAGACAGGGCTCAGCCAGTTGGTGGTTCTGTTCCACGTGGCATCAGAGGTTCTGAAATCAACATGACATGGAAGTACCTTGCTTTCTAAAAGTCATAAGATTTGCATAAAATGGATTAAGTTACAAATAAATTATTAACTTGGCACACATTTTACATCACACACAACTATAGGTACCGGAAAAAAAGATTAATCAAACAAAATTTGTGTACTCAAAAAGTTCACAGTATACTCGATCATTGGACAGTGTGGGGGTTAGGGACACCGCCCTCCAGGCAGTCAGAAGTTCATAACTTGTCACTCCTCAGAAACTTAATAGTCTACTGTCCACCAGAAGCCTTACTGATAACATAAATAGTTGACAAAAATATTTTGTATGTTACATGTATTATACAGTATATTCTTAAGATAAGAACATTTTATGGCAGAGAAAATAAATTTCCAGTACTGTACTGTACCGAAAACAATTTCTGTACACATGGACATGAGTAATTCAAATCTGTGTCCTTAGAGTCATCTTTATAATGAATGAGACATATATATATAAGCTATTAATAATACCACATAGTGACAAGTATTGTCTTACTCTTAGACCTTACTTGCGTATTGAATTAAACCATGGGAAGAAATAAAATATTAATTTGAACATCAAACATGAAAGATTGCAATTTTCATTGATGGA
Source organism: Canis lupus dingo (assembly GCF_003254725.2). Classification (NCBI taxonomy): domain Eukaryota; kingdom Metazoa; phylum Chordata; class Mammalia; order Carnivora; family Canidae; genus Canis; species Canis lupus. Next base: position 9,477,384 of record NC_064253.1, on the reverse strand, counting down.
TCATTTTGTATATATATTTTAGTTTGAAAAATAATGTGGCAGATGTTACTTGGTCTGAATTTTAAGATTTGTAGGATTGAACGGTTAACCTGCTTAAATTTTTGTTAATAGCAAAGTCTGATGTTGACTTTTCTTAATATTTTGCTATCACCAGTAATTATGAGAGAAATTTAGTGTGCTTAACTCTTCAATAATTATTTACAAAGTTATACTGTGATTTTTTTTTATTTTAAAACTATTTACTACCGTATGTAGTGAAGTTATAATATTAGATAAATGTAACAAAGACACTCTTTTCAGAACATTGCCAGGTCCTAAGACATGTTATTGGGCTATAACCATTACTAATTAAACTTCTGAATCATATGTAGCATTAAATATTTCAATATTGCTGTGTCTTTACCTAGCGACACTGGGACATTATATTAAAAAATAATTGGGTACTTACTGTCCCAAAGTACTTCAGAAATAACATTATAATTAAAATAATCACCATGGCAACTTTGATAAGTAATGCTTAGGACCAGGTTTCCCAGCAACTACTGTTTTCAGATGCTTATAATTTTTAAACACCTAATTTTCTCAGGATTGGAAAGCTCTCTGTGATATTATATGGCCTAACTTGCCTAGTCTGCAAGATAAAAACATCCTTGGGAAATACAGCCATTTTGACTCTACTATAATTGTTGACTGATTATTACGGACACAATTATAAAATTGTGGCCCATGTTACCTTTAGGCCACAGGGGAATATCTTTCCTAGGCGTCCCCATTGTGATGAGTACAAATTAGGGACCTGAATGTCATCTTCAAACATAAACACTCTGAGCTCCTGCTTCCTGAAGTGTTAATCTTGTTACATTTTTTGCTTAATCCTTCTCACATGAAATTTCCCCTCATCCTCTGTGGTATGAATCATTGCCCAGTTCTCTTGCCACTTCCACTAGTCAGTGTAGAAATATCAGCACATCCTCTGTCTCTGCATCTTCTCACTCTGTATCCATGGCCTGTTGGATGCTTGGATTGGAAGCCTATTCTTCCAGTTGAGCAGTCCTTACATGGTCCTTTCATGGCCCTTTTAGGCAGGGGAAAAAAGTCTTAAAGACCTCATCCTTTTTTTTTTTCCAAAAATTTATTTATTTATTCATGAGAAACACAGAAAGAGAGGCAGAGACACAGGCAGAGGGAGGAGAAGCAGCCTCCATGCAAGGAGTCAGATGTGGGACTCGATCCCGGAAATCCGAGATCAGGACCTGAGCCAAAGGCAGATGCTCAGCTGTTGAGCCACCCAGGTGTCCCAGACCTCATCCTTTTATACAATAAAGATTAAAAGAAGAACTTTGAATGTCGTTTCTTATTTATTTTATTTTAGTCAATGCCAAATTTAAATACATTTTAAGAGTTGACAGTTAAAATCCTCATTCTAGCACTTTCATAACCTTAATCTCTGAGTTTGTTTCTCATTTGAGAAATCTAGGCTAATAAAAGTCTTTACTTACTTGAGTTTTCATAAGGGTTGACCTGATATAAACCAGTGGTGCCTGATACAGAGAAACACAATATGTGTTCATTATTAGTAGTAGTAATGTACTAAAGATTAGTAAAAGGCTTGTATATATTCTTTTACTCTTATGAGTGAAAGGGAACCTTTAAAGGTACATGACATTGATCTATAAGAATGAAAGAAAATATTTTATTTTTCATAAAATGATACCTAGCAAAGAATCCTGATGGCCCATTAGGTTGTGTACCAGTTCTTGAAATTAACTACTCTGGCTTTGCCACTTGTGATTTATAATCTTGAGATACTGCAAGTAGAGTTTTGGTGGTAACTCCAGAGATTGGCTGATGAATTGGGGAAGGTGGAATCCCACAGAGGGTTAATCAGGCACAACCAGATAATCAGAGACCGAATAGAGCAAACACTGCAGGTCTGTAGGAACATAGTAACTACTGAGATTCTTGAATGTTCTCTGGGCCCGGAATGAATCATCTTCTCTGGTTCCCCCAGGAAGTCAAGACTGCAAAATCAGAAGAAACATATCTTCCTCCTCTGTGACAGATTCAGTACAAGTGGTTTGTCTTAAAAATGTTTCTACTCTTCCAGTTTTCCCCTTGCATTGCCACCACAGTACTGGAGTGGCTAAAACTGTTATAAGTTTAGAAGATTATACTCATATTTGGGGCCAGCATCTATCTCTTTTGTCTAAGACTTTATCAGTAAACCCAGCCATTGTGACCCACACTCCAAATTTCCAATAGAGGATTCTCTCTCCTCTGAGAATTGGAGTTCTTTCCTCAGTGAGACTTCAGATGTGTCCTGATTATATCCTTGAAAAATCAGCAGTACTCCCTGAATCAGTCTTTTATTTCTTGGGGAACAGTTAAGCCCCATTTCTACATCTTAATCATAATAATAGTAAAGTGCATTCTATCCTTTTAACTTGCTCTAGTTCAAACATTTGATAGTCTCTTATATCTAGGGTTTATCAGTTTGGTACCATTTAAAAGAAAGAATTAAACAATATTCAACAATGGAGATGATAAAAACTTTTTTCTGTTCATAAAATACTGTACAGTAATAAAAATAATCAAGTTTACATTTATTAACATGAAGATGCTACCATGATAGATCAGTTGAAGAGAGTGGTGGCACTGAAAGGCAGAAACAGACAACCCCCATTTATTGCAACTTCACTGAATTTTCTGTGTCTGTATTTAAATATGAAGAGTAATGCCAGAAACAACAATAACATTTATTAAGCATCCATAAGCCAGGCAATGGAGGAAGCATTTTATACTATTTATCTTAATCAGTCTTGACTCTAACCTTATGAAGTTAAATGTGGCAAAAACAAACCTAAAATTTAACAAGAAAGGCTAACTGACATGTGCAAGTACACCAAGCTATTGGGTGATACAATGAGGACTTGAGAGGCAGTCAGAAGGCACCTGGGTGGCTCAGCTGGTTAAGTGTCTGCCTTCAGCTCAGGTCATGGTCTTGGGGACCTGGGATCGAGCCCCACATCAGTTTCCCTCATCAGCAGGGAATTTGCTTCTCCATCTGCCCCTCCCTCTGCTTATTCTAAATAAATAAATAAATAAATAAATAAATAAATAAATAAATAAATAAATAAATAAATTTAAAAATTAAGGAAAGCATGTAAAATAAAAGAGATCTCAGGGCATATTCCTCCAAACTCTAGTGGAGACAGAAATATTCAGGGGCTATCACTGAAGGATGGGGTTCAGCCTAATGCGGGGCTAGGACCCTAGGACCCTAGGATCATGCCCTGAGTCAAAGGCAGATTGCTCAACCACTGAGCCACCCAGGCACTCCCATGCATACATTCTCTGACTGGAAGGTATTTATTGTGCATCCATTAATGTCAGGTGGTGTTCTAGGCAGTGGGGATAAAGAAGTTCATAAAACAGGTTAGATGTTTTTTCTTGTGAAGCTTCTATTCTTGTGGGAGATAATGGGTAATAACAGATAGCCATGGAAATGAAGTCCATCTTTCCTGATAATTTAGATAAACAAAGCAAACTGCTCTGGCAAAGCTTAAGTAAGGTATAGTGATTGAATGGCTGAGGAAGGCTTTTCTGGGGATGTAACGTTACACAATGAAGTAAATGTTTAGAAAGAGCCAGACCGGGGAAGGCCTGGTAGATGAGCACTTTAGAGAAAAGACAGGGCAAAAGATGAAATCCCTAAGTACAAATGGACTTGGCAATTTTAAGGGGCAGACTTAATCTCTAGCCTTCCGTTATTTAGTACATGGGCTGTGATGAGACATGACAGGTTTAAAGAAAGGCCTTAAACATGATCATGAATACCTCTTTATGAGAAGTCTGAGGTTAAAACAAATACAGTGCAATTATCTGCTTCTTTAACAAAATTAAGTAGCTCTTTCCATAATCAAAGGAGAAAGAATTTCAACATGCAGAGCACTCCACATTAACATAAAAAACAAAATTCTGGCAATGCATCAAGAATGCGATAAAAATTAAACAAAAGGGAAGCGTGTAAAAACTATCCTCATTATTGTTGTGCATTAATTCTTTTGTTCAATTATATTGGCAAAGGAGAATTTAAAAACCAAGCAGATTAATGATTCTAAAAGTTTAAGCTCCTTTATCTTCAAACTACAGAATGATGTGTGCTCTGCCTCCATCTGGTCTTACTTTCTATTTATTTGTCATCGTGTATTCAGTATTCAGTTATTTCAGCAAGGAGCAATTCCTTAGCAAAAATTCACTGTTTTCCACCATAATAAATGAGCACACTGCAGCTCAGTACAGCCTTTTATGCGTGCTTTTTACACAGGTGGATTTATAAGGGAAGTGTCACCTGCTTCTCATGTGGCTCTTCCCAGTAGGGTCCAGTTGATCTTGCAGAAAGGTAGTATGTTTTCTAACGTATAACTTAAGAACTTCCTCATTGACAAAACTTGATGCAAATCAATTCTGCCCATCAGTGACAAGATATATGAATTCCATCTTGGTTAGTTTAGCCTCAAGCACTGAATTTTCTTGTTCTTATTCTGTGGAGTATATGTTGCAAAAAAAAAAGGGGGGGGGGGAGAAAGAATGTGTCTGCATGATGAAAACTCATCTATCATTTTAAAAACATTCCCTTAGGGATACCCGATTGACTCAGTTGGTTAAGCATCTGCCTTCAGCTCAGGTCATGATCCCAGGGTCCTGGGATGAAGCCTTCATTCTAGCTCCCTGCTCAGGTGGGGAGTCTGCTTCCCCCTCCCTCTCTGCCTCTCCCCCTGCTCTTCTGCTCTTAATAAATAAATTCAATCAATCAATCAATCAATCAATCATAAAGCAGTGCTACCTATAGTCATCATGTACGTTACATCGCTAAAACTTTCTTTAATCTTACAGCTGCAAGTTGGAACCTTCTATCTTCTTCCAATTCCTCCTTTTCACATCCCGCCCCCTGCACCCCTGTAACAACAAATCTCTCATATCTTCTGCTATGAGTTTGGTGTTTTGTTTTGTTCTAGTTTAGTTTTAGATTCCACATATAAGTGAGATCAAACAGGTAATGAACATCTTTCTCTGAGTTATTTCACTGAGCATAATGCTTTCAAGATCTGCCATGTTGCTATAAATGGAAAGATTTACTTTTTTATAGTTGAATGATAGTCCATCCTACATACTCATGACAGCTTCTTCCTTCTCCCTTCATTAATGGACACTTAGGTTGTTTTCATGCTTCAGCTCTTGTAAAACAATGCTGCTGTGAACATGGAGGTGCAGGTATCTTTTTGAGTTAGTGTTTGGTTTCATTGCTTCCCAGAAACAGAATTGCTGAATCACGTGGTAGTTCTGTTTTTAATTTTGAGCAACACCTTTACTGTTTTCCTACAGTGGTTGTACCCATTTTCATTTCCACCAACAGTCCACACACGTATCCATTCTTCACATCCGTACCAGCATTTTTATTGCTTATTTTTTGATGATGTCCATTCTAAGAAATTTGAAGTGATATCTCATGGTGGTTTTAATGTGAATTTCCCTGATGACCATTTTTCTTGTACTTCTTGGCCATTCATATATCTTTTTTTTGAAATATGTCAATTCATGTCCTTTTCCCAATTCTTAATTGGAGGTGGGGTTTATTTTTTGTTTGTTTTTTAATTGTTCAAATTCATAGTATATTTTGAATAGAAAACCCTTATTAGGAGCAGAATTTAATTAAAGTATTTATTGATAGGTAAGGACTTACTATGGCTATTAGTTGCTTTTCTGGTTACTGTATAGATCCATTGTTGTTTCTTATCTTGCTTTCTTTGATTGTACTTTGATGTCTTTTGGTTTCAGTATGCTTTGACTTCTTTCTCATGTTCCTTTGTATAATTGCTACAAGATTTCCCCCTGTTGTTAGCATGAGGATTACCTAACATATCTCAAAAGCATAACATATATTTTAAGCTGTAGCAACTTAATTTCAATAGAATTCCCAAGTTTTACACTTTTATTACTTCTCTCCCTCATATTTTAGGTTATTGTTGTAACAGTTAACAATTTTTGTATTGTGTGGCTAATTACAGATTACTGTGGTTATTCTTACTAGTCCATTTTTTTTTTACTTTTCAAACTAGAGTTTAGGCTTATTGTGCACCATCATTATCATACTATAGAATCTATAATGATATATTTGCCATTACCAGTGCTTTTTATGCTACCTTTTATGTTTTTGTTAACAAGTGTCCTGCAACTCAACCATCTTGTAAGGTGGGTAGTGAATGAATTCCTTTAGCTTTTTCATTTGAAGTCTTTACTTCCTCTGCTTCATTTCTCAAGGAACGCCTTACTAGGAAACAAAATTCGGGGTTGCTTTTTTTTTCCTTTCAATATTTTGAATACATCATCCCATTCTCTTCTGGCTTAAAAAAATTTCTGTTGAGAAATCTGCCAGTAAAGGCCCCCTCGTACATAACTTCTCTCTTGCTACTTTTAAAATTCATTTTTTTGTGTGTGTTTTGAATTTTATCAATTGAATTATGATGTGCCTTAGTGATCTCTGTTCAGGTTCTACCTATTTGGAATTTGTTGGGCCTCAAAGATCTGGATGCCCATTTCTTTTCCTAGGTTTGGGACATTTTCAGCCATTATTGCTTTAAATATGCATTCTGGCCTTTCTCCTTCTCTTCTTCTGGAATTCCCATAAGGCAAATAGAGGCATACCTCATTATATTGCATTTGACTTTCTTGTGATTCACAGGTAATATATTTCTTTAAAATTGAAGGAGTGGAGCAACTCTGCATCCAGCAAGTCTATTGGTACCTTTTTTTTTTTCTTTTTCCAACAGCATTTGTTCCCTTGATGTCTCTGTGTCACTTTTTTTTGGTAATTCTCACAATATTTCACCTTTTTTCATTATCACTATATTGGTTATGGTGGTCAGTGATGAGTTATTTTTTTATATTATTATTCTAAATATTTTAAGGTGCCATAGGCTATGCCCATATATAATGGTGAACACAATCAACAAATGTATGTGTTCTAACTAGAACAAGCACTGTCTAGTCTCCTCCACCCAGTGTCTCTTCCTCTCCTTGGCCTTCCTAGTCTATGAAAGAGAAAAATTTTGAAATAAGGGCAATTAATAATCCTACATTGGTTTCTAAGTGTTCAAGTGAAAGTAAGAGTCCCATATCAATCCTTTAAATCAAGTTAGAAATGATTAAGCTTAGTGAGGAAGACATGTTGAGAGCTGACACAAGCCCAAAGCTAGACCTTCCAAGCCAAAGAGCGAATTTATGAATGCAGGGGAAAATTTCTTGAAAGACATTACAAGTTCTACTCTAGGGAATACATAAATGATATGAACGTTAAATGGCCTTGTTGCTGATACAGAGAAAGTTTTAGTGGTCTGGATAGAAGATCAAAGCAGCCACAAATTCCATTAAGCCAAAGCCTAATCCAGAGCAAGATCCTAACTTTTTTCAATTCTGTGAAGGCTGAAAGAGTTGACTAGTTGTAGAAGAAATGTTAGAAGCTAGCAGATTCATTTATAAGGTTTAAAGAAAGAAACTATTTCCATAACATTAAAGTGCAACATGAAGCTGCAAGTGCCAGTATAGAAGCTGCAGCAAATTTTCCAGAAAATCTAGCAAAGATATTCATGATGGTGACTACACTAAACAGCAGATTTCCAATGTAGACAAAGTAGCCTTTATTGGAAGATGCCATCTAGGACTTTCCTAGCTAAAGAAAAGTGAATGCCTGACCTCAAAATTTAAGAAGACAGACGGACTCTCTTGTTAGGGTCTTACACATGTAGTAACTTCAGGTTAAAGTCAATGCTTATGTGCCATTTTAAAAAATCCTAGGACCCTTAAAAATCATGCTAAGTATAGTCTACTTGTGCTCCTTAAGTGGAACAACAAAGTTTGGATTACAGATCTTCTGTTTATAATATGGTTTACTGACTATTTTATGACCCACTGCTCAGAAAAAGCTATTCCTTTCAAAATACTACTGCTCATTGACAAAACACCTGGTCATCCAAGAGCTCTGATGGAGACGTACAACAATTTAATGTTGTGTTCACTCCTGCTAATCCAGTATCTAAGCTGCAGCCCATAGATCAAGGAGTAATTTCAACTTTCAAGTTTTATTTTTAAGAAACACATTTTGTAAGGATATAACTGCCATAGAGAATTATTCCTCTGATGGATCTGAGCAAAGTTAATTGAAAACCTCCTGGAAAGAAAAAAAAAAAAAGAAAAGAAAAGAAAAGAAAACCTCCTGTAAAGAATTCACACTTGTAGATGCCATTCAGAACATTTGTGCCATTCAGAACATTGGAAGAGGTGAAAATATCTGTATTAACAGAAGCTTGGAAAAAGTTGATTCCAACTCTCACGGATGACTTTGAGGGGCTCAGGACTTCTATGGAGGAAGTAACTTCAGGTGTCGTGTTAATAGCAAGAGAGCTAGAATTACACATGGAGCCTCCCAGTGTAATGGAATGGTTGCAGTCTCATGAGAAAGTTAAATGGATAAAGAGTTGCTTCTTATGGATGAGCAAATACCATGGTTTCTTTAGAGGGAGTCTACTCCTGGTGAAGATGCTGAGAAGACTGTTGAAATGACAGCAGAGGATCTCAAATATGACACAAAAATAGTTGATAAAGCTAAAGTGGGATTTCAGAGAATTGATTCCAATTTTGAAACACACTATACTGTGGTAAATGTTATCAAATAACATCATGTGCTACAGAGAAATTGTTTGTAAAAAAAAAAAAAAAAGACTATCAGTGTGGCAAAATTCATTGTTGTCTCATTTTTAAAAATTGCCACAGCCACTCCAGCTGTCAGCAACCACCACCCTGGAGAGTCAGCAGCCATCAACACTGAAGCAAGACCCTCCATAAAGCAAAAAGATGAGAACCCAGTAAAAACTCAGATGATAGCATTTTTTAACAATTAAGTATTTTTCATGAAGATATGTACATTGTCTTTTAGACATACTGCTACCTAATAGACTAACCTATACTATCAATACTAGGGAAACCTAAAAATTCATTTGATTCAGTTTATTGCCATATTTACTCTTTCATTATTGTCTGGAGCTGGACCCACATTTCTGAGGTAGGCCTGTGCATATTCAGATCAATATTAGAGAGAGAGAGAGAGAGCGCGCATTATAACATGTTTAAGGATAATTGCACATAACACCTATACTTCTCTGATTAGGCTATTCTGACATGTGTATGTGGGAAACAGGTCTACCATTTGTCCCATCATAACAACTCTCTTGTTTTCTCATCAGACACTAGTAGATGCTAGATTTCTGAAATAGATTAATAATCCACAAAAATAAGGGGCTAAAAAAATGATAGGTACTGCCATGATGTTGCTTACTCGTTGGCTGTCAATGTAGATACTTAGGTTCATTTGGACAGTCCAAGTGAAGTTTGACAATGAGCTACTGGTGAAAGCTTGAAAAAGACAAAACGTTACTATATTGACTGAACATCCTTAATGGGGAATTGTGCCTGTCATCTGGTAAAAAGAATAACCACAGGTACCTTTTATTCACATAATAATGGATGCTTTCCAAAAGTGCTTCTTAGTAATTTTCTGTAAACATACACCCAACAGAGCTTCTCTCTGGTATGGTACCTTATCATGCACAAACAGCTTCCACTCATGCTTTTAGGTTTTAACTTAGGATATCTATGCAGAGATACACAGTTCCCAGAGAATAATGGGGTGGGTGGGCTGACCTAGGCCAGGCCCCTATCTTAATGTTTGTGCCCTTCCATCTCCCAGGCAGTGAGACTCTGGATGGTGGCTGATCTGATAGAAGCAGGTCCTATGTTCCAAGGGAGTTTGGCTCCAAATGTTTAGTTGTAGTGCAGGCATTAGGAACACAATGAATTCTAATTACACAGCACTATACAAACTATATTGTAGAGCATTCTAATTCAACTGTCCCTGTCTGTACACTGTTATTTCAGTGGTAAATTACATTTCAAATTCTGGCTGTGGAACAGGTTTTTCCTCCCACAGGGGAGCATTTAAGGACTCAGAATTTGTGAAATATCAAATCTGGGCGAAAATTTCAACTCATCCAGCCCAACATTGTTATTCTTCTGGTTTGTGATACCAAGACATAGAGAGGATGAAGAACTTGACTTGGCCGCAGGGGCAGAAAAGAACCCCAGTTGAACCTGATTCCACTGGGCCAACTGTGTGGCTTGGCCCTGGGCCAGTCGCCTGACAAGGAGTGTCTTTTTTTTTTTTTTTAAGGGGCCAAGTTATGTGCCTGTGGGGATGAATCTGCCCAGAGTTGAGCTGTTTTCCTAATGCACATGAAGAAGCTGTATAGAAATATATATATGTATATAGGGATCCCTGGGTGGCGCAGCGGTTTGGCGCCTGCCTTTGGCCCAGGGCGCGATCCTGGAGACCCGGGATCGAATCCCACGTCGGGCTCCCGGTGCATGGAGCCTGCTTCTCCCTCTGCCTGTGTCTCAGCCTCTCTCTCTCTCTCTCTGTGACTATCATAAATAAAAAAATATATATATATATATGTATATATATATGTATGTATGTATGTATCTGCACTGGAGTGGTCCTGCTCCTTTGCTCATTGTTAGGTCTGTGATGTTCCTGCACCACTGATAGATATGTTTGTTATTACAGTGCTGTAGCATTCCAGGGAATGAATGCAATGAAATCTGTTCATTGTTCACTTTCAGATATTTGGGGTATTCCCAGTTTCAGGTTATTACAGATAATGCTGTGAACAATTTCACATTCATGTAATCATTTTAGCAGTATTTGCTGATTATAAAAATTATCCTGAGTTTTACATTTGCCAACACATGAAATTTGAAAATGACCCCATCTCTAGAGATTTTGATTCAATAGATGTGGGATGGGACCCACAAAGTACATGTGCGACAGTGTTTAGGTCCTACATGATTCTGCTCTCCAGAATCATGCCCTGGGTTTTCTCACTGAGTGAATGAGATATGTTTCCTGTTGAAAGTGGGGGTTCCTTTAGAGGGCATGTCTTTAAGTTGTAAACCAACTGTGAAAGCTAGTTTTAGTTGGATTGATTTCTGAACTAAAGAAAAATTGGTACTTATCATACGTGCATTTTAATATTTAACTTCTAAGAGTTCAAAGTGTATGTCATCGTCTACTGCTTTGGGAACTCTTGGGCACATCTCGGTTTAAGTCTGTGTAGCCCAAGGCTGGATTGTTCATACTTAACAGGGTTGGAAAAGGGGAGGAGCAGGAAGGAAGAAGAGAAGACTGGCAGTTTTAGGACCCCTCCAGCTCACCTCTCACTATTAAATGTGAGACACAGGATAATCAACTCTTCTTGTTCAAGGACCCCTCCTCCATTCTCTGCAAGCCCCCTGAATGCATTCCGAGAGCTTGCACAAAGTGAATCTGGCAGGAAATGATGTTAGCCATTACCAAATGCTTTTTGGTAACTAATGTAATTTTCATAGTATCAATGGAAAAGTTTGTATCTAGACCTTTTATGTACTCAAAAACAGTAATAGCTTTAAAAAAAAAGGGTAGATGAATGTTTCAATAGAACTCAAATAATTTCTCCTTGTTTTCCTATTAGTAGTCCAGAAAATGAAGCAAAACTGCAAAGATTTTAGCTTGTGAATGGGAAAGGTAATGATGAACATGGCAATGAATCCTCCATTTTCAGGTACTGAATTCAGGTATTCAGGTACTGCTGGGTGTTGATAGACTGCTCCTTAAAATATTTTATATAAACTTAGCTCTCATACCAAAGTAGAGCAGTAAAACTTAAAACCACAAAGGAAATGAAAATGCTTTATAAAGTAATGCACATGAAGCTGTAATTTGTGGATGGGTGGTGGAGAAGGCACTGCTTGATGTCCCTTGCCCTGCACACTATGCTGAAAGCCAGAAATGGGCATTTAAACCTGCAAGCATGAGTATCAGGACTTGCAGAATGTCTGGTAGGGAAATAATACCCACAGTCCTATCTGCTTCATTTATTACTAACCAACCAATGGACCTATAAGTAGAAAAGTAGGCTGCATGTGAAAGTTGAAAGAAAAAATTGAAGAATGGACATTATAAAAAATGTCTTTCATATACTCTACAATGGAAACAGCCCACAAATGAGAAAAAATAACAGCATATAGATCCATGTAAAAGTCTTAGGCTCTAATGTTATAATGCTTTGATTTACTTGACTACTCTTAAGAAAAATTAGCTGGCTATATCCTGCCATTTTCATGTCAAAATATTAATATTCGAAAGAAACATCTGAAAAAATGAAGTACCAGGTAGCTATAATACTCTTCTAAACATCTGTTTTCATTTTTAGAGTGGTAGTTCAGTTTATATTAACTATAGATGATGTTCCACATGGAAAATAAATCTAAATGAGCACTAAAACCTTATTCTTTTATCATGTCTTTTCTGTAAGAAGTTCATTTAATGTGAGCAGCCCCAGTGGCCCAGCAGTTTAGTGCCACCTTCCACCCCGGGTGTGATCCTGGAGTCCCGGAATCGAGTCCTGCATGGGGCTCCCTGCATGGAGCCTGCTTCTCCCTCTGCCTGTGTCTCTGCCTCTCTCTCTCTCTCTCTCTCTCTCTCTCTCTCTCATGAATACATAAATAAAATCTTTAAAAAAAAAAAAAGTTCAGTTAATGTATGTTCATATTATTCAGAGGATAAATAAAATGAACTATTAAAGTGAAATATATTATTTTCATGTCTTATTTTCTACTCCAATCTTTTAAGATGAATGGCTAATATTCTGAGATACTATTCTAACAAAGCACCTTTAAAACAGGAGGGGGTTGAGAAGGCATCATTGTCTGATTTCAAAGGTTTACAACTTAGACCTGAGGCAACCACTTCACTTTTGGTTACTTTGGAGACCCTCTTCTGCATATGGAACAGTTAACCATCCCCCACCCCTGTAGAGCATGAGAACAGGAGGGAGATAAAAAGGGGGGAAGTGCAATTTGGATATTGTGTTTGTAATGATACTGTGCTGGGAATGGTATTGATATCATAGCTTGCTTTAGGTTAAAAAAAATCCTTGGTCATCTTTCTCATGCCATTCAACATAAATTTAATAGTTCTAAAGGAAGGCCTTAAGTTTGTCAATTATGTGATATAACACAGTACAATAACTTATTAAATATATTGCAAATTAAAATGATGGTTTACATCTAGGATCAGAGAATACATTATATCCTATCTAAGCCACATTTTGTTTTCAATATCAATGAGGACAACTAAAAAGCCCTCTTCTGAGCTACTGAAGATAGAATTGATTCTCTGGGTAAGATAGTTTCCTACTAGACAGCATGAATACCAAAAATATTTTGTCATCTCTAGCTGAGTCTCAACTTAAAAATATTCCTTATCTGAATTATCTAAAAGCTAGTGCAATACCTATATGACAAAGAAATGGAATTATTCCTACCATATATGTTTCTAATAAACTAGGTTGAGCTAAAAACTGGTCTTTGTGCCCTAGCAAGATGTCTTCTAGTAAAAGAAATTTTATTCTTTTCTTTTTTGAGACAGAGCATGCAAATGCATGAGCATGAGGAGAGGGAAAGAGAGAATCCCAAGTAGGCTCCATACTTGTTGAAGAGCTGGACTCCAGGCTCAATCTCATGATCCACAGACCCTGACCCAAGTCAAAGTCAAGAGGGAGAAGCCCAACCAACTGGGCCCCTCAGGTGCCCCAAGAAATTATTGTAATAAGAAAAAAAGTCAAGATTGATACCTTGAAAAAACTTCTATTACATCTTATTTTTCTTAAGACCCTTTTTGATATTACAGTGAAGTTTCTGTTGTTCGGTGGATGAACAAGACAATTACTTTTTTATTCTACCAGAGAATAATAACTGCTCAAACAAGAGAGCTTAGGAAGGGAGGGGCACCATACTCTCCATGTTCCCCATATCAACCATAAATAGCCCATTTCCCACAGAAATAGCCACTGTAAATACTGCTTTGTGTGTCTTTCTAGTCTCTTTTCTCTATGTACACATCTAACAACACAAAGAATCATCTATACAGTAATAAGCTTTCTCTTTTGTCAATAAATGTTTTTCTCTATCAAGTACTCTTCTATAACATTTTTAATTATTAAAAGGGTTCTATCATATAAATGTCCTTATAAATAAGTAGAAAGGGATGCCTTAGATATTCCTACTTAAGATTTTCAAAAAGCTCAACTAATATTCGATAAAGGAGGAAAGACTATCCATTGGAAGAAAGACAGTCTCTTCAATAAATGGTGCTGGGAAAATTGGACATCCACATGCAGAAGAATGAAACTAGACCACTCTCTTGCACCATACACAAAGATAAACTCAAAATGGATGAAAGATCTAAATGTGAGACAAGATTCCATCAAAATCCTAGAGAAGAACACAGGCAACACCCTTTTTGAACTCGGCCACAGTAACTTCTTGCAAGATACATCCACGAAGGCAAAAGAAACAAAAGCAAAAATGAACTATTGGGACTTCATCAAGATAAGAAGCTTTTGCACAGCAAAGGATACAATCAACAAAACTCAAAGACAACCTACAGAATGGGAGAAGATATTTGCAAATGACCTATCAGATAAAGGGCTAGTTTCCAAGATCTATAAAGAACTTATTAAACTCAACACCAAATAAACAAACAATCCAATCATGAAATGGGCAAAAGACATGAACAGAAATCTCACAGAGGAAGACATAGACATGGCCAACATGCATATGAGAAAATGCTCTGCATCACTGGCCATCAGGGAAATACAAATCAAAACCACAATGAGATACCACCTCACACCAGTGAGAATGGGGAAAATTAACAAGGCAGGAAACAACAAATGTTGGAGAGGATGCGGAGAAAAGGGAACCCTCTTACACTGTTGGTGGGAATGTGAACTGGTGCAGCCACTCTGGAAAACTGTGTGGAGGTTCCTCAAAGAGTTAAAAATAGACCTGCCCTACGACCCAGCAATTGCACTGTTGGGGATTTACCCCAAAGATACAAATGCAATGAAACGCCGGGACACCTGCACCCCGATGTTTATAGCAGCAATGGCCACGATAGCCAAACTGTGGAAGGAGCCTCGGTGTCCAACGAAAGATGAATGGATAAAGAAGATGTGGTTTATGTATACAATGGAATATTACTCAGCTATTAGAAATGACAAATACCCACCATTTGCTTCAATGTGGATGGAACTGGAGGGTATTATGCTGAGTGAAGTCAGTCGGAGAAGGACAAACATTATACGTTCTCATTCATTTGGGGAATAAAAATAATAGTGAAAGGGAATATAAGGGAAGGGAGAAGAAATATGTGGGAAATATCAGAAAGGGAGACAGAACGTAAAGACTGCTAACTCTGGGAAACGAACTAGGGGTGGTAGAAGGGGAGAAGGGCGGGGGGTGGGAGTGAATGGGTGACGGGCACTGGGGTTTATTCTGTATGTTAGTAAATTAAACACCAATAAAAAATAAATTAAAAAAAAAGATTTTCAAAAAGCCCATAATTCAAAGGATGTTAACAAAAGTTAAAAATACATTTCTACATCAGTTAAAACCCTTTGGAATCCAAGTACTGATGGAAGTTATATTCAAGCAGAAAAAGGAACCACTTCGTATTGAAATTCTAGTGAGTCATCTCAGAGGAGAACAGGACAGGACAGACTCTTGAACAAAAAATGATACAAGAATGTCTGGGTGATGTCTATGACTCTGGGTCCTGAAAGGAAGGTGCTATGTTCTGATACAATATCTCACATGTAGCTTGCAGAAAGCATGTCTAGGGTCACCTGTTACTAGCCTTAAAGATAATCAGATACTTTATTTAGTGGACTGTATTCTTACATTTATTATAAAAAGTCTCAAAGAAGACATCATTATGAACGGATTTTGCCTTATAAGAGGTAGCTCCAGAAGAAATATTGTTACAATCTTCAGTCCTTTTTTTAAGTTTTATTTATTTATTCATGAGACACACATACAGAGGAGCAGAGACATAGGCAGAGGGAGAAGCAGGCTCCTTGCAGGGAGCCTAATACAGGACTCCATCCCTGGACCTTGGGATCAAGACCTGAGCTGAAGGTAGACACTCAACTATTGAGCCACCCAGGTGTCTCACATTCTTCAATCTTAAAGAATGATAAATAAGATAACATTTTTTTTTCTAACAAGAAAGGAATGAAATTATTTGGGGAATGTGTATATTGAATTAGATGGGTGACAAAACAATCTTATCTTTTATGTTGAGTGTTATGCAAAGTGTCCTTGAAAAGCCTGCAAGCAGTAAAATAAAAGAAGTGCTGAGCATCAGGAGGTAAAGTTACTAGACCATCTACTAAATCATCTAAATTAGGAATGAGATAGAGATGCTGAGGGCAGGGGGAGGATAGTAAATTACTTTAACTTCAAAAAAAGTCACCATACATTTTATTGATTTACCATTCACTTTGTTAAAACCTGATAATTACAGTTTTAACCTAAATTTCATAAATATCCTAACAACTTAAAGTTCTTGTGACTCCTCTCAAGTGTGTGTGTGCGTGCATGTGTGTGTGTGCATGTGTGTGTGTATATATAAATTTAAATCATGAGAGTATATTACCCATTTGATTTCACTCTGATATCAGATCTTATAAATTAAATTCATTGAATGTTTACACTTGACCCACTATGCGCCAAGTATCCTGCATTGGTTCCAGACAGGGAAACTGCTTCATCTAATTGCACTTGAAGGCCTCTTGATAGTTAGCATTTTTTAGCAATAAAGCATTGTTTCATTAAGGTAGGTACATTGTATTTCTAGATATAATGCTATTACAGTCAATAGACGACAGTATAGGTAAACACAATTGTATGCACTAACTGTGGTCACTTCAGCAGCACGTACACTAAACCTGTCTGCACTGAGAAGGCAAAGGCTTTGACTTGCTTTCTTGTGATATTTGCTTAATTGCGGTGGTCTGGAACCAAATCCATAACACCTCAAAGTTATGTATGTACTCTTGTTTCTCTGCATTGTGTTCCTGCATTGTGTGCATAGGAACCTTAGTTTTCTTTCCAATTATTTTTTCCTACCCTGACTGAATAATTATAAATACCCTATTCTCCGGGTCACTGATTGTTTAAGGATAATCAAAACTGCTTTTGAAAATCTGTATAGAAATATTCAACTCAGTTATTTTTCAACTTCTGGATTTCTGGTTTTCTTTTTGGTGGTTTCTGAGGGTTTCTTTGTCAAATTTGTTTTGATCATAACTTGTTTTTCTAACTTTGTGTAGTGGTCTGTGTATTTTTCTAATTTACTAACCTTCCTTCAGAGGATAATTCTGAATTCTTTGCCTGACAGTTAATACATCTTCATTTCTTTAGGAACAGGTATTTGAGCTTTATTTCATTTCATGGTGTCATATTTACCTGATTTTCTGTTTTCCTTGCGTTCTTACATTGGTATTTGTGCATTTGAGTAATGGGGCTTCTCTCACAGACTTGACAAACTTGCTTTGGCCACAATGGATCTTCAAGAATCCACTCATCTGAGTGTCTGGGTATATATGTTGATAATGTCCTGGACAGATGGGTCTGCTCTTGTGCTGTTTTTGGGTGAGGCATCTGAGTGCTGATGTTGGGGATGGGAGGGTATACTAATGGCTGAGAACAGAATACTACTGTTAGCTTGTTTCCCTACCCAAATGATGCTTTGGATGGAGCTCTGGGCTTGTCTGAATTCTCAGGTCAGCCTTACTAGATGGTCAGGACTAACTACTATATTGAATAATAGGTAGAGCTATGAATATGCTTCTGCTGTCCTGACAAGGCAACAGGACCACACTTAGGGCTTGTACAGCTCATTGTTTTGGGCTCCGAATTAGTCCAGTGTATACTGAATTACCCAGGCTTTACCAATGGTAAAGCCATTGGTTTTGCACTACAGCTAGGGAAAGACTAGGCCTGCAGTCTCTACTCAAGTGCCACTGTAAGGAGGGCTGGTTGATGGGCTATACAGCTTCCTGTGCATCCAGTTGTGTAGGCTGAAGGCTGTATTCATTGTTGGGTAGGGCTACAAATTAGTTTGTCTGGGTGCAGTAGGAACATCTGTAAAGTCACTATAGCTATTTGTTTGGTGTCTTAGTCTGCCTTGCACCCCAAGCACTCTAGCTAAATTGGGCTTTGCTCTGCAGACTATAGGATCTGCCTGTCAGATACTTATCTCAAGAACTGCTGGCTTACATACTCACTTTCCTGATGTCCTTGCTAACCTTACTGGTCAGATGGAGATAGGAGATACTCTCCAGAGAGCGTAAAGCTATGTCTCAGTTCTCTTGCCCGGATGGGATGGGAAGGGGCTGCCCCAGGTATCTCTAAACTTTTGCCAAACAAGCTGTCCCATCAAGAGGGGCCAGAAACTCCCTCAGCCTTGGCTCTGAATTAATCACACTGCCTGGGCATACCAGGGGAGCCCTCCAAGCCCTGTACTGGCTTTGTTCTAGGGGCACTCAGCTCTGCTTTCCTACCTCTCAGCTCATGCATTGCTGGTTGCACAGCTTCTCAGGTGTTCCTGTGAACCCTTCAGGTCAGATGGGTACCAGAAGTCTAGCAGGCTGGGCTAGGTTTCAATCTGGTTGTCTAGGTGAGATGGAGGGGCCACTGTTAAGCAACTCCCATTTTTTCCCCCAGGTAGGCTTTCCCATTAAGACAGATTGGGAGCTGCTCTCAGTCTTGGGTATGAATTAATCCTCTGGTCTAAATAGCAGGGGGACCCTCCATGCCTAGTATTAGCTTTGTTTTAGGCACAGTTGGCTCTACTGACCTGCCTCTCTGCTCAAGCACTACAGGAAATAGAGCATCCAGGTGCCATTGCCAGCCCCTCTGGCCAGATGTGGTTAGGAGGCAGTCTTTCCAGAGTTTGGGAGCAGCTTCTGTGGGCTGGAGCAAACCAGGTTCAAAAACCAGCAAACCTTCTAATTTGCCCTCCACCCAGGTCCTTGTTCAGAGTACATCTGTTACTTGGTTCTGCAGATGAACAAAACCAGTGGTGAGGGTTTTTTCTTGGGCACTGCAGGTATGAACTTGGTATGTTCAGTTCTGAGGGTTAGGTGTTACAAGCCCCTGCCTCTTCTCCATAGCAGTAGCACTAGAGAAGTAGTTGAGCCCCACAGATGCCACTGCAATCCCCATGAGACCAGAGTAGGGTAATACACCACGTGACCTACAATACTGGAGCAAACTAGTTGTTACTGTGGGCTGGAGGAGAAACGGTCTCAAAACAGACCTCTCTGGGTGGTGCTCTACTTGCCTGAGGGGCAGAGTCATCACATAAGCCACATCTCTTAACCTTCTAATGCAGCTGGCCTTGGTCTCTAAGGTACAAGGGAGTGCTTCAGCCTCACCTCCTGTATTCTCAAATTCTCTCAGTGATGTCTTGTTCTTAACAGAGACAATAGTTATCCTTGTGAATGGAAGTCAGGAATAACCTTGGTTGTCGTATTGGTGATGCTATTTAATCTGGATCATATTAACCAATCTTTCTTTGATAAGCTCAAAATTGGTGAGAATACTCAAAATTCTAGAAGATACTGAATGATTAAAATGAGGAGGATTAGAGATTTAATGAAAATGGCACACATTTCTAAGATACGAGTTTGCACGGATACTATTAATCTGTAGTGTCCTTTTGCTAATTCTACATAGATGTTACCATAATGATCACTTGTACGGTACACTTAAACTTACAAACAAGACCATATAGAATCTATACAATATATAGGAATAGAAGCTAGCATTCCCTATTTCATTGGGAATTAAATAGCATTTAATAAAGTTGGTGGCTTGGTTTAGATTAATTCTTCAAATGGCTAGATGTCTCATTCATTCAGTAAATATTTATTGAGAATCTACTATGTATCTGATACAAGGTGAGGTTTTAGAAATACCAGTGACTAAGATAAAATTCCTTCTTAAATACCTTCAGTTTTAAGTGGAACATAGACAGGGAAACAGGCTATTAGAAAATGACATTATTGAAGGTAAAATTTGAGTAGATACTTGGTACAGGAAAAGGTTGTTTAATGCTTCTTGCCATCAAGTATTATTTTTTTAAGATTTTATTTATTTATTCATAGACACAGAGAGAGAGAGAGAGAGAGAGAGAGAGAGAGAGGCAGAGAGAGAAGCAGGCTCCACGCAGAGAGCCCGATGTGGGACTTGATCCAGGGTCTCCAGGATCACGCTGTGGGCTGCAGGCGGCGCTAAACCGCTGTGCCATCAGGGCTGCCCCCATCAAGTATTATTTAAAATGAGTTTGAGGGGTGCCTGGGTAGGTCAGTCGGTTAAGTGTTTGACTCTTGATTTCCACTCAGGTCATGATCCCAGGATCATGAGATTAAGCCCTGTGTTGAGCTTCCTGCTCAGCTTGGAGTGTGCTTGTCCCTCTCCCTCTGTCCCTTCTTGCTCTCTTACACACACATAAATCAATAAAATCTTTTTAAAAAATGAGTTTGAAAGAAAAGTCAAATGTAGGAAAAGAAGCTCAGATGACTGTAGTTTTTTGTGTAGCAAGAGTAACAACAGAAGGTGGGAAGCAGTGTGTGGTATTAAAGAGGCAAGGCTGGGCTATGTTGAAAGAGCCATAATTAAGTTAGGAGTTACTCAGAAGGTAGTGGTGGACAAGTTGT
The DNA here is from genome assembly GCF_003254725.2 of Canis lupus dingo. Taxonomy (NCBI): domain Eukaryota; kingdom Metazoa; phylum Chordata; class Mammalia; order Carnivora; family Canidae; genus Canis; species Canis lupus. Next base: position 9,456,667 of record NC_064253.1, on the reverse strand, counting down.
CAAGTTACTAAGCACAATATCCCTTCTCTTTCAAGAGAAGATCAAGCTCTATCCAGCTTTTGACCCTTATGCTCATCAAAGTCCAAGGGATAATTCCTGGCTACTGATCAAGATCATGTTTATATCTCTAAATCTGTCACTCTTCTTCACGTATGTAGTTCTACAGGCTTCCAAACTCCTGTGTCCTCCCACAGTTATTTACAATATTTTACAATAAAGAAACTTTAAGATTTATTTTATAGAGGGAGAGAGAGAATAGGGGAGGGGCAGAGGGAAAGGGAGAGAAACTCAAGCAGACACCCCGCTGAGCACAGAGCCTCATTGGGCTTGTTCCTACCACCCTGAGATCATGAACAGATTTGAAATCGAGAGTTAGATGCTTAACTGACTGAGCCGCTCAGCTGCCCCCAAACAAACTTCTATCACTTCAATAATTAACTGCATCCTGAATTTTGATGACACCTTTTCCATCTTAGCTCTTCAAATACCTCTTTTTTTTCCCTGTTACATGTCTTTTGTTATCAAGCAGAGAAATCTCATTCTTCTTTCTTTCTGTTTTAACTTCCTAACAGTTAACCTCTTAATTGATAAAAAAAATAATAATAAAAATAAAAAATAACCCCAAGTATCAGGATCCTCTGAGATTCATACCTGTAGCCCATCTACCTTTTCCCTCTCTTGCTGTTGCTCTATCACATTGATCTTACTGGCAATTGTTTGTCTCTTCCATTACAACCCAGTATCTGGTTTGTTGTTCTTGGTCTTGGTATGGGCCAGAACCTGCAGGACAAGGTTACATAAAAGTTGTGATAGCTGATATTCCTATCTTATTTTTTACTGTCATGCAAAGAGTTTTTAAATTTGCTTTAATTATTGATAACTTTTGCCAGGATTAGGGGAGCAGCCTTCTCTTCATAGAGAGTTTGCTCATAAATAAGACTGAATTCTATCAAATATTTTCTTCACATGACTTATAAAGGGCATTATGATTTCTTTAATCCTAATATTTTTACTTGCATATTTCCTTTTACTGAATTTTATGTTTCTAAAATATAATATGAATCCCTCAGTGTGTCTATTAAAAAACTGTGTTCATTTTGAGTATGTGTTTATAAAATATGACAGTTGTGTGGATATTTATTGACACCTTAATTTTTTTCTATACATCAGTTGTTTTTCACACTCTTCCTTGTTTTAGCTTAAACCCATGCTTCATCACTCCAAAAACTCATGCTCTTAAGCTCTGTTGCTCTTACCTCTTTTTAACTCATTCAACTTCCCAAATTCGAACCTAAATAGGCTTTTGCATTCACTTTCTCTTACTTAAAACCAGGAGGACAAAGTCCCATTGCAAAAAGTTGTTGAACAGACAGATGACTAATTACCAAATATATAATCTTCGAACCCAACTGATCTCCAAGGGACTGTGCCTACCATCATATGAAATAGCCCTAGTCAATGCATATTCCTATATGTGGCCATGTTTGTCTGAAACTTTCTCTTTTTCTGTGAAAGACAAATTGTCCTAGATACTTGTTAAAATGGCAAGAGAATTTATTCAAGACTATTGAATAGGAGTGAGAGATTGAACTCAACTCTGCTAAAACACAAAAAAGAGATTATAAGCACCAGGGTGACCTAATGGAAAAGTACTAGAAAACACCAGGAAAGAAATTAGTCCATATGATTAGGCATCTATGTTTCTTTAACACACACACACATATATACATAAAATTGTATTGGTTTTGTTGTAAAGAACCTATGTTGATTATGTTAACATATATGTATACATACACACATACATATATCCAATATACTCAGTGCAGCCATTGACATGAATGAGCTTTACTGCCCGCAGTTAGAACTAAAAGCCTGCTGGTGAGCAGAGCAATCTTTGAAGAAGATGCCAGCAATGCTCTGGTCATCTCTAGGTTTGAGATTCAGGATTGAAGAGAGAAGGCGATCATGTCAGTGGAATTAGAGTTTCCTTCTGACCTGTACAGCAGACAAACGGAGAGGGACTCAATTTGCCTTTCTAGGTTCTCTAGGAGACATTTACATTTCCCTGAAAAATGTGGAGCGTGATGATTTCAGGTGTGGTGTTCTTTCTTGAGATTGCTTTGGCTTTTCAAAGTCTTACAAACTTTTAAATTATTGGCTCTATTTCTGTGAGAAATGACACGAAAATTTTGAGAGGGACTGTTTTGCGTATGTAGACCGCTGTGGGTGGTATGGTCATTTCAGCTATTTAATTCTTCTAATTAACCTCTTTGCATTTATTTGTGCCTTATTCAATTTCGTCAGTGTCTTATAACCTTCATTGTAGGAGTCTGTCGCATCTTTGGTAAAACTTAAGTATTTTACTGTCTTGGTGATTCTAGCTAAAGTTTTGTCGATTTTGCTTATTTTTTAAAGAACCTGCTTAGTTTCATTGATCTTTTCGTCTTTTTAGTCATCAGGCTCCAAGTATTTATTTTATGTATTTCCACTCTGGCCTTTATTATTTCCTTATATCTACTAACTTAGGGCTTTGTTTATTCTTTCTAGAGTTCTTTGATGTATAAGGTTAGGTTGCTGGAGGTTTTTCTTGTTGATTGATGTAGCCATTCATCACTGTGGACTTTCCCATTAGAACTGCATTTGCTGTATTTGTAAATTTTGTTATGTTGTATTTTCCTTTTCATTTATCTCTGGTATTTTGATTTCTCTTTTCATTTCTTCATGGAGCCAGTAGTTGTAACAGCATGTTGTTTAATCTCCACATATTGTCAGTCTTCCAATTTCTTCCTCTAATTAATTTCTAGTTTCATTCCACTGTGATCAGAAAAGATACTTAATGTGATTTCACTCCATTTAAAGTTAAAATTTGTTTTGCTGCCTAATGATCTATTTTGGAAATTATTCTGTGTGTACTTAAGAACATGTATCTGTTGCTTTTGGATGGACTGTTCTCTATACAACTGTAAAGTCCATCTGGTCTTATATGTTCCTTTAAGGCCAATGTTTTCTTATGGATTTTCTGTCTGGATGATCTATCCATTTATATAAGTAGAGTATTAAAGCCCCCTTCTATTATTATTTTGCTGTCCATTTCATCTTCTAGGTCTGTAAATATGTGTTTTATATATTTCAGTGCTCCTATGTTAGGCACATAAATACTTAAAACTCTGTATTCAGAGGGAACCTAGGAGAGCCAAGCACTTATTACCATCAGGTGCCAAGTATTTCTTGGCATGGAAATTTTATCTTTGGGGTTGTCCATTCACCTTTGGAAAAGGGAGATCAGCTTCCTCAAATTGCCCCAACCCCAGATTCAGGCCAGAACATATTACACATTCACAAAGACTAGATAGACTTCTGTCTCCAAAACAGAAGTCAAGGAACCTCGTTGGATTAACCCTCAGTGGCTCAAACTTTAGAGACAGGAAAGGTTATTATTGGCTTCCAAGGAAGACTCATAAATTGGGCAATAGGAGATTGAGGGCAGCCCTGGTGGCTCAGCAGTTTAGCGCCGCCTTCAGTCCAAGGCGTGATCCTGGAGACCCAGGATCAAGTCCCACAGTCAGGCTCCCTGCATGGAGCCTGCTCCCCCTCTGCCTGTGTCTCTGCCCGCCCCCCTCTCTGTCTCTCATGAATAAATAAATAAAATCTTAAAAGAAATAGGAGATTGAGCTGGGGATTTAGACTCTAGAAAGCAGACAGTGGGTCTAGTTTTCTTCTGGCTTGGTATGTGAATGAACCTGGTGTTTGGACATGGACACCCTGATACAGACCCTTCCTTTCTTCATTTGACAGAGAGTGGCTGAGCATGTAAGTATAAGCTAAGGAAGTAAGGTGGATCTTACTCCCTGTTCAAGGATCTGAACCAGAAGAGCATCTCTACAGCAATTACCCATCAGGCCTCTGAGAGTGAAGCCTGCAACATAGTAATGAACCACATACTGACCATATTGTGAATCAACAGCTTGAAGTTTACAGCTATCTTTTTTGATGTCTGAAGGTTTTTAAAGATCTTATTTATTCATGAGACAGGCAGAGACATAGGCAGAGGGAGAAGCAGGATCCCTGTGGGGAGCCCAATGTGAGACTAGATCCCAGGACCCTGGGGACCATGACCTGAGCCGAAGGCAGATGCTCAACCATGGAGCTACCCAGGTGCCCCATGTCTGAAACTTCGAAGTAGGATTCCAAAAGTGACTACAAGCCCTTTGTGTTTTATATCATTCTTGAAGATTCTCCTTAAAGCAAATTCATAGGTCAATTAGGGACAATAGCAATTAATTACAAATGAATTATAAATGAAAAAAAAAAAACTGTTTTTATTCCCGAGCTTATGAAGTGCATATTTCTGGATATCTATATCTATACTGAGTATCTTGGGTCTCCTCTATAGGTTTCTTGCCACTAATCAATTTTCATTATTCTATATATCAAAATACTTTTGGTTCTGACTTTTGATTATTTGCTCTTCTGCAGAATCTGATACCATGTTTAAACTTCTGCGCATTTTAAAATCAATTTTTAAGACTTGCTTAAGAAAAAGAGCAGGAGTTGAGAGGGGAAGAAAGGGAGAGTCTCAAGCAGATTTGACATTGAATGTATAGCTCAAAGTAGGGCTTGATCTCACAATACTGAGATCACCACCAGAATGGAAAACAGCAATTGGATGTTTAACCAACTGCACCACCCAGGCACCCTGTTGATTTTTTTTTTTAAACTAAAGAATGTTTATGTTCCTTAACATGACCTTCCAGTGGAATTTCATAATGTTTAGCTTCTTAAATCTTACTGGAAATACCAATCAGAATATTTTTACATGTGCATCATGTTCCTTACAACAACTGTGCCAAAGAAGGAAAAATTGTTATTCCTCGAATTCATCTTTAGGAAATATATTGTGGATATTCTGTTTGTTCCCCATCCTTGTAAAATTAATTAGGTGTTTGTCTATAATTGTTGTTTTTGAAGGGTTTTCAAAGATCACAGTGTCCCTACATAAATCTTTTAGATACAAACAAATGGAGAACAGTTTAGACTACTTTTATTTTCTTGTCTCAGGTACCAATAAAAGGAGAGGAAATAAAAGGTGAAAAGGTATGTAGAGCAACAACCTTTTCTTCTGCTATCAAGAGATTCCTTCCCTGTACCAGCTTCAGCTGGCTTCAGTAAGCATCACACTGTGGACCGTGCTTACCTGTCCTCATTCAAAATCAGCTTGGCCAGGGGCACCCGGATGGCTCAGTGTTTGAGTGCCTTTGGCACAGGTCGTGATCCTGGGGTCTCAGGATCAAGTCTCACATCAGGCTTCTCAAGGGAGACTGTTTCTCCCTTTGCTTGTGTGTGTCTCTCTCTCTGTGTCTCTTATGAATAAATAAAAATAAAATCAGCTTGGCCAGTTCCCTTATATACTACAAACCGAGGATTACTAGCTGTGTCCAGCTCTCACCTTCTGACTCTCCATCATCTGAAATACATCCCAGATGTCATGAAGGAGACAGTAACTCCAACATGCTCAGGTAACCTTGGCCTGTTTTCATCCTCCTGCCACTAACCCTGAGGGGAGGATATTTCTGCTGACAGTTTGTATCTTCCACTTACTATAACAGAAGGCTTTTCCTTCACGTGAGGTGAAGCCCATTTCCCATGGCCTCATCTATGCTTTTCAAGTATTCCCTCTTCTTTACCTTATCTTCTAAGATTCTCTGAAGTGTCTTAAAAGTAAATAACCTTTTTCTTTTCAGAAGTGACTTATTTTTCACTATGTTGATAATTCTTGGGTTCTTTGAGAAGTTGTGAGTTAATCACCATGAAACACATAAACTTGAGAAAGTGGCTTTATGAAGAATTATCAACAGAATATCAATAAAAAATTGTGGGGGGAAGATTGGTTACTTAATCAGTCTAGGAGTAATGGGGAAAATTTGGATTTTTTATATTGGAGAGAGAGGGGTGCTTAAGGAAAGGCACAACAGGATATGAAAGATGTTAAAAAATAAAATAAAAAAATTAAACCTCAGATCCATAAACAAAGAAAAATTAAAAATTTATGGTCTATTCTTCAGGGGTAGAATGGGCCAACCTTTTCCACTGAGGACATCTAAACACTGTCCTGCGTGGTATGGAAATATTTACAGCAGGTTTATTATTACTTTGTGGCATTTTTATTAAGAATTTTGTGTTTGTTTTTGATCAGCTATAAATACAAGAAAATCATCAGTGCAGACAAAGGCTGCAAAGGCCTTTTTTGCGCTCATTTATTTCTCTCCTCATAGCTGAGCAGCATGGACATAATTGATCAGTTGTCAGGGATATTGAATTAGCCCTTTAATTTACCTATCTTTTTCATTCTGTAGTGATTACATTTTTTTCTTACAATTCTTCCATTACCCATCTGTTATGTCATACTGCCTATTTTTTCCATTAGAGTCCTTAGCATACTAATAATACTGGTTTTAAATTCATATTCTGGGGCATTCTGGGTGGCTCAGTCACTGAAGCATCTAACTCTTAGTTTTGGCTCAGGACATGATCTCAGGGTCTTGAGATCAAGCCCTGATTAGGGCTTTGTTCTCAGCAGGGAGTCTGCTTGAGATTTTGTCTGTGCCTCTGCCTCTCCCCCTCCTCCCTGATCACTTGCTCTCTCTCTAAAATAAATATTTAAATTCATAATCTAATAAGTTCAACAACCCTGTTATATCATGATCTGGTTCTGCTGTTTGCTCTCTTCACCACATTTACCTTTTATTAGGTCTTGTAGTTTTGTTGTTGATAGGTAAACATGATGCACTAGATAGGTTTTAGTAATGCAGTGGTAATATGTAGAGGAATGGAAAGCATTCTATATTCCTGTGATAAATCTCAGTCTTTTGGTTGGCTTCTGCCCCTGAACTGGGAATACAACCATTGCTTCTCAGTGCTCACCCACCTTAGGTTGACAGGACGGCCAGAGACAGCTAGAGTGTTTTTTGTTGTTGTTTGTTTTGTTTTTTTAAGATTTTATTTATTTATGAAAGAGAGAGAGAGAGAAAGGCAAAGAGAGAAGCAGGCTCCATGCAGGGAGCCTGACGTGGGACTCGATCCTGGATCTCCAGGATCACACCCTGGGCAGAAGGCAGCACCTTAACCGCTGAGCTACCCGGGCTGCCCCAGAGACAGCTAGAGTTGTGTCCCCCATCAGGTTCTGCTAAAGACCTTATTCCTAAGGGCAAACCTTGCTAAGAGGAACATTGTTCACTGGTATATTTTAAAATGATTGATTTCCCCCTCTTCCTGCTAGAATCAAGAGGAGACTTTTCTCTGATATTCTCTGTGAGAACCTGATTAAGCTTCTAGAGGTAAAAATCCAAACAGTATGCCTCCCTCAGTGAGTGGGAACCCTTGTTTATCTCACAGGCTCATCATTCACTAAACCTCCAAAATTTTGTCTTTTAGAGTTAGGTTTTCCTACCCTCTGTACTGGTTATCACATACATTAATGCTAATGGGTCTATACTTACGTTGGGTCATCACAACGTAAGTTGTGATGGTCTGTATTCCCCTTTCTGTGCCACTAATTTTGGAAGAACTTTGCTTTCTTACTCCTTTGACAAGAAAAGCTGCTGATTTTTAGTTTATTAAAATTTTTGTTAGTTAGGACAGAGTAGAAATCCAAAGTCCTTTCTTTGTTAATTACAACTACATCCAATTTGTGGATATACTAGTACTACTTTGAATTGATATGTAAAGGTTACGGAAAGCCTCCCTGAAAATACTGGGTAAAAAAATTGTAGTGTGAATGAAGCTATAGAACATGAATTTGATTCATAATTATACATGTGAATGACACTTAGTGCAAAATAGGACCTCCAACATGAATGAGTTGTTTATATAACAGTGTACTTATTGTGAAAGCAAAACAATGTATTTGTTCTTTTCATTTCTCCCTAAATGTATCTAAATAACTGAAACTGAGGAAACAATGATTTTTTTAGTGATTTTAAGAAAAAAAATTGCTTTGCAAATTATCATTTTCTCACACATCCTTATTTTTGTAATGCAGAGCAGATTAATGCTTTCCTATGCCAATGCAAGAGCATGTTTTAAATCTGATATCTTACTGTAGATGGCTTTCAAAACTGTTTTTTAACTTACATAGAATTGACATATAACATTATGCTGTATAGCTGAAGCTCATGATTGGATATTTGATTATATAGGAATATATATATAATGGAATAATAATAATTCTAGTTAACATGATTCACCATATAGTTAAAATATTTTTTCTTATGATAAAAATTTTATAATAAAATTTATTTTAAATCGACTCCCTTAGGAACTTTCAAATATTCAGTATAGTGTTAACATAAATTATATCTTCACGACTTATTTGATAACTCCAAGTCTGTATATTTAAACCCTGTTATTCCATTTCCCTCACCTCCACCTCTGACAACTACCGGTCTGTTCTCTGTATGCTTTATTTTGGGTATTTTGTTTCATTCCATAAATAAGTGAGATCATTCAGTATTTATCTTTCTTTGACTTACTTCATTTAGCAGGATGCCCTCAACATTCATCCACCTTGTCACTGATGGCAAAATACTATGTTTTTATGGCTGAATAATATTCCGTTATATATATATCTTGCCTATATATCTTATCATACATATGTCTATGTATAAATATATATGTATCTGTGTATATATATATATATATATATATACACATATATACACAATGATAAGGAAAATGTGATATATATGTATTTATACCTATTTGTCCAGTGATGGAAATTTAGGCTGTTTCCATATCATGGTTATTATACACTATATGTAATAGCATATATCTTTGGGGATATATTTACCATTTTACAGTAATCATTTTTGTTTAGGGAGGGGGTATTTTTTGTTTTGTTTACCACTCACTGATCACTTACTGATCAATTCCTATATACCAGGCATGTAACTATAAAACATTGACTCTGTCCACAAAAGCTCCGGCACAAGCAAACCACTGGATGGGATGGGGTGTTTGCTGTAGCTGTCAAGCAGAAGAAGCAAGGGGTAAAGGGGACCAAAAGGGCAATGCCTAAACCAAATTGCAGACATCCAAGAGAGCCAAGAGGACAGGGTCGGCAGACAGCTTGGGCAGGGAGGCCTCTGTGGCAGAGGCCCTACTGTGAGGCCAGCACATACTAAGGATATAGAGGGCACAGCCCAAGGGCTCAGCTGCAAGGCAGGGCAGCTCTGACCCCTGCATTCCGACCATCCCCACAGGCACACCCCCAGCCCTGGAACCCTGACCTCTCAGCCCTGATGCCTGTGCTCCACAGCAAATGCCACAAGCAGCTGCTGAGAGAGAATCCTCAGCTGTTCCCATTTTCTTAAGGCAAGTACCTAGCAAAGAAATTCTTGGATCACAGGGTAGTTCCATTTTTAATTTTTTTAGAAACTTCCACATTGTTTTCAACAGTGGCTGTACCACTTTGAATTCCTACCAACAGTGTGCTGGAGTTTCCTTTTCTGCTTAGCCTTGGTATTTGTTTTTTCAATAATAGCTTTTCTCAGAGGTATGGGACGGTAACACACTGGTTATGATTTGCAATTTCATGATAATTAGTGATGACGAGCACCCTTTATGTCCTTGCTGACAATTTCTAGGTTTTCTTGGGAAAAAAGGCCAATTCAGATCCTTTGCTTATTTTTCCAATCAATTCTTCTATGTTTTTGTTTTGTTTGGTTTTGTTTTTGCTATCACATCATACAAGTTCTTCATATATTGTGGGTATTAACCCCTTATCAGGTATATAATTCACACGTATATAGGCTTTTGTTTTATTGCATATTCACTTTGGTATACAACACTTTTTAGTTTGATCTAGTCCCACTTGTCTCAGTTGGTTATTTCTGCTGTGGTTGCCTTTGATTTGGTGTCCTATCCATAATACCTTTTCCGATAGCTATGGGAAGTAGCTGCCCATCTGGGTCATCTTTCAGGAGTACTATTTTCCAGTCTGACCTTCAAGCCTGCATCCATTTTAAATTGATGCTGATGTTTGGTGTAAGGAAATGGCCCAGTTTCATTCTGCTGCAGGTGACTGTTCTGTTTTCCCAACACCATTTGTTGAAGAGACCATCCTTTCCCAGTTGTGTGTTTTTGCCTTTGTCATCAATGAGTTGACCATAAACGTATGGGTTTATTTGTAAGCTCTCCATTCTGCTCCTTTCTTCTTTGTGTCTATTTTTATGTCTATACCCTACTGGTGTAATTAATACAGCTTTGTAATAATATGGTTTGAAATCAAGGCATGTGCAACCTCCAGCTCTGTTGTTCTTTTTCAAGAAGGCTTATTTGAACCCTTAATTCTATACAATATTTAGGATTTTTTTATTTCTGTGAAAAATGCCATTGAAATTTTGGTAGGGACTTCACTGAATCTCTGCATTGATTTGTGTACTATGGACATTTTAACCATATTAATTCTTCTAATCCATGAGCACAAAACATCTTTCCATTTATTTGTGTCATCTTCAGTTCCTTTCACCAGTGTCTTACGGCTTTCACGTATATGTCTTTTGCATCCTTAATGAAATGTGTTCCTAGATATTTTATTCTTTTGGGTAGAGTAATTAATGGAATTGTTTCCTTAATTTCTTTTTCTGATAGTGTTTTATGAGTATACAGAAATGTAACCATTTTTGTACAATGATTTTATATCTTTCAGCTATTCATCTGTTATTTCTAACAGTTTTGGTAGAGTGTTTAGGGTTTCCTATATGTGGTATTACATTGTATGCAAGTAGTAATACATCTTTCTTTCCAATTTGGATACCTTTTATTTCTTTTTTGCCTAATTGCTACCGCTAAGAACTACAACACAGGCCTACCCCAGAGATATTTTGAGTTTAGTTTCAGACCATTACAATAAAGCAAGTATCACAGTAAAGCAAGTCAAACAAACTTTAGTTTCTTAGTGCATGTAAAAGTTATTTGAGGGCTTCTGGGTGGCTCAGTCTGTTAAATGTCTGATTCTTAATTTTGGCTAACGGTCATGGTCTGAGGATCCTGGTATGAAGCCCTGCATTAGGCTCCATGTTCAATGGGGAGCCAGTCTGAGGATTCTCTCCCCACTCTGTCATACTTTCTCTCTCCCTCAAACAAATAAATACATCTTTTATTTAAAAAGTTAGGTTTAAAAAAAATAAAAATAATAAAAAATAAAAAACAAAAAAATAAAGTTAGGTTTGCAATATACTGATGTCTATTAAATCTGCAGTAGCATTATGCCTAAAAAAAGTGCATTCCTTGATTTAAAAAATAAACACTTTATAGCAAGTAATGCTAATAAGCTTAATCTGAGCTGTCAGCAAGTTACAGTCACTGATCACAGACCACCCTGATAAAAACTAATAATGAAAGAGTTTGAAATATTGCAAAGATGGCAAAATATGACACAGAGACATAAAGCAAACACATGTTTGGAAAAAAATGGCACCAGCAGACTTGCTCAGTGGAGGGTTGCCAGAAACCTTCAATTTGTAAAAACTGCAATATCTGCCAGGCATAATACAGTGCAGTGACATTAGGTGTGCCTATCTTGTATGAAAGGGGCAAAAGTGGCATCCTAGTCCCTTTTTCCTATTGAGTATCACGTTAACTGTGTGCATGTTATACATGGCTTTTCTTATGGTGAGATACATTCTTTCTATATCTAATTTTTAAGTTTTTATCATGAACAGGTGTTCCATATTGTCAAATATTTTGTTGAGAGCGCTTATACTTCTTTCATCCTTTTAATGTGATGAATCATCTTGATTTGCAAATGCTGAGCCATTCTTGTATTCCAGTGATAAACCTCCCTTGATCATGGCAAATGTCTCTTTTAATGTGCTGAAACCTGTTTGCTAGCATTTTGTTTGTTTATTTTGCATTTATACTCATCAGTGCTATTGGCCATTAGTTTTCATGTCTGATAGTGTGCTTTTCTGGCTTTGTAAAAATGAGTTCAGAGTATTGCCTTCTCTTCAGTTTTTCGCAAGAGTTTCAGAAATATTAGTATTAATTCTTTAAGTGTTTGGTCAAATTTCACCTGAGAAGCCATTTGGTTCTAAGGGGTTATTCCATGGGAAGGTTTTGATTACTGATTCATTTTCTTTACCCATAATTGGTATATACATTTTCTTCTTCTTTCTATTCATTCTTGGTATTTTGTATGTTTCAAAGAATTTTTTATTTATTCGAGGTTGTCCAGTGTGTTGGCCTATATCTATTCATAGTAGTCTGTTATAATTGTTGGTATTTTTGTGGTATCAGCTATCTCATTTATCATTTAGTTGATTTGGATAGTCTAATTTTTCTTTGGGAATCTAGCTAAAGGTATGTCAGTTTTATTTATTTTTTCAAACTCTTAGTTTGGTTCATCCTTTCGACTGCTTTCCTGTTCTCTACTCCATTTGTATCTGCTCTTTTTTTTTCTTCCTTATATTTCCTTTAGGTTTGGTGTATTCCTCTTTTTCTAGTTCCTTAAGGCATAGAGTTAGGCCATGTGGGATCTTCATGTAGGCATCTGTTGTTATAAACTTCCATGTTAGGAATGCTTTCACTGCTTGTTTTAAGTTCGTGTATGTTGTTATGCTGTTTTGGGGGTTGAAATAAACTTTATTTCCCCTTTATTTTCCTCTTCTATCCATTGGCTGTTCAGGAGAATGTTGTTTAATGTCTATGTATTTGTGAATTTTCCAGTTTTCTTATTGTTTTCATACTGTGGTCTGAGAAAAGACTTGGAGAATTCAAGAAAGTAAGGCTTGTTTTGTGGCCTCAGATATGTTCCATTGTAGAAAGTGTTTCATGCATGCTTGCAAGGAAAGTATATTCTGTTGTCAGACTCCTGTGTATAAAGGTTTCACCCACAATCCAGAAGTTTGCACTAACCACAAAAAATCCAAATAGAATTATCACTTTTATAAAATGGTAATTAGAGGATCCCTGGGTGGCTCAGCAGTTTAGCACCTGCCTTTGACCCAGGGCGCGATCCTGGAGACCTCGGATCAAGTCCTAAGTCGGGCTCCCAGCGTGGAGCCTGCTTCTCCCTCTGCCTGTGTCTCTGCTGCTCTCTATGTCTATCATAAATAAATAAACAAACAAATAACTAAATACATAAATAAATAAAAGTAAGTAAGTAAAATCTATAAAAATAGTAATTACATCTTCACTTTATACCATTTCTGCTTATTAAATGTTTCTTACTTTGGTGTGTGGGTCTTGGGAAGGGTTGGTATGTATTAGGTCAATTTGATGTACAGTGTTGTTAAAATCTTTTTTATCATCAATTCTCTATCTGGACTGTCTCTTCATGGTCAAGAGTAGAGTGTTAAAATCCCCTTACCATAGTGCTGTTTATTTCTCCTTTTTGCTCTGTTAGTTTTTGCTCTAGAGATTTAGGCTGTTCCAATTTTGCATGCACAGATATTTACAATTATTAGATCTTTAGGAATATATCCTTTATCATTACACAATGATTATCATTTTCAGTTTAAAGTCTATTTGGTATGAGTGTAGCTACCCCTTTGCTGTTTTTATCTTGGTTGAAATATTTTTGTTTTTACCTTTACTTGAAATAGCTTTTTCCATCTCTTCACTTTCTGTCCTCGTATATCTTTAATGCTAATGTGAGGTTCTTTAGGCAGGATATCATTGCTTGTTGTTTTCTTATCCATTCAGTCATTCTGTCTTTTTGATTGAAGATTATATCTCTGTAGTAATTATTGTCTTGTACATCCATTAAAGCAGCAGATAAAAAGCAAAGAACATTTTGTGTTTTTATGTCTTTTCACATCAGTATACTTTCATTAACTTAATCATGTTCTTTTGTGAAATTGCTACCAGATTTTCCCTTGTGTTTATCATGAGGTTTACTTTAAAATAAGTTAAAATTATACAACTCTATTTTAAGGTGATAATTTCAATACAGTTCTTAAACTTTTACTTCTCTTCCTCCATATATTTTAGGTTACTGATGTTACAATTTCCCCCATTTTTTTCTTGCATAACTAGTAAAAGACTATTGCAGTAATTTTTTAAATATTTACGTTAGAGATTGTGAGAGAAGCAAGTGAGGGGAGGGGCAGAGGGAGAGAATCTTCAAGTAGACTCCCCATAAGCACTGAGTCCAACACAAGGCTCAATCCAGTGACCCGTGAGATCATGAGCTGTGCTGAAACCAAGAGTCAGACCCTTAACCCACTAAGCCACCTAGGTGCCCCGGTAGTAATGTGCATGTTTATTACATTCACTTTTAACTTTTAAGTTAGACTAGAAAATTAATGGTGCACCACCAATACCATGTTAAAGAACATAAATCTATTTACCATCAAAAATGAGATTTATGCAGTTTTCTTCTATTTTTACATTACTTATTTCTACTCAGATCTTTTTATAAGCTCTTGTATCAAGCAAATCTCATGTTAAGTTTGTTTGGAAATGTCTTTATTCCTTCTTTATTTCTGAAGGACAGCTTTACTCGGTACAGATTTGATTTTCTTATTCCATTTTCTCCTGGCCTGAACACTTGAAAAATTCCCCAATTCTTACTGGTTGTTACCTTGTTCTTTACTTCTCTATTTTGCTGCTTTTTAAATTATTTCTTGTACTTAGATTTTTGGCAATGTAATGAAATATGTCTCGGTATAGCCCTGTTGACTACAACCTTTCAGCTACTTTAGGCCTCATAGATCTGAATGTTTAATTCTCCCCCTGGGTATGGAAAAGTTTACGCCATTATTCTTTTAAATGTACCTTCTATCCTCTTCCCTTCTAGATTTTCTTTTTATTGTGTTTCATAGTTCCCTCGGGCTTTCTTTGTATTTTTGTTCTTCTGGATTGGATAATTTCAAATGTTCTATCTTCTAGTCACTGGTTCTTCTGCATGGTTGTATCTAAAGTTCTCTATTGAACATAAGATTTCTGTTTTTGTGTTGTTGCTTAGGGTTTCTGTTATCTTGTTATGTTCATGCAATTTTCCTAATTTCATTTCAGTTGTCCTATGTTCCCTGTAAGCTAGTCAAGCCCTTTCTGTATTCTTAACTCAAGCTGACCCACAACCCGAGTTCTGTGACTGAACAGGGTTACTGACTTTGCACTGCACACTGTTAGCACTTACTGTTCAGATCTTGCCTTGAGCATTGCTGGGTCATACAGCTTCCAGGTGTTGTTGCTAGCCCTCTGCTCAGATGGGGCCAAGAGCCAGGCTTTCTTGTGTGTGGCTTTGTTTTAATTCCATGTTTGGGAGGAGTCACTCTAGGGAACTCCCAAGTTTTCCAAGCAGGTCTTCCATCAGCAGGACCAGTAGCTACTCTCAGCTTCAAGTTAGGCTATGGATTAATTCCCTTTCCTAAACCCAGCAGGGGAACACTCCTCTACTTGTACTGGGAATGTCAGCTTTGCTTTCCCAACTCTCAACTGACAGTGTTTCAGGATGTCATCTCCTTGTACTTTTGGACACATGGGGTTAGGGGCTACTCTCCTTCAAAGTGAGAGCTATGGTTCACCTCTTCCCTGAGCAAGTAAGGTCTAGAGATAGAAAAATTACTTGTTTGAAAGCCCAAATCAGGTCAACCTACACCTTATCCAGCTCCTTGCTCATAGCATGACACCAATTGGTTCTTCAGATGAGCAAAACTGCTGGTTAAGATTGCTACTTTGGTTCTGCAGGTATAAACTGAGTCTGCCAGGATCTGAGGGGTGGTTGTTGTAAGCTCTTCCCCACCTTCACTGTCACAATCACATTCCAAGTAGTTGAGTGCCATGAATTCCTATACAAACACTAGGAATAAGATCAAGTATTTGCTCCCATGAAGTGGCCCACAACACTAGGGGAGGGTGCTGGATGCATCCCCCACTCATGCTCTCTTTTCTGATGAAAGAACCAGTAGGTTCAGGGGAGACCACTCAGTGGGGCTCTACAGCCTTGTGGAGGGGCAATGTAGTCAGTGTGTAGTTGCTTCTCTCACCCTTTTAATGAACGCTGTCATTACACCAATGTTGAAGGCACAACTTTAAAGCTCAAATGAAAAGGCATTAATGAGGAAAAGGACAGCTTTTGAAAGCAAAAGTGTCACTGGAAAAGGTAAAGATATAGGAAAACTCTGAATAATTTAATGTTGTAGAGGTGGTGGATTAATCACTTGTAAACTTCATAAGTTAAAAGACCAAAGATGTAAAAGTGACTCTAATAATTAGCTAAGGGATATAGAAGATAAAAAGATGTAAAATGTGACATAAATCATGGCAAGGGGAAGAAGAGTAAAAATTCAGAGGTTTAGAATGCATCAGGACTTCAGCTATTACCAATTTAACATGAGGCTTACATATAGCAGTCTTCTTTAACTACAAAGCAAAAATCCAAAAGATAATCTAAGCATACACTACAAAAAAATAATTAAATAACAAAAGAACAGGAGACGAATAGAGAACTACAGAAATAATAAGAATACACTAAACAAACTGGCATTAAGAACATCCCTATCAATAATAGACTCATTTCTTCAATCAAGAACCATAGGGTAGCTAAATGTATATAAAAATACGATCCATCTAAATGCTCCTCAAAGGGATTGACCTCAGGTCTAAAGACAGACACAGACTCAAAGTATGGGAAAAAATGTGCTATCCACATGCACACCAAAAGAAAGATGGGGTAAACCAGACTATATAAACTTTAAAACAGAGACTAATCAAAGAAGGGAATTACATAATAATAAAGGAGAAAATCTAAGAAGTTGTAAATATTTATGTACCCAAAATAAGAGTAAATGACTCTATGAAGTAAATATTAACAGACCCTTAGGGAAAAACAGAATAAAATACACTAAGAGCAGGAGACTAACACTCCATTTTCATCAATGAAGTGATCATTCAGCCAGAAAATCAGTAATGAAACATCAGTCTTATGGGACATGTTAGACCAGATGTACTTAAATACATACAGCATTCCATCCAAAAGCAACAGAATATACAACCTTCTCAAGTATGTATGGATCATTGTCCAGATAGAACATGTTAGGCCACAAGTCTTGATTAAAATCATCAAACATATCTTTCAATAACCAAAGTATGAAATAGAAATTACAAAGAAAAGAGTGAAAATTTTACCAATACATAGCACTGAAGAAATATGCTAGCAAACTACAAATAAGTCCAAAAATACCTTGAAACAAGTAAGATCTAAGAAGGCACTTCGAGGAGGGAAATTTATAGTGATAAACACCTACATCAAGACACAAGGAAGATATCAAGGAACTAGAAAGAAAATAAATGACCTTCAAAGTTAATTGAAGAAAAGAAATAAAAATCAGAGTGAAAATAAACAGACAAGAGGTCATTAGAGCTAAGATACTAAACTGGCAAACCTTTAGCTAGACTCACCAAGACCAAAAGAAAGACTCAAAATGAAGCATGAAAGAGAAAAACTTAGAATTCTTTGTATTTCTGTGCTATGACTTTTAAGAGCCTACTATAAACAATTATGTGACAACAAAATGACAATAAAAAATAAATTAATAATATCCCAGAAACATGCAATCTACATAAACTACATCATGAAAATTGAATCTCCATCCTAAAAATCGTTCAGATTTTCTATCACTAATCAGAAACCTTGCAACAAACCAAAGGCCAGGGATATATGGCTTCACTGATGAATTCTGCAAAATGCTAAAGAAGAATTCTCCATGCATCTCCACCTTTTCCCAAATTCCTTTTATAGTGCCAGCATTATCCTGATACATAACCCAGAGAGGGATGGCCACCAGAAAAGAAAATTGCAGTCCAAATTCCTGATGAATATAGATGCAAAGATCATGAATAAATTAGTAACAAACCAAATTCAAGAAACATTAAAAGGCTTATAAACCATGATCAAATGTGATGTATTCCAGGGATACAAGGATTATTCAACATGTGCCTATCAATCATTGTGATACACCCCTATTAACAAAATGAAGGATAAAAATCATGTGATTTTTCCAACAGATTCAGAAAAAAGCATTTCATAAAATTCAACAAATTTATAATAATAGCTCTAAACAAATGGGTATAGAAGGGATATATCTCAACATAATAAAGGCAACGTAGGACAAGCCAATAGCTTAACATGATCCTCAGTGGTGAAAAGCTAAAAACAAGTATGCCAATTCTCACTATTTTTATTCAACTTAGCATTAGAAGTCCTATCCAGAGCAATTTCACAAGAAAAATAAATAAGAGGCATCCAAATTGGGGGAAAAAAGTCTTAATGTCACTATTCGCAGATGGCATGTATTACCTATAGAAAACCCTAAAAACTCCACCTAAAAAAACTATTAAAACTAATAAGCAAATTCAGTAAAGTTGCTGTTACAAAATCAATTCACAAAAACCTGTTATCTTTCTATACCATTATACTATCAGAAAGAAAAATTAATGAAACAACCTCAGGTATAAATGCATAATAAAGAACATAATACTTAGGAATAAATTTAACCAAAGGAAGTGAAACACTTGTATAATGGAAGCTTTAAGACATTGATGAAGGAAACTGAAAAACTAAATAATTAGAAAGATATTTTGTGTTTATGGCCCAGATGATTTAATGTTGCTCAAATGTCCCTACTACTTACAGGCATTTATAGATTCAACAATCTGCAATCCCCATCAAAATACCCAATGGCATCCTTCACAGAAATAAAAGAAAAACCCCAAAATTCATATGGAACCACAAAAGACCCTGAATAACCAGCGCAATCTTGAAATAGAAGAACCAAGCTGCAGGTACCACACTCTCCAATCTTAAACTATATTGAAAAACAATATTAATCAAAACAGACATACAGAGCAATGCAACAGAAGAGAGTCCAGAGATAAAGCCATTGCACTTATAGTCGTTTCATTTATGACCAAGAGGTAAGAATATACAATGGGACAATGACAGTCTCTTCAACAAACAATGATGAAAAAAGTCCACAGCTATCTGCAAAAGAATCAAACTGGAATGCTATCTTAGACTATACAGAAAAATCAACTCAAAATGAATACAAAATTGAAGCTTAGTCAGCTCTTTGACACAGATCTTGGCAATGCTTTGTTGGCTCCTACCCCAAAAGCCAACCCTGTAAAAGCATAAATAAAGGACAAGGACTATATCAAACTAAAATGCTTCTGCACTACCACAGGAATAAACCTAGATTAATCTCAAAAAAGTAACATTAAATTTAAAAAGCAGCAGAGGACTACATGCAATCTATCAGTTTAAGGTTTTCAAGAAACATATAGAAATCAACCACGTGCTCTTTAGGGGTAAATGCATATACATGAAATGTCCTAGGTACAGTAAGCACATTAACTGGAATATTAGAGCTGTCAGCAAGGATAGAGAAGAGATTAAGTAGAAGAGAGAGACTCAGATTTCTAACAATATTGAGGAAGTTATAATTTTCTGATTTTTCATTTTTAGATGCTACACATACTTTACAGATCTTCTGCATTTAACTACTTTATAATATGTATAAATATTAGATTTTACTTTTGTTTTCCATTAAATATTTCTAAGATACCTATATATTCATACAGAAAAGTCAAGCCCCTACTTTATTGGATTCAGAACCTAACAAACCTGTTCTAACTTTCAGTATGCATTATTTACCTTGTGCTTTCTTAACCCATGTCATTTCTGTGTCCCACCTCCATCCTCTGCACACATAATTTTACATCTATGTTAACTTCTCCTTGTCTTCAGAGCACACTACAGTATCTTTTGCATTTGGATTGTTGGAAATGGTGCTATATCTATCCTGAAAACTCTTTCCAATCCTCCTGTTACTCGCAACTTTTCGATTGCTCCCTTTCATCATGCCCTTTCATAAAACGCTGATAGGTATTCTTCCAAAGTACTCTGACAGTGCTCTGCAGTTATGTATATCACTGCATACTTTACTAATTCCCTCACTGTGAGACAAACTTGAGTACCAAAATAAGACTGACACAAGGAAAGAAAACTGCAGGCCAATATCCCTCATGAACAAAGTTGCAAATATCCACAACAAACTATTAGCACACCACTTTCCACAATACATTAAAAGGATCATTCACTGAGTGGCTCAGTGGTTGAGTGTCTTGCCTTTGGTTCAGGGTATGATCCTGGCATCCTGGGATGGAGTCCCACATTGGGCTTGCATAGGAAACCTGCTTCTCTTTCTGCCTATGTCTCTGCCTCTCTATGGGTCTCTCATAAATAATAAAATCTTTAAAATAAATAAAAGGATCATTCACCAAGATCAAGTGTTTTTTTTCCCTCAAGATGCAAAGATATTTCAATATTTGCAAATCATTAAATGTGATGCATCACATTAAAATAAAGGATATCAAAAAAAAAAAAAAACCTTGAGGACCAAGCCTGTATTGTGTTTTCTGTTATATACAAAAACTTTGCATACTGTCCACAAGTAGCATGTGGTTCATGTATGCTGTGTAATTAATATATGCATAGATTTTAAAATATTTTTTCTTAGTTCTTGAATTTTCAGTTCTTTTTCTTTTTTCTTTTCTTTTTTTTTTTAAATTACACAGTAGGTAGGATGATTTAATTCATGCTTCTGGGGAGTTTTGCAAATCCCATTATGTTTTCAAGTAGGCATTTCTCCAGGAATACATCCAGCATTATAGCTGTATTTTTTATTTTTATTTATTATACGGAATGCATAAAATAACCAAAGGAGAAAATTAATCTGAATTCCCAGAAAATAAAAGTTAAGAATAAACACTAATGTAAACCTAATATAGTAACAAATTTTCCATTGATGAATTTTCTGGTTTTCCACATTTTTGATGAATCAGGTACTATGGGAATCATGCTTCTGCCTCATGGAATCAGTAGTCATATATTTCAGTAGAGCTTCATTGAAGGGAGCCGTGGGGAAATCCTACTGATGTTAGTTCACTTTTAAAGATCTTCTCAATTTGTTTCCATCATCTTTCACTACATTGTTGGACATTATAAGCCCTTCTGTGTTCTTTAGTGGGAAAGCAGTTATCTTGTTCCTCATTTTATCCTTTGACAGACTGTACATAATGAATACTTTCATCTTGCCACATAAATCAATCTTCAAGTTTCTTTAATCATTTCTGTCTAAATCTTCATTCAACTTTCTCCACTTAGCTCATGAATTTTTTATTATACAGTGCTCAAATTAAATTCAGAATTTAAAACATGGTTTTATAAGATTACTGTAGAATTTAGTTTCTTGGCATGGGTATGTATCAAACATTTTTAAAAGTCTCCCTAATATATGAAGACTTAGAGAAGGCAATTTAAAGAAAAAAATAAATTTTATCTCTGACTTCCCTTTTTATTGGTAGAAATACATTTTGATTTTTTCCCAACTGAAGTTTAAATGCATGTTTTCTCACATTGGTCATCGCTTCAAAAAACGAAACAGAAACAAAGAAATAAAGGAAATCTATCAGTTTATCACCAACTCACCACTAAATTACACTGAATGAGGTATGATATCTAAAAAACCAGCCTTAAAATTTTGAGGAAATGTTAAAAAGTAATGCCAACAGAGAAGTCCAAGGTCATACACATTAAAGAACACAGAATATAGAATTATTCCAGAAAGTATACTAAAAAACTAAGCAGCAATTTAAAAAAAGGAGAGAGAAAGGAAAAGCAAAACTAGCCATAACAGACTTGAAAATGGGCAGATGTAACACCAACTTGTTACAGTCTCTAAGATGTCCAATTTTTACCCCCCACCAAAAATATACCCAAAGCAACAGTAAAGTATGCCACACACACTGAGAGAAAAGCATCCAATGTAAATGTTGAAGGAAACCAGATTTTGTGTTTAGCAAATACATATTTTTAAGTAAGCTATTTTAAACATTTTCAAAGAACTATAGAACAAAGTTAACAATGATGCCTTGGATAGAGAATATCAATAATGAAACTCTATTTATTAAAAAGAAATTCTGGGGATCCCTGGGTGGCGCAGTGGTTTAGCGCCTGCCTTTGGCCCAGGGCGCGATCCTGGAGACCCGGGATCGAATCCCACGTCGGGCTCCCGGTGCATGGAGCCTGCTTCTCCCTCTGCCTATGTCTCTGCCTCTCTCTCTCTCTCTCTCTGTGTGACTATCATAAATAAATAAAAATTAAAAAAAAATAAAAATAAAAAAATAAAAATAAAAAGAAATTCTGCATTTGATACATTAAGCAATTGGAATCAAAATTCCCTAGAGAGATTTAAATAGTTTTGGGCTGGCAAAAGAAACAATCTGTGAATGTGAAGACAAGTCATTAAGATTATCCCATGTAAAGAACAGGAAAAAAGAAAAAAAACAGGTCTTCAAAGACTAATGGAACAGCATCAGATGTACAAAGAAATGTGTAATGGAAGTCCCAAAAGAAGGGAGGAAAGGAAAAAAAAAAAGTACTTTTTAGTAAATAATGGATAAACCTCCCAAATTTCATGAAAAATATTAATCTATGTAAGATCTTAATTTACTCTAGATATAATAAATTTAAAGAAATTTCTCAATATAACTATGACCTAAATTTAAAAGTTGAAGAGAAAATCTTGAAAGCAGGAAGTAAAAAAGATTATGTACTAGTGATCCTCAATCAGATTCACAGCTAAATTCTCATCAAAAAGCCAGATGACAGTGAGGAGAGATCTCTAAAGAGTAGATTAAAAAGGCTGTCAACCAAGAACTATCAGCTAAACTATCCTTAAAGCACAATGGAGAAATTAAGATATTTCTAATTAAAAATATCACTAGCAGACTTGCTTATAAAAATAGCAAAAGAAATTCTTAAAGCTGAAAGGAAAAGATACTGCACAACTACTTGAATCCACATGAAGAAATAAAGAATACCAATAAACATAACTACATATATATTATGGAAGAGTGTAAATAAATTTGTAACACTTCACTTTTTATGTTATATTTTTAATTTTTTTGCCTTTGTATGTTTTAAAAGGCAACTGCATAAAGCAGTATTAGAAAAACAAGTTGTGTGGCTATAATATATAAAGTTGTCATTCATAGAGCAGTAATATTACAGAGGAGGGGTAAGAGAGCAGCATCTTTCAAGAAAAGTTTTTATATAGTACTGGCATAAATTAGAATATAAATTTAGACTGTTTTACACTAAGATGCTAATTGTAATTCCCAGGAATACCAATAAGAAAATAAGCCAAATCTGTAGTAGCATTGACATCAGCATAATGGCAGTGTCAGTCATTCATTACTTAGTTGTAAATGAAAAGGGAGAGAAGTCATTTAGAACCAAAAGTGCTTCTGCACAGTATACTGGAGCCCTGAGCAGATCTCTTCCCTACCTGTGCTATAGATAGTAGGTGGATAGGACCTTGATGGTCCTGCAGATTGAAGGGAGTCATAAGCCTGCTCACTCCCAGTTATTGCAGGTGGAGAAAAAGCCAAACTGACAAGTGCAAAACAGAAAGAGTATGCAAGACCAAAGGAATCTGAGAATTCCCATCTAGCCTAATGGAAGAACCATGTGTCATTGCAATGCAATGAAAAGAAAGAGGTCAAGGATCTTATCCATACCCTGCTACCCACGGTGGCAGTGCAACGTGCTGGGCTTTTGCTGGGGGTAAGCATGGTGACCCCTCTCATACAGGAAGTGAAAACCTAGTGGAGAGTGACTGACTGATGGTGGCACAAGCAGCATGATTTCTAGGGAAGGACCTCCATGACTAGGGAGGGGAGAGAAAGGAAAGGATAACAAAGGGCTGAGAAGGAACATGTTCCCTGTTGCCTGCTTCCAGCAAGAGTTTTGACCATGGAAATCTGGGAGTACTCCCACTTAAGGATCCTCATTCCATGCAGTGGGCATCCACAAAATTTCAGGTATTAAATCTATACCTCCTGCTGCTAACTATCTTTGTTAAAACACATGTTCCACAATACAGCCCCAGAACCAACTCAGGTAAAGAGAAAGCAACAACTTGAGCTATAATGCCATCTTCTGGAAAATGAAAGAAGGATTTTTAATTGCTAGTCCGGAACTGTAACAAAGTAAATAACTAATAAAGGTTTGTACACTTAAAATGTAATGACAGAAACATTTCATCAAACACTATAAATGCTATAGTAATAGGATATCATAAAAAGACAATAATTCCCCAGCAAGCAAAACCAAAGGCATGCAATATTGTGATCTAACCCGATGAAGATTTCAAAATAACATGAAGATATTCAGTGTGCTACAAGAATACTCAGAAAGGCAATTTAATGAATTCAGTAATTTAATGAACAGAATGAGTTCTCTACCAAAGAGACTGAGAATTTTAAAAAAAGGAACCAGACAAAACCTGGAGCATATGCTTTTATTGAATTAGATTAAGAATGTATTAGTGTAAGAAATTGGGCAGATCAGATCAAAGAAAGAATTAGCAATCTGGAAGGTAAGAATTTAAAAATGAGAGCACAAGCTAAGATTTTCAAGAAGTCAAGAAACCGTACAAGCAAGAGTCATCAGTATTGATGAGAAAAATAAATATTTAAGAATAATTATTTTACCAGAAGGAGAAGAGAAAAAGAAGGAAGGAGAGTGTATTTAGAGAAATAACAGCTGAAAACTTCTCAAATGTGGGGAAAATAGTAGACATACAAGTCTAACAGAAACTAACAGAGCACTCTTTTATATCAATGCAAAAATGCCTTCTCCAGGATGTACTATAATGAAACTGTCATCAATGATAAAGATTTTTAATAACTGCCAAGAAAAAAAAAGAGACTAACTTACAATAGAACCCTCATTAGACTATGAGCAGATTTCTCAGCAGAAATGCAATAGGCAAGGAGAGAGGAGAATGACAAAGTGCTGCAAAGTAAAAATTACTAGCCAAGATACCTTATCTGGCAAAGTTAACCTTCAGATAAGAAAGAGAAAGGCTCTCCCAAACACACAAAAAATGAAGGAGTTCATTACCACGAGATCTACCTTACCAAAAGATGCTGAAATGAAAAGGCACTAATTGCTTACATAATTAATTGTAAGTAAAAATGCACATGGTCCCCGAATTACAATGGTGTGAAAGCAACACATGCATTAGAAACTGTACATTTAATTCTGAATTTTAGTCTTTTCTCAGTCTATTATTTTGTGGTATGATCCTCTCTCATAATGTTGGGAAGCAGCAGTGAGCTCTCACTTCCAGTCAGCCATGCCATCATGAGGGTAAACAGCCAACACACTTGAAACCATTCTGTACCCATACAATCATTCAGTTTTCTACTTTTGGTATGGTATTCAATAAATTACCTGAGATATTCAACACCTTATTATAAAATTGACTTTGTGTTAGATTAGCCTACAGTTGGGGAAAATCATCTAACTATTCTGAGCATGTCGAAGCTAAGCTACATTAATGTAGCTAATGGACCAGACATCATAGCTTAAGTACATTTTCTATTTAGGATATTTTCAACTTAAAAGGGAACTATGTCCCAATAAGCCTATTTTAAATAGAGGAAGTTCTGTGTACACTAAAAGGTAGAAAATAAACTATCTAAGCTTAAACTATAATTCTGTTTTAGAATAATGTGTTAACCATTACAATATAATGTCTTTATATTAATATACATTATAACATTATAATGTATAATGTCTTCACAGAGTCACAATATAAGGGGGAAATTGTGACATCAAAAACATAAAAGTTAAATAGTATAAGAGTAAAAACTCTATAAATGAAGATAATATCTAGAGTCATACACACACACACACACAATGGGAGACAGAGTAAATCATCATGGAAAAATACTATTCTACAAAGCTAGACAGAAACAATGATGATAAGGAACCAAGAAGGAACAAAACCATCAGAGAGCAATCAATAGGATGGCAATAGTAAGTTCTTAGATATGAATAATCCCTCTCAGTATAGATAAGTTGAATTCACTATCAAAGGGCATTGGGTGGCTGAATGGATAAAAAAGAGAAAAAAAAGCCAACTATATATTGCCATTTAGAAACTCGTTTTACATATAAAGCACACATAGACTCAATCTGAAGGGATGAAGAAGATATTCCCAGAGAAAGCAGATGTTGTTCTACTTATATCAGACAAAACAGACTTCAAGTCAGTCACCTATCAGGAGATTATAATAAGTGGGTTAATGTACCCAAAAGATACCAAAATTATAGATATATATACACTCAACATTGGAACACCAAAAATACACGACAAAGTCACAGTAGAGGATTTCACTACCCTACTGCCCACAAGAGATAGATTGTCCGGTCAGAAAACCAGCAAGGCAATATTAGAACTGACCAAATAGATTTAACTGCCTTATATAAAACATTCCATGTGATAGCAACACAATCCACATTACTGTGAAGTGAACATGGAACATTTTTCAAGACAGATCATATGATAGGGCACAAAACACCTGTCAGGAAATTTAAAATTGAAATCCTACAACCTATTTTTGCAACAAGATGAAAGCTGGGTGATATACAGATAGTAGAAACAAAGAATAGAGTTCTGAACAACCAGTGGATCAAAGAAAAAGTCAAAAGAGAAAAAACTGACTTCAAAATAAAAATATAAATACAACGTATCAAATCTATAGGATGCAGCAAAAGCAGTTCTGAAAGGAAAGTTTATTGTGATTAATGTATACACTAGGATATTAGACATCTTAAGTACATAACCTCACTTTAAAACCCAACTATAAAAAGAGAAAAAATGAGGCTGCAAGGTAGCAGAAAAAGGGAAATAATAAAGATTAGAGCATAAATAAATGAAATAGAGAACACACAACTAGTAATTTGATCCATTCTGGTATTTCAAGGAAATAGTATTGGAAAACTTTAGCCAGACTAAAAAGACTTAAAATCAGAAATTAAAAAGGATAAATTTTAATTGATACTATAGAAATACATGGCATAGAATTGTTTACAATAGTCTCTTATAGTTCTAATAAATTTCTAGAAACACAAAAGCTTCCAAGACTGCTACCAAGAAATAGAACATCTGAATAGACCAGTAAGGAGCCAGATTGAATCAGCAGTCAAAAACTTTCCAAGACATAACATCCCAGAATCTGATGGCTTCACTGGTGAATTCTACCAAACATTAAAAGAAAAATTAATACCAATCTTTCTCAAACTCTTCCAAAGACTTAAGGATGAGGAAACACTTCCAAACTCATTTCATAAAGCCAACATTACCCTGATACCAGGTAAGGGCACTAGAAGAAAACTACAGACCAATATTTCTAGTGAATATAGATGCAAAAATTCTGAACAAAATATTAGCAAGCCAAACTTAAAAACATATAAAAATATACCAAGACCAAGCAGAATTTTTCCCTATGATGCCAGGATAATTCAACATACAAAAATTAATGTAATATATATCACTTTAATAAAATGAAAGCTAAAAATCCTATGATCATTTCAAGAGCTACTGAAAAAAACTGGCTATATATAGTATTTATTTGAAAGAGGGGGTGGGCAGAGGGAGAGAGAAAATCCTCAAGAAGACTCCCTGCCAAGCACAGAGCCCAACATAGGCCTCAATCCCAGGACCATGAGATCATGACCTGAGCAGAAACCCAGAGTTGGAGGCTTAACTGACTGAGGCACCCATGCACCCCTACATCTTTGAATAATAAAACTCCTCAGCATTTTGAATTAAAAGGACTATACATCAATTTAATAAAGGCCATATATAAGAAACTCACATCTAACATTATATTTAATGGAAAAATACTGAAAACTTTTCCTCTATAATCACAAAGATGACAAAGATGCTGACTGTCACCACTCTTATTCAATATAGTACTGAAAGCTCCAGTTAGAGCCACCAAGCAAGACAAAGGAATAGAATGCATACAAATCAGGGAGAAGGAATTAAAATTCACTATTTGCAGATGATGTGATTCGGTATATAGAAAATCCAGAAAATTCAACCAAATCAACCTTTGGAACTAAGCAGTGACTTCAATGAAGTTGCAAAATAAAAACTTAATATACATTAATCAGTTGCATTTCTATATGATAAGGATGAAACATCTGAAGAAGAAATAAAACTATTCCATTCAAGATAGAATCAAAATCAACAAATACTTAGAAGCAAATTTAACCAAAAAATGAAATATCTGTGAAATGTATAATGTTAAGACTTCACTAAAAAAAACTGAAGACACAAAAACACATCCCATGTTCATGGATAGGAAGAACTATTGTTAAAATGTCTATAGTACCTGCAGCCATCTATATAGATTTAATACAATCTGCATCAAAATACTAAGGGCACTCTTTATATTTCTATAAGAAGCAATCCTAAATTTTGTATAGAAGAACAGAAGACCCCAAATAGCCAAAACAATCTTAAGGATAAAGAACAAAGCTGGAGATATCATATTTTCTGACTTCAAGCTATACTACAAAGCTACATTAATAAGACAGTATGGTACTGGCACAAAAACAGACCCACAGACCAATGGAACAGACAATAATAATGTGAGACTTAAATACCTCACTTTCAATAATTTATAAGACATGTAGTAGAACAGCAGGGAAGTTAAACTCTTGAACAGCACTATAAGCCAAGTTGACCTAACATCAATTGAATACTCCAGGACAGCAGAATATTCTTTCCCAGTGCACATGGAATATTTTTTAGATCAAGCATTATGCTATAACAAAATCCTCAATAAGTTCAAATGGAGTGAAAATATAGAAGGGGTATTCTCTAACCACAATGGAATAAAATTAGAATTAAAAGTAAAAAATTTGAAGACCTATAAATATATGAAAATAACATTTATAAATATTAAATCAAACAATAAAGCAAAGACAAATTAGAAAAAAATAGATGAAAAGAAAAATACAACATACTGAAGATTACCAGATGCAGTGAAATAATTTTTAAAGGACATTTTATAGCTGTAAATTTATTATTTGAAAAAGAAAAAATGAAATCATTAATCTAAACTTCTACCTTCAGAAACTAGAGAGAGAAGAATATAAGATTAGAGGATCAATTAATAAAATAGTAGGGAAGCAGTAACAAAAATCAGTATAATGGTTATTTGATACACAAACTTGACAAAATTTAGTATTCCAATGAAAACAAGACTCAGATTACTAAAATCAGGAATCAAAGAGGGACCAACTTTGGACCCTACAGAAACAAAAGGGGTACTAAGGGAGTAAACAGCTTTACACCAACAAATTGAATAACTTAGATGAATTGGATAAATTCCAAAAGACACAAGTTACCAAATGTACTCACAAAGAGCTAAATAATTTGAATAGACATAAAATAAGCTAACATTGAATTACTAATAAAAATCTAACAGAAGATCAGAATTAGATGGCTTCAATGGTGAATTCTACCAACTATTTAGCAAAGAATCTATACCAATTCTTCAAAAGTATTTCAAAAAATGCAAAGAGAAGAGAATACCTCCCAACTCATTTTATCAGGTCACTATCACTTGGGTGCCAAGACCAGACATAGACACCCCAAGTAAAGAAAAACAAATATCCCATATGAATTTAGATGCAGAAATGCTCAAAAAAGTAGAAAATTGAGTTTAGCCACTGATGGTTATACATCATTACCAGGTGGCATTTAGCCCACAACATAGGGTTACTTAAACATCTGTAAAACAATTAAAGGATTATAGTGTGAAATTAAAGAATAATCATCACATCATCATCCCTACAGATGCATGATAAAAACCTCAACACTCTCTTCAATTCAAAAAAGAACATCTATAAGTAACCCTCAGCTAAAAATCATACTTACTAGAGAATAACTGAATGTTTTCCTTCTATAAGGAACAAGATAGGGAACAAGACTACTCTTACCAATTCTTTTTATTTTTTTAAAGATTTTATTTATTCATGAGAGAGAGAGAGGGGTGCAGAGGGAGAAGCAGGCTCCCTCTGGGGAGCTGATGCAGGACTCAATCCCAGGACCCCAGAATCACAGGCTGAGCCAAAGACTCAGGCTCAACCACTGAGCCATCCAGGTGCCCCTATTCTTACCAATTCTATTCAACATTTTACTAGTCAGGACAGTGAAGCAATGTAAATAAATAAATAACATTCAGCTTGGACAAGAAGTAAAATTCTCTCTTTTTACAGATCATGTGATCCTACATATAAAACATCCCAAGAAATCAACTAAAAAACTGATTAGAATAAACTAGTATAACAATGTGGCAGGATAAGAAATTAATATGTAAATATCAATTGCACTTATATACACTAGCTCTGAATAATCAAAAAAATGAAATTAAGAAAACCACCTCATTTGCAATAGCAACAAAGGAATAGTTAGAAATAATTTTAGCATAAGAAGTGCCCAACTTGTATACTACAGACTATCAAATGTTGAATAATATGAAACAAGATCCAAACAAATAAGGAGACATTTCATGCTCATGGACTGGAATATTTTAAAATAATACTTACCAAAAGGATCTAGAGATTCAATGTTTTGATCCTAAAATTGATATGGAAACAACCAAAGCATTCTTGGAAAAGAAAGTTGGCAAACAGGCTTCCTGATTTCAAAATTTAACACAAAGCTACAGTAATCTAGACACTGTAGTAATGACAGAAAAGATAGTCCTACACATCAATGCAATAAAAGAATTCAGAAATTAACTCACATGATTTTCAGCAAATGTAGCTAGAAAGTTCAGTGGAGAAGGAACAATCTTCCAACCAACAATACCGAGGCAACTGGATAGCCACATGCATAAGATGATTTTGGGCCTCTACCTCACACCATACACAAAATGTCACACAAGAAAGATCATACATTTTAAAGAACTAAAACTATAAGCTTCCTTAAAGAAAAACTAGGAATAAATCTTAATGACCTTGTATTAAGCCATAGCTTTTTAGATACAACACAAGAAGTACACGCAGTGGAAGGAAACAATATGTTCACCAAAATTTAAAGCTTTTGTGTTTCAAATGATAGCATCAGGAAAATGAAAACAATCCTTATAATGGGAGAAAATATTTTCGAATCCAATATTTGATAAGGGACTAGTGTCCAGAATATATAAAATCTTTTCAAGTCAGCCATGAAAAATAAGTACTCCAATTGTACTATGAAGAGGGATTTAAATATACACTCCTCCAAAGCATGTATACAAATGGTAAATACGTGAAATGATGCTCACCACTACTAGTCATCAGGAAAATGCAAACCAAATCTACACTGAGGTGCCACTCCCTCCCCCACTGGATGTTAAAAATCAAAAGATGGATAATAACCAGTGGTGATGAGGATGTTCAGAATTTGGACATCCCACGTATTGCACTGTTAGTGATAATGTAAAATGGTACACTTTTAAACCTTGTAGCAATTTCTCAAAGTATGATTCATATGCTTACCTTATGACTCAGCAATTCCATTCTAGAAAGGGATATATGAACGAAAAATGAAAAATGTCCACTATTATTCATAATACTCCAAAATAGAAATACCCTAAATGTTCACCAACTGATAAATGGATAGACAAAATATGGTGTAGCCATATAATGATGAGTATGGGCAGATTCATAAAGACAGAATGTGATTAGTGACTGCCTGGGGCTGATACAAGTTCAGAAGGGGGTGGAATAGGAGATCAGTGGTGTAGGAATGTTGACTGATTGCAAATATGTACAGGGAATTGTTTTTTTCTGGGGATGATGAATATGTTCTAAAATTACATTAATAGTGATGGTAATCACTATTAGTAAATATAAAATCATCAGTAAATATAATCATCAGTAAATATAAAATCAGTAAATATAAAAGTGAATAAAAGAACGAATGAAAGAGGCTTTTGTCACAGTTTAGTAATGAGACTCCTGTCTTCTCATAATCTCTCCTGTCTTCAGGCTACAGATGGTAAAGGCTAGTTCAAAGTTACTACACTATGCTTTGTAGTTACCTTATTAATGTACCTCTGTGAATAACCCATCTTGGAAGTAAATACTCCTTAAACTGTCTAGTTTTCACAGCAATCTTGATTGTTGTATTGGATACTCAAATGATTCACAATGAGGTGATCTATGAAGGAAAGGGAGGAACAAAAGATTGTATTCTGGTATTAGGACCAAGAAGGCAAGGCCTTTCTGAGAACTAAAAACACAAAAGGGTATTTTCCTGAGTCTGTATAAACTACATAAAGCAAAATGGATTTTTCAGGTTGTAGATGTAGTTGTACCATACTTCATTATGATTTATACTGTCTCACATCTATTACTTGAAGGAAATTCTACTAATTTGCCTTTTTCCCCCCCAAGGAGGTATATTTTGGTACTACGTAAGAATTAGAAAATTCTTTTGTTATGTAATCAGAACTTCAACCTGAACATTATTGCTAGTGTAGCCAATTTTAAGAATATAAAGGTATGCTCCCTTACCACTAATAGATGGTATGAACAATACATAAATATAGGAAAACCCACACTCCCCAAGAGGGAGGTAGGGATTTCTGGGGATTTAACAATTACTGTTTGTGTCAACAATAGCCAGAGACAATGTCTACATTTCCTATAAAATGGAACATGTCTCTTTTATGGTTACTAGATTATTTTCCCTTTATGGAAATCAGTGTTTTAAATGCCAGATCAGGGTCAAGATTAATTGTTCATGGAGCTATCGACCATTCAAAATTTATGACCCTCGAGTACCCTTAAAAGATTTTGTCTCTTTACAAATCATCTGAATGGATAAAAATCTTTCCTAAGTATTAAATGATAATTCATGGGACATATTCCTAAGCATAATAATCCCATCCATACTAGCTGGAAAACTTGTAAGGATAATAAAAAATTTGTGCCCCATTTGGATGAGCAACGTTAAAAATAAATTCCATTCCCTCAGCGCCTAACAAACAAGTTTATTTTTACTAGCCAAAGTAATTATATTAAAAAAAAAAAAAAACAGAATAGCATTAGTTTCTTTGGCCAACCAGTGGGTGTATCTATGATCTTGCTAACACTCCATGCCATATTCAAGATTAAGATCACAGGTGTGATGCAATACTCTATCTAAGCTAAGAAGAAAATTCAGCTTGGCTAGGTCTAGCAACATACACATTGCTTGCATGGGGAAAATGTCAGAGCATGGTTCTGGAAAGGCTTCAACATCCTTCTTATAATAGTTTGTTATATTTATTATTTTGCAGTTGTCCACATATTTTGTCTAGAGTACCAAGTGCTTCTTTCCATTCACTGTCCTGACAGGTGATTCATATTTCAGGTAAACTGACATTGAAACTGAAAATGAGGGGATCCCTGGGTGGCGCAGCGGTTTAGCGCCTGCCTTTGGCCCAGGGTATGATCCTGGAGACCCGGGATCAAATCCCACATTGGGCTCCTGGTGCATGGAGCCTGCTTCTCCCTTTGCCTATGTCTCCGCCTCTCTCTCTCTGTGTGTGACTATCATAAATAAATAAAAATTAAAAAAAAGAAAAAGAAACTGAAAATGATACCTATCCAAGTGCAACTTTACCCTCAAACAATTTGACAAGAATGGTGGCCACATGACATCCTTGAAGGGCTCTACTATAGACAGAGACTGAAAATAAAAGAACTTTCTGCACTTCCAGGATGTGGCTGATTGTTTTATAGCCATGGCAAAATGTAGCTGTCAGAACCAGTTTTAACTAAATTAAACAATAAGTGATAGCTTTGTACAGACTTGTGAAGAAGCACTATGAGAACTGGATTCGAACAGCTCATCTTATTCCACTGCATAAACCATGGGAAGTTCCTTGCAGAGCTAGCTCCGCACTTCTAATTTTAGCCAATAAAATAGAACTTACTCCAATGCACAGCCACCTGAATGAGCATGTGACCAATAAAGGACTGCTCTCAGAAAAGGACCAGTGCCTGGGGTTAAATGATCTATGGTCATTGTCTTATAATTATTAATTTTAACTTGGAATGTGTGTTTTATTAATGAAGCCCAACGGATCCATGAAGCATAAGTTCACTTGGATCCTTGGTTCATGTGCAATCCCACTACTCAACACCACTCTGTATTCTTATGGGAAAGGGTTGCTGAGAACCTTCCCAACCCCACTCAGCCACCATTGCCAACATCTGTTCCCCTAATGAGGGCCTGGAAACTCATGCGGTAGGTCCAAATACCAGGCCTAAGTCTCCTGTAAGGGTCTATATTTACTCTTTCCAAGAAAATGTGATGTTAAATGGCAAAACAAAAATGCCATGACACATCACTAAACAGACCATGCAAGAAAGAAAAATGGGGTTCTTCCCCTGCCTTTTGAATAAAAGATCTCATATCTTTATCTTGTATTGGGACTTCCAAATTATGGAGCCAGTTGTGTTCCAGTGAACACATTTTTCAATGCCAATCAATCAAGAGCCCCAAGCTTCTACAACTGACATCAACTCATTCATGTCAATGAAAGCCAGCTGATCCCTGATCACTATACTTCCTAAAATCCCTGTATAAAATTAGCATGTGCTTGACTGGGAGTGATTGTGCCTGATGAATATAAATCCTTGTTTAAATTTCCCAAAAGTTCACCTTGGTGAGCTTGCTGATGTCTGTTATTTATTTCCAGTATTGTTTGAGTGTCTCCCAATTAGAACCAATATTTGGCTATGTAAGGATGTCAGAGATCTGGTATGTTTCCAGTTCTTTGGACACTGAAAAGAATGTTTTGAAAGAGAGGGTTGCATTTGGAATAGTTAAAATGTGCTATAAAATAGCATTAATCCTGGTCTAAAAAATATTTTCACTATATTCCGACAAAGAACTTCATTGCTGAATAAGAACTGCGGTTTTGGGCAGCGGGGGGCGAGGGGGGGGGGGGGGCTCGGTGGTTTAGCACCACCTTCAGTCCAGGGCGCGGTCCTGGAGTCCCTGAATCAGTCCCACATCAGGCTCCCTGCATGGAGCCTGCTTCTCCCTCTGCCTGTGTCTCTGCCTCTCTCTCTCTCTCTCTCTCTCTATCTTTCAAAAAAAAAAAAAAAAAAGAACTGGGCTTTCATAACTTAATGATTCCAAGCTCAGAAGGGAAACTAAGAAAAATATTTCCAACCTGATTACACCTATGTAATTGCCAAATATCAAGTGTTTAATAAATATTCAGTTGAATAAATTTGTTCATCAAGGATACATTAATGAATAATTGAATATTCTTCTCAACTTCTAGCTGAAATCACATTCAAAATGGAAGCAAATAAAATGCAAAGTTTAGAAAACTGCACATTTTAAATCATAGCACTGTGGTATAAGCAAAATCAAAATGTACTGGTTTTTAATATATGTTGTGAAGCCTCTAGACAAAATAGAAAATATTATAAAAGTGCATATGTACAAAAAAGCTGAGTAATAGAGCTTGCTAGAAGTTTAAGACAAAGTCAAGAGGAGACATGATGATGGCCCAAATCTAAAGTCTACCTTGTTTTATCTGCTTGAGCTTACTGATTTATGTGACCAGAAAGTGTCCAGAAATGTATTTTCACATGTATGCTATGTCTTGGAAATACTTTATATATAATGGTTTGGGGAAAAATAATAAAGCAAACATTTAGAGGATTTTGTATAGAAAAGCAGCTCATATTTACCTATTGACTCTTCCCATACTATGAAGACAAGTAAATTGGTAATCCATGTGAAAACTTATTTTGCCCTACTATTAATATAAAAAATTGATATATTTATTATATCCAAATTATGAGAAGAATTCATTATTCTCCACTGTATTTTATTATTAACCAAATTCTCAGTTTGATATAAAATTCAAGAGCCTATCTCCAATAAAACTAGTCAGAATGGTATTAGAAACTCTGTGGTGGTATTTTATTGCTATTTCTCATCTCATATTTCCAGTAATGAACTTGATTGACTATAAGATGTTATGACTTGTAAATGCACAGTCTGTTAGTTTAACAGGTTTATAGTCTCTGGCATTTATTTTTCCTAGTGGGGGAGACTTTTAGCACGTCACAAAGTACAAATAAACTGACAGAAATTATAGATTCTTCTGTTGTTTTGCAACTCTTTTGTTTTGCAGTGCTTATATTTCTTTTATAGTTTGGTGAAATAGAAAAGAAGAAAGCTGAGGAAGGCAATTACCAGATAGCAAAGAGTGTTAGAATATACTTCTTCATTTAGTAACTCCTTTAGTCAAGTTGTGCATTATGTGGTTGTTCTAGCACTTTATCACCCTCCTCATTGAATCTGGGCTTCTAGTGTTCAGGGCTTTATATCCCTGATATCATGTATTAGCACCATTTTATCCTACATATACATGTAAACAGATGTCCTAGCTGTAGGAGTACATTTTAATCTACACTTCAAAAAATTAGCAGTAAAAATAGGAGTTTGTAGAACATAGAAGTAAATAAACGAACAGGAAAGTAAGTGAGCAGTGATAATGGAAAGGAAACTTTTTACTGCAAAAGTAAAATATAAGAGGAATGCAAAGCAAAAAATTCTTTCAGGGATCCCTGGGTGGTGCAGTGGTTTGGCGCCTGCCTTTGGCCCAGGGCACGATCCTGAAGACCTGGGATCAAATCCCATGTCCAGGCTCCCGGTGCATGGAGCCTGCTTCTCCCTCTGCCTGTGTCTCTGCCTCTCTCCCTCTCTCTCTCTCTCCCTGTGTGACTATCATAAATAAATAAAAATTAAAAAAAATTCTTTCATAACATAAAATGGAATTATTTCCTTTTTTTAAAAGATTTTATTTATCTATTCATGACAGACACAGAAAGAGAGAAAGAGGCAGAGACACAGGCAGAGGGAGAAGCAGGCTCCACACAGGGAGCCTTATGCAGGACTAGATCCCTGGACTCCAGGATCATGCCCTGGGCCGAAGGCAGGTGCTAAATCGCTGAGCCACCCAGGGATGCCCATAGGGAACATTCCTATAAATTTCCATATGCTTGAAAATAAGAAATACAGTTACTAATAAACCACAGGTGAAACAAAGTATCACAATAAAGTATAAAATAATTAGTATAAAATAATTTAAACTCAATGAAAAATACCACATACAGAAAATGCATAGGATGAAGTTGTACCTAAAAACGAAAATGAACATATTAGAAGAAAAAAGGCTGAAAGTATCAGAAAGGCCTGAAATTGATTCTTTGTAAAAGCTAATAATGACAAACACCAGTGAGATAGATCAAAAGAAACAAAGTGCACAAATAATCAAAAACAACATTTAAAAGGAATGATGACTACAGATCCTACAGATATTGAAGATCATAAAAAGATATTGTAGTATTTATGGCAGTGGTTCTACATATGTAGATGATATGACAAAATTCCTAGAAAATTCAAACTACTAGGACCCACAGAAGAAACGAACTATGCATAGCTCTATAGCCATTAAAGAAATTAAATCAATAATTACATTACTTCACACAAAGAAATTTACTTATCACAAGTAACTTTTACCAAATTTGTAACAAGTATGTCATAAAATCATAAGACAAATCTCAAATTCAATGAATGCCTACACCACCACACATTATCTTTATCCTGGTAAACTGCAGTTGTATTGAGTTCTCCTATCAATATCCTGTACATATCATTGTCCATATGGAACAGTGGTTGTTTAAGCCAGGAAGAGAGATGTGGGAAACATTACTTGCCTATTTCCATGATGTTATCAGTATCCAATCTGCTGAGCAAAAATTGTGCGCTTCTGTCCTAGAAATCTAGCATCCTACTATGTTCTCACCCATTCTTTCCAAGATTATTAATAGTCACCTTCCACCCCTCTTTTTCAAACAAACCTTTTGATGTGGTAAAACCTTACAGTAAGTAGGAAATCTGCATGAGATACCATGAAATTGCTTGACTTGAACTTCAAAATTCTAGAGTAAAAATAATTTGAAACCTAAGTATTAAACTTAAAAATATTTTTTTTACTGCCGAAAAAATTGTGATGCCATTCTTTAGTATGTTAATGAGAGTATTACTTGTGATTTAAAATGAGGTTTTATAAACACCAATGCAATCTCATATTATTTATAGATGAAGGATATCACTAGATTACAAGGCCTCTCATCTGTTTTTTTTAAAAAAATGTTTCTCTGCAAGTGAAAAAAAAATGTTTATCTTGATCCTTTATCTTTGATTAACTTCATAAAGTCATTTAAGTAGAAAAATTTATAGAGAAAAATTCTCAAAATGCTTGGACTTAGACCTGAGTGATTTTTCCTACCTTCACACTGAGGAAAAATTTTAGTAAAAAATACCATTACCAGAGACCAGAGCTTTGTGGCTGATTTAATTAATATCCTAGAAATTTAAACAATCAAGAGAAAGAAATCTTGTATAGTACTAACAAAATTAGTAGAATACTAATGAAATACACTAATACAAAATTAATAATCTTTAGCAAGACTTACCAAAAAGCAGAGAGAATTAAAATTAGAAATGAAAGAGAAGTTATAACCAACACTATATAAATCAAAGAACTGTAAGAGATTACTATGAAAAATTACATGCCAAAGGATAGGACAACCTAGAAGAGATAAATGCCTAGAAAGATATTCATCTTCCAAGACTGAACCAGGAAGGCATAGAAAATCCAAAGAAACTTACTTTACAAATAAGTTTTATCAGTAATAAAAAATATCCCAGCAAACAAACTTCCAGGATGATATGGTTTCTCAGGTAAATTCTACTGAACACTTACAGAAGACTTAATATTAGTTTTGCTCAACTATTCCAAAAAACTATAAAAGAAGTGCTTATAAATTAAATCTATGAGGCGAGCATTACCCTGATACCAAAACCATACACACTACAAGAAGAAAAAAAGTCAATATCCCTGATGAACACAAAAGAAAAAAATATCAACAAAATATTAGCAAATCAAATTCAACCAAATGAATAAATGGAATTTATTCTCAAGATTTAAGTATGTTTCAGCATTCACAAATGAACATGATAGCCACATACAAAATTAAATTTAAAAATCAATAAATCATTTCAATAGATAAAGAGCATCTGACAAAATTCAACATCTGTTCATGATAAAAATGCTAAAAAGGGTGCCTGAGTGGCTCAATGGTTGAGCTTGTGCCTTTGGCTCAGGTCATGACCTCAAGTCCTGAATCAGGCTCCTGCAGGAAGCCTGCTTCTCCCTCTGCCTATGTCTCTGCCTTTCTCTGTGTCTCTCATGAATAAATAAATGCCTTTAAAATAAAAGTCAACAATCTCTAAACAAAGTGGATTTGGAGGGAACATATCTCAACATATAAGACCATATAAGGCAAACCCACAGCTAACATCATACTAAATGGGGAAAGCACAAAGTTTTCTATGATAAGAAGTAACAAGGATGTCCAGTCTCATCATATTTTTTTTTTTTTATTCACCATAGTGCAAGAAGTGCTAGCCACAGCAATGAGAGAAGACTAAGAAGTAAAAGACAACCATACTGGTAGGGAAAAAAATAAAGCTGTCATTATTTGCAGATGACAGGATACTATATACAGAAAACTCTGAAGATTACACACACATACACACACACAAACTATTAGAAAAAATAATTTCAGTAAAGTTACAGGATACAAAATATATAAAAACCTGTTGAATTTCTATACTAATAATGTACTAGCACAAAGAGAAATTACTATTTTAAAATTATATCTAAAAGAATAAAATACCTAGAAATAAATTTAACAAAGAGGTAAGAGATTGTACTCTGAAAACCATAGACATTGATGAGAGAAACTTAATATGACACAATATATACCATGTTGATGGACTAGAAGAATCATTATTGTTAAAATGGCTATACTATCCAAAGTAACTTATAGATTCAATGTGATCCCTATCAAAATGGTATTTTTATAGGGCTAGAATAATCCTTAAGTTTGTAGGCAAGTGCAAAAGATCTCTAATGCCAAACCGATTTAGAGAAAGAACAAGTTGGAGGTATCACAAGCCCAAAATTAAAAGTATAAACCTAGAGTAATCAAAACATTTATGCTACTGGCACAAAAACAGACAAACATATCAGTGGAAAAGCACAGAGATCCTAGAAACAAACCCAGGCTTACATGGTCGATCTATGACAAAGGAGGCAAGAACATATAATGGAAAAAAGGGATCTTCCATAAATGGTAGTGTGAACACTAAACACCTATGTACAAGAGAATCAAACTGGACCACTTTCTCATGCCATATTTAAAAACAAACTCAAAACGGATTAAAGATCTAAATGTGAAATTTGAAACCACAAAAATCCCAGAAGGTAACATAGGTAATAAAATCTTAGACATCTGAGACATATATATCTCAAAAAAACATATATATATATGTGTGTGTGTGTGTGTGTGTGTATATATATATATATATATATATAGGTAATAAAATCTTAGACATCTGAGACATATATATCTCAAAAAAACATATATATATGTGTGTGTGTGTGTGTGTGTGTGTGTATATATATATATATATATTGATCTATTGTTTGAGGCAAAGGTAACAAAAGCAAAAATAAACTATTGGGACTACATAAAACTAAAAAGGTTTTGCACAGCTAAGGAAAATGTCAACAAAAATGCAACCTTCTGAATGGGAACAAATAATGTAACTGTAAAAAAGGTTAATATCCAAAATATATAAAATAATTCATACAACTTGACACCAAAAAAAGAAATCTGATTAAAAATGGCAGAGAATCTAAAGAGACTATTTTTTCCCAAAGAAGACATAAACATGGCCAACAGATACATGAAAAGATGCTCAGCACCACTAATCAAGGAAATAGAAATCAAAACCACAACAGGGGGATCCCTGGGTGGCGCAGCGGTTTAGCGCCTGCCTTTGGCCCAGGGCGCGATCCTGGAGACCCGGGATCGAGTCCCACGTCGGGCTCTCGGTGCATGGAGCCTGCTTCTCCCTCTACCTGTGTCTCTGCCTCCCTCTCTCTCTCTCTCTCTCTCTCTCTCTCTCTCTCTCTCTCTCTCTCTGTGTGACTATCATAAATAAAAATTTAAAAAAAAAAACCACAACACGACACCATCTCATACAAACTGACTAGTATCATGAACACAAGAAATAACAACTACCAGTGAGGATGTAGAAAAGGATAATTCTCATGGACTGTTGATGGGAATGTAGACTGGTCTAACCACTATAGAAAACAGTATAAATGTTTCTCAAAAATTTAAAAATAGCACCACTATACAATTCCTTAATTCCAGTTCTGAATATATCCACAAAGAAAGTGAAAACACTAACTCAAAAAGATATATGAACTTCTATGTTTACTGCATTATTTATAATATCCTATATCTAGATACAACCTAAGAGCCTATCAAGAGATAAACAGATACAGAAGGTGTGGTATGTATATGCATACACATATCACTCGGCCATAAAAAAAATAAGATCTGTCATTTGTAACAACATGAATGGACCTAAAGGGTATAATACTCAAAGAAATAAGTCTAAAGAGACAAACACCATAGAATTTCACGTATATGTGGAATCTAAAAAAGAAAACAAATGAGTAACAACAACAACAACAACAACAACAACAACAACAAAACAGACTCAAAGAACTGGTGATTGCCCAGGTGGAAGGTGCAGGGGGTTAGGAGATGAGTGAAATAGGTTAACGGGAATGAGAATACAAACTTCTACTTAGGAAATAAGTTACAGTATGATTGTATTAACTTTGTATGATGACAGGTGGTAACTACACATCATGGTGAGCGTTTCTTGATGTATATAAATATGTAGGATCACTATGTTCTATACTTGAAACTAATACTGTCAACTATAACTCAAAAATAAATACATACAAATAATTTAATGAGTGATATAAAAGGCTTTCTGGATCTAAAAGGTTATTATTTTTCAGTCAGCAATATTATATACATTGAAATAAAGCCTGGTGACTATTCCAAGCTGGTTTAATGGTCTTAAACCTAACATTGGGACGCCTGGGTGGTTCAGTGGTTGAGCGTCTGCCTTTGGCTCAGGTTGTGATCCTGGGATCCAGGATCGAGTCCCACATCAGGCTCCTTGCAGGAAGCCTGCTTCTCCCTCGACCTATGTCTCTGCCTCCCTATCTCTCTGTGTCTCTCATGAATGAATAAACAAAATCTTAAAAAAACAAAACAAACAAACATAAAAATGATTTCAAAGTAAGTTTAAAAACAAAGGAACAAAACCCAAAAGGAAGAATATTGAACCATGGATAACTAACATGATCATATTATAATGCGCTAAAGTACATACTTGGCCTAAGCACAGGAAATTAATCTCTTGGATATGGATTAACTGGGCATCTCATTCCTTGGCTTATGTAAGTTATTCATTTCCCTAAATTAATCTGAATGTTCCGTTCTTCATTTGTCCTATATTAGATATTAGGTATCCTCCTTGTGATAATAATACATTGATGAAGTAATTCTTTCAGAGATGATGACATTAATCCAAGACAGACTAATACACAGATGGAGTATTTGACTCTTGGATGATGAATGAAATCCACAGTGCTGTGGCCACAGGTGAAAACATTTTAGAAATACTTAGCGATGTTTCAATATGGAGAATTCTGCACGCACTATAGATCTGTGCCCTTTTCACCAACATGAACACACACAGTGCAGAGATTCAGGCTTCAATTCACAGCTTTGATGTGGCTGCACTTAGTCTACCTAGAGCTACTGTTGCATGGGCAGAATCCTCAGGCTTGGGTGACACAAAAATCACATTCTTGAGTTTGAACACCCACAACTTTTGTTCCACTGATTTTTCTCCTCCCTCTTGCCATCAAGAAGGACTGAGCACTCTTCAAGGTATTGATTGGGACTTGTAAAGGTGTGATGATAATAATTAGAATCATGAAAATTACAAGAACCACAATAACTTTTTACTCATGGTACTGAATACTTCATATGAACTGTTTCATGTTGCCATCAAAACAGTTATGATATCCATACATTATCCCCTTTGGAAAATGGATAAAGCAAGGTTCTAAAATGTTAAAAAGCCTGGCCTAAATCACACAGCTAGCAGTTAGTGGAGGTTTAGAAGTAACACTAATCAAGATTGTGAATTTCAGATATTTAACTAGTAATAACAGAAGGAGTCTATATTTCATAATAGACATAGAGGGACACTTTCCTCATAACCTCAATACACAACTATGCAGGTAACTCTATTTTCTCTCTAAACACCTTGCTGGTTTTAGCTAAACTTGCACTGAAGCTACAATAGCATACAAAGGTAATTGAGAAAAAAACGCAGCAGGTTTCTCAACACATACCAAAAAATAATGCCTGGGCTTCTTGTACATAATCCACTATGTCTGGATGTTTGCAGTAGTCTCATATTTTCACATACCAAGCTGTGTGCTCACAGCTCAGACATGGCCTTGGGCTATCAAGAGCTTCCCAGGGTTGCAAAATCCTTGATCTATCCTAGAGTTAATGTTTTTGTTTGTGTACATAAACAAATACTCACTTGCCCATCTGTTTGTTTTTTCATTTATTATTCCCAGCAAAAGAACAGTTTGGAAGTCTGACCAACATAAGCTAAAAATCATGAAGAGTCACCATGGACCTATTTGAGTTCTACACTCACTGCAAAATCAGTAAGGGAGAAAATGAGAAATTTGGCTTAC
Source organism: Canis lupus dingo (assembly GCF_003254725.2). Taxonomy (NCBI): domain Eukaryota; kingdom Metazoa; phylum Chordata; class Mammalia; order Carnivora; family Canidae; genus Canis; species Canis lupus. The sequence continues at coordinate 9,412,999 of NC_064253.1, read as the reverse complement.
AAACAGCGATATATTTGGAGGCTTTGATCAGTGTGCTGGAGAAATGAATTATCACCACAGGAAAACCCAGCATTTTAAAAGCATGCTTCTTAGAATTTGTTTGAATTTAATGAGACTCACATTTATTGTATTGGATAATTTCATAGTTAGAGCTTATCATTTTAGGAGTACTTCTGGCAATATTCTGGGACATCTACCAAAGAAGTTCAATTATACGGGGATTAAACCAAACCACAAAGCAAGACATTTTGCTTGTTCTTATAATTTCTGTATGTGTTTTTTTCTTCTCCGTTTCCAGCTAAATAGTGCCTAGAAAATGTCCTGGACTTGGTTCAGTTTGAAAATCAAAATATCTGGGAAAAGAGTTCAGAATTTAAATATTGACTTTTTCTTAACTATTACTGATTTCTTCCTTCAGACAACTATCTCTTATTGAAATACATTTCCATAATATTGGTTTTAAAGGAGTCACTTTTCTGAAGGAAAAAAAATCAGTAATAGAAAAAGCCTGTATTTAAATAAATTAAGAGTTCACTTCCCTTGATGAGCACCAAGAAATGTAGAGAGTTGTTGAATCATTTATACTGTATGCCTGAAACCAATATAATACTGTATGTTGACTATTCTTCAATAATAAAGAAAGAAATCAAGACATAAGAATCTTTGGATGGCCCCACAATATCCTTGGATGTTTCCCTGGGAGATAGGGAAGTTTTCCTTTTGTTTTAAGATAAGTATGAAAGCACTATTGTCCCAACGATGAGAAAGAACAATAATCACCCATATTATCCTGTTTCTTTTAACAATTCTGGGGAAATTAGAGTAGAAATGACCATTTCTACTAGGTCATCAACACTGATCTGTAAAACCACAATGGGGACTTAGAGTCCTCATGTATAGAGTAGGCTGACCAAAGAGGAATCTTGAGGAACAGATGAAGAAATGTCTCAAGAGGAAGCAGAATTTAAAAACTTAAGTGAGGAACATCAAAAAACTAAGCCCAACATACACTATGAAAATAAAAATTTCTTCTACAGAAAGGTGTCTGTTTCAGTCACTTAACTCGGCAGCATATGGCTGGACTCACATGTCAAAAAGAAACAGGTAAGAGAAAGGGATAATAGGTAAACGAGAAAGGAAGCAGACTAACAACTTTTAGAACAGAAAAGCATAAGCAGTAGAATTTTCCATCTTTGGATATGAAGAGATATTTAAAAAGTCTTACAGCTATTAAATGGCTGTGGGACAATTAATAGAATCAACAACAAAGCCGGAAGACTAGACTTGCATGAGGAGGAAAAGTGATTACACAAGCCAGATGTGGACCTTTTGGATGCACTGCAGTCAGTTTTACATTTCTGCACTAATACTTCAACTAATCAAGAGATGCATGGTAAGCCATTACTACAGTTCTCAGATCCTTTGTTTCATGATTAAAAATTAAAGCAATTCACACCAGTGTTGCCTAAGTAAAAACACAAATACTGTTTCCTCATGGTCATGCTTTCTGGGAAGCAAACACTAGTCTCCTTATTGGGCCATGCGTTAAAAACATCCTGAGGAAGTGTTTCTGGTTTGGACCCACTTACAGTCTACATGTATCAGACAGATAATTTCCACATGACAGTGACAATGACAACAGAACCTTCAATAGTAAGTGGAAAGAGGGTTGAAAGCAGAACCTAACAATGAATTCTAGGTTCTTTATTAAATCTTTATAAGTTTCTAACAAATTAAACAAATGTTTAATTATTTAGTTTCATGCAATTACAATACTTATCTATAATGTACTTGAGAAATCTTCCCAAAATAAATAAAATAAAAATAGAAATGGTAAATATAGGAGCTATTTATGATTTTGTTTTTTGCCACTAGCTAGATTCATCCTATCTACTTTCTCATACCTGCCGCTGAAAGACATATAGAAGATGCAAAATAACAATGGCACTAGAAACTATATTTATTATGCTAGTCTAACTGTATATTAAATTCTGAGAATTTTAACATTGGAACTCTTAAGCTATTTTGGAAAATAATTAGCAACTCCCTCAGAACTTGACCTTTTTTAAAAGAGAAGCATAGTCCCAAGGTAAGAAAATACTACAAACTTTAAATATGTCCAGATATATTAAACTTATGTTAATTTACCAAAACAAAAGGGAAAAAAAACCTATCCCCACTTCTTTTCATGACATATGCCTTTTGAGGAAATATTAACAACTCCCTCCTTTTCACACCTCTAGTATTACCTCTATTGCTATGTACATTTTCAAGAATAAGTTTTAAGAATCTGGCATCACCAGGAGAAAAGAAGATGAGTAAGAGTGAATTTTTATCTTGAAAGGTGACAATGTAAATTAGGATGGAATTAAAAGAAAGAACAATGAGAAAAAGCTTATTCTGGGCATTACACATTCTTTTAAGGAAAGTATGACAGGTTCTTTCAAATTATTAAAAAACACATCTTCTTATAGATATTGTATTAGGTAATGAAAAAAGAACACTGTTCAGATCAGCACATCCACTAGAAATATCTGCTAGTATACACATTAAGCTAGACGCTGTGGAAGTGAAACTATCTTAGGTGTAAGAACTAAACTATAATCAAAGAATTATTTCTCCATCCACCCCCTCCCCCAGAAGAAAGAGCCATGAGACTATAGCTGATTTTTTTAAACTTCAAAACATAAAGGTCAAAGCCTCACTACTCATTTAATAAATTTTGAATCATCCCAACATCAATTTGACAAAGACAATACTAACATAAAAATAACACCTGAGATATCTCTCTTTTAAGAGGTACTGAGTGAGAAAGTATACTGTGTTCATGAACACACATAATTAAAGGCCTAAACAACTATATAAATAAAAAGCGAAAGTTAATATACACTTAATTATAAACTGAAGGTTTCACATCTTTACATGATTTTGGCAGTGCTCTAAAGATACTTAAATATCTTGTTATCAAGTAGGAAACATTTAGGATCTTCTGTCAAATTTGTTTGGATTCCATTTTCCTTCACTGAAGAGTAGAACTTCAGAGATCATGTTGGCAAACTTCTAGAAAAATTACAGATATATGTGAATGTACTGAATATGCATCTGTATATGAATACTTACATACATATGAAAAATTATGTATTTTTTCCTACAGAGAATGAAAATGGTCCTTGCAGTTATTACATAGCAGTCTATACCCTGAGCTCACTTCTTTTTCTTGTGTTCTAATGATGGCTTTTTTTTATGCACCTCCATGCCTACCTCAATGCCTGGAGGTAAGATAAGTGGTATTATTTTAGAATAATTTTCATCTTACTTTTCAGAGTACTCACATTTCCTTAAATTTCTTGCCAAAGGACTTGCCTATTCTGACCACTTATTTATTCCATGTTTAATTAATCTCTTGAATCTTACTCTGCCTCATGCCTTTATTGCTCAGACTATGGTATTTCTGCACCCACTTTTATCAACAAATTGGTAGAACATCAAGGACAAATAAACAAATACACAAATATAATCAAAGATTGCAACCCCACCTCTGTTGACAGATGGGTGAACAATTATACATAAAATCAGTAATAATACAGTGGACTTGAACAACAATATCAAGCAACTAGATCCAACTAACATTTATAGAATACTCAGCAGGATACATTTTTTCACGTGCCAAAAGATAGACCATGTTAATAACAAAACACATATCAATTTATTTGAAGGAATTGATGTCATTTAAAATACTTAAAAAAAAAAAAAAAGATTTATTCATGAGAGACAGAGAGAGGTAGAGACATAGGCAGAGGGAGAAGCAGGTTCCCGACCCTGGGATCACACCCTATGCTGAAGGCAGATGCTCAACTACTGAGCCACCCAGGCGTCCCCAAAATACCTTTTCTGACCACAATGGAATTAAGTAAGCAGTTATAGAAAGCCATCTGGAGGGCAGCCTGGGAGGCTCAGTGGTTTAGCTCTGCCTTCAGGCCCAGGGTGTGATCCTGGGGACCCCGGATCTAGTCCCACATCAGGCTCCCTGTGTGGAGCCTGCTTCTCCCTCTGCTCCCCACTCTCTCTCTCTTTCTTATGAATGAATAAATAAAATCTTTTAAAAAATTAATATAACACTTCCAGTACACAGACCTTGAAAACAGATGTAAAAATAATTAATAAAAATTTGTCAAATCAAATACTCAGCCTATTAACAAGGTGTACTTCATGACTAAATGAGGTATATTGCAGGAATAAAAATATTTAATATTAAAAACAAATCAAAGTGACCTAAAATATTAACAAACTAAAAAAGAAATATCTCTGATATCTCAAGAGATGGAGAACAGTATTTGACAAAGTCCAACATCCATTTCTGATAAAAATTCACAGCAAAGTAAAAAAAGGAAGTGGTTGAAAATAGTTGAAAAGTTCCAAAAAAATGGCCGAAAGACCCAATAAAAAAATCTGTAGCTAACATCATATTTAACAGTTGAGTCCAAATGTTTAATGCTTAAAGGCAGAAGAGACAACACTGTCGGCCTTTATCATGTTGATTATACATTGTACTAAAGGAACCAGCCAGAGCTCAGACACATTAAGGAAATAAATCTAGATTGGAAAAGAAGAAGTAACACTGCTATCATCCTGATGTGACATAATCATCATAGACAAAATCCTATAGAACTACAAAAACGCTACTAATATTTAGGAAGTGTTTTCAGCAACATTATAGGTAGCAAGGTTAATACATGAAAAAGAACCATATTTCTAGATACTGCCTATGAGCAACTGACAAGTGAAATGTAATAAGACAGAATTTATAATAGCTTCTTATAAAATTTGAGATACACAGGGTTAATCTAGCAAAATATGAGTAAAAATTGTATAGTGAACACTACAAAAGATTTCCCGCAGAAAGTAAAGCATATCTAAAAGTAATGGACAGATATACTGTATTCATGGGTCAGAAGATAACATATTGTCATCTTGTCAGTTCTCCCAACTGATCTATAGATTCAACATAAGATCAATTAGAAACTTTGCAGGTGGGATCCCTGGGTGGCGCAGCGGTTTGGCGCCTGCCTTTGGCCCAGGGCGCGATCCTGGAGACCCAGGATCGAATCCCACATTGGGCTCCCGGTGCATGGAGCCTGCTTCTCCCTCGGCCTGTGTCTCTGCCTCTCTCTCTCTCTCTCTGTGACTATCATAAATAAATAAAAATTGAAAAAAAATATTAAAAAAAAAAGAAACTTTGCAGGTATTTTTTGCAGAAATTAATGAGCTAGTTCTGAAATTTATATGGAAATGTTAAAGATCTAAAAGACCCAAGGTAATTTTGAGAAACAATTTTGAAAGACAAATGCTTTGTCTTTGAAGACAAAAGCTACCTGACTCAAGACTTATTTTAAAGCTATAATAATCATGACAGTGTAATATTAGAGTCAAGATGGGCATATATTGAAACACAATAGAGAGTTCTGAAAAGATCCACATGTAAACAGACAACTTATATCTGACAAAGATCCAAAGCCAATTCAGTGGTGAACAGATAATTTTTGCAACAAATTGTACTGGAGTGATTGAATATCCATAAGCAGAAACAGTGACTATTTTTTTTAAGATTTTATTTATTTATTTATGAGAGAGAGAGAGAGAGAGAGAGAGAGAGAGAGAGACATAGGCAGAGGGAGAAGCAGGCTCCATGCAGGAAGCCCTATGCAGGACTCAGGACTCCAGGATCACTCCCTGAGCTGAAGGCAGACACTCAACCAAGCCACCCAGGCGTCCCAGATACAGTGACTGTAATGCATACTCCATAACATGTTCAAAAGTTAATTCAAAACAAATCTTGGGACTAAACATAAAACTGAAAACTATCTAACTTTTAGAAGACAACTTGGTGTTATACAAGGATTTCCTGGATATGACACCAAAATTATAGGCCATGGAAGTAAAACTGTCAGGATTTTAGGCAATCTGACATGCCACATGACCCACCCCTACACTTCCACACAGGTATTCTTAGAAACTTTAATTTTAGGAGCCAAAGCTGGAAACAACCTATTCGTCCTTCAACAAATGAATGGATAAACAATTAGAGAATATCCATATGATGGATTAGTGGTAAAAAGCACCTGAAATGCTGAAAAGCACCTGAAATGTTGGTACAGCAGCCAGATGCATCTCAAATTACATCAAGATGTCAGGAAAAAAGTATAATTTCATTTATATTAAATTCTAGAAAATGAAACTAATACCATCAGATCACAGGTAAGTGGCTGGCTGGAGACACAAGGATGCAGGTAGAGATGAAGAGAAGGGAAGGGCCGCAAAGGGAAAAAAAAAAAAAAACCTCTTAGGGGCAATGGCTACATTAAATGTTTGAACATAGGGATGGCTTCATGGTTGTAGACTTAAGTCAGAGTTTTTCAAATAGTATATTACATATTAAATATGAGAAGCTTGTTATAGGTTGAGTCACCTCGATTAATTTATTCAAAGTATATGCAAAATATTTTATGGAAATATCCTCTTTGACACCAGATCCAGTAGCCACATCTGTGCCTTCATTTTGATGAACAAATCAGAAGCATTTGTCAGACCTGATACTCCTTCCTTCTAGAAAGACTTGCTTCTGGGATCCCTGGGTGGCACAGCGGTTTGGCGCCTGCCTTTGGCCCAGGGCGCGATCCTGGAGACCCGGGATCGAATCCCACATCCGGCTCCCGGTGCATGGAGCCTGCTTCTCCCTCTGCCTGTGTCTCTGCCTCTCTCTCTCTCTCTCTGTGACTATCATAAATAAATTTTTAAAAAAAATTAAAAAAAAAAAGAAAGGCTTACTTCCACTTAAACTTTCCAACCTTTTTTCTCTTTCCTCTCTGACCTCTCTTTACCAGTGTTTCCCAAGTTGTACCATTTCTGCTCAGACTATTTCTGCTCAACCTTTCTATATTAGAACATTCTTTGCATTTAATCTTATCTAGCCCAAAAGACTTAAAATGCCCTCACAGTGCTAATTACTCTCAAAAGCAACCTTCAGATTCAGTTCCTTTGAAATACTCGAGATGCATACATTTTCATTTTATTTTTTTATAAATTTATTTTTTATTGGTGTTCAATTTGCCAACATATAGAATAACACCCAATAGATATTTGTACTAGGCTTCCTAAACATATCATGTTCAAAATGAAACAACTGACTATAGCCCTATTTTTCACCATTTCAGTAAATGGTACCACTGCTCCTTCCTTCTGCTTAAAGCTAAAATCTTAGTTATTCTCCTTACTGCAGTCTTCCGTCCCAGCTTCTATCCAATCTAACAGAAAGTTTAAGGGCTCTAACCTCAACATATAAATGAATCCAATCATTTCTGTCCATTTTTACTATAAACTTTTGTCTAAGCTATTATCTCTTACTTGGGCTATTACAATAGTTGTCTTACTCTCATATAATCCTCTCGTCACACAACAGAATAATACTTAAAAATCATTAATGAGATTTTTATCACTAAGTTACTTAAGACTCACCTATGGTTTCTTATTGCTCTTTCAATAAAAGCCCATATTTTTATGCCTGAGTGGCTCTGTATGGTCCCAACTTCATTCCTCCTCCTCCTCCTCCTCCTCCTCCTCCTCCTCCTCCTCCTCCCTCCCTCCCCCTCCCCCTCCTCTCTTACCTCCTGGGACCCAGGCACATTGGCCTAATGCCTTCATCACACTGTACTTGGTAAGGGCTAGAATTAGGATTAGCTAGTAAAGGGTAAAGAAACAGAAACCACAATACTTGGGTTTATTTCTTAGTTTTGCCACTTATTTCTTGTGGGATCACAGTCAGAACTTAGCTGTAAGTTAACTCAAAAACAAATTTGAAAATACAGCCTGTATGACCAAAACACAGAGAAGAAAGACAAATAGTGACAAGAATTAGCAATGTTTGTCCCATCTTTTATTTTTGTCCAGATTTTTCCTGACTTCAATTTTTAAGTGGAACAACCCCCTTAATGTTAATTTTATTAAAATTACATAAAGCATCCCTTTAACTAAGTTTTCAATACAGCTAACTATAGTCTTCATTCTAAGTTGTCCTGGAGCTCCCATCCTGATTTACAACAGTTCACAGAAAAATCACTTTGACAAACCGAGTGCCTGAGTGTGATATATGTCATGTTTTAGGTCTGAATGATCATGCGTACAGTTTTGCCAACTTAACAATAGCCCAGAAACATAAGATAAGCTTCAGGAAATGCATGTAAGCAAAACCCATCATGCTATGCTGGCTAGAATTGCCTTGCTCAGGCAGCAGTAAGTTCAGCATTCAAGAGTTTCTAAGAAGTAATTAGCTCTGAACTAAGAGCTAATGGAGTTGCATATGGTGAAATGGTGAAAAACAGTCCCTCTTGCACTGTTGGTGGCAATGTGAACTGGTACAGCCACTCTGGAAAACTGTGTGGAGGTTCCTCAAAGAGTTAAAAATAGAACTGCCCTACGACTCAGCAATTGCACTACTGGAGATTTACCCCAAAGATACAGATGCAGTGAAAAGCTGGGACACCTGCACCCCGATGTTTATAGCAATAATGTCCACAATAGCCAAACTGTGGAAGGAGCCATGGTGCCCATCAAAAGATGAGTGGATAAAGAAGATGTGGTCTATGTACACAATAGAATATTACTCAGCCATCAGAAAGGATGAATACCCACCATTTGCTTTAACGTGTATGGAACTGGAGGGTATTATGCTGAGTGAAGTAAGTCAATCGGAGAAGGACAACCATATGGTCTCACTCATACGGGGGGAATATAAAAAATAAGGAAATGGATTATAGGGGAAAAGAGAGAAGATGAGTGGGAAAAATTAGAGAGATTAGAGAGGATGACAAAACATGAGAGACTCTTAACACTGGGAAATGAACAAGGGGTAGTGCAAAGGGAGGCAGGCAGGGGGATGGGGTGACTGGGTGACAAGCCCTAAGGGGGGCACTTGACAGGATGAGCACTGGGTGTTATACTATATGTTGGCATATAGAACTTCAATAAAAAATATGTATTTAAAAAAGTAGAATTAGCTGCTGTTTCATCTATGTTTACATAGAAATTTGTAATTCACAAGTTGAGACTGATCACCCATTAAAAAAATAAAATGTCTTCCTGGCCATCTAGACTGTGAGTTACTCAAGGAGAGGAACCCTAATTCTGTAGAATGAAGGACATCTTGTCTTCAACTTCCAGTCACTTCATTGGTGTTATTAACTCTAAGTAGCATGTCTCTTGCTTTTTTGATTAACTTATTCTTTTTTGGTGGAGAGAGAGGGTGGGAGTGCACATGGGAGCAGGGGGAAGGGGAGAGGAAGAGATAATCTTAAGCAGTCCCCACGCTCAGTATGGAGCCCTTCACAGAGATGATCTCACAACCCTAAGATCATGACTGGAGCTGAAATCAAGAGTTGAGTGCTCGACTGACTGAACCATCCAGATGCCCCTTGACCAATGTATTCTTTTTTTCTTTTTTTAAGATTTTATTTATTCATGAGACACACACACAGAGAGGCAGAGACATAGGCAGAGGGAGAGAAGCAGGGTCCCTGTGAGGAACATGATACAGGACTTGATCCCAGGACCCCAGGATCATGACCTGAGCCAAAGGCTCAATCACTGAGCCACCCAGGTACCCCTTGACCAATGTAGTCTTAATCACTTTTTATTAATCTTTTAAGAATAATGCTGATACATAGGAAGCATTGGTGTATTTGCTGATTATTTACATTAAAATATTGGTAGTAATTTCTTTAAGTGGTAGAGCTGGGGTTTAAAGGCCCAGGAGATGATCCTGGAGTCCTGAGATCGAGTCCCGTTGGGCTCCCTGCATGGGAGATCGGGGATCCCTGGGTGGCTCAGCCATTTGCCACCTGCCTTTGGCCCAGGGTGTGATCCTGGAGTCCCGGGATAGAGTCCCATGTCAGGCTCCCTGCATGGAGCCTGCTTCTCCCTCTGCCTCTGTCTCTGCCTGCCTCTCTCTCTCTCTCTCTCTCTCTCTCTCTCTCATGAAAATCTTTTAAAAATAAAAATAAAGGCCTAAGAGAGGGAAGGAAACATACACACAAACACACATACACACACACTGCCTTTGCCAGCACTAGGTGTTTTTAGCAGCAGAGCCCAAAGAGAAATATGATTTTCAAGAAAGTGCAACAGATAAAAATTAGCTCTCAGAATGCATTCTCTAATCAGAAGAGTATATCTTATTTTCCAATGCATGTGCATTTAATGCTGAGGCACACTCCTCAGTGTTTCTACAAAGGATGAGGATATGACAAAAGAGGAAACCCTCTCTAAAGAAATAGAAAACCCATTCTTTTGGCTTGAAGGGATGTAGGAAGAAGAGGAGACAGACCAAAAAAGAGCAGGTCAGTAATTAGAGGGAATTATGAGGGAAATGAGAACAGTAAAAGTGACACAATTCCCAAGATATATTCTGGGCAAAGCTTTATGATCTTGAGAGGAGTTTGACCTCTGATTTATTCCACAACCCAATATGACGTATGAGTACTAGAATGACAGAAATAGAAGAAGGTGACAACATTAATGACAGTGAGACAAATCACATGGTTTCCTACAAACTACATTCAGTATTAGGGCATCCAGAAGGTTCTACGTGCCCCAAAGAATTGACAAAGAAGTGTTAAGAGATCCAGTAGAATAAAGTTTTAAGACTGAGAAGAAGCATATTATTCGTGAGATCTTCCCAATAGGAGGTAGCCGGTGTGGACTATGAACTTCAACCATGAAAGCCTGCAAAATGCAGGGTCATCTTTTTGGGCAGGAGTGTAGTGTAGATTCCAGGTCAACCCACATAGAGGGCATTCAAAACCAGAAAAGAGCTTGCCCATCTGAAGGCCCAACTCTATCTCCTTGTAGTCAAGTAAGTTCCTTCCAGTAGGAAAAAAAGGAACAGGATGAGGAAATCTGCAAGACTTAGCATTTGCTCCCAAAAGACAGAGTTTAACAACAGGTATTAATGAAATGGAAAATGAACACATTTTGAATGCCTTTCTACTTTCCCCATCTCCCACCTTTTCTAGCAAACATATTGGGTATTAAATCAGTTCTGGAAAATGAAATGCATGCAAGAGCTACTCTAGGATTCTTTAAAATCTGTGTAGCCTTTCTCACGTAAGACAGCTAAGCATCCTATGGCTCCAAATGTGACTCGGTGACACCCCACATGTTCAGAGGCAAAAAAAGGATACACACAAGAAGAAAGTAAGAGATGGAGACAAGATGAGAAAGAGAGAAAGAGATAAATAGGGACACTTATTATCAGGTGCCCTTTAAAGACTCTGAATTTCAAAGTTCTCAATTCAATTCCAGTCACAAAAGCTCAGTCCATTAAAGGGGTTCTTTATGCTGCATTTAAGTGTACTTGTGGTTTGTAAAACAAGACAAAATTCCGCAAGCAGGCCCAAAGGAGAACCCAGAACCAAAAATGCAAACACCAAGATAGACTGAAAACCTTCTGTCAAACCAGAAAACAGACCATGTTACTTGTGTAAAACTAACCTGTCTCATACTCACTGCCCCTGAAGCCAGAGGCTAAGACCAGAGAATGGATGAGAACTTTAACAGCTCTTATCTTCATATGCAAAAGAATTTCCTGGTGAGCTCTGACAAAAAATCAGCCCTCCAGACATTAGGATTCTACTGGTCTGGATGTGTCTGCCCCACACTACCTCTTCTTGAAAAACTTCCTAAATAATTTTAATCCGTAGCCAATGTTGAGAGGCCCTCATCTTAATTCTAGGGAAAATGGGTAATGGTAAAGTTTGGGTTTGGGATGCCAGTCCACATTTCTATTTTTGAGCAGTGACAGCTGTTCACTATAGCGTAATGCTAGAACCTGAGACTTGTTTTCACTCAGTAAATGTTTTATCTGCTTCTTTGCAGTGTTTTTGACTTTGTCCTTAAAAATCACATTTCCTGGAGATTGATTAGTGCCCCCTGGTGGTAAGACGTGATCATTTCACCTATTACCCAGGCTTCACTAAGAGATTTGGAACAGAGAGGAGAAACCTGCAGACGTTATGGTTTCTTGCTTAGAAGTAAGAGTATTATGGTGAGTGAAATAAGTCAATCGGAGAAGGACAAACATTGTATGTTCTCATTCATTGGGGAATATAAATAATAGTGAAAGGGAATATAAGGGAAGGGAGAAATGTGTGGGAAATATCAGAAAGGGAGACAGAACATAAAGACTCCTAACTCTGGGAAACGAACTAGGGATGGTGGAAGGGGAGGAGGGCGGGGGGTGGGGGTGACTGGGTGGCGGGCACTGAGGGGGGCACTTGATGGGATGAGCACTGGGTGTTATTCTGTATGTTGGCGAATTGAACACCAATAAAAAATAAATTTATTATTTTAAAAAAATGAATGCCTCCCATCCCCCCCCCAAAAAAAAAGTAGTAAGAGAATACCTATATGACAATAAATATGCTCCAATAACACAAGGGATTTCTCTAGGCAAATACACACATCTTTATTTTTAAAGATTTATTTATTCATGAGAGACAGAGAGAGAGAGGCAGGCTCCATGCAGGGAGCCCGATGTGGGACTCCAGAATCTCGCCCTGTGCCGAAAGCAGACACTTAACCAGCTGAGCCACCCAGGCATCCCCCAAAAAACTATTTTTAAAACACTCTCTTCCCTACAATGCCATCTTATTAGCTGACCACTATTTTCTTCCTGTCCTGTTAAGGCATTAAGGTAAAGCTAAGAAACTCTGTGTCATTGGAAAGAAAGAGTATGACATAGAGGCAGTTCTTGCAAAGAGTGAGAAGCCCAATTCGTGACCATACAAGTATGGAAAAGTAAGGAGATACAAAAGAAAAATTGAATAATTGAGTTGCCACGATGTTTTCTATGCTTCTGTGTTCTCTCTCTGCCTGAAGGCTAAACCTTGAAATGTGGGTTATAGAAGCAAGAAGGTAAGTAAGTTACTTTGGTTTCTAGCCTATTTCCCTAGGGATAATAAGGGCAAAGGTTAGGCTTCTCAAAGAAGATTCACATTTATCTTAAAACCACATCTCATGATGCACAAGATATATGCCTCAGCATTATCAGAGGGAAGTGACTATAATAAACTTGAGAACAGTTTTTTTTTTTAATAATTCTTTAAGAGTTTATTTATTCATGAGACACACACACACACACACACACACACACACACAGAGGCAGAGACACAGAGAAGCAGGCCCCAACCTGGGAGCCTGACATGGGTACCGATCCCTGGTCTCCAGGATCATGCCCTGGGCCGAAGGTGGCACTAAACCACTGTGCCACCCAGGCTGCCCGTTGAGAAGAGTTTTTAACCCTGTCCTGGATATAGTGTAAAGATTATCTGAAATTTCCCTGTTTAGTTTGGTTGCGGAGAATACATGCAGTTATTGGATGCTTGGGTAAGCCCATGGAAGACTGAGACCAGGGCAAAGAGGATAGAGTGTCTGAGAACTTCCTGAGTGGAAGTACATGGGTGGCTATAGGTCTTAGCATCGAGTCCTGGTAAAATGTTCCCAAAGGTTAGTTGAAATCAGCCTCCACTTAATGGAAACCAATTAACAAGCCACTCAAGTCAGAGGCAGCAAAGACCAAAGGTTAGTGTATGAATCTAAGAGCCTTCTTCCTTTACCTTAAAAAGGTGTCCATAACCTCTCATTCCAGATGTCCTCATAGGCAGGAATAAACAAAGGAAGAGGATAGCAGGACATCTCTGTAAGACAAGCTTTTCCTTAAATAGATGGATGAATCTAAGAAGGATCATGGGAGAGAATGAGGTACATTAATCTGTCAACATAAAGCTGTTACTGTTATTTCTCCAAATATCCCAAACGCTGAAAGCTTACAAAGAATATTACATAAATAAAGAAATTAAAAGCTACAGTTTATCTAAAACATGGTTTTAGTCAATTTTTGACTTATCTACATAATTAAAAGTCTAATCTCAAATAAAGCTTAACAACTTAAAAGGATCTCACCATGTGACAGATTTCTCTCTGCTTTTAAACATAGCTGCTGCCCACTCAGATTCTGTAGGTCTGGGGCAATGCTGTATGTTTGTCAGCATAAATGCCCCATAACAAAAATAGGCAAAAGATAGAATAGTTAGATGATCAATTTACATACAACTATCCCATTAAGGAAAGTTTCACGGTTTTATATATGCAGATATGTAATTATCAAAAATGGTCTAGTCATCATCATTTTAGGTTTCTCTATACTAAATTATTCACTTATTTAATAAAATCCTGTAGAACCTCTGCCAGGTAGATAGAATTTTTCCAAAAAAAGAAATTCTCTCATGCTCTTCAACAAAAGATAAATGGATCCTCCAGGGAGTTACAAAAACCCTATAGGGCAGGAACTTTCAACACAAGAGATCAGAAAGCCAGGACTAATGTCATTGATCCTCTCACTTCAGGAACAGGTAACTTGATGTGCTGGTGCTCCAATAATTCCAAAAATACACATGTCAGATATCACATCTGTCAATTCAGTTCCCCACGTCTTTAGAGTAGCACTGACTAGACTGAGGAAATGATCCTGTTATTTTTTCCAATACCCCATCTTTCATTATAGAAACTCTGAAGAAAATCTTCATTTCATACCAGAGACTTCCTGAAAATCCATATACATCTATTTCTTTTATACCTTTATAGGAAAAGCATATACCTTTAGTAATTCTGTATAACTCTTCTAAGAAATAAGAAAATAAGCTTAATAAATTCCTCTTGAAGCTTTTTTTTTTTTTTTTTGGTTGGTTGGTTTTTGTTTTAGAATCATGATTTCTTATTGAGGACAAAACCCACAGGGACAGTAATCCACCCCAAATACTACCTGATAAGCCCTATCAGCTCTGGGATTAAGGGCTATATACCTAAAGAGTCTTTTCTATGGTAAATAGGAAAATGTACTGTGGGAAGAATTACAAAGGAAATAAAGGTATAGAAAATCTAATCATTGACTCTTTGTAGATAAGTCAAATTTCATTATGCAATCAAAAGTTCAATGAATGATCTATCCTAGAGAGAAGACACATCCCCACTTTCATAAATACATTTAAATTTACTCATTCTAAAATGCTTTTAAAAATTGTCTATTAAAGATACAAGAAGCATGCCTAAATTTGAGAGACTCTGTAAATCAAAGAGAACCAGTTAGATGCAAACATATGGTTACTTGCACATAGGAATGCATTAGTAACCTCCAAAGAAATAGAACCAATAGGATGTGTTTATATAATATATATGCCTACATACACACAATACATATGCATACACATATATATACACACAGAGATTTATTATAGACATTGGCCCACAATTTGGAGGTTGACAATTCCCAAGATCTAAGATTTGCAGGGTGAGTTGGCAAACTATAAACCAAGTAGAACACAAAAGCCAGCTTCCTTGAGATCTAGTAAGAGTCAATGCTCCAGTGTGAGTCTGAAGGTGGAGGGAAAAAAAAGTCCTAGTTCAGAAGCAGCCAGGCATGAAGAACTATCTGTTACTTAGATGAAGGTCATCCTTTTTGTTCTATCTAGGCCTTCAACTGATTGGATGAGGCCCTCCGACATTTAGGAGAGCAGCTGCTTTCGTCAACTGACTGACTGTTAATCTCATTTAAAAACAACCAGATTGTTAGACCAAATATCTGTGCACCCAACGGCCCAGTCAAGATGACACTTAAAATGACCCAATTAATTATTCAAACAATTCCATAAACTCAGTAAATGTTTACTGAATAAAAAAAAAATTAAAAAATTAAAAAAAATTAAAAAAAAAACAATTACAGCAGTTAAATAGGTCTGGGACAAGTTTGTCATTAAACCAGCTTTAAAATAAATGTTAAAGACACTTCCTTAAGCTGAAAACAAAAACAAAAACAAAAAACGTTGTTACTTTAATAGCAACAACAAAAAGTAAAGAGTAAATCTCACCAGCTCACTGGAGAGGTAAATGTATAGTAAAAGTAGTGGATTAGTCACATAAAGACAGTATGAAGGAAAAACTAACAGTAAAAACTACTGCAACTTCAATGATTAGCTAAGGGATCAAATTTTTTTTTTTTTTTTTTTTTTAGGGATCAAAAATTTGACATCAAAAACATAAAATGAAGTAGGGGGAGTAAAAACATAGAATGTTAGAATGTGATAAATATTAAGTTGCTATCAATTTATAATACACTTTTAGATGTAAGCCTGATGGCAACTACAAAGCACCAACCTATCAGAGACATAAAAGAGAGAAAAAAAAAATCTAAGTATACCACTAAAGAGTCATCAAACCACATGGAAGAGATCAAAAAGAAATGAACAGCTAAATACATAACAGCCAAAACACTATTAACAATTTGTAGCAAGTTCATACCTGTCGATAATCACTTTAAATGCAAATGGACTAATTTTTCTAGTAAAAACAGAGTGGTGGAATAGATGTATTTTTTTAAGATTTATTTATTCACAAGAGACAGATGATAGAGAGAGAGCACGGCAGAGACACAGGCAGAGGGAGAAGCAGGTTCCATGAAGGGAGCCTGATGTGGGACTGGATCCTAGGACTCCAGGATCATGCCCTGGGCCAGGGCCAGGTGCTAAACTGCTGAGCCACCCAGGGATCCCCCTTGATTTAAAAAACAAACTCATTATCTATGTTTCTTACAAGCGACTCTCTTCAAACATGAGGACACAGAGAAAAGGGAAGGATGGAAAAGGTCTAATAACATGGGGAACAGAACAAAGTGTGGGTAACTATACCTGGATCAAACAAAAATAGACTTTAGAACAAAGACTGTAATCACACATGAAAGGGTGATACATAATAAATAGAATACATCCAATAAAAGAGTATAACAACATTTGTAAATATTTCTGTACTCAACATAGAAGCACCTAAATTTATAAAGTGAATATTAACTTAGCTAAAGAAAGAAAGACACAGCAATATAATAGAAGACTTTAATACCCACTTGTTTCAGTCAGTAGATCTTCCAGACAGAAAACCAAAAAGGAAACATCAATGCTAAATAGCATGTTAGACCATATAGACTTAACTTATGTAGTACATTTCACCCAAAAATCAATAGAATATACATTCTCATGAACATACACGCAAAACTCTTCCACAAAAAAATAACAAACTTTATCGGCAATGCATTAAAACATTAAAAGGGGGATCCCTGGGTGGCGCAGCGGTTTAGCGCCTGCCTTTGGCCCAGGGCGCGATCCTGGAGACCCGGGATCGAATCCCACGTCGGGCTCCCGGTGCATGGAGCCTGCTTCTCCCTCTGCCTGTGTCTCTGCCTCTCTCTCTCGCTCTCTGATGACTATCATAAATAAATAAGTTAATTAAAAAAAAATTAAAAAAAAAATAAAAATAAAACATTAAAAGGATCATACAACATGATAAAGTGGGATGTATTACAGGTCAAAAATGTGTTTCAATATTCACAAAATTAATGTGAAATACTACATTAGCAAAATAAAGGATTAAAGTCTTATGATCAACTCAAAAGTTGCAAAAGAAGCATTTCACAAAATTAAAACTCTCAACAAATTGACTATAAAGGGAATATACCTCAATATAATAAAGACCATGTATAACCCAAACTCACTGGTGAAAAACTGTAAGCTTTTCTTCTAAAGAAACAAGACAAGGATGACCACTGTCACCACTTTTATTCAACAGAGTATTAGAGGTCCTAGCCAGAGGATACAAGAAAAAAAAAAGTAAAAGGCATCCAAATGGTGAGGAAGTAAAAATGTCACTATTTGCAGATGATACCTATATACAGAAAAGCCTAATCTGCCAAAAACTGTTAGAACTAATCAACAAATTCAGTAAAATAGCAGATACAAATCAATACACACAAATCTGCAGAGTTGCTATATACTAATAACTATCTGAAAGAGAAAATAAGAAAATAAACCCATTTACAACTGCTCAAAAAAAATACTTAGGAATACATGTAAACACGGATGTAAAAGACTTGTACCCTTGAAGACTACAGAACACTGAAGACAGAAACTAAAGAAGATAGAAATAATGGAGAGGTACTGTGCTTACAGATTAAAAGAATTTATATGGTTAAAATGTCCATACTAACAAAAGCTATCTACAGATTCAATGCAATCCCTACAAAAAAAATTCCAATGATATTTTTCACAGAACTAATTTTAGAATTTGTATAGAACCTCAAAATACTTGAAAAGCCACAATCTTGAAAGAACAAAGCTGGAGGTATAATCCTCTTTGATTTCAAACTATAGAGCTGTAGTAATTAAAACATGGTATTGGGGGCACCCAAGTGGCTCAGTGGTTAAGTGTGTCTGCCTTTGGCTCAGGTCATGATCCTGGGGTACTGGGATGGAGTCCCGCATCAGGCTCCCTGTGGGGACCCTGCTTCTCCCTCTGCCTATGTCTCTGCCTCTCTCCCTGTGGCTCTCATGAATAAATAAATAAAATCTTAAAAAACATACAGTATTGTAAAAATAAGAACAAAAAACAGAGGTACATATAGTACATATCAATAAAACAGAATAGAAAACCCAGACATAAATCGATATTTATTTGGTCACTTTATTTATGACAAAAGAACGAGGAATATACAAAAGGGAAAGGACCAGGTCTTCCACGAATTATGTTGGGAAACCTGGATGTCCACATGCAAAGAATAAGCTGTACTGTTATCCTATGTTACACAGAGAAAATTAACTAAAATGGATTAAACACTTGAATATAAGACCTGAAATCTTAAAACTCCTAGATTATAGGCATCCAACTCTTTGACATTGGTATTATTGGTGATTTTTTAAATCTAATACAAAAGCAAAAATAAAAAAAAAAAGCAAAAATAAACAACTGGGACTACATCAAACTAGAAAGCTCCCATAGAACAAAAACTGCCAACAAAATGAAAAGGCAGGCTACAGAATGGGAGAAAATATTTGCTATATCTGATAAGGGATTAATATCCAAAATATGTAAGTAAATCATACAACTCAGTAGCAAAAAGACAATCCAATTAGAAAATGGGTAGAAGAGAGGCACCTGGTTGTCTCAGGGGTTGAGCATCTACCTTCATCTCAGGGTGTGATTCCACGGTCTGGGGATCAAGTCCCGCCTCAGGCTCCCTCTGGGAAGCCTGATTCTTCCTCTGCCTGTGTCTCTGTCTCTCTCTGTGTGTCTCTCATGAATAAATAAATAAAATCTTTTTTTTAAAAGAAAATATGTAGAAGATATGAATAGACATTCTTCCAAGGAAGACATATAGATGGCCAAGAGGTACACACAAAAGATGTTCAACATCACTAAGCATTCACAAAATGCAAATCAAAACCACAATCTGTTACCATCTCACATCTGTAAGAATGGTTATTATCAGAAAAAAAAAAAAACAAGAACTATTGGTGAGATCTGAAAAGGTAATCCTTGTGCACTTTTGGTGGGAATGTACACTGGTACAATCACTATGGAAAATGACACAAAGGTTCCTCAAAAAATTAAAAGTAAAACCATCATATGAGCCAGGAATTTACTTCTGAGTATTCATCTGAACAAAATGAACATTAAATCACAAAGCTACATGCACTCCCATATTCATTGCAGCATGATTTACAATAGCCACGATACGCAATCTTAGTGCCCATCAATGGATGAATGGATAAAGAATATGTGATATATATATATATATTTGTATATGTATATATGTATGTACACATATATGTACATACATACACACAAAATGGAATATTCAACTATAAAAAAGAATGAAATCTTGCTCTTTCTGACAATATGAAAAGACCTTAGGGTATTATGCTAGGTGAAATAAAACAGAAAGAAATACTGTATGATCTCATTTATATGTAGAATCTTAAAAAAAAAAAAAGAATATGTGTGCACGCACGTGCGCACACACACACACACACACAAAACAACCTCACAGATATTGAGAACAGGGTGAACAGGGTCAAAAGGAACAAACTTCCAGTTATAAAATAAATAAGTTATGGGGATATAATGTACCTCATGATCACTACAATTAATATTGTACTATGGATTGCAAAGTTGTTACGAACACAAATCTCACAAGTTCTCATCACAAGAAAAAAAATTTAAACCCATATAAGGTGACAAACATGAACTGGACTTATTATGGTGCTCATTTCACAACATACACAAATATTAAATCATTTTGTACAGCTAAATTATTTAGATTTTAGATTTCTAAATGATTATTTGCACAAGGGAAAATACTTATTAGATTATTATTGCCAAAATTTTTTCTTCATATAGTAAATGATCAATGAAATATGAACGTTTAGCATCTTTATGTATGTATTTTTACAAATTCAGCTTTTTTTTTCTATCTTACAACTATATAGAGAACAAATTTTAGATATTGGAGAAGAATAAAAGGAGAGGGATAAACATTTCAACTTGGATCTAAGGATTTATTTTCCTCACACTTTAAATATAGAGTAATAGATATTGGCAATTACTTTTTGTCTTCCTACATCAAAGGTAAATTGGGCTCTTACACAAATAACCAAATCTAGACTTGTGTAATAAAGAATTTGCTTGACCTTTTTTCCTGGGTTTCTTGGAGGTAATTTCTAAACACTTGGAACTTTATTAGTGTTAGGATTGTTTATCTAAAGTTACCCCTTGGACCACATCTCATAGTTTATGCTAATGTCAATTCACTGTGTAGTTTATATTAAGATGACTTAAATGGCAGCTGGTCATACCAGAAAGAGCAACCATGTGATTATATAGTTGTGACTTGGAGCCATAGGACATCAGCCCAACCTCCATAGTAGGGAATGGAGTTAGAGATTGGGTTCATCCACATGGCCTGTGACTTAGTTTTCATGTCTTCATAATGAAATTCCAATAAAAACTGGACATGAAGCTCAGGTGAGCTCATTCATTGGCCACTCTCTCATATTTGTCACACTTCGATGCTAGGAGAATAACATGTCTCTGAGGATGACAGAAGCTTCGCATTTGGAAACCTTTCTCTATGACTCTCTCCATTTAGTAAATTCTAACTTGCATCATTTTGTTATTATGAAACTATAATTTTAAGTGTAGCACTTACTTAAGTTCTGTGTGCATTCTGATGAACTATCAAACCTGAAGGTAGTTGTGAAAATTCCCAAATTTGTCATCAGCTAGTCATAAATAAGGATGGACCTGGAAACCCCTGAACTTGCGGCCACTGTCCGAATGGAAGCTAGTCTTGTGAAGGAACATGTCCTTAACTTTGCTTATTGCAACTCACTCTAAGTGACACATCTCAATTCTCTAAAGGATGCTTCTCTGGGACATCGGGTGGCTCAGTGGTTGAGTGTCTGCCTTCAGCTCAGGGCATGATCCCAGAGTCCGAGATCGAGTCCTGCATCGGGCTACCTGCAAGGAGCCTGTTTCCCCCTCTGCCTGTGTCTCTGCTTCTCTCCCTGGGAGTCTCTCATGAATGAATAAATAAAATCTTAAAAAAAAAATAAACGATGCTCTTCCAATTTTGGACACAAAACTAAATTCTGAAGAATACCTTTCCTAGGCAGAGACAAATATTCCACTCTTCAATAAAAGAATAATGAATATTGCCTCCAACAATAATGAAAGTTACATAATTGCTGTGCACCAGGCTGACCATTTACTCGATAATGCATTAATATACATTTTTTCACTGATGATAAACACTTAACAATGATTGTTTTTTCAACATGATAAATTAAGTACACACAACCTGTCTAAAAATATAAAGTCATTTTGCTAATAGGAAAAAGAAATAAATGTCTTAAAAGGCAGAATCCAGAGGACTCACCAAGGGTCACATAAAACCTATTTGGCACAGACAGTGATAGGATAAAAATAGAAAAAAGAAGTCACTTCACTAACATAAATGTAGCCATACATGAAAATCTATAAGCCAGTATTCTAGTTCCTTCTACCTCAAGACTGTATACATTGTCTAAAGTTGAATACTAGTGTGATCTGTCACATTTTGAGATAAGGATACTAGTGGTTTTCACTGTGCAGAATCACTTCTATTCATCAACAGGACTTAATATCTGGGGAATTTTTTTGGCTGCTTGCTTATGCAGTTTTCGTATTTTAACCTATAACCATGTGTCTCAGCTGGCAGAGCTTGCAAAGTAGTTTTCAGAAACTGTCAGGTGATATATAATGGTCTTCTTGGCAAGAAAGGTTCCTATCTCTGTGAATGTTTTTGGATATCACTTAATAGTGTCTATTCATAGCATTGCAAAAGAAATGGTGACATGTGTTAATAATCAGATTGATCGGGGCTATTTTTTTCCAAATAAAAACAAGAAAAAATTAGGAAAACAAACAAGCATTTTCTACTTCCAAATATGCTAGTCTGATTTTTAATTTTCCTTTCTTATTTAATTCCAAGAGGAAAAACAAATCTCATCACATTCTCTTCAAAAGTTATCACCTCTTCTTCTCTATAACATTTCCTTTTGAAAACATATTTGCACATTAATGCCTAATAATCTTAAATTACTAAAACTTTCCCAAATCCATTTTTGTGTTTTTTTTTTCCTTTGAAAAAGTTATTGTGAAATTGAAGAGCCAGAACCAACTTCTCTGGTAGCAGAATAGAATTCTCTTTAATGAAAATAACAATGTCACAAGGCAAGACAAGATTTAAGGAGTGGAGAAATACTCTATACTTGATGAGAGGAATCACAAAGTGATATTACAAAGCAGTATGACTCTTTTCAACAAATAGTGCTATGAAACTAGACATCTACATGCAAAATAATGGATTTAGACTCTTCCTTTTACCATACACAGAAATTAAAGTGGATCATAGGCTTAAATGTAAGTCCTAAAACTGCAAAATTCCTAGGAGAAAAAATGGAGGGAAATCTTCATGATGTTAGGTTAGACAATAGTTTTATAGATACAATACCAAGAACCCAGAATCAAAAGAAAAAGATAAACAGAAGTACATCAAGATTAAAATACATTTTGCATCAAAAGACATCATTAAGTGAAATGACAACCCACAAACAATTCACCCAAAAATGGACAAATGATTTTAATAGATATTTCCACAATAAAAATAGATATAAATGGTCAATAAGAAAAAAGATACTCAAAATCATTAGTGACAAGAATGTATCATTTAACATTGACTAGCATGTCTAAAATTAAAAGGACAGTAACAAGTGCTGGTGAGGATAGATGTCATAGAAAGTCTCATTCATACACTGGTGGTAGGGATGTAAAATGGTGCAGCCACTTTGACAGCTCTTCAAGTCCTAAGCATAGGATGACCATAGGACTCAGAAAATTTTACTCCAGTGACACCTGAGTGTCTCAGTGTTTGGGTGTCTGCCTCTGGCTCAGGGTGTGATCCTAGGGTCAGAGATAGGGTCCTACATCCAGCTCCTTGCAGGAAGCCTACTTCTCCGTCTGCCTAGGTCTCTGCCTCTCTCTCTCTCTCTCTCTCTCTCTCTCTCATGTGTCTCTCATGAATAAATAAAATCTTAAAAAAAAATTTATTCCAAAGCTCCATATCCTCCATATACTCAATAGAATTAAAAATATATATCCACACAAAAACTTGTTCATAGCAAGATTACTCATAATTATATATAAATTATATATATAAATACTTATTCATAATAACCAAAGAGTAGGAACACCCAAAATGTACATCAATTGATAAACCAATATATATAATACAGCATATTCATACAATGAAATATTAAAATTAAGTCCCCATAAAATCTATAATATGGGAGGAAAAGTTGGGAAGATGGCCAAGTAGAAAGACCCTAAAGTTACCTCGTCCCATGGATACTACTAGTTAATACTCAGATTGGTGTAAATAACCCAAAAAAATGACCCAAAAACTGGCAGAACAAACACCACAACTAAAGGTTGAGAACACTGAAGAAGGTGGGAAGGGGAAGGACTCAGTTTGGAAGAGAAAGACACCATGGCCAACCATGGTCTGGAGGGAGGCAGAGGTGTGGAGAATGTTAGAAACAAACTACCCCATGAGGCACAGCCCACAGGGGGAACATAAATCCTTGTAACACTTGGCTTTGAAAGAGGGGCCAAATTTCATGAGCTCTTCAAACAAGCAGGACTTAAAGCCTGGAATCTTAAAAAAATCAGTGGGCTCTGCTCTGAGAGAACCTGGAGACTGTTAAGAAGGTGAGTCCCTGCCCTTAAGGAGACAACAAAACAGCCAATGCAGCTACAGCATAGAAAAAGCAGTTTGAAAAATGCTAAGGGCAGATGGGAGGGAGCAGCTCACTTCAGAGGCTGTCCCAAAGAGGCAGGGATCACAGAAAGAACTCTCTGGGAATAAAGGAGCTGCCCCCAGCACAAACACATGGTCACCTATGGGAACCAGCACCATGTCAACACTTGCTACTTAATTTGCTTACATCAAGCCCTACCCCCATGTGCTTCAGTGGATCCAACCTTTCCAGTCACTTTTCCTTCAGTTCCTCTACTGTAGGTCCCGCCCCCAAGAAGAACTGTGTAAAACCTGCTAACACCAGGTCTCCCAATCTGTGCATTTAGCAGGGCCTCAGTTCTTGCAGTGGTGACAAATTCCATTTTGCAAGCAAACCAGCAAAACCTTGTTTAAATGCACCCTATCCTATCCGGGACCAAGCACTGTCCACAACAGACAAAGAGAACATGTGCGGACAACTGTACTCAAAGCAAAGTGGCCAGGACACAATAGCTGGGCATACACAACACACATAGGAGACCCTTTTCCAAAGTGCCAGGTTCTGGGGACAAGGGAACACTGCACTGCAGGGCCTTTTCTTCATAAAGCCATTACCTTCAGGATGCAAAATCAATATACAGAAATCTGTTGCATTTATATATACTAAAAATAAAGCAGCAGAATGAAAAAAGTAAAGCAGAATGAGAAATTTAAAAATAAACCTATTCACAATTGCACCAAAAATAGTAAGATACCTAGGAATAGACTTAACCAAAGAGGTGAAAGACTTGTTCTCTAAAAACTGTAAAACACTGATGAAAGAAATTGAAGACACAAAGAAATGGGAAGACATTCCATGCTCCTGGACTGGAAGAACAAATATTGTTAGAACGCCTATACTACACAAAGCAATCTGCAGATATAATGCAATTCCTATCAAAATACCAAGAGAATTTTTCACAGAACTTTTACAAACAATCTTAAAATCTGTATGGAATCACAAAAGACCTCATGTAGCCAAAGCAATATTGAAGTACAAAACTGGAGGTATCAGAATTCTGGGCATTAAGTTATATTATAAAGCTAGTAATCAAAACAGCATTATCCTGGCACAAAAGGGACACATAGATCAATAGAATAGAATGGAAAAATCAAAAGTAAACCCAAAACTGTATGGTCAATTGATCTTTGACAAAGCTAAAAAAAAATATCCAATGGGAAAATGACGGTCTCTTCAACACATGGTGTTGGGTAAACATGACAGCAACATGCAAAAGAATGAAACTGGACCACTTTCTTACCCCATACATAAAAATAAATTCACAATAAATTAAAAACCTAAATGTGAGACCTGAAACCATAAAAATCCTGGAAGAGAGCACAGGCAGTAATGTCTCAGACATAAGCTGAAGCATTATCATGTACGTATATCTCTTTAGGCAAGGGAAACAAAAGCAAAAATAAACTTTTGAAAGGACATCAAAATAAAAAGCTTCTGCAAAGTGACAAAAATCACCAACAAAAGTAAAAGACAACCTACTGAATGGGAGAAGATAATTGCAAATGACTTATCTGCTAAAGGGTTAGCATCCAAAAAAATATAAAAACACTTATACAACACCAAAAAACACTTATACAACACCAAAAAACCACAAGCAATCTAATTAAAAATTGACAGAGGACGTGAGCAGACATTTCTTCAAAGACGACACACAGATGGCCAACAGATACATGCAAAGATGCTCAACATCATGGGAATGCAAATCAAAACTATAATGAGACATCATCTCACACTTGTCAGAAAGGCTAAACTCAACAACACAAGAAACAATAGGTGTTGGGAAGAGTGTAAAGACATGCAAATTGGTGCAACCACTCTGGAAAATAGTGTGGATAACTATTGTTTTATGTGGAATTCCAGAAGAGGCAAATCTACCAAGATAGAAAGTACATTAGCAGTTGCCTGGGGCTGAGGCAGAAGGGTGGATGGCAGCAAAAAAAACAGTAATAAGCTATGATTACCAATAGCTACTCGATTTTTAGATAACAGGATGATGAATATGTTCTAAAATCAGATTGTGATGGTTGTATATTCTGTGAATACATTAAACACAGTGGAAATACACAGTTTGAATGAGTAACTTATACATTGAGTGTATATCTCAGTCTTTTTAAATGAAGGGACAGAAGATAGTGAATATTTCAGTATACTTTCTGGCATAAGAATTTCACCTAAGACCCCTCAAAAATACAACTTCTGCTCTTTAAAAAACAAACAGACTTTAGATATCTTGGAAATTATTTTGACAGCATGTTACAGACACTCAAAGTCTGTATTACCACATCTTTTTAAATATCTAAATGCTTCTACTGCCATCTATTCTACAAATTTCTAATAGGATAATCATTCTAAAACATTGATTTCATTATGTGTTTTCATTGTTTAGGATACTACCATTGATATTGTTAAATCTCTTATCTCAACTCTCAAGAATTTCAGTCACGTGGATTTCCTTAATGTCTGTTTTCTTTACAAAAATAGACTGGCTTTCTTCCCTGAAACATCTTGCTACCTATGGAATCACAATTTTTAATATGATATGTTGTAAAATCTGTGGCTACAAATAATGCTTAAGTCCAAAGGTTTAACCAGTAAGAGAAGTCAGGATCCTTCATCATCAGAAATATGAAGGCCAGTAATTGAGCTTGATTAATACAGTGCCTCAGTACTTTTATTAAAGACCCAAGTACTTTCCATTTTTCCAGGATCATCTTTAAAATGTTCTCCTTAGCATCACTTCCCTCATGACCCTAAAGAGTTGCTAAAATTTCATGTCTGCATGCTGATGTCAAATACAAGTTGAAAAATACAAACTGTTTAAAAGTCTCCTTATAAAAATCAAACCTATCCTAGAGCCTTCTGGTAGACGTTCTGCTTTTGCAATAATGGTCTAAAACTACATTGACATGCCAACCCCAAGCCAAGCCAAATTCACTTCCTAGGGCAGGAAAGAAGCCTACCCCAAGCAGTACATGGAGTTCGCTTCAGCAAAGTATAGAGTTCAGTTAGCTCAAAGAGGGTAGAGAATTACTACTGATTATATGAGGAAGAATAGTTATCAGCTATATACAATCACTCCATTTTTATTTATACTGCCTTAATTAGAAGAAATCAAGACATGGCACATGTTAATCTATATCATCAATTTCTCCAAGCCAGTATATTCATCTCATGTGGAAAACAAATCTTTAGGGCACATGGGTGGCTCAGTAGATTAAGCATCCAACTCTTGATTTCAACTCAGGTCATGATCTCAGGGTAGTGGGATCAAGCCCCACGAGAGACTCCATGCTCAGCTCAGAGTCTGCTTATCCTCTCCCTCTCTCCTCCCCACCATTCACACTCTAATAAACAAAATCTCTAAAAAAAATAAGAGGAGAACAAGAATGGAAAGGTAAAGACAGACACATAAGACTAACAACATAAAACATGGCATCTATTCACAGTTTGCTTAAAGAGCCCATGGGACATAGAACCATGTAATCAAGGCAGGCAGCAAGATCTCACAAATGCTAACAGGTAAGTTCTGTCATACTGTCATTCATGATTCTGACATCATGATCAGTCCTAAATAAAGAGAATTGTAGATAATGAATGGATTCTTTTGAAATACACTCAGCGACCACAAAAACTGGAGTCACATATTGAGTGCTCATGACAGCTCTGCTCTGATTTTTTTTTTTTTTACATATTTATTTATTCGTGAGAGACACAGAGAGAAAGAAAGAGAGAGAGGCAGAGACACAGGCGGAGGGAGGAGCAGGCTCCATGCAGGGAGCCTGAGGTGGGACTTGATACCGGGTCTCCAGGATCAAGCCCTGGGCTGAAGGTGATGCTAAACTGCTGAGCCACCAGGGCTGCCCTCTGATCTTAATATATATTTTATTGCATGTGCTTCGCAGACTCAGCAAACTGTATCACTTAATCTTTCAGAACTTTTTGAAGGATCAGTTTCTTAGCTACCATTAACTGGGCACTTTTTTATTATTTACTCGAAGTTTATCAAAGTTATTTTAAGGACTCTCCTAATTCTACCAATTGCTGAGGGGTTTATACTGAAGTTATTAGTACATGTTTAGTGTTATGGGTATATATCAAAAAGTAAAAGTTTTACCATCATCAAACTATCCAGGTAGCATTTTTCCTTGGGTCATCCTAGTATTGTATTATACATACTGCTGTATGATTGTGGGAACAAATTACAAAACATGTTAATATGACAAATATGGCTTGGCTGTGAGATCTTGTATCTTAGGGGCATATTTCATCATTACTCATACAGGAAAAATGAGAATCACATCAAGGAAACATCTGTTTTCTTAAATTCTACATTAAAGTTAAAATTAGTAAACATACCAAATAAGCACATGTGGAAGTATTTGGCTTTGAATTGCAAAATTAAGACATGTTTCTGGCAACAATTATAAATTTATCTAAAATACAATTAAAATATCCCTGTTCCAATCCAATTACACACATCAAATTTTCTTTGCTTGTGCAAATACGTTCATATACAGTTAATTCTTAAATTTCAAAAACTTGTGCATACTCTAATTTGCATTCTTTAACCAACATGTGGAAGCTGATCTAAATCATTATCACCCTTGTTCTTTCCATATTTATATTTTCTTCCACAGTGTAGATGTAACCTTATTTAACATTTGCCTAGTAAACAAGAAAAACATGAGACACATTAAGCCATAGCTCTTCAAATGCATGTGAATACATGTTTTTCAGTAGACTCTTCCAACTTTCTTTACACCATTTATAGTAATACTGCTTTTATACATCTTTTCAAAATGAGCAAATAATCTACCAACTGTCAAAAGTCTTAATTTCAATAACTGTCAAATCACTGACATCTCACTAATCTAATTGTTACGAAATTTAATTGTTAACCAACAACCTGAAGAGTTC
Source organism: Canis lupus dingo (assembly GCF_003254725.2). Taxonomy (NCBI): domain Eukaryota; kingdom Metazoa; phylum Chordata; class Mammalia; order Carnivora; family Canidae; genus Canis; species Canis lupus. The sequence continues at coordinate 9,383,759 of NC_064253.1, read as the reverse complement.
TACTTTCTTGCAGGATGTAGAAATCCAGAACAGAGATCTAGCTCCCACCTCTGGGAATATATCCAAAGGTAATGAAAACATTCTGTCAAAGAGATAGATGCACTGCAATGCTCTCAGCAGCATTATTTACAGTAGTCAAGACATAGAAACAATCTAAGTGTCCACTTACAGATGGATGAAAACATTGTCACATATATATATATACACACACAATAGAATATTATTCAGCCATAAAAAATGAAGAAACCCTGCCATTTGCACCCTGCCATTTGCGACACCATGGAAGGTCCCCCATAATGATGGTATTATGCTAAGTGAAATAAGTCAAAGAAGGACAGATACTGTATGATCTCACTTATATGTGGAATATAAAAAACAAAAACAAAACAAAACAAAAAAACAGAAAAAGAGACCAATTTTGTGGCTACCAGAGATGGGAGTGAGGGGTAGGGAACTGGTTAAAGGTGGTCAAAAGGTACAAATGTCCAGTTATAAGAAAAATAAGTACTAGGAATATAATGAGCCATGTGATGATAACTATAGAGAACACTGCTGCAGGGTATATAGAAAAGGGGTTAAGAGGAGATTTTAGGAATTCTCAATGCAAGGAAAAAATCTATTTTTTTCTTTTTCTCTTATTTTGCATCTATATGAGATGATAGATGGGGTTTAAGATTTTTATTTATTCATGATAGACACAAAGAGAGAGAGGCAGAGACACAGGCAGAGGGAGAAGCAGGCTCTCCACAAGAAGTCCGATGCAGGATCCGATCCTGGATCAGGGGATCATGCTCTGAGCCAAAAGCAGATGCTCAAAATGCTGAGCCCACCCAGGTATCCTGATATGACAAATGTCAATTCATCTTTTGTGGTCATCATTTCATGATACATGTGCCAAACCATTAAGTTCTATAAGTTAAACTCATTGTGTTGTGTATCTATTACATCATAACGAAACCGGAAGAAATACTATAAATAAAGGCAGAGAAAAAATTCATGTAAGAGTGTTACTCTCACATTAACAACAAGGAAAAGTCAAATAATATACCTAAAATTATTTTGGTTTCCATCAGGAAATTGAGGTCCTCAGACACCTGGTATATTGGATTCCCAGTACTAACAATCTCCTCTGGTGAAAGACCAGACACATATACTGTTTCACCCATCGACAAAGAGGAAAAAGATACCCCAAAATAAAAAACATGTTAAAAAAAAAACCCGATGTTTTAATGAACCTTTAGGGGTACTGTGTGAATTGGTTTAAGACAGTTCAGATTCAGGATCCCTGGGTGGCGCAGCGGTTTGGCGCCTGCCTTTGGCCCAGGGCGCGATCCTGGAGACCGGGGATTGAATCCCACGTCGGGCTCCCGGTGCATGGAGCCTGCTTCTCCCTCTGCCTGTGTGTCTGCCTCTCTCTCTCTATGTGACTATCATAAATAAAAGTTAAAAAAAAAAGTTAAAAAAAAAAAAAGACAGTCAGATTCTCCGAGATACCAAGTAAAAAAGGATGTTTGATTTTTACTACTCACTAGCTTTATTGCAAAGGTCTCAGCTAGTGCTAGCAGAAAAGAAAATGAACATGGCAGGAAACTGGAGGTGGCCACAGATATACAGGATGCTGCTAAAAGACACTTATGAAACTGGGTTCCTTCTCTCACACAAATTGAAACTTGGCAATCATTTGAGGAATGGGTAAAAGAAAATTTTTCCTTGACTCTGATGCCCCATAAATTGAGGAAATGGCAGGTAATGCACTTGTTCTCATGATCCTAAGCTGATACAAGGCAAAAGACTGTTGTGACAGGGGCAAGTGCTGTAAACATGCTCTACTCAATCCCCCCAACTAATACAAGTACACCATAAATAGGAGAGAAAAAGAAATGCTGAAAAACATGATCACTAGGCTTTAAGCACACAGATCATGATTAAGACTGACATTTTATGAGAACTGAGAACCTCTGGCCCCACCCTGAACTTTGTACTCAATACCACCCCAAGCAGCATGTGCCTAGAAAGGGATGAAAGGTATAGGAAGAAACTGGTACTGTGTGACAATCATACTGGCTCTTTAGAAATCTAAGATCCGATAAAAAACAAACAAACAAACAAACAAAAAAACCACTAAGAAAAGACAAGGCACAGAATGACAAAATACTTGCAAAACACATTTCTGATAAAGGAATTAAATCCAGAGTATAAGGAATTCTTAAAACTGAACAGTAAGAAAAAAAAACAACCCAATTAAAAAATGGGCAAAGCTTCAACAGATACATCACCAAAGACAATATACAGATGGAAAATAAGCATATGAAAAGATGCTCAACATCATTTGGCATTTGGGAATTACAAATTAAAACAATGAAATACCTCATTTGTTAGAATGGCTCAGATCCAGTAAATGGGCAACACTAAATTCTGGTGAGTATGCAGAGCAAAAGGAACTTTTATTCACTTTTAGTGGAGATGCAAAACATTACAAGAATTCTGAAAGAAAGTTTGGTGGTCTCATAAAATTTAATATGACCCAAAACTAGTGTTTTGGGTATTTACCCTGCTGACTTGAAAAGTTTTATCTATATCAAAGCCTGCATGTAAATATTTACAGCATCTTTGTTAATAATTGCCAAACACTAGAAGCAGAAAAGACGTCCTTCAATAGGTGAATGAATAGATAACTGTAGTGCATTCCTATGATGGAATATTATTCAGTGATAAAAAGAAATGAGCTGTGAAATCATAAAGAGAGAGTGATATATATTTAAAGTTCATCTAAGTGAAAGAAGTCAGTTTGAAAAAGCTACATACTGTAGCATTAAAATTATATGGCATTGTGGAAAAAGATCAGTGGCTGCTGGGAATTTGGAAGAAGTGAGGCAGGGTTGAATACACAAAGAACAGGTGAAGTTTTAGGGTCAAATTATTCTGTAGGATACTTGAGCAACAGATACACAACACAAATCTATCAAGATAGCACAAAGTGTAATTAAACCTTAATGTAAACAAATTACAAAAAAAAAAAAAAATTTAGAATTCACTGGACTCCCAAAGGGAATGCAGACTGTGGAAACATATTAAACAAGCTTGCAGAAGAAGGTGATAGAAGATGTGCTATGTAACTGGAAAAAGTGAAATCCTTAAATTTCACCAAAAGAAACCAGACAAGCTGTGTTGAAAACAATTCTGTCACGTGGGGGTAGAACTTAATTCTGAAACTGCTATATATGGATACTGGAAAAGAACAATTAAGTAAATGAACAGCAGATGGTGGAAGCCAGGTGTCTCATTGTTGGAGTGTGAATTTACAAATAAGCTAAAGGAGGCGGCTAGAGTGATCTAGGTGGTGATGGATTACAGTCACAGACATAAACTCACATTTACTTTAATACAGATACAGAGGACTACATCAAGAAATATTTATAGGTATGTATTTATACATGGGTTCGTAAACATACATTCCCTTGCTCTGTCAGATGAGAGAACTTAAAAGGAAAGATATGCAGGAGCCATGTGCTCTCCCAGTTCTTAAGTCTTATTTTCTAATAGGATTCTGCAATTAAAGGGACCTCTACTCTTTGGAGAAATGTCCAACACTAGAACTTGGGCAAGAAATTTAACAGATGAGCTGTTAAATAAAAGAAATGTGTGGGCAATATCAGAAAGGGAGACAGAACGTAAAGACTGCTAACTCTGGGAAACGAACTAGGGGTGGTAGAAGGGGAGGAGGGCGGGGGGTGGGAGTGAATGGGTGACGGGCAGTGGGGGTTATTCTGTATGTTAGTAAATTGAACACCAATAAAAAATAAATTAAAAAAAATCTGTAATGCCAGGATTACAGAAGTGCTCAACACATGTACATGAACACACACACAAGTGGATATATGAAAGAAACACAGGAATCAACTGAAAGATCCCCCAACAGTCCAAGCTGGAGCACTTTAAAAAAATAGTACTGGCTTATAATCCAATGTACATAATAAATATCCATGAGTATTCAATGATGAAAATATAACTCCCCACTTTTTAACTGTGAGGTTGCATGTAGTACATACTTCAAAAAAATACAGTTTGGGAAGGAGGATAATATTACAATGGAAAATGGCCAAAACTACATTAATGTTGTGCCCAAGATTGCAAATCCGAGAAACCACCAAGGAGCCGACACTGATGCAAGTACATGAGGGTTTATTAACAAGCTCAAGCTTGGGTTCAAGTATACCTGACACAGAGGAGCAGGACCTTGGACCCCAAGGTTAAGAGGCATAGCAGTTTTATAGGGGCCAGTGGCCAATAAGATTGTAACACACACACAAAGTTGCACAGTCAGGTTGGTCCACACGCAGGTGGCCAATTGAATTACAATTTACCCTATAGTGACCTTTTGAACTAGCCTATCACTCTGGTCAGAATTGGCACGCAGGTTTGGCGGGCAAAAGGCAGGGTTTACATTCTTTGGCAGTTATGAGTTTTACATTCCTATAAGAGCTGGTTTCCTTTTTTTTTTTTTTTTTTTAAGAGCCGGTTTCGATTAGGGTGTGCTCAGCAGGCTTGACTAGGGTGGGGGAGTGCCTTAAGCAATAAGCCGGTTATGTGGGGGTTATACATGAGATGGCGGGTGTAGCACAAAATGGAGTTAGTTCTGCTCTGCTTGTCCAGGTGTAGGGGATTTTTGTTAAATTCCTTGGGTCCCACAATTAATAGTGCTTAAGGTCATGTTTTTATATATCATGTTGACTGATATGATAAATATCGTGTATCACTGATCTGATGAAAGTGGCATT